>NC_068943.1:6995123-8201123 GCF_026419915.1 Harpia harpyja
GGTGTCTATTAACTGTTTATTAATGCGTCTTAATAACCCAAATTATCTCTATAGCATAGAGCTCGGGAGTAAGAACCATTAAATCTGTTCATGTTTTAAGAGGGCTCAGCCTGAACAGAAATCAATTAGCACCGCAGACAAAACCAAGCCCTTCTTAAGACAAGTGACACTGCATTTTCAACATACTTCGGGAGTTAATCGTTAGCGCCGATCCTGGTTCTTCCGATGTTCAAACATTTCGGCGTGACGAGGCGCAGACACCCGTCAGCTGGCTCACGTTAGGCACCGTCCCCATCACCGGGACGGAGTTACCACTCCTCGTCCTCCCGTTTCACACCCGCTGAGGAAATCCCACGCCATCCCATGCCACGGCACGGGACGAGCAGCAGGGTCGGGGTACATACCCTCCCCATCCCACCCGTGTCCCGGGTGGGCGTCCCGCCGGGGGCCGTGCATCCCCCCCCCCCCGCCGCGGCCCGGTGCCGTGCCAGCTCCCCGGCGCGTCCCCCTGTCTACCCCCCCCCGGTGCCTTCCCGGTGCCCCCCCCGGTGCCTCCGTGGCAGCCCCGGCCCCGCCAAGGCAACCCCGGGGACACACCGTGCGGACCCGGGAATTTAGGGGGGCGTCGGGGGAAACTGAGGACAGAGTTCCGTGGGTCTTTGCCTCGCTCCGCCACGCTGTGGGGACCGCCGGGGGTCTCGGGGGGGTGAATTCAGCATCGCGGGGTCCCGCATTCCCGGCACCGTGCCGGGGTGCCGAGCCCCCACCCCGGCGTGCCGTGCTGCCCCGAGCTGCAAGCGACGAACCCCCTCTCCTTTCGGGGGCCGCAAACAGGATGGGTTTGATTTATTTTCTCAGGAAAAAACAAAAACAAACAAAAAAAACCCCAAAACCCAAACCCACGCCAAAAAACCAGCCCTGGAAGGGAGGACACACACCTGTGGGCTCGCTTCCCCTCGGGACCTGTTGCCGATTTTAATAGCTAAAGTCAACGTGGCAGCCTAAAATGAGGAGGGGGTGTGGGGGTGTCAGGAAAACCCCGCGAGGGCAGCCTGGTCGCGGCTCCTCGGACCTGCCGGGGCTCCCCGCAGACCTGACCTCCACCCTCGCCTGCCTACAGGCACCTGGGACCCCCAAATCGGGCAACCCCGAGGCTCACCCGTGTGCTCCCCTGGCAGAGTACCTCTTCGCCCAGGAGAAGGGATCTCCAGCTCCTGGCCCTGCCTCGCCTCGGAAAAATTTCCACCTCCTGCTCCCGGTCTGACTTACGTGGCCACGGGGCACTTCGTGGGCTGGAAGGTGAGATTCATAGAGACAGAAGATGGAAAAGCTTAGCGATGAAGGGAGTTTAAGGCGTTCCTGCTGCAGGGGTTGGAGGGGTGTCCTGGGGTTCTGCTCCATGGGTGCTTTACTTACATATCTCGTATTAGATGCTTATGGGGTAAAATGCAGACATTGTTCAGCACGCAGAACTCCAGGGGAAACCTCAGATCAGGGTGAAAGAAGTTGATTTCAGGCTCTGACGGCTCAGCTTCAAAAAGATGCTTAGCTACAACCTAGGGACAACTCCAGGAGATGGACATAAGACACATCTTCTTCTTGGGAGCCTCCTTTGCAAATCTCAGTGTGGGCATCCAGCGTGGTTTGTGCAAGTGCGTGGTCAGCCCCGTGGGAGTCCATCGCCAGCTTTGGCCCCTGACTTCCGTGTACTGTTGAGCCAATTTCTTAAATGCGTGTGCTCAGGTGCCACCGGGCAATGACATTTCATTAAAACCTGCTGTAATTGCCCAAGGCCGGCCGGTGGTTGGGCTACGGTCATTTCTTGACCAGCCTTTCTTGACCTTGTTGCTGTAATTACTGAAGAATAAAGGTATGTTTGAAATTTGTTTTTATGGCCTGAATATTCTGCACACAGGATAAATAACACTTGCTCTTGCATCTCATCAGCTAAATTTAACGATTAGCAAGCCAGCATTCAAATAGTCCAGGAACCAGTATTGCTGGCCAATATTTACCAAAACATTTTGTGTAAACGATGTCCATTCATACATATCTGCACCAATCAAATTATATTGTCATACCCAGAATCTTCTATTAAAAATCAACAACATTAACATTGATATTTTACTGTATTTTGAACATAATCTCAGCAATTTACATAGAAAACAGTCCCAAATTTAAAAGCAGTCAGAAAGTGACTGCACCAGGTTTGTATTGGTCACAGATAAAAGATACTGGGGAAAATCCAGACCACGCTAAGGAGAATGACATCTCTACTACGGATTTCACTAGGACCAGGCTTTTACCCAACTTTTTTTTTTTTTTTCGTTGATGCTTTGCAATAAATTAATTAGTTTCTGGGCTCCAAACTCTTCAGAGGGTCATAAATCCTGATGAAAACATGCTCCCTCTTGAAAGTTGCACCTGGATGACTTATAGGAACATTTTTTTAAATTCATGTAAAAGTTCCTTTCAGCTTAATAAAGTGAAAAGTTGAAGAGTATAGCGGATTACATGAAAATTTAGTCTTTCATTTACATCTCATAAGTATTCTGGAGAATGCTCTTTTTCTGACATGAGCTAATGACAAGCTCCTGGATGACCGCCTAGGACACATTATTTAAAGATTACTAATCAAAACAATTGCTGAAGACATATTTACAGTTTTTTTTTTCTGATTTATTTGCTCTGAAATCCTCAATAGCAATTTTTATTACGTTAAGTAAGAGGTACGCAAAGCAAGTTCCCTCTAAACGAGCAGAATATCTTACCTCTAGCTTGTAACGAAGAAAAAGATCTGTCACTTTTGAAGGATTCAGGTACAAAATTGTGAGGTCTTAGGGAAAGGGTACTCTTTATGACGCACCGGTTTTGTAGGCATTGCTTCCGTATGACTGATGAAGTTTTTCCCAGCCTCCAAAACCCACACGTAAAAGAAAACATTAATTCTCTTGTGCTACCTTTGTATAAATTGAAAGGAGGGGAGTTAAGTCACCTACTAAAACATGTATTTATGATCAGCTGTAGAGGAGTAATGATAACCTCAGAGCAAGTCCGCCTTAGCCAGGTATTATAATACTTCTGACAAATACGGCTGCTGTCACCTGGGAGCTCCGATAGAGCTGAACAGCTAGTAGCAAACTAATACTAGTTGCAGCTGTGAGATGAGCCAATATCCCACCTCCCTAAACACCTCCTGCTGATGGCAGAAGATATTCCACCCAACCTCCTCCCTTGGACGTGCCACCTGTGCTTGCTCCCTCAAGCTCTTTCAAGTTCTGGCCCATGTTTTTTTCTCATCCTCTTCAAACTCTCAGCTGCCTCTGACACCTGCAGCCATGCTCTTCAGCGTTCATTTCTTTCAGGCTTTTTTTTTTGAGGCCATCTTTTACAGATCGATTTCTTCTAGCTCAGGGGCGTGACAACTCCCTCATGCTGCTCACACTGTCTTTTAGCTAAGTCCCAAAGACTTGCCTCTTTCACCCTCCCTTTCCCTTACCTCTCCCTTCCCTGGTGACTCTGGAGAAGAAGATGGCTTCATCTATCACCTTCACTGTGACAGCACAGAATATCCCTCTTTGCTCAGGTTCCATCTTTGTAGTTGTTTTCAAAATGTCTCATCTTCGTGGCTTTTAACATACCAGCATTAATTCAGCATAGCTCAGTGAGCCCCTTGTTTCTCAGGCTTCGAGTAATTTCTTCCACTCTCCTCTCTTGCTTAATATTCCTACCAAGGCATCTCTGAGCCTTGACCTTCCCTCACTCTCCTTCAAACCAAACCCCGGTCAAGCCTTACATAATTTAGGTTAATGGAAATTCCTTTGACAAATACTGCTTGTCCATCTTCCTTCCACCTTTTGATAAGAGTGCATGGGTCTCCTTCACCCACATGACCACTGCCTGCTGCGCTTTCCTCCTCTGCACCCTGTTTCTCCACACAGCTTTCAACAGTTTCAACCCAACAGTTGTGCTAGCTTTGACAACTGCGTGTCTTACCCCATCTTATTCCTTAACTACAGCATTGCTGTACGTGCTTCTGCCTTTCTTGTGCTTATGATACCATCTTCACGGTCCATTGATTCAGCTTCCCTCTCAAGCATCTCCAGCTTCGCCCAGTTCTGTGTGTAAGGAGCTTCCTATGAGGTTAGTTGTATCCTAATCTCACCTTAAAGCTGGCTTCTGCAATTGCACCAGCAAAACACTCAACAAAATCAAGGCAGTTAGTGGGCTGGACGGCTGCTTATTCCGATATGAGTGATGATTCTACCCTTTCCTCATCCTGTTTGCATGCTGGATGATCTGTTGTCTCGTATCACACACTAGGCTCGTTCCCTCTCCAGTCCCAGGAATGTATCTCAGGCTGCATGTACAGCAGAGCTGGCTGAAGTGCGCAGTTTTCATTTGTCAAGACTTAAAATAAACATACACTCACACATGCACACAATTTATTTTATATATATTTATACATACCTTTCATTTCAGTAAAAAATGTTTTTCCACAGCCTGCGTGTTTTTAGAGAAATAAATGCCTTTCAGAACACCAAAATGTAACATTTCCAAATAAAACACATACTTTGCATCTTGCAGTTGATGAGGTAACCGCTGTTCTTTCATGGGTCTTCTTTGAGGCACTGTCACCAGGCATCTGTGGAAGCTCCCAGAACATGAGGCTGTAAGACATTTCCAGCACGCAAACTGGCCCAGGACTATGGACACCAAGATGTCACCCTAGAGCTTGGGCTCTGAATCCCAGCCCTGCAGCAGGCAGTGGGGAAGCTCTTAAAGACCATTTATAGGGAGCCTAGGTTCGGGTCCCTGTTTTCAGGGCTGAATTCCAGAGAAGGTCCACCAGAGAGATCTTCCAGGATTTCACACTGGGGACAAGTCTTCTCCGGGACACCACATAAACTCTGTGGGGCAAACATTCATCTTCTGTATGAAGATACAGTATGAAACAAGCTTGTAACATGTTTGGCCAGGTGAACCACAAATGAGGTTCTGAGATGCACTGTTGGCCACAGACCGCAAAAGCTCTATTCCCATTTCCAAGGGTAACAGGTAACAGCTCCTTCCCGACTTAAGTCAAGATTATTTTGAGTGGTTTCAAGGAATTCTGATCACGGGCCTAAGTGCCAGCTCAAGTCCAAGGTTATTTTGCATCCAACTGTTTGGATGTAGGTGCTGGGATCAGGCATGGGCTTTAGGCAAACTCAGGAAAGCAGTGGGACAGAAGCTGAGGATGCCTGAGAATCTTCTGATGGACCAATCCACAAGAGAAGTAGATCCAGCTCTGATCTGAATGGGCAGCCATGCAGTAACACAGCTGTGATCCTATCATGAAGTTTGGGAATATGTACAGCGTCGACAGACGCTGGAGGGGAAGGGGAAGTAAAGCTCCCTTCAGCCCTTTAAGAAATCCACACACATAAGCAAATACTCCATCCCTTCAATATTGTCATTTTACTTGCTCCCCCTGGTTTATCACAACTTACACCTTGGTAGTTCTGCAGGATATATCCATTTTCTACCCATAGATTTCTAACAAATCCAAAGACTCTCTCAACAGTAAAGGTCACAGTAGTGAGCTCCCATCGTCATGCTTTTACTCAAAGGACCAACATTCCCATGGAAGGCGGGGACCTCCGAGGAAACGCACACGCACCGTATATGAAAGTTGGATTTACATATGTAAATGGTTACATATGTAAATGATTTTCATGAATATGTTGGTGTAAATAGCCATATCCAACTAGGGTGTTAATCCCATGGATATTTGTAGGGTACATTTGAATATAACAGCAATACAAAACAAAATACAAAAGCATTGACATTACCTAAATATCCTATCTGAAGATTGAGCAAATCGTGTTGCTTTTAATTTGTGTTCTTTACTCCTACCCATTTATTTGTCACTACTTCTATTCCCCTTATCTGCACTGCTATTATTTTTAGCAATCGCAATCATCATTGACATCAACAGGAGCGGGAAAGGTATAAGGAGTTGAAATGCACAGTGCTCTTCTCGGGACCCCATGTAGGTGACAATGTCTATGTGCTGTAGCTCCCCGAGCAGTTCCAGGCTAAGCAAGCCTGCATTTGCACGGAGTTGTGGATTATGGCTGGAAATAGGCCTAATTTTTGGAGTTATGTTCAAGGTCTATCTGAAACTTTTCCTTGGGTTGGGACGCTCATCATCTCTACGTCTGATTCATCGGATTGAGCTTGTGTTGGAGTCTTTCCCTCCTGAATCACCAGACTGGGTTTTCCTCCTATACCCAGCTGCCCATTTCCATAATAAAAGGCTGCGAGACCATCTTTCCCTCAGCCAGATTTGCCTGAATTTGGCCAATAAGAGATAAGCAGTTTTCAGGAGGGGACCACCAGAGAGCCCTACATAAGCACACTGCCTGGTAGCGCAACCATTCCTCCATCAGGAAACCAGCCTGAAAATCACCCTGCGTGTCCATGGGACGAAAAACCTGCCAGGGATGGCAGAAGAAACGCTCTGGCTATCAGCGGCGATCTGGTTGAGCGTGAACATTTTATTGTACTGGATTGTTTTAAAGCTGGATCATTTTGACAGAACTAGGCTGGGGATGAGGTTGTCACGAGTTCCACGAGGAAATGCGTGGGGCTGTTGCCCCCCGTGGGACGGCTGGCAGCATCTGGGCGGCATGAGGGCCAGGCCTTACAGCCCGCGCTATCAGACTGCGTCTGCTCGTCCCCCAAACCCAGCTGTCCGCATGATTTCACCGAACTGCTACCGGGGGCACGTTGCCTTCCCGGGAAGCGGGTTGTGCGTGGCAGAGGGTGGGCAGAGACAGCCCCGTGGCTCGGGGACTCAGCCCCACAGGCGGAGGACTCAGTCCCACGGCTCAGAGCGAGCTCGGTCCCACGGCTCAGGGATTCACCCGCACCCCAGCAGCACGGGGAAGATGCCGGGACGGAGGGGCTGAGTCCCAGCTGCTGCCCCGGGGGTCCCAGCCGGCTCTGCCCCCGGCCCTGCCTGTCCCTGGCACGCGTGGGGGGGGGTCCGGCAGGGGCTCTCAGCCGCCGGGTGAGGGGCAGCCTTCGCCCGGCTTTCTGCTCACACGTCGCACTGGCTGCGCGCCGGGGCAAAATACGGAAAGGTGCGATGTCGGTGCGGCCGTGAAAAAGACCACACGTGTGTCTGGGACGAGATTGTACACCCCCCCGCCCCCCCCGGCAAGAAGTAAAGCAGATAAGCCAAAGGGTTGGTTGATACAGCCCCCCCCCCCCCCCCGCCGTGGGAAGCGCTGCCTCCCTGCGCGACTGCTGCGCGGGGGCGTCCGCGCAGGGGCCGGGGCCGCTGCCACCAGCCCTGCCAGGGAGGGACTTCCACGGGCGGGCAGAGAGGTTTGCAGTGTAATGAAGAGCCTTATCGTCGCTGGTATCTTTACAACTGCTCAGATGACTTTTTAATTGTGGCTTAATGCGTTTAATTATGACAACTCTTCCCCATTTTCAAGTATGATGTATTAATATTACAGATCATTAACGTTGCTAAATTACTGTAATGACACAGAGTCCTCAGTGTCCCAGTTAGACGGAAAAAAGACCCGCTCTTCTCATTTGGCTCTTTTGTTATTTGCCTTATAGGAAATTCATGCACGATTCTTGAGTCTTTAAAGCGTGTAGGAGAGGCTGCTGCTGCCGCCGCCGCCGCTGCTGCACCCTCCTTATTAAATTATTGATAGAGAAAATCCCCCATGTAAAACTTCCCGAGCCCGAGACGGCACAGGAGCTAATGCTGTCTTTCTAATATCCACTTCATCAATGTAAAAGTTAGAAAGCCTCGGCTCTTGAGCGGGTCCCCCCCTCCCCTCGTTCATAATTAGAGCAGACCGTATTTAACATCTGCAAAATAGTCATGCTTATAAGGAATGAGAAATGCGAGATGTTCCATTCTGTTTGCAATGGTTAGACCGTTTTAATCTCTTAACTTGAATATATGTCCTCTAGCAGGCTATACTTCTTGGATTTCATTTTTAGATCCTTAAGGCTGCATATATCTGTCAAACAGACATAATGAATTTAAAGTGCTAATGCCTAGAAGACCAGAAAAAACATTGAAATATATCCTCGGTTGATTAAATTACCACCTCTAGCTACTTTACCTCCTTATGTCCAAACAGATTTCCCTTTTTACTTACCAAGTACCGGATCTGGGAGATGTGGAAGATGTAATTTCATGGTTAAAAAACCCCCAACAACCAAACAACAACCAAAACCAAAACAACAAACCCAAACCAAAAAACAACCCGTGCACGGGGCTTTAGACAAGTACGTGTTTTTTTTTTTTTTTCTTTAAACACCTTTTCAGATATGTTCCTATAGGATGGGATTTGCCACCGACTGGAGGTATTTTTCAATTACACCTAACCCCCAGGGTAACCCTCGGGTGGGAGCCAGTGACTTTGCCGCGCTCTCCTCGACACCTAATGACTGGGGAAATCCGGGAAGGGGGGGGGACACGACGACGGGATGAAGGCGCATCCGACGGCGGCGGCGGGACCGGAGGGTCACCCTGCCCGGTACCCCCCTGCCCCCCTCCCGGGGGGTCCCCCCGCTCCCCCGCCGCCGCTGCGGAACGGGGCGGCCCCGGGGGAGGGGGGGGGTGGGCCGGGGAGGAGAGGAGGAGGAGGAGGATGATGATGATGCTGCTGGTGATGATGGTGGTGATGATGATGATGATGCCGGCCCCGAGGTGTGCCGTGCCTCTGCGAGGGACCGGCGAGGCTGGGGAGAGCGGGGACGGAGGGAAGGCGAGCAGATTTGTCGCGCTTTGAAATGAAACGTTATAATCCCTCCAACAATCCTGTTGACTGTGAGCTCTAGCGCCGGGAGTACAACACGGCAAAAAGGAGGAGGGGGAAAAAAAAAAAAAAAAAAAAGATACATTGTTGGATAAACAGCTCCTTATAGGTAAAAACTGAATGGGCCAAATAGATGAATTAGGCGACACAATGGGGGGGGGTGGTGGTGGTGAAAGGAAACGAGTCGGTGGCAGTGGAAGAAAAAGGTAAAAGTGAACAGAGGAGAGAAAAGGAGAGAAAAGAAAAAAATGTAAATGAGTGAGACAAAAAAGCAAAGAGAAAAAGAAAAGAGAACAAGAGGGGGAAAGAAGTAATATTTTCCTTGATAAAAATGCACAAAAGGGAAGATGAACTTTGTTCTTTTTCTCTTTCTACTCTCCTCTCTCTTTCTGCTTTTCGCCTCGCAGCACGCCAGCCTAAGCTGAGAGCTGTAATGTCATTAAATTGCAAATGCTTTTTCATTTCCGACACACACTGTTTACTTATCTGGCAAAAACATATGTTGGAAGGAATCCGTTAAATTCTGCCCATTGCCTTGGGTAAAAGTGCAATGGAAACGGACCCACTGAGCTTCTTCTTTCTTCTTCTTTTAGCACTTCCCTTATCTACAAGACTGCTTCGCAGAAAACTGGCTAGTTCAATGAAAAATGAAGATACAGCAGGAGATTAGAGAAGAACACTGAGCAAAAAATTCCTGGAGAGAGGGTCACTCCATTGCAAATGATTTCACTCCTCTAGATCTGCATAAATTACTATTTTTAAGGCATCTCCAAAGTCTGTATATTTTTCTCACTCTGTCAAACATTTAATTTCACGCCCCGTGTTCTGAATATGCTAAAATGCATATCTCTGATGCACCTTTAAGCCAGAAAAACGAATGCAAAATTGAAGATAAAATGATGTGATTTGCACTACAAGCCTATTACTTGAGGTATTTACATATAGTTTACCTCTGCAGTTCTGAGAATGATTTATTAAAAAAAAATCTGGATTAAGCTCATATAAATATGTATAAATCTTTGTTTAGAAAATAGATTTTGCAGCTGTTGTGTCAAAAAGTTCTTTAAGATTCTGTGAAGAATTTTCCTTTTAGCCTGCTTTAAAAGAAGAGGAGAAAAGGACAGTATTTGACATCCTGCTTTGGCAGGAAGGAAAACACACACACACGCACACACGTTCAGACATTCAGGATTTTTCTAAAGGCTCCTTTTTTTTTTTTTAATTTTTCTTTTTTTTTTTTTTTATTTCACACTTTTCTTCCCAAACTTCTCCGGCTCCCTTCCTCTCCCTCGTCTCATTCGCCGGGACTCGATACCAGCCGCGCTCTGCCTTTTCCCCAGCGTCTGAAACAGCGGGTCGGGCGTATTAAAACGCCGGTAGGCTGGGGAACAGAAAGAAAGAAAACCAGCCCCAAACCCAACCCCGACCCCCCCCAAAAGCAAAGGGGAAGGAACCCCAAGAGCCTGCCCTTCCCCCGGCCCGGCGCTGCCCCTGTCCCGCCCTCCGCCGCCGCCTCAGCCCGCTGCGGCCCGGGCGCTGCCCTGTCATGGCGGGGGGGGGGCGATGGTGGTGGTGGTGGGGCTCGTCCCCCACCGACCGCCGCTGCCGGAGGAGCCGCGCCGCGGCTTTGGCCTCTTGGGAGCCTCTCCCTTCGGCAACGCGAAGGAAAATGTCCGCCCCCGCGCCGCCCCCAGCCACTCGCAGGTGGGTAGGGAAGGCCGGGAGGTAGCGCGGCGGCGGCGGCGGGACGCGGGCTCGGCCGAGGGGGCTGCGCTCGCTCCCCGCCCGCCCTGCCCTGCCCTGCCCGGCCGCTGGGCGGGCGGGTACCGGGCAGAGACGCTACTTCTGAGGCGACTCCGGTGCGCCGCGAGCAGGGGGAAGCGCGGCCCGGGCCGGGGGCACCTGGCGGGCCGGGCTGCGGGCCCGCCCCGGGCCGGGACAGCTTCGCGGCCGTTTCGGCGGGGCGGCGCGGAGCGGAGCGGCCCAAGGGCCCCCCCTGGCGGCGCCGGCCCCTCCGCGGGGCCGGGGGGGGGGGGGAGCGGAGCAGCCCCGGCGGCCCGCCGGGGGGGGTCTCGGCGAGGCTTCCCCTTCTTCTTCCTCCCCGAGCCGCCCTTTCCCCCGCGGAGGAACCGCCACCCCCTGGAAGGGAAGGGCTGCCGGGGGACGGGGCAGGGCCCCCGTCTCCGCTCACGGAGAAACCCGCGGTCAGCACCCCGAAGGCTGAGGAGAGGTGTGGATCCTCAGGAGCCCCGCGCTGCCACAGCCGTGCCTCATGAATTAACCTGAATGAACTTAGAAACCTCTTCTTAAGGCGCTGCCTGCATTTCCTTTCTCTAGCCCATGTAACAGCCATGACTGGGGGCTGAGACGTGTCAGCAGTAAGGGCACTTGCTTCGGATAACCACGTACTCGATAGGGAGGAAGAGACTTTTCAGATAACTTCAAGGTTAATTTAAGACTTAGCTGCAAAATCTAGACTTTGAATAATACATGAATCGCGACGATTCCACCGGGATACGGTGCCCGGGAAGTGATTCCCCCCCCGCCCCCCCGCCGCCCTGCTCCGGTCCTATCGTCCTGTTTTCATCTCCAGAACAGAAGCCCCAGATTTGCTGCTACCCCCAACAAAGAAACGTGTTGTCGCATGACGTGACAAAGTCACTTGCAACGGTGCGATCCATACATACACACCACTGCACGTTTTGGTCTCTGGTAACAGACCTCAGAGATAAGAAATTGAAACTCACAGCCTACACATCACAAAGTCTGTGGTAGAAAACTTTTTTTTTTTTTTTTTTGAAGGCGGTCAGCTCTTCTGGTAAGTGCATGGCAATTACCCCCTTGCAGAAGTAACATCGGGCTGATGGCAGCTGTCAGCTCCTCTCCTGTCGCTGGATAAAGGTTTCGTGCTTTGTCCATTTGTCAGTCCTGGGGTGACTCGGGCCATCGACAGAGTGCCAGCACAGGTTGCTGCGTTGGAGGGATGGAGAGCAGGGTCTGTGCTCGTCCCTTGTCCCCACAAAGGTAGGAAGGAAGGAAAAACCAAAGGTATTCAACTCTTCTTGAGGAAAAGCAACAACAACCCTCATGTGCCGATGACATCAGTGGCAACAGGATGGCAGTGGAGATTCCTGAAGGCCACCACCTCGCATTTAAACAGCAGAAAAGTGAAGACATGAGGGAAATTAAGACAGTCTTGAGAAGAGCTTTATTTTGGACAGCAAAGGTTCATCTCACAGACTTCTCAGAAACAGGTCTGCCAACTATCAGGTATGTAATAGCCAAAACCAGTTACTGGTAAGAGGCGATGGGACGAACCCAAGATGTACAGAGGGCAACCAAGCCTCATGTGCCATGTTAACTCTTAAAACAGTGGGACAGAAGTAGGGTCTCCCCGCTGTGACAGCAGAACGCTTGCCCCTCCGCGCAACAAGCACGGTGAGAGGGACACCTAGGTTGTAACCCCTCTTCAGACAGGGCCGGTTTGCTGAAGCTCTGCAGGCTCGATAGTCAAGTGAAATCCTGTAAGCCATCACCTCCACGCCACGCCACTGTTTCATAAGGCATTTATTCATTTCTAACAACTCCCTGGCACATTCTGCTCTTCACGTGTCAGGACTTTGGGTCTGCACCATCATTCCTACACCAAGATTAGTGTTCTGAGAGTCTTAATTCCCCACTAAAACCAACTGGAAGAGTGACAGTTTGCCAGGGCAGGGATGGCACTACCTAAGGTTTCTGTCATTTGAAGTTGCCGTTACCTTGACCGAATTCACCACCACATAAGCTGGCTTTGCGCCGGAGGAACAGACGCAGATCGTGGCCCTTTGCACTGAAGGGACAGCTGCACGTGTGCATGTGGAGAAACTTTCAAGAACCAAAGTGGCTCTATAGAGAAGGACAGGCGAGTGACCAGATTATGGTGACGGACGTGTGTTTGCAAAACTGTTGCACTTACCAGAGACCTGAAAGCCACAAATACAGCCCCAGGCACTCCAAGGGGACGCATCGGTGACGGAGGGACGGGCGCTTTCTCTCCCCCTACCACTTCACTAAGGAAAACAAGGTGGTGGAAATAACAGATGACCCCGATGACTCTCACTGTAAGAAGTAAGTTTAAGTACCCCATCCCACACCACGTGGAGGATCAATGCTAAGTTACTTTAGGCAGTCTGTCACCACTTGCTTGGTCTTCCAGGAGTCAAGTCCTCCCCTTGGCATGAAAGCTAGAGAGGAGCAGCTACCAGGGAAGTGCTGGAGACACGACTGCATGGGAGTCAAGGGTAATGAGGAAGGCACAGAGAAGATCAAATATCCATAGCTCTAGATGATGAAGTATTTTAAAAGTACCCGTTGATACTGCTCACCTTTATATCTTGCACAATATAGATGCTATATAAATTGTATCCTGTCCCCAAATTCCTCCTAACTTCCTGTACCGGCATTACCTCCAAGCAATTTTAGTTCCTTTCTATGAAAAAGCAGCAATGCAGCCCCGTCACTGTGAACTTCCCGTTTTACACACTAAACTCATTGCCCTGCATTGCTTCGATACAGTATTATCTGAATGTATACATTAAAATCCCTGAACCGACTGAATCCTGTGTAGTCTATCGCAGGAATACGTATCTGAGCTCTGGGCAACATTGCCATATGCAGTGGAGGGAACCTTCCATATGGTTTCTGGAAAGTGGTTACAGCACACGTGCACCAGGCACTTTTCAAAGAAGTAAAACAGATCTGTTCATTTTTATTTTCAAAATACCAAAGCAGTAAAATCATGTAATTGAGTAATCACTTGCCAAATTTCCTTTTTTAATCTAATCTATTTTGAGTTACATCAGAGCCAAAATGCAAATTAAACTGGTAAGGTTCCAAGATTTTTTTCCCTTTTAGAAAACACAATTTAAGGTCCTCATAAGTAAGGAAATTTAAAAACCATTTGTTTTGTATGCTGTAAACTTGGGAAAACAAGTTTCAGCCTGAAGTACATTTTCATAGGCAATAGGTTAAATAGAAGTCTTATGTAAATTTTGATCTCTTCTTAACAACTCCAATGTTCATTTTATAAAATTTGATTTGAAAATAATGCCATTGTTTTAAAAGAGCCTCAAAGGGTCAGAAACTAGGCAAAAAAAGTATCCACTCTAACAAGGCACGCGTACAGTCTTTCAGCTCTAACTACTGTATCAAAAAAGGAGAGATTCCTGAGATTGCTCATTTGCAGTCTCCATCAATCAATTTTTTGGGGCTGTGCTCTTGCAGCAGCATTAAAAGCCAAACTCACTCGCCAGCCTGGGCAAACTCGTCAGCACTTGACCACAAGGTGAGACAAATCCTGGCCATCCTACCATAGCCTCACGAAGTCACCCATCTCAGCAGATTACCAAACCGATAGATAAAAGTAGCCTTCCAGAGTACCCGCTGCTGGAAACCTTTGCTCTTGGGGTTGCAGTTGATCAGATCAGGTCTCTCCCTACCCACAGGCAGACCTTGTGCAAAGCCCCGTGACCTCCTCAGTTGCCTTCTACCACAGTCCTGCCATCTGTTGAAAAAACTGGCACCCACTGAACTCATGGCTCTTTTCATGGTGCTTCTCTTTTCTCCCCTCAAAACTCCTTCCTCAAACTGGGGGCTGCTTGCAATGCCTCCCGGCCCCTTCTGTAAGGCTGTTTATTTTAAAATACTTTAAAGCAGCAAAAGTTGTTTTTTTCCCCTGACCCTACTGTTGCAAAAGAGCTGTTAGGGGAAGGGACAGGCCAATCCTTAGCACACAAAATGCCGCAGAAGACATACAGGAGAGAGATGGAGGAGTTACAAGGCTGATAGTTTGCAGAAGACTGACTGACCTTGCAGCTGCCATTCTAAAGGGGATCTTGCCCCCCTTCAATGTGCCTTTTCTACCTCATCCCCAGCAGTGCTACTGGTACTCATCAAATCCTGATGACGTGGTTTGGCGAGCTAAAACCACTGAGAACAAACTTGTTTTTTCTTCTGCTGCTGCTAAAGGCTAAGTTTTCTACCACTTCAACTCCTCAGCTCCATCTCACTTGAACTGCTAGGTGACAGCCAGAGTCAGTTCACGGGAAACAAGAGCAGCACGCAGACAGGGGAACAGGGACACTCTTTTTTTGGCAGCCAACAACCCAAATCAGCTGCGATGTCAAACCACACCCTCAGGTCGCTGATGGCTAGGGAGACTAAAGATGTTTTAGAGAGGGCAAGAGATACAGAAGTGCAAAATCAAAACAGACCAAGGATAAAGAGAATACGCATACTAGATGCAAAGTAGGGGCTGGACTGTGTGTTGATCGTGGGAACAGATGGAGAGATAGAGAGAGAAATGACACCCATTACACTCAAAATCAAATGTATGAGAAAGGGGAGGGCAGAGACAGAGCGCGGTGGGAGAGACAGAATTCGCAAGACAGGAAAAAGATTTGCAGAAAACAATGGTTTAAGAAAAACTGGCATCAGAACTTACTGTTCACTGAAAAAATCACAGTCTAGTTGTATCAGTGCGGTTAGAAAAGAACGATCCTTTGAAAAGCAGCTTAATACTTTCTTTTTTAATGTCTGACATTTTTAAGGATCACCTGCTCTTTGTACATTGCATAGTCACACACAAAGAGTTAAAAGGTACAGCATAACACGAGCTTTGGCCAGCCCAATAAACATTTATTGTATCAACTAGAGATGTACCATTGCACAGAATAAACTAGAGCCAAATCAAATAAAATATTCTTCCAGTTCTGCAGAGGACCGAGATGCAAGCAAGAGGATTTTGGTAATTCCATGGCTCTCCATTGGCACAGGAACCAGAAAGGAATATTCATTAGATCTGACTATAAACGTTTGTCTTGTGTGGGAGGTCTTAGTATAGTAATATGTATTAGCAACTTGATATTTTTCCAATCAAGCCTTTCCACTTCCATTTACATATATTTAATTGTAAATATTCGTTTTCCTACCTGAAGCACTTTAAAGAAATGTACAATAAACACATTCTACACAGAAGGTGGAGGAAATAGCTTAGGGGACTTGTGATGGTCCCTAGAACTGCTCCAGCCTCCACATCGCTGGTTGGGAGCAATGCAAGATGATCCCTCCTCACCACTGGTGGGGGGTCTCGGAGACCGACTTGGTGATCTCGCCCTCATTTCTCCTAAACTGGGATCCTCCCCCCCAACCAATAAATCATAATTGACGCAAACTGGCATCTGTGCCAGTAGAAAAGGTGATGGCTGGCAAGGAGGTGTTCTCTCAGGCATACAAGTGGATTTCTTCTTCAGAGCACAACCGACTTCAGTTTGCAGTCACGTCAACATCCACTTATCTTTTCTGAGCACCGAAACCTGTGGGCAATAGAATTAGTATACTCTGTAACCACCACTTTACTTAAAACAGAACCGTGCAACGTGCAGGAACTCTCAAATGGGATGTCGTCACTTGACCTCAACTAAGCAGCGCTGTTCACAGTCAGCAGCGGCAGCGCGGCCTTCGGGGAACGCGCTTCAGCCCCTTGCAGTGCAGCGGCGAGGCGGCAGGGAGCCCGGAGCCACCGTGGCTCTCCCCGAGAATTCCCGGGGTACGCGGCAGCTTTCAGTGGGCACAAACCCCCATCACTTACACAGCGGGGCTACGGGCGTACCGCAGGAGTGCTTCTGTCTGCTGCCGTCACCTAATGCATAGCTGATGTAGGGTGCATCGCCAAGTTCCTCAGATGTATGCAAGATGTATGCAAAAATTCCTCTCTTTTTTTTTTTGTGACAGAAAGCACGTTTTAGAAAAAGAGAGAAAAAGTTTTACAGTCAGAATGCACTGATCGCAGACAACCGAAAGAAGGCTGGAAGCTATTCTTTCAAGATGAGGTTATGAAACCAAATTGATAAAATGGGTAACTGTGTGAATAAGCGTGAAAAAAGCAAGGTCTTATCAGCTGGTCTCACAGAAGATATAAGTTAGGAAGAAGAGATAGGCTTTCACATACCCACTTCGGGCATGATCCAGAGGCAGTAAGCTTCAAGCTAGAGTACAGGTAAGTATGAAGCTTTGTAAATCAGTCACACTTGAAGACTCCCCCCAAAGACATCCTGTACCGAATTAACTGACATCGTGAATATTATTGCAGTCATAGTGACCTACTGCTACAGTACACATTAACGATTTAGTAACGTAAAACTGGTGAGTGTTGGTTATGAAAGAATGCTAACAGACCTGGGCAGAAATGCGTGTCCTTTGTACCACTTACCACGAAAAAGTGATACTTAGGTGCTACAGTTACATTAATAGCAAAATTAAAATTTTATTTTCAAATTGTTGGGTTCAATGCCAAAGTAAGAGGATAATGTTACCTGTTGACTTACGGGGCAATCTGGAAAAGATTAAGAGACAACATCTTATGCTTCCTATTTACACTCAGATTAACTATGAATTCATTTTATGAATTGTTGTATGGTATATTTATAAGGTGAAATTAAGATACCATTTACCTTAATACTGACCGATTGAAGTCAGAGGGACTACAGGAAGTAAGAAAATACTTCTGGAGAATAAAACAAATGGAGTGCCTCTTCTGAAAGTCACATACAGGTTTTTCTGCATAGATTAAAATTTTTATCATGACGGATCATAAACTGTAAAGCAGTTCTTGTGTCTATCAGAAAATTCTATTTTATGTGTGAATTTCATGTCTTATACATGAGGACAGATAGAACTCTTCTACGGCATTATTGGAGACTTATCAAAAACAGGGTGCTTTTTTCTTGAGAAGATGAAAAGTACAGAGATAAGCAGGGAAATAAAGACTGAAGTTTTAACCAATAATATTTTTGTGTGGTTATCAGAGGAATGTAATAATTAATCTTTTAATCATTCTGAAGATTGTGTGAAATCATAATATCTCATCTTTTCCAGCCTCAACCTGCCATTCTTGATCTGAATTACAAACAATAAGAAAGGAGATGATTTAATGAGCAACTTTGTCATGTTGCCATTTTGCCTTAGTCAAAGGCAAATGTCTAGTTTTGCCTCTAAACTAAAATGGAATAGACTTATGTTTCAACTATGCTCGCAACCGAGGCAAACATGAATAGAAAAGTTAGGGCTATTTTAAAGGTAGAACCCCAGTGTCTTCACATTTTCATAAAGACATAATTAAATACACACTGTTAAGAATAAACAAACATTCATTTACTAGAAAATAAAATCCACGTTGCAAAGAAACACGCATCTATGAAAATAAGTCTAAAATTTGACAAATACTAAACTAAATCCAAAAAGAAAGATTTCAGTCACAATGGCAATAGGTATGTTCTTATTATGAAGGAAAAAAAAAAAGTCAGCATGATTTAATCATAATAAATAGGCACTTCAATAAAGTATATATTTACACTGGCTTTCTGAATGCTAGGGCATCACAAAGTAGTATGGCTTTATTACAATGGATGGAAGATGGCAACTACTTAGAACCCAGTGCCAACATGGATTATAACAAATCCAGTGAGTATTTTGTTTTTCAATTATTCATAGAAAATTTAATCCTGATTAAGTATCCTTGGGCAGGAATTCATGGGTAGTTGATGACTGAAACCAACATTTATTTGAAATGCTTCTGTTAATTTAATCTGTGTATATGGCTTAATTATGATTGAATCCTCAATGTAACAGAAATGAATTATATCAGGATTAAAATTCTAGTACCACATCACCCATTCCATTTTCTTTGCCTTTTTTTTTTCCCCTTTAAAAGATGCAAGCCTGCTGTTTTAATTACCTTTATGTTGCTATGTCTTATAAGTCTTAAATACTGTTTAGACCCTCATTACTGGATGAAATTTTTAGTTACATCTATTAAAAAAAAAAAAAAGGCAGATACAAACCCTATTTTCATTCCCATTAAAATTTTAACCAGTATGA
This sequence comes from Harpia harpyja, assembly GCF_026419915.1. Taxonomy (NCBI): domain Eukaryota; kingdom Metazoa; phylum Chordata; class Aves; order Accipitriformes; family Accipitridae; genus Harpia; species Harpia harpyja. The sequence continues at coordinate 7,013,879 of NC_068943.1, forward strand.
ACATTAGTTGCAAAAAAGGCTTTTCTTTTACACCAATAATATAGGAAAGTTTCTTGCAGTCAGTTGTGAACATTTTACATGTATTTTCTAGAGGACTCTCCCTCTTTTGTTTCCCCTTCTTTTATGCTTATACATAAAATGCATTTTCTCTAAAGCATGAAAATAAAAGAACTTGTACTCATCGTTACACATCACACCAATTTCACAACTGGCCTATTTCAGGCTTGTTTGAGCTTGTAGATGTTTTAAGAACTGCATTTTATAACACCTTCAAACCTAGTATTTATTGATATAAAGTAAGGACTTTTTTTTGTGTCTGTGAATGGGAGAGAAAAGATTCATTGTACTTTTCCGTGATACAGCTCAGCACCACATACTAGACATAAACAGTATTTATAAAATTATTCAAAAGATGGATTTTTCCACTCCACAATACTTCTAACAGACTAATCTAGGGACCTTGTCAGACCAAACTTCTGTGAAGTGCTCTTATATTATCACTCCGTTTTCCAGTGAAACCAATGTATCACATACCTATGACAAAAATACCTGTATATTTAAGTCATTATTGCACATTTATTACATAACGTATTCTTCCTAAATATCTCAGAAGTGATGTCGACTTTTATGTCCAGAGGATACTGTTAGTGGCAATGTCACTGATGACAGTGAAGATACTTCCCAATATAGACTATGAGATAGAAAAAGTCTGTAGAGGATAACCATGGAGATGCACTGACAGAGGATAACACCTATGGTAATAATCTAGAGACAAAAAAAAGAGAGAAAAGGAAAAAGCAAGTGAAAAAACCTTTTAATACTGCTGCAGTTACAAAAGATTTGAACATGAATCTCAAGTCCAGGATTCAGACTCTCACACCTGGGTGTTTTTAAATCAGTAGATAGCCCTGGGCAAGTCACATAACCCTTCTGGCAGTCTCTGTTCTGGGGAATTTCAGACTTGCAATTCACCACCCATGCAGTTTCACAAGCAGAGGTGATGTTTAGATATTCAGTTCATACAACAAACACGAGTGGAAAAAAAAAGCCTGGAAACACTTTGCACTAGCACACTCATGGAGCTGTGAGGATAGCAATTAATCAGCCTCACTTAGCCAGACCTCTTTTCAGTGCAAGTCTCTTCATCTGCAAAAGATTTGTAAGGCAGTATTTATCAAATGTATAAAGGTAACTACTGTTTCTGAGAAAGCAAAAGCCTAAGTTCATGTACAGAGAGTCCTTTAAAATACATGTTTTTCTTAAATAAATACGGTATTTATTGATCACGCATTTCTTTATTCTATTGAAGTGCATTTAAAGAAGGAAACACAGCTAAATTTTCATAATGTAGGAACTGCAGTGGCGCACAATGGTTAAACTTGCTCAAATGCAAGAGCAGAGCAACTGTACTCTCCCTTCAGTAAGCTCAAAATCTCAAAATATTGCAAAAATTTCCTTTACTGATCCCATCTCTAGAGGTTGTCCTCCTGCCGTGATGATGTTTTCATCAAGCAACAACAAAAAGTCTCTTCGTTAGTAGCTCCAGAGAAGTCTTTTTTCTCCCTAGATTTCTTTTCTTTTCTTTTTTTAAATCAAATGTAGTATTTCATTTACTACATATTTTTAGTGGAACCTTTTTCTTCCCCGTACATATCCTCTACACAAATAAAAACTAAATTTCCAAAAATATTTGCATACAAATGCACAGACAGTTATAACCATAGAGAAAAGAAGCAAACTCTACCCTGGAATGAGGTAGTCAATCACCTGAGAATAGTAGTGCACTTTATCTGAACATGGCAGGCTCCACACACTAGTTCTCTAGTTCCTAATATGTTTAAGCAATCGAGAAACCAAGTAAGTCCACCTTTGTTTTTAACTGTTTAGAGCTTACAAACCAAACTACATATTTGGACCGATTTCTTAATCTAAAGAATACAGTTCAGCTACAGGTTCCTGACCTATTTAGCCACATAAAGCTTTTAAAGGATGAAGACTAAAAAGCAAACAACAACAAAAAAAATCCACTGATTTATCTTTCTACTAGCTTTGTTAAAAGAATCCCCAAGGTGTTTTTAATTAAAAAACAAACAAGCAAACAATAAAACAAAACACCCCCCCCATTTTCCTTTGACTTAACAATCTCCCCCTCTCCCTCCCTTAACCTAGAAATGATTACCCGTAGATGATTCAAACCCTGTATGCCTTTGTAAAATATGACTCACATTAGCATCAATGAGAGCTGTGTGACTAAGACTTTTCAAGTTGCTTTGGGGTCATAAGATTAACAGCCTAAGAGCATGAGTTTGCTAACAAACACTGAACATGAAGAACAACTACTATTCAAATTCCATCTCTTTTATCTTGCCTGTACATACCTTTTCTCTTTGATATTCTCTGAATATTACAGCAATGGTTGCAAGACATGGGTGGCACAAAAACCAGAGAATGCAGGCCTGAAAGAGAAGATGAGTATAAGTTATAAAATGACTACATGCCAGCTTAGAAGAAAGAGATGACAGTTAGAGGAACTGCATTTACATTTCTGTCTATTTTATGAACCCATTGTTTAATTTTCAATCAACAGAATGAAAACCACACAATGAAAGGTGGGATTTCTGTTTAAAAAAAGCTCTATGCTCCTTGTCAAATTAAAATGACTACTCAGAGTATGACGACAGGGTGCAATTTAATCAAATCAGACACTCAAACATTAACTTTCTTATGGAGGAAAAGAGTTTAGTGCTTCAGTCAACTGCATGCCACAATTCTGTTTATAGCAGAAGGGATCAGTTTCCCTGATGTAACCCATACTTTGGCAAAGGTGATATAGAACTCCCTTTTCAGCGTGCTTCTCTCCACTGTGATGATCTGGTAAAGACCAGCAGCCAGTGACAAAGCTAGGCAAACTCTGAGGCCAATAAGCAGTCCGCTTGCTAAGCCATGGTGTGAATGGTAGCTGTGGTGATTTGTATCTTCAAACTGCTCCCAAATTAATAAAAAGCTCTGGAAAAGAACAACAACAGCAAAGTACATTTAGAGTAAACAAGGTTACACTAAACCTCAACTAATCTTCCCATCACAGATTAAATTATCCGCACAACTGGTCATGCTCCACTCTGCTTATTGGAGACCACCATGTTACACAAAAAACCCTAGCCCAAACTGCCTTTTGGCACTACCTATTACTCCAAGTGCAACTAGCAGGAACAGAGTCTCACTTCTTGCATTCCGTAACTTTTAGAAAGTTAGACAAGTTAAAGTTTCCCCTAATTTGGATAGAAGGAATGTGCCACCTTAGCATAAGATCCAAAATAATCATCTAGTTAAACAGTCGGCCTGCTCAGCAGGAAGCCCACTGAAATGATTCCACAGAGCTACAGGGAGGTGTCTCCTTCCACTTGGGATCCACAACCTGTAAAGCTTGTTTCAAAGGCAGCCGACTACGCCTTTTCTTTCAAAATCCTAACAGGATTCACTTTTCTTTTCAAAGATGGGGAAGTAAGAGGGTGGTGCTGCTGCCCCTTTTATACAATAGCCTAAAGGCTCAAGCATTCACCCAGGTTGAACTTGGATCTCCCACAATTCCCTTCTTTGCCTAAAGGATATCCAACTCACATCTCCCACCTCCTTGGAGAGTGCCGCAACTGCCAGGCTATAGGCTGTTCTTGGGTGGGCCACTCTCCACCTCTTCTATTGAAGCTGTGCCATTGTGGAGAAAAGAATTCAACATCAGCTAGGTCAGAAACTGCGAGCGAGCCTGACTCTGCAAGCAACTGGCTCAGAAACCTCCTAGGGTCTAGGAAAGGGAGCATGACAGGTTCCAAATGCCGTTCCAACATCTGGACAAATGCTCTAGCCAACAGATAAAGATAGTAATCCTCCGTAGCTCTCAGCACTGTATCCATTTACTGCAGAATCCAATTTTGTAGGAGCACTGTGAGAAAGAATATTGATGGATTCTCCAAGGAAAAACAGACTAAGTGTCTAGTTTGTGAATCTTAGTTGGGTAGAAGGCAGGCGCCTACTTGTTGCATAAAAAATGGATCTTGCTGAAGAGTACCTTTTTAAGACTTTGGGAATGTTAACGTTATAAATTAGAATACCCGTGAGGTTTAGACTCCCCCAGCATCATGTAGCAGCTAAATGGCATTTTAAGACTTGAATATACACTGGAATCCAGTCCACCTACTGCACACATCTAACTTGCACTTAGGCTTCAGATGTCTAATGAAGCAGGCTTTCTGAAGAAAGGTAGGCAAATTTGATTATATGAGTGAGGTAGCTCTGAAGGCCTTCAGAAGCAGACATTGTATGCCTCAATTTAGAAATCTAAATTAGTCAGATTCCTTTCTGAACACATTCAAAGGCTCTCTCACTACATTAACTACATAAAGACAAAAAGGTTATGGATATTAACTTTAAAAAAAAAAAGTGTAATCCACCTGTGTCTTCCAAAGATGGGTGTCCTTGAGTCTCATCAGTCAAGACAGTATCATCTTCGCTTAGAATATCCACAGAGAGTACTCTTGCTCTTTTGCCCTCCCTTACCTAGGCCATGACACAGCAAGCACGACTGGTGTCATTTCAGTCACTCCTCAACTACCTGGATGGAAAATGGAAGGATGGGAGAGGGACAGACGTGAAGCATGCACGTCTTGAACATCACTGATTACTAGTAAACAATCTGAACAACTGGCTTCAAATGTTCCCACCATAACACTCTGAGTAACTCCAAGCAAACATCTTCAAATGATCAAATTACTTGACTGAGAATTCTGTCAAGGAGTAAGACTGAAAAAAGGCTAAAAGGGTCCTGAAACCCTGAGCTACAGCACAGTGTTTGGTAAAGTTGTGTCTACAGCACTAGTTTTGGAATGAAATTGATAAATTCCTATCACAGAAGTTACTTCAGTCCAGGTAAAACATGCTCACACAACAAACAAGGGTTCTACCAGTTACAGAATCACTGCAGTCTTGTACAGAGCATTTTCCCTTTTGATATTTACACTTGGGAATAGCAAAAGTATTTAACTTCCCTGGACTGGACATACACTGTCTGAGAAAATAAAAAACCCAACCACCTCCTATTCCACCTCAGGAATCTTCCTGACTAAATCACGCATCTGGGGGGAAGAAATACAGGCTGATGAAGATGAAACTGTAATATTGCTTTAAGAAGAAACTTTAGGTAGATCCCAGGGATAGCGTAACCTTAAAGAACAGAACTCATGAGAGTTTGAATTTTCCTTAACCTACACCAATAGTAACAGCAATGAAGGAAGCCACTTTCATGAGAAGATGACAAAGAGCTGGAGTAAAGGAATTATGAGAACAAAGTCCAAATCCTCATGGGAAAATAGTGTCTGACAGCACAGTATGCTCTGGACTAGCCCTTTAAAGAGTGTAAGCTGTGTAAACAACACAGGAAAAAGTTGATCAAAGACTGTGTGTAGTGACAGCAATGTAAGATCACAGAATTCCAGCTTCCTTCAGTTTCATTAGATTATTCCAAAATAAGCAGAAGGCAGAGGCATTAGAGGCAGAGATGGAACTATCAGTGCAACACACTGGAAACTCGGACAAGATGAACATGTGTCATTGCTCTTCCTGTGAGCTGGGACTGTTCTCACTCACCAGAGAAAAGCAGGATTCTATAAAAGAGAAATCTGTGCTATGGAGTGTTTCTAGGTTACAATGGATTAGGCAATCTGTTCTCAATGAAGGAAGAGTTTCCACAGACAAGCACGATCTTGAAGTCAGAATTTCTTTGGCTGGCTATGCCTGAGAAATTAAGGTCAATAAGCCCTGAAGTCCTTTACCTTGACCACAGAAAGCCATATGTCAGCTCACTTAGCTGCAATATCAGGAACACCAACCTGCTGAAGTGGATATCGGAGACATTTTTTTGTTGGCAGTGAGCAGAACTATGTTTGAACTCTGAGAAGAAGTCAGCGGGGGAATTCTAGCTGTTATCCAGAACAACAACTCTGCTTAGGCTGTAGACAAAGAACTGGATGAGCTAGGTAGCTGAAGAGCTGACTCGCACTAGCTATGTCCAACACTAAGTCACAACTGCTTCTTCATAAATTAAAGGAGAATGACCATCTCCTTTTTTACACAATACACTGTTCAAAATGCCTGACTTCACCTGCACATACTTCTGTCCTACCTTGGTTCACAGTGGACACCAACCACTGTCCAGTACTGGTCTTCCTCTTCAAATGCTAGAAGAATGTTTGCCACGGACATCATCCTGATGTTCCAGATATACAAGTTGAACCTCCACATCCATACAATGAAGAACCAGACACTCTTCTTTTTTGTCATGAGGAAACAATTATGGTAGAACCCCTCCTCCCCTTCGCTATGCCAACACTGACTTTATGGCAAGCCAAGATAACATATCAATCTCCAGTGAAGGCAGGTTCTCATGGGACAGATCATCTCTGAGAGGCAAGGGGAAGAGGGAAGCAAAAGGGAAATCAGAAGTAGCAGCAAGGCAAAGTGGATTAACTGGCTGCTTCTAAACATATCTAGTACTTGGGTATCTGATGTCATGCAATGCCAGTACAGTAAAAAATGGTTGAGATCTAAGGTCAGAGGTAGAGCTCATTCTGAGCACACCGTTGGGGTGTACCTAAGAACCCCTGCGAAGTGTGACATCTAATGCAGTAAGATTCTATGTCATTTTCATCAGGTTCAAAGTGATCAGCTATCTTTCCAGAATCATTGCCTCTACTCCAATCAGCCCTGAAAGCTGAAACTGCTCAGGTCTGGGTGATGGGAAAGGCCTGCCATCAATAAAGTTTTGAACAAGGTTTGTGTCTCAGCAGCAGAGAGCAGAATCTTTAATGAATACAGAGCAGCCTGGGAATCTTTTGTTCTGAGGCTGAAATAAAGAACAAGTTAAGGCAAAGGGAGACGCTGAATCGCAGACTTGTCCACCCTTTGAGATGCTACCTCTTTGCAGCCGCAGAGACAACAAGAGATTTGCTGACTAGAAGGCTGTGTCCACCCTACACTGATGGTAACCTGTAAACAGAGCCCGGGAAATTGCTGGTGTTTCTGAAAGAACAAAAAGAAAGAATCCATAGCATCAGTACAAAGAGGAGAAAAACCCCTGAAAAATTGCTGAGTAATTTGAAATAGTAGCAGGCAAGCAGGGTCAGATAGTTTGCCAGTCAAAATTGCAGTTAAGTTGAAGAATAACGTATTTTCCCAGGCTGTCCACTTGCTTGACTTCCCTGAAGACGAGATGGGGACAGGTAGTATAGAATGTCGATAAAACTAACATGGTTCAATATCTATCTGCTGTGTTAGGGTAATTCATGTGGTTTCCAGCACCCTCCACAGCAAGTCCTCAGAACATCTCTGTTATCCACATAAGTCTGTCCAACCTCTGGCATGGGAGGAAGCTGGCTCTCCCATAAGAATCTCTGGAAAAGAGCAGGACAGAAAGGAGGTTATTGTAGATTTTTAATCATTAAAAGTGATCATTGATTGCCCTGTTACAGCAGGTCCAACAGCCATGTCAATCTAGACAGACCAGTGAACAACAGACCAATCTAGAGAATGAAGTCTTGAGCTTACCACCTTTAACAGAGGCAATGAGCTCAGGGGATCAGTATCGAGACCGCAACAGCCGCATTCTGTACTAAGGAGGAGAAATCTGGCAGTAGGTATAGTTTGTATGCACTGAACCATGAGATGGAAAACATCCTCTCCAGAAGCGGCAAGGATACTCTTGGTGCCAGGGAACTTTTGCTGGAGACAATAGACACTGAGATGGGGGTGCAAAACCACCAGGCAATGACATACTCTGATATTCATATTCTGTTCCTACAAGACTCCTGCCAAACCTGACATTCCCAACGTTACCAGGAGGAGAGATGTGGTAGAGCTGTGCCTTCATGGTGAAAAGTGATAGCCAACCTTGTGCCAATGCTCCAGTGGTGCTCAAAGAGCTAACACAAATGTGTAATGGACCAGTACCGGGGGAAGTAGCATATATGTATGATACCTACCCTGATTTTTACAAGTAACAACCAAAAAAAGATCAAGCTGATGACACTGAGTGTCCTTTCTATGTATAGTAAAAAGGAAACAACAACAAAAAACCTTCCAGTCTCAAGTGACAGAGTACTAACACACCCACATGTATGTACAAGTGCAGAGGCATGAATAAAATTAATAGTTTAGAAGTCGTCTTTACTACCAGCATGTAAAATTTCTGGTGCTAGACGGGTGTCGAAGTAAGGTGGAATGAACCTATCTTTGAATTTCAACAGTCCCATTGACCTTAATAGCCTTTGGTTTATATTCTTAATTAGCAAGAAATGTCAGCTCCCAGCTACTCTTAATGTTTGAGCAGTCCACTTATTTAGTTTGGAAGCAGCACTAATTACAGATACTACTCAAATGCCACAAAATCTTCAGTATAATCTCTTCCTCATTACTGTCTCCAGTTTCTCCCTGCTCTTCTCTTTCTCAATGGCTTTCAGATTCTCTTGTCTTTATGGTGTGATTTAAAAAAATTTGTTTACAAAAGGCACCACCAGGGTTGGATGATCTCCATTACAATTTACTTTTAAGTTACTGGTTTACTTGACTTTCTAATTTATACTAATGGAAAATATTTGAATGAAATTATGTGTCAGACCATTTGTATATTTGCAAGACCAATCCTGCACATGAACCTTTCAAGAATTCCCTCATATTGATTAAAAAGAGCATTAGACATCCTATTTGAGTGGTTCTAAGAGGAGAAGACCAAGGATTTCAATTTTTTTTGGTGACAGAAAGATTTTCTCACAACAGCTTTTCTCGTTTCTCCTCTCATGCTACTTGTTGTCACCCCCCATAATGTAGTTCACAACCCCTCAGTTGTACTGATTACAACTATTTATGGAACCATCTTATAAATCAGATCAGTAAAATGACTGTGCTGGCTGAAATATCTTAAATACATCTTTTTTTTTTTTTTTTTTTTTCCTCCAATCTAGATCATTCCACTGATCTGGTTTACAGTATAATGCTACAAACAATTGGCACAACCAGGAGTTTGGAAAACTGTGGGAACTTCTTAAGTGGTTTTACTGCTGAACAAAAACATACTGTGGAGCTACACCTTAAATTGTTAAAGTAAAGAGAAGGTGTTGTTACCTATTAGACATACTGGGTGCACATTATGCTGTGGGTTTTTTTTTTCCAGTCTTGATACTCCCTCCCTCATAAAATATTGAAATTAGTTGGTTCACGGTTCTGTCATACCTAATAGCAGCTGTGTATTTCAGTACAAGAATGAATATAAAATACAAACCTGTGTAACAACAACTACTACAGCAATGCCAGTAGATGTTGGAGTGGAATCCCACTGAAGAGGTCTGCCATGAGATTTCTTCATTCTGCCTATTGTCCAACCCATACACAGACTCAACAATAAATATAGCATTTGTATCTGTGAGACTATGTCACACACTATTAAAAACAAAAGAAAAAATAAATAGTCACAACAAAAATACAGTTTTTTCTAAAGCAAAGAGAAATGTTCGATATACCTACAAATGAAGGGTGGGCATTTACGCCTCTGTATGACCTTTAGTCATAATTTTGGTGATAGTTGGACTAGCTGAGGTTGCTTTGCCACAAAATGTGGGTATTTTGAGTAGTTTCCAGTGACCAAACAGATCACTACCAGCTTTCCTCTAGTTATGCTGCAGTGCTGCAATAACACGGGCACAGCACCACATCCTCCCAAATCCCACTCTTGTGTCAAAGAAGTCTGGGCTCAGGAGTCCATCTGCATAAATAGGCTTATAAACGCTAAAGAACTAAAATCATATGTATGTTAATCACACTGCAAATACAAAAAATGATGAAATGCACTCCTTCCTTTTGTATGAAAAACTTTTGTTCAAAAATCAGATAGTTGCATTGTACTTTAAATTAATTGCACTTTGTCTTAAGGATGCAGTAGCTTGCCACAGAAAGCACAAATATTTAGGACAAATTCCACTCTCAGATACTTAAAGGGGAAAATATAACAAATAACCCTAACACAGACTTCATTTGGAGCAACAACTTGCCTGTATTTCATTTTATTAAATGCAAACTACCTTTGCCTCATTTTTGCTATGTCCATTTTTTTTCTCTCTGTTTGGGAACAATTAACACATACGCCATAAAGTTACATTCTTAATCAGCGTCTCAAACCTGTGTTTGAAGCTGTACCTGAATAAAGAAGACTTCAAGCTAGAATATATTAAAGCCTGTAGAAAGAACTGAAGATTTCTTTCTGGGTGACTGTTAGCTTTAGACCTGATAAGTTTTTGACTGAAACTTATCGAACTATTTTTAAGTTGGTGCTTGGACTTGAGAGTAAACTGTCTCATTGTAGTGGTGTGGCAGAGATGTACAAGAAAAAAATGATTCTTATATTATGTAAATTGTGAATTTGGTTCAGAAACTAGAGATTGGGCACTACACACAACAATGCTTTCTTTTCCACTTGACTAATATTTAAGTTCAAGTAAATTTGTTCCTTATTTGTAATTTTCACTTACGCTATCAGGTACAAGAAAAATATTTCTATGTCACAAAAGCAAACATCTGTTTTTATACAAATTTTACAAGGCTAGCTATGGACATATAGTACTCCCTAGAAAAAATTGTTATGTTAACCCAAGGCATGCCAAATCAGTGTCACAAATCCAAGCTAGAGAAATGACTGAACAGATCTGGATGTTCTAGAGAGCATTTTATTTTCTGTCACTCCTTAAGATAGCTTGCTCTGTAAGTTATAGCCAGACATCATCTCTTAGTCACATCTTCGATATAGATATTGCTCTGCTTCAGTATGGCAACAATTCAAATGGATTCCCAGACAAAATGGTGTAAGATAAAAATTCAGTACTGGTGTTCATCTTTGACATCTCACACACCTTGCCAGAAAGCAAGAAGGTCAAGAGAAATTTCTAAAATTACAATAATCACATGATATCCAGGGTCAGTGTAAACTCACATGCTACCAAGCTGATACCAGATTTCATCACAATCCATCTTTTTTGGCTGTTGCAACAGGCATAATAATACTCTCTGACTTTTCACATTTTGATCTTACCAAAAGTTAAAAGATCACTATTTGTGATGCTTTTGAGCGCCAGCATTATTGGTGTGATTTATACAATTAACTTAGGTAATAAATTAGACTGAGGGTCAGGTCTTTATACACGGTGAAGACTAAATGGTGGTAGGAAAAGAATAATTGCTTGGGATAGCATCTGAACAGGCTTCTAGAAAGAAATTCTGGCCTCACTGCCAGTCAATAGAAATTTTACCATTTACTTTTAACTCGGATTTCTGTTCTGATATAGGAAAAAATGGTAGCACCTTCCATCTTCAAACTATACTACTTGCTATCAGCCATTCTTCAGAATTGTAATTGACACTGAAGATTTCCACATTTCTATTGCTTCTGGTCTGTTACTGTTTTGGGAACCATGAACTTTAAAAACAGTAGGAAAGGAAAACTCTCCTAGCTGAATTTAAGAAATTCAGCTATTGATTCAAAAAATATTTTATTCTCAACAACCTTTGCTTTAAGCAAGTAAAAGTGGTCTCTTCACTACAGTTTATACACAGAAAATCTAACATGCAGCTACTCTCTCTGAAGTTCTGGCTGGGTAGTTAACACCGGGTTTCTCACTGGGGAAGAGTTATGACTACCTTCATGTTCTCTATTTAATTTCATTTCAGGAGATGAGAGGGAAAGTTTAATAATACAGTTGCTGGAAAGGCTGTAAGGACCTGCTAACTCACATGGTTAAAACAAGAAAGAAGCAATTACTGTGGTGCCAAGTGCCATCAAGAGGCTGTTAATTCCAACTGCAAGCTTCTAAATGAACTCTAGGAAGAGAAGTATTTTTCTATACAGGCTGTTACTCTCCAACACTATCCCACTACCACAGTACTACTTTCTTGGGGTGCTTCAAGCCAATCAAAAGGCAATGTATTTGCTTAGAAAGAACCCCCCAATGCTTCAAACGTGAACTAGAGGAAAAAAAACCCCAACGACAATGTTTAACCCTGAAGAATCCAGGAGGAGTAAATTAGTGCATTTTGGGAAGGGATGTTACAGGAATTCAGCTCCAGTGAGAACTCAGAATATCTATACAGAGTGGAGAAAAATGCTTTGTTAACATCAACTCTTTACATAAGCATTTTTTTTGCATCACTCATATCACTTGTGCTGTAAAACACTTACTATTTCATTATAATAAATGTTAAATCTGCTAGTGAAACAACCCACTCCATAAAATGTCATTAAGTTTCCTAAAAAGCTTTGCTACTCTAGATAATGCAAACTCCACAAAACCCTTCAATGTATTAAAACAGCTACTCATGTGATAGGCATGTATTTAAGTGTTTGTAGGAAGGAAGCTTCAGACAAGAAAATCCTTTAAAAAATCCTAAACAATATCACAATTGTGTAACTTTAAATACAGTTATTGTAAACATCCAGAATAAAACCTGTTTTTCAGAAGAACAACTTCTAGTATTTTATATTAAAAATCCAGCGATATGGTCCAAGATCATAATATAGTCCAGCAATAGCATTCGCTGACGTATTATGCAGATTAATGTGTAGGAATACGTAAGAAACAGTAGACAAGCATACTCACATTCTGCCAGACTTCCCATAAAAGGTGCTCCTATTCCATCTTTAGAATAACTGATGAAACAATAAAAAGATGTTATTTTTAAGTGAGTGAGCCTTAATTGTATGTTCTCTCTTAAAAGTACATTTAGGCAATGATGTAGTTTTAAAAAGTCAGTCCTATGTTTTGTCACAATCACCACAGGAAAGATGATGTACTGATCTTTACAACACGATGTTCTTCAACTCTTAAGACTGAAAGCAAAAATAAGCAAAGATACCTTGAGAAATGCAGGTAGTTGGCAAAAGCTGAACCAGCCTGCAACAGTAATGCAATTGTCAACACCTTTAATACAGTATGCATAGGTCCACGCTTCTTAATTGTTTGCCATAAGGACTGTGCATATATGCAAGCAGTTACGAAGTATGCTAGGACAAGCAGGAAAAAGAATTCATGTAATCCTGTGAAAAAAAAAAATACAGCTTAGTTTTTATAAAAAAAAAAAAAAGTTGCCACTAGCAGTAAATAACTAAAACAAAACACGGGTTTTTTATATATAATCACTGGGAAATACTTAGTAACTGTCACCCAAAAGTGGTAGTACAGATAAAATGAGTAAATCCTAGCCTATCTTATCCAAGAAAGTCAGTGAATTTTTTCAGAGCTGATTATTATTTGATCTGACAAAGCATTTCTTATTCAACAATACCTTTTCTGAGTGTAGGAGAGATTCTGTTCAAGTACAAATAGCTATGTAGCAACTAGTGAAATAGTATAAAGTGGCATACAGTTTATTCATAAACAGAAAATAATTGTAGCCCATTTGATCGGTCAGAAACATATTAAAGGACTTATTTTTAGCTCTTCTTTTTGGCTTCAATTTTTAAAGGCACAACCTGAGAGAAACCCCAAACAGACTTCTGTTGAATCTATTTAACCACTAGGTGTCACTCTTCCTCCACATAAAGTAGTTAGACTAAGAAGCACAGTTGACCAAGACCGAAAACTTTTAGATAAAGAAAAATGGAAAGAAAAATAGCACAGAGAACAGTAAGTTCATAGAGTGGATTTTTTTGCACCAATCTGAAAAAATGCCAAAAGTATTTGAAGTTATTTACAAAACAGAAGTACTCTAATTTTCAGTCTGGTAGGAGTCTGGTAAAATGCTTCCCTGAAGACCTGCATCCTAGAAATCTCTTCTGTTGTCCGGAAGCTTTGGAACCCATCATATGAGCTCCCAAAGGGTCAAAGCCAGTGAGCTATATGCAAAAATGGGTAAACAGACATTTCTCACAGAAAACTTATGTTTTCCTTCTCCAACCCTCCTTGAAACCAAGTGGTGCCCACAGAATCAGATTCTGAACAATGTTTTTCCTCCAGCAGCAAAACAACTCTGCTAAAAACTTCCAACCAGCTCCACCCAGAGATTAGAAACATAGCAATTACACACATTTCAATATCTAAGTTGAAAAACATTAGAACTATATGAGTTCTGGACCATTGCTAGTAGGGTAACTTCTGTGGCTAAAATTAATAATTAATAATAATTACAGTCAAATGGGAGAAAAAGACCATAAGGTAATACAGACTCATAGAACACAAATTTAGGGTCACTCTGCTTGTCTTGTGTACCTATACAAATGCATGATTTATGAACAACAAAAATAGCATTTTAGATCAATCTCTTACTCTTTCTTTCACTCTTTATCTTTCTGCTTCAAAAGATACCCACTGAAGTTGGCAAGGATTCTGTAGATAAGTTATTTCTCACCATGATGAGTGGGTACACATGGAAAACTCTTTAGGAAAATCAACTAGCTTTTAATAAACACTAAACATTTAGGATGGAAAGCTCCTTCCAACCAAAGACAGATTGTGGATGACTGGCTTGAGACCAAAACAATTTAAGAGAAAGTTGCACTGAAATACAACTATAAAAAAAACCAGAAGGGTAATTTGCAACCTGTCTTTTTCAAGTTTCCTGACTTTCAAGTAACCTAGAGTTGACAGAGAAAATAAAACATATGTACCTTAATTTGAAATACCTAACTTCAAAGATCTTCAAAATGCTGTCTACCTGGTCAGCTGCCCTTAGAAATCCTAGATTGCACCGGTACCATCTCTTACGTAAAAAAACCCTGCTATATAAAATGATAAAAGATTACTTGCCACGGATCAGAAGCCAGGCCTCCTCCTCTCTCAAGGCAAACATCTTAATTACAAGGTTACAGTCTCAAGTTCTTTCCTGTACTTCCCTTACAGTCCATTTAATTTTGAGATCTCCTGTGTCAGGCCACAACTTTAGTAACTAAAGTGAAGGATGACCTAACTAGAACCATCTATAACTATGTAGTTTTTAGTTGCCTGAATGAAAGAACCAAGAAATGAAGCTGGACCTTTTCTCTGATACCCTGATGTTCCAAGCTGTGCACCTATGGAAAAATGACAAACATTATTCCCCAAAGATGCATTAGGAAAAAAAAAAAAAAGGCGCGAGATTAAATCCTCCTCAGTTCTTTGAAAGCAGACACAGGCATGTAACTTCAGCATTCATGGCAGCGATGCAGGTTTTAATTCTGAATAAACAGAGGTGTTCCTCTGCAACTGTGGAAGACATGGCATGTACAGCTCACCCCGTTTCCTACTTGTTAGATCTAAATACATGCATCCAACGCATTTTACACACCTCCTTACTCAAAATGCAAGCTTGTCAGAGTTCTGCTTCCAAGTGCTCAAAGTCTTCCTACAAAACTAATATAGAGCCCAGATGCCTCTCTAGGAGGTCTGTACACCACTTTAAGGGCCACGTGATGTCTTATACTGCTTTGCCCATTGATTTAGCAAAAGAACGCTACTAGTGCTTTTTAAGAATAAGTAAATTAACCTAGAATTCACTTCTGGATACAAAATTCACCAAATAAAAGCTGCCAGCTAAGTTTGGAGATTAAGAAGCACAGTTAAGAAGTTAAAGAGACAGGTAAGTCAATTTATAACCGTTGAAAAATGGATGATTAACAGTGCTACTTTCTTACAGATTCTGCTAAATGTTCAGTGAATATTTTCTTCCCTTCAAAAAGGGAGCTGCCTTTGTTCCCTCTATATCCTCTTGAGACCAAGAATGACAGCAGGGCATATGATTCTGAGCACAGCAATTAGGGTCATTCTGGGTATGTAGGTTAAATCTGTGCATGATGGCAGACTAAGCCTATCAGGCTCTTCCCTTACAACAGACCTAGGTTAGCGACACGTTGATGAGGCCTCCCAGAGCAGCAAAGCTAAGCACTGCAATGAAGCACACATTAGGTTGGTTTGGATTGTCCAAAGCATACAGTTATATGTAGGCATTTCTTTAGCTGCTGTCTTGAGTCACTTCTAGAAGTTTTTCTTTGCACGTTGAAAGTTTTAAAATTGCATTTCTTACGTAAAATAAAATCAGGACTGACAAATAGCTAATCTGCGGCCTGCGACTAAGATACTTAGAAAGACCTAAACATTGAACTGAAATTGTACTGGCAAAATATTTTATCGTGCAGGTATTTGTGTTGCACAGAATCAAGTTTTACACAGCTAAGGAATTTCATGAATTCATTAAAATCAGGGATTAAATTCACATTCAAGCGGAAGCTTACAATTTCAACATGGGAAAATCACCTATCAGCAAAGATCTTAACACTAACTTTCCTTGTGCATCTATCCTTCCAGTTAGGCAAGTTTTGGAAAGTCAGGCTAGAGAAAGGGAATGTAATGCCAGAAAATGAATTAAAGTTTACTCTCCATGAAAAAGTAGAATATGAAATATAAAAGACTCTGCTACCCATTCTCCGTACTTTTCCAAGCATAGTAAGTACTGATTTGTTTGGGTGATCAGATCCTTAACTTACAAATCTAATTTTAAGAAAAAATATCTTACCAGATTCCCCTGCGCTAAAGTGATCTAATGGATTCCCTTCTGCATCTGGGTTTAGTAAGACCATTTCAAACTGAATATCCTCGGATTCAGAATAATTCTCCTCGCAGGTAAACTTGTCTACATAAAACACATACCATGTTTCCGGATAAGGAATCTGGGACACTGTCAGATTTTGCTCTGTGTGGTTCACAGTCACTTTGGAAGAAAACAAACAAACAAAAATAGAAGTAAATACTCGATTACTTTGTTTTTAGAAAACTCATCTCTGAATGATAAAATTTAAATCCACATAATCTTATACAGGTTATAAACTACATACAGTACAAAACAGTCTTGGTTTTGAAAACTAGCCATAACACCAGAGACCAGACTTTCAACTTCATCTTTTGTTTCAAATAGGTGCAGGCAAGGGTTGGTGAGGAGATGCACTGCATTCCATCTCTCAGCTTTTGGGTTTGCTGGGAGGGTTCCCTTCTGCCAGAAGCCAGTGACTGCAAACTGTGTCTCCTATGCTTAGCACATTCCTGTCCCCTAGTACAGTATTGATAGG
This sequence comes from Harpia harpyja, assembly GCF_026419915.1. Lineage (NCBI taxonomy): Eukaryota > Metazoa > Chordata > Aves > Accipitriformes > Accipitridae > Harpia > Harpia harpyja. Next base: position 7,030,998 of record NC_068943.1, read on the forward strand.
ACTAGGTATTCTGTATTAGCCAACAGATACTTCTGCAGTATGAAAAATACCTTTGTGAAATTTATTCTACTCTGTTTTCAAAGACATTTAGAGCACCAAACAGGAACAGCCACATGTGAACTCAGTAAACAACAGTCTGCATGCTTTAAAGGTGCAACTTAGCATATTTTACAGCATCTTCCCCAAACCACAACAGACTGAATTTTGACTGACAGCTAAGGGCTGAGACCGTTGTCTAATAAAACTGTATATTTCAAATCAGATTACATTTAAAACCAACTATGAAAGAGACAGACATTTTATCTGGTCACTGATCTTACTGCTATTTTTCCTAAAAGCAACTGTTAACAAAGCACAATCTCTCCAAAATAAACATATGCTGCAAATGAAATCTGTGGCTCTGCATGTTTGGGTGAAACTGCAGGAATTGTAAGTGCTGTCATACTGATTACTGAACTCGAGTGCTAATCAGCTCAACCATGAATGAAAGCCATCTCTGGAGACGAAATAACAATATAATGACTGGGCTGAAGATTAATTCACCTTAATAGTTTAAGATGACAACGGCTAAGGATGAGGGAAGAGAAAAATGTCATAAAAATCTACAAAACAAGCTAGTTTTTTATGCAAAGGCCTTTCTAAAAAAGCTGCAAATGTACACACAAAACAACCCTTAGCAAACTCATTATCCCTAAATATTTTGTAGACAGAATTTAGAACTAATTTCTAACTTGAAGCCTACCTGTGAAAAACATTTATGTGATTTAAATAAACTTGTTTCAACTTCAAGAAGTTATTTTCTGTCCTCTGAAGGCATGAATTGATCAACACTAGGATCCAGGAAGAACGTGTGATATGTTTCTTTGCAGCAATTGTCATGAAGTACAAATTTGCACAACACATAAACCAGAAAAAAAAAAAAAAAAGTGTTCTAACACAGGCAATTCATCTTGTGTAGGTAATGGTAAGTACGCATTCCACTCTGGAGCTACATATCTTATCAATCAAATATACAAAGTGAAACAGCTCCGTTCAAAAACCCTAAGATTTTTAAAGACACAAATTTAGGATTTCATATAGTACTTCATCCAAATGAAAGGCAAACTGCAGCTGGGAGGGTTGGCTTTATTCTCCGTCTCGACTCTCAGCTGAGTTCTGACACAGTGTTATTTGCATCAAGACGAAGGATCACATGGAGCATGTTTAATCGGTTTTCCATCAAATCTGCAAGCTAACTCACAGGAAATGAAGATAAAACAAAAATGTAATTGATTTTGCCCAAGATCAGCAAACAGATCCAACTCACCCTGTGGTCACATGATTCCTAAATGCAGTAGAAAACAGCAAGTACACTGCTGAGACAGACAGGAGTGATGGGCCAACTGCTAGTCATTTCAGCAGCACTTAACGTTCAGCTCAGATCAAGTATAAGGGAACTACGTCCTTAGAAGTGACATCTGTGTAAGATTTCGTTATGACAGTGTTCCAGCAGATCAATTTGTTACTCTAGGGATCCTGGCTGCACAGAGGAAATGTACTTAAAAAAGAAGCTGTATTCACTTAAGATATATTTGAATGAAGTTTCTAATATTAATTTCTTAAAGGAAAATCTATGCTTTAAGTAGGTTTTGTAGTATTACGATCAATAAATGGCGCAAAAATGATTATTTCAGTATGTTTGTCTTCCAGTTACATAACTGAATGCTTCAGTGTTTTACTGTTCTTTTACATTTAGATGCATACTCAAGTTAAGCTTTAACCTGATTAGCTCATCTTTGATACCACACTAAAAATTTTCTAACATGTTTTGTACATCGACGTGTGACAGGTTTGTGCTTTCATGAAAACGAAAATATAATTTTATTTTTGTTTTCTCATCTTTGAAAAATGCCATTTCCATGGAACTGGAGAACAGGAGCCTCCTGACAAATGACAAATGTTCCTTCATAAACAAAAGACAACAAGATAACCTACATATTCTGTACTGGTATAATTCTCAGCTCAAATATGAAAAATATTTGAATGTGAGATTCACTGATGAATACCAAATTACAAAATTAAAGCATGAAAGAACATTAAATGATAATACAGGCAAGCTATAAAGTAAGGCAGCATAACCCAGATTAATTTTCGCAGATGACCTTAAAAAACTAATGATTATGAGGTTGTGAAAGAAAAAAAAAGAACAGAGAAAAAAGCTTTGCAGGTACAAAATTACCCTTCTACTGTGTACTTGGGCTACATACTCCCACCCCACAAGCATTCACTTCAGAAGTTTAGAGGTAACTGCAGCAGACTCCATCAGTTTGCCTCTAATTTTTTTCACTCCACTGCAATAAATGTCACAATTCAAACTGTACATTTGACTGTCCCAAACATTTAGATTCTCAAGTTCTTCAGTTTCATATTACAATGGTATTCTTTGCAAATTCTTTCAAATACTCAACATGATCTTTTTTCTGGAAAAGTGTGAGATTAAAAAAAAAAAAAAAAAAAAGAAGGACTTTTACTCCAAGCAGAGTTAGAGAAAATCTCTGTACTGAATGAGTAAATGAAAACTTCAGCCAAACATGTACCCTTTCTGAGCTGTGTAGAAGTGAGAGCACAAGAGTAGAACTGGTCATAAAGTTTGGCTGTTAGCATTAAAGTTATTATTTGTCAAGGATTGTTCATTTTCCAGCAGCATACTAAATCACAACTTGCAAACAAAGTCTTCTGAAGTGATGCAAACAAAGCAATTTTATTTCCTTGTAATAATTTTTCATTACAGAAGGCCAAAGTCCTGCTTTTACTTAAGTTGATGCAAAGTCCAAATTCACTGAAATATTCTAAATACACAGATAACAGGGTTCTAAATACACAGATAACTTAATTTGTAAGGAGGGAAAGAAGTAGCAACTTACTTGTCAGCTGAGCTTTAGAGAACTTCTCTGTACAGCTGTGATCTTGGATACTGTTCTGCAGCTTCTGCCATTCCTGTGCTTGAAACAGGTGAAGTCTAGCTGCTTTTGTCACAGCTACTGCTACGTTCTTGATTCTGACACACAGAACAGCATGGTCACCTTGATATTTAAAAAATAAAATCAACTACTCTGCCTTGACATCAGTTACAAACAAAAAGCTAGCACGGCATAGATTTTTTTTATAAGTAGCAGCACTAAAGCTTCCCTTTATTTCTTAAACTTCTACTCCTACTTCCCATAAAAGTCTTTACACTCTTTCAGAAACAATTTCTAGACATCTCATTAACACAATACTGCATGCACGATTCTCTGTGATAGTACTTAAACCTTCACCATAATCCAAATGCCATTAACCACCTCTACCACAAACAGCCTTCCCTCCCCCCTCTTTTTTTTTTTTTTTAAACAAACTTCCAGATAACCTTTTTTTGTCCTTCCTCCCACCCCAAATTTTATTTTCTCAAGCTCAATTGCAGACAGTGCCTCAATCAGTCTCAATAACTGGTTCAAAGTCTAGTATTTTATGACCTTTGTAGCATGATTATGAGCATCATAGGGTAGCTCTTGAGTTTAATACCAGAAGAACTTATGTAAATGGACCTTCATGTTATGGACGGATTAGAGCTAAAATAGTTAATTATAGATGACAGACGTCAAACGATACAAAGAAAATCAAACTTTTCAGAAGTGTTCTCTAATGTGTCAGTCTACCTATAGGCTGCATCTTGACATAGAGAAATACTTTAGCCATTTTAGAACTAGCTCATTTGACACAATTTATCTTGTCTGGGTAATTCTACCCAGATAATTATTTTGATAAATTCTTTCATTATATATTGCCACGGACTTCTTTAAGTAACAGTATCCTAAATTAAAACATAGGATTTAATGGAGAAGAAAAAAATCAATTAGTACTGCAAGAGTACAACAAACTCATTCGAATTTAAGCAAGCTTTGTATGTTTTTTATACTGTCAGAGCAATCTTCTTTCCCACCTAACCTAGGCACCAGCTGGATGTGAGTCAATAGACTACTACCACTTCACATAAGGCTCTGCCAGGAAGGCTTGCCTGTTCGGAGCCAGCTGCGAGATAGTGGTCCTGCAATAAAACCTCAAAAAGTGATCTCCTGGCATCTGTAAAATGTTATATGGACTATAGTTTACCCAAGTTGCTAACAAAATATTTTGAAAAAATAACAGAAGGTTCTAAAAAAAAGCCCATATAGCTTTGCTAAGACCCAAAATACATATAGTTTTGGGTATTCATGCACAAAGAGGAATATTTCTAAGGAAATATGCAACACCGACTTGTAGAATAAATTCTATCAGCACACCTAAACCACTCATCTTGAAGCTTAATGTTCTTTTCTCAGATTTAAGCAGTGCACTTTTTCCCCCCTTTAGATCTATTCAGAGCGCTTCTACAATTATCTTCCAGGACACTAATAATTAACTGCTTTCAAGTCACTCCACGAGCTATCCCCACCCTATCTATCACCTCTCATTCAGCACTAGAAGGTCACATTCTAACTCTTCTTGGCTTATGTCACATTTTTCTTCATCCCACTAGATTTTTTTTCTTGCAAACATTTTTGGTTTTCTCTCACACTGCTCCTCCAGTCTGGGAAGAAGCCTGTGTAAGTATTATCTTCATGGCTGCCTTTTTTACGCATGCCACAGAAGTCTTCTGCCATGAAGATACCTGGGAAAGAAAACGGTCTAAGCTTCCGAAATGCTGAGCATGTAGGGAGAGTATATAGGAAAAGCATGCCGACCAGCAGCGCTTGCATATATCTGGTTTTGCAAAGTAAAACTTCTGCAGCAAGGAGAGTCGTTTGCAACCTGTATTTCTGCAGCGACCATTCTAACAGGTTTCTAGCCTATTACTAGGCCTCTTAACTGTCAGGAATTATTACCGCCAAGGAGTTAATAAGGCGGGAAAGAAAAGCCATCGGGAACAACCCGGTGAGAGCGTACATTCCGACGCACGGTGACACTAAAACCACCCGGGGCCGCGCAACAGACACGTGCAACGTTAAGCAACGCTCCCGTGCGGTGGGAGATCCCGGGGGGAAGGAGGGACGCGTGTCCAAGTCAAAACGCCTCCGGCTCTCCCCGCCGCTCCCGCCACGTCAGGCTGTGGCACACGCAGGCAGGCACAGCACCCGCCGCGCCACTTCTCCGTTCTCTGCCGAACCCCGAGGCCGTTCCGCGAGTCCGAGGGGCTGCTACCGACTCCTCCTCCTCCTCCTCCCACCGCCCCGGCGCAGCCCCGACTCGCTCCGGCGGGGTCCCGCTTCTGGCCGAGCTTCCCGCCGCCCCGGCCCCTCAGGCCGCCGCCCTAACGGCTGCCCCGCGCGCCGCTCTGACGCGCGCCAACGGCTCCGACCCCCCCCCCCCGCCCCGTTTCAGGACGGCGGACGCGGCCGGGCCGCGGGGTTCGCTCCCTCCCTCCCTCCCTCCCTTCCTCTTCTTTCCCCCCGCCTCAGGCACCCACCGTAGAACTGGAACCGCGCCACGGGCCGCCAGGGCTCCAGCCGGGCCGAGGCGCTGGCGAAGCCGCCCCGCAGCGTCTTGCCCCCGGCGCCCCACCAGCCGGCGGCGCACAGGAGCCACAGCAGCCGCCACCTCATCCTCGGGAACCACCGCCGCCGGCGGCGGCCGCCGCCGCTGCCCTCTCTTCCCGCCCGCCGCCCCCCCCCGGTTCGCGCCGCCGCCTCCTCCTCCTCACGTGACACCCCCCCCCGGGTTACAAGCGGCCGCGGGACAGGCGAGCGGGTGGGCAGGAGCGGAAAGAGAGCCAATGGGAGACGCGCGCCCGCCCCGGGGGGCGTGGCCGAGACAGCCGGCCCCTCCCCCGCCGCCCTGCTCTGCACCTCCCCTGCTGCAACGTGTCCGCTGCTGGGTTCGGCCGTAAGTTGAGACCCCCCCCCCCCCGGTGTCGTAAAAGGCGGCGGTCGCCGGTGAAGGCGGAGGCGAAGCCTCGGCCTCCTGGCGCGGCGTGCCCGCGCCGCTCGCTTCGGTGCTTAGGCGGCGAGCTCCGTTGTTCGGGGAGAGCGGAAGGCGTTTTTTCACCCGGGCTTTTGCAGTCGCTGGCGGCCCTGCCCCTGAAACCCCCGGGAGAACTCCGGCGTCCGTCCGCTGCTACGCACGCGCAGTCGTGAGGTGGCGGCGCAAGGCGGGCGGGGCGGCGTGAGGGCCGCCGCCGTAAAGCGCGGACGATGTCGGGGCTGGCGGAGCTGCCGGTCTTCGAGAAGCGGCTGCTGGTGACGGGCGGCGCGGGGTTCATGTGAGTGGCGGCTCCCCGCTCGGCCGGGCGGCGGCCGCCGGCCTCCTTTCGGGGGGGACGCGGCGGGGGGGGGGGCTCCCGCGGTGCCGCCTCGCTTGCTTGCTTCCCTCGGGCCTGCCCCGGGCCGGTTCCGTGGCGCCGCTGGCTCGGGCCCGGGCTGCGGTGGGCGCAGCCGTTTCTGCCGTGGAGGCTGCCGTGTGGCTCTCCCGTGTCGTGGAGCTTGAGGTGGTAAGCGCTGGGGAGCGAGCCGGGCTGCTGCCCGGCTGCCCTCCGCCCGGGGTGAGGGAGAAGGTGCTCGGTGAAGGGACGGTGGGAGTCGGTGCTGGGCCTCGGCCGGGCTGGGGTAGGGGGGTGGCTGTGCTTTGAGCCAGCTGCTCTCTCTCATCCCTACTCCCCAGTGCCGTGGGCTCTGCTCGAGGTAGAGAAAGTTCAGGTCCATCTTAAGCTTGAGTCCTTCAGCGTGCTCAGAGTCTGAAGCTGTGAGAGGGAGAATTAAACTTCTGTGTTTGCCCCCCCCAGCTTGGGGAGCGGGAGATGCGAATAAACCCTGCTAAACCTGAACTCTCAGGCTCAACTTCTTGTACACAAGACTGTACCGAAGAGAAATGCCACCTGGTAGTCGGGCTGTCATTTCTTCTTACGCCTAGCAGCAGTGTCAGGGAGTTGAGTGTTGGGAGCTCAACATTGTGAGTTAAGAGAGATGACTGTTTAGTTCTCTCTAATACCTAATGTATAAACTTAAGAGAATAAAAGTACTGAATGTATTGAATGTAGCATATAACAGTTTGGTATGGTTTTTTTAGGTGGCTGTGAGCAGCACTGTTTTCTTTTGTTACAGCGTGAACTTGTAATCTGATTTTTAGTTTCATAAGAGTATGCAGTTATAGGCATTATCAATAGAATAATGTTGTCACATCTTAAAATATATCTGAGAATTCCTCTTTCTCCTGGCTTGAGAAAACCCCCTCTTCCCCCAAAGCCTTTTGATATTGCTAAATTTACTTGTAATTTGTCATCTCTTCGTTACCTTAAAGCTACCTATATAATTGTAAAATATGTTTTTCTTCCGTCCTGCAGTGCTTCACATGTAGTTGTCTCTCTTGTGAAAAACTACCCAAACTATCTGATTATAAATCTAGATAAGGTAAGTAGCTTGTTTTATTTCTGGATATGGAAACCTGTTTTAAATTATTTTTAATGCAATCTATAGCATGTTGAAGTTTGTATGAATTATTTATTAAATTCTTGTTTGACTATCCATTTGTTCCTATGCAAAAAAAAAATTCAACTGCAGTTCATGCTTACAGTCCTGTGCCCGCCACAAATAATTATTTGCAAAAAAAAAAAGGAAGCTTTTGAAGTTCTAAACTTCTGTTTAAGAATTTCTGTAGTTAGAATATTTTTCAGTGTTTCATGTTTTTTAAAGCTTCATCATGTCTGCTTGCAAAATAGCTTTTCTTTTGTGAGAAGTTTTTACTTTGTTCTCAAACTTTCTAGTGATTAGGTTGAGTCTGAGTTAGCTTATTTGCTTTCACGAAGGCCACTTAATGATATTGTGTGGGTATTTCTCTTCAGCTCGACTACTGTGCAAGCTTGAAGAATCTTGAAACTGTCTCTGAGAAGGAAAACTACAAGTTTATCCAGGTAATAAAGCCTTCTCTTCTAGGAAACTTGACTCTTTACTGATTTTTATGCCTTTGTATCAAGGTAATGTGGTGTCCAGAGCTCCCCAAACTAGAAGCCACTGCTTTAATTTATGGTAAAGCTGAAATTATTTCTACTAATTCCTTGTCAAGAATGAGTCGGTGTATGTAATATGCCAAAGTATGTGACAATCAGATGGACATAGCAGCATTTCCTTCATCTGTTTACCTTATTAATAGACTTCATATTTCACTCGCAGAAGTCTGTGACAATATCCAGTATCTTCTGTCTCTTGCATGAAGTAGTCTTCTGAAAGTTGATGTATTTTTATTCTATAATAAAGGTACAGCATTGCTAAAAGCCTGATTGTTGCCGAAATCCGGAATAAAACTCCTTAACAGCAATGAGAAGTTAAGAAGCAGGCACTCCTTTATTGCAGCGCTGGGCACACGGGGGATCGCTCCACCTATCGTGTGCACCTGTCTTGTCTAACGATACAGTTAAATACACACCTGTTATACATATTCATTAAGTTTCTGGGAAATGTTATACATAATCATCAACTTTCCAGTAAATCATTAGCATATGTATATGTCTCTTCACGCAGGTGCAGCAAAGGTCTCTGGTGGTCTTCAGAAGCCCTCTGGTGGTCTTTCATAGTCTTCCTCACTTGTCCGCTTCTTGACCTCCTTTAGCTGATTTTGCGCAGTATGATTCTCATCACTATCTATATTAGTTTGCATAAAAATGTATACTATGTTCTCTTTTGAAATCCAACCTTTTCAATGATTGGTCTTTCAGTTTGTTATCAAAATGGGAAAGGTAGGGAGTTTTCAAGAAGCGAATCTTCTTGGCTTCTTGAAAGAAAATACAAGCCAACAATAATCAGCTAAAAGTACAGTACTGCACATTCTTTAAGTTCTTTATCTACTATGGTTACACCCCACAACTCTATATTCCTAATATTTCAGTTGTAATCAGATTTGATTTCTTTTAAAATGTAACATGATTATGGAGATGAGTGGTTTTAGGGATGATTGTTTCACTTTTGATAGGTGGTATGGACAAGATGGACTCAGATTCGGCTCCTCTGCTTCTCTGATGCTATTTTAGCATTTGCATCTTCAAACACTGCCACTTGTCATATTCTGTGGTGTGCAACATGCTCTTTCTTGTTCTGTTAGTGCTAGATGTCAGGCTGCATTCTTGTTTTTGCTGCTGTTGGTGCTGTGTAGTTCATAGTTGTTTTGGAACAGGGTCTTACGGGAACATTCAAGGTACGCTTTTTCTTTTAAAAATTTTTCCAATTAAATTGGTTTACTATTTCCACAATTTTATCTTCAGACAGGAGATGGATTTAGGTTTATTGTTCAGATAAACGTTCCCACTGCTGGGTTTGTATGCTGAGGTTCTTCCCGTGTATGAAAGGCTGTACTGATGCTGGTGTCTCTGTCTAGCTGGGCTGCCCGCGGTTGCAGGACATCAGAGAAATGCATATAGTTTAATTTTCTGAAATAGCTTTGAAGCATCTTTGTCAGAGGTAGTAGATGTAGGTTAAACATGTCTCTTGGATTTAGGCAAGGGTGGGAATTGAACTTGTCTTCACCTGCTTGGTGACCCCTGTGGCTGTTTACATTTTTTGTGAACCTATCTCTTTACTTCAGTAAGTGATTATCTCCGAACTGTTGGGTGTCCTGGTTTTGGCTGGGATAGAGTTAATTTTCTTTCTAGTAGCTGGTATAGTGTTATGTCTTGGATTCAGTGTGAGAATAAAGTTGATGACACACTGATATTTTCAGTTGTTGCGAAGTAGTGTTTAGACTAAGCCAAGGATTTTTCAGCTTCTCATGCCCGGCCAGCAAGAAGGCTGGAGGGGCACAAGAAGTTGGGAGGGGACACAGCCGGGAGAGCTGACCCAAACTGGCCAACGGGGCATTCCATACCATTATGAAGTCATGCCCAGTATATAAACTGGGGGGAGCTGGCCAGGGGGGTTCGCTGCTCCAGAACTAATTGGGCATTGGTCAGTGAGTGGTGAGCAATTGCATTGTGCATCACTTGTTTTGTATATTCCAATTCTTTAATTATTGTAATTTTATTATTGTTATTATTATCGTAATTAGTTTCTTCCTTTCTATTCTGTTAAACTGTTCTTATCTCAACCCATGAGTTTTACCTTTTTCTTTCCGATTCTTTCTGCCATCCCACTGGGTGGGGGGGAGTGAGTGAACAGCTGAGTGGTGCTTAGTTACTGGCTGGGGTTAAACCGTGACATGGGATAAAAGTTGCATGAGGGGAAAGGGCATGTCTGCTAAGCAAATGTATGCAGTTTCAGCATGCCCAAACTGTTTTTGACAGTTTCCAGTATGTGATATGAGATTTGTGACTACTCTAGAAAAGCCTCGTTACCTGAATGTATAGAAACGTTTAATTGTTGGGGATAGCACGGAGTTCTAGAAGGCATCCTGTAAACAGCCAGATCCCTATGTGAAGCAGGGGGATAGTAACAAGGAATGATGTAGCTATACTGCTTCTGAACTAGAGTAGGAATACGTTCTTGCAAAACTTACACCAGTATAATTCATTCCAACTTTTCGATTGTTGTTGTTTGCGTTTTTTTGTTTGTTTTGTTTGGGGTTTTTTTGGAGGGGGTGGTGGTGTGTTGTGTGTTTGTTTGTTTTTGTTTTTTTTAAGAAAGGTTGATCAGAGCTTATATATAGCTGGTATGCAGCCAAGCAGTTTACACTGACAGGAAAAAATGCACTGGAAAAAATACTCTCCAATGGATAAAGCCGTATGATTAGAACTCTAACACTCTTACTGGCCTTAGGAGAGAGCAGGAAAGATAAATGCCTTAGTGGCGCTGTAGAGAAGCAGCCTGTTTGGGAGAGTAAAGAAGTAAAAGTTTAGAAAATTTGCATAAGGGGCTGTGTGAAAGATATTGTTTTATCACAATTTCTGTTGTTGTTCAGCACAGATGTATCGACTTTGAATTTCAGTTTTAAAAAAAGTCAATAATTGTAACCATTTAGCTCAAAATAATGTATGAGCCTGAAGTGTATTTACTGGAGTGATTCAGTTCTGTTCAGGGATGAGAAATAGGAAAATTGGTTCATCTTCCTCACATTTCTGACATACAGTATTTCTTTGAGGCTGTTCAGAACTTTTGCTTGACAACTTCTTAAAACATAGGTGCATTTAAACTGTTTTTAGTTAATTGTCTTGTTATGGAAAGTACAAAAGTCTTCCTCCCCAAGACACCTGTTCTCAGGTACTGTCTTATTTAAGTTGAGCCAACAGATAAATACCAAAAGCTTTTCCTCAGCTGGCGTTTACCTTTAAAAGCTGCTGCTGCTTGTATGCCAAACTAAAGAATGGCTTGTGTCGATGCCTGACTCTAGTTTTCTAAATATTTCAACTTAAAAAAATAAAATTACCAGAACAAACAACAAAATCCCAAATCCTTGCAAGATCCAACCATCTGACAAAAGTGGAAATCGCTTCACCTTCTATGATGCCAGTAGGTGTCACTGTCCGTTCGCCACATTCCAGAAACTCTCTTGTTTGCTGTAGGAACTTGTCATTTCAACCTCCGCATTCAAGCTACACGCTATACTTCTGTTGTGTGTATTTTGGGAGCGATGCTCCTTCTAATGTTAAATAGTAATATAAATCCTGAAATAAGTTTTGTTGAGGCTGTTGCTCAAAATGTGTGTAACTTATATCTGGTTTTATTTTAGACATGGCATTGATAAATTGCCCAAAACTGAGTTGGTAATGCCATTTGTATCCTGTGCTTCCTTTGTAATGGTTTGTTATGTGGCACTTGATGCAAATGAAAGCTTACTATTTTCTGTCAAAAATGATTTGTTAATGATTTTTTTTTTTTCCTGTTTAGGGAGATATTTGTGAACCCGATTTCATAAAACAGCTCTTTGAAACTGAGAAAATAGATATAGTCCTTCATTTTGCAGCCCAAACACATGTAGGTGAGCACTGTTGCATGTTCTGGTATTATTTTCCATGAATGTATTTGTTTGAAATATATACAGGTATTTTTTTTGTCTTTTCCCTTCATGTAAAACAAGGATACAGTTTGTCTCTACAGACTATGTGATTCAATGTCTGGTGGCCTTTGTTAACTTAAAGGCTAAAAAGCCTTAATTTAAAAAGTGCTTCATCTGACTGTTGTCTATTTTCATTGTGCATAAATGGTAATGGCCTTTTTATTGCATTACATTTTTAAATTCTATTTAGACACACACGTAACTGACCGTGTACTGGTGGAGTCAGGAAGACAATGGAAAAAGAGTTTGTACGTAGTCTTGAGTTTTTACTTGATTGGCTCCAACCTTGCAAGAAAAACCACAGTGTGGAAGCTGAAGGATTAGGCATAGCTCCCTTCAGAATCCTGCCTGGATTTTAGAAAGAGAGAATGAATTACACTTAAAAGCGCCTATTTCACGATACCACTCTTCAGTAACACTGTTAATGAGAACTATCCCTACCATACTCCTTTCATCATGAGAAGAAATTCTCAAAGAATTCTCCAGGAAAATACTTCTCAAAATTGTCAGATATGATATGCACAAAGTTGTTAGGTCAGTGGGACAATGCTAAGAATTAGAACAGGTGCTAGTTAATTAACAGTAATAGGTATATATTACTGCATCTTACAACTGTCTTTGAATGATACTTTTCTTACTGAGCTTGGCCCTTCCTAGTGGAGAGGGGAAGTAGCTACCACTTAAATAAAGTTAGATAATGCTATTTCAAATGGAACCGTCTGTAACCAACAAGCTTTCCCTCCTGATTCCAGCCTCTTGTTGAGAGCAAGGATTTTGTCTTCAAGTAAGTGCAGAAAGTATCTTCATTTAATAATGACCTTGCTGTCTGACAATCAAAGAACTAGTGATAAAGTCCCAGTCTATGTTGCAGCCTCTAATATTATGGTTCAATAGGAAGCCATGTCTTGCCTAAATTTAATCAGAATTGTCTGATTTTTTGTTTTTATGTAGATCTTTCATTTTGGCATGCCCTGGAATTCACCTATGTGAATGTTTATGGCACTAATGTGCTGGTTGCTGCTGCGCATGAAGCCAATGTGGAGAAGTTTGTCTATGTTAGTACAGATGAAGTATATGGAGGTAGCACTGATGAGGTGAGTTTGAAAGTTCATGAGGGTTTTTCTAGCTTTACTTGCTTTTAATAGTGAAAACAAAATGAGTCTAACTTTCCTTGGCCTCTGTAAATGTATGACTTTCGAGCTATTTCTGACAATACTCAAACTTGTAAACAAGCACTGGTTGTTTCTAGGAAGCTAAGTATCAAAATTGTTCTGAATTTTTTTGTGGCATGTTTTATATTGAACGTGTATTACCTAAAGCAGTGAGATTGGGGTCATTAATGGCATGTGAATACTCCTCAGAGATAGTATCAAAGGAATGTATTACACAAATTTTGCCTTGGAGCATTCATGAGACTTCAGTAATGTGCACAGTATGGTGGGTTTTTTTTGTTGTTGTTTTTTTGTTTTTAATTTTTTCCTGTTCTGCCTTGACTATGAACTTGACAGGCAGGGAACTGTTTTATGGTCTAGCTAAAATACTAACAGAACTGTAGGTACAGACAATTCAAACAGGAAACAGTTCTTGTATTACTGGAAGAAATATGCAGATATTTCTTGTTGGTCTATGGAAATCTTTTTGATTCTTGCCAATTTATGCCTGACCTTAATTCAGGAAATGTAGTTTAGCTCAGTAAAAAGACGAATTACGCATACTTGTCATTCTAAAGGCATAAATAATGGCCAAGGAGTCTTGTGCCGTAATCCACAAAAATTTTAATGCACTTCAGAAAAGTCATGTGTGCTTTCTTATTGTTGCAAAGTCTTTATCAGTTCCTTCAACACAACTTCCATCTGTAGACTTCTGTGATACCCAAGGATGTTGTTTTCCTGCATGTAGACCAGTGGTTTGGCTGAGACAACTTCAAGTGAACTTTTTCTGCCTCTGGGCCTTGAAAAGAGCACTTTCATTTAATGTATTTTTTGTTTTCTTTGTGAATCATAGAAGAAGTTCTTGAAGAGAGTTTTTTGTGGGGGAGGAAGGCCAAAAAATAAATTGGGGTCAACTAATTTCAGATGCAAAGGACAGACAAGAACAGTGGGTCTTTTAATCACACGTTATGGTGATTGTTATGAATTGCACCTCAGGCAGTGCAGAATCCCTCCTTTCTTTGGATCGTTATTGTATGGGGTTTTGTTTGTTTGGTTTTTTTCAAGTGAGAAGTAGATAGCCATGAAGCTACCTGTTCTGGAACAGGTCAGAATTGTAGAAGCCTTGCTTTGGAGGGCTTTGGGTTGAAATTCTACTTTTTTTAATGGAAATAAAATTTATAGAGAAGGGAGAATGAACCCCTTTTATTTAGGACTGAAAGGTCAATTTGCTAGCAGTGGTGCAATGGCACTCTTAGGCCATATGAGCCTGAAAAGGATGGAACCTCCTGTGGCAACAGTGATTATTTTACATGATAAAAATCTAGGGACCTGCTACTGTGAGGTACTCTGCTGGAAGGATAAAAATATTACTGCTGGTATTCTGGCTGCCTCCTGTGTTTGATAAATAGACTGTCTTTAGTGGTCTTCTGCTATAAGTGGAAGGGTGGCTTTCTCAGACAGGTGAGCTTGGATATTTAGGGATTTTTATTTTGGTTGCAACTGCAGCTTTTGTAACTTTTAAGACTTTTCTGGGCAAAAGAAATTGAGTAATGCAAATTTTTCTTTTCATTTTAGGAATTTGATGAATCCTCACCAAAACGTCCGACAAATCCCTATGCTTCCTCTAAAGCAGCTGCAGAGTGTTTTGTTCAGTCTTACTGGGAAAGGTACCAAGTAAGTTGATGCAAGCTTCAGAAACTCTGAAGCTCATACTTAAGTGTCTTTATTACGTGTATAAGAGTATAAAAGAAAAATCAGTACTAGTCCACACAGTGCCACCTCTTTCCTGATTGCTAGTCTTGTAGTTTGGATGTGTCGGAGGATGTCCACCACTTATTGGTGAAGATACACTGCAAGACAGTGGGGAGAGGTCAAGTGTGTTTAAATTTTTTTTGAAAATCTGAATTGTAATGTCTAAACATTTGCTTTGATAAAATGGTCAATGAGAGCAATAACAATTTAAAAAACAGTGTTAAGCTTGAAGGAAATATGTTTATACAGAAGTAGAATATACAAAATTCAAATTGTATTAAGACCAGGCTTATAGTGAAAGCAAAAAAAAAACCCAATGTCTATTACTCAGATTTGTTTAAGCAAAAATATTCAAAATCTTGAATACTTTAGTCTTGTTCTTGACACGTCCTTCTGCAAAGTTGTTTTTGACATACAGTTGACTTGAATAAAGTGGTAATGACTGTGAAACGTTTTCTTGGAATAAGTAGTAAGCCAGTCTTCAGTCAACCAGATACATGTATGTAATATCCTATGGTGATTCCGTACCAAGACTGAGATTACAAACATTTGTTCCTTGTGGTGCTTCTAACAGACTGAGAAGGATCGCGGTCCTTGCCTGTTTGACAGAAGTATGGATAGCTTAATTCATGAATGTTTGTAAGGGCTTGCAGATTTTTGAATAAGCACTGTGGGTGTGTCAGTTTTATTATTTATTGATCAGCAAGAAGCCTACAGATTTTTTACTGGTACATAGTTTCCTATGTAATCACATGCATGTTTAATGCTCTTAAGTTCCCAGTTGTTATCACACGGAGCAGTAATGTTTATGGACCGCACCAGTATCCAGAAAAAGTAAGTTAAACCTATTCTTTACTCTGAGCTTCAGTATACAATAATTCAGGGTTGCAGTGATGTTAGAGAAAAAAAGTGACTTTTGAAAAAAGCACCGTCTTTTAAGTATATTTGTCCACGCTTACCTGTGATTATATATTTTGATCTCACACTAACACGTCTTGCCATCAACACAACGAACACATGTTTTGTTTGGTTGTTGGTAAAGCATCTATTAGAGATTTCCAGTTATTTACATGAATTTTACTACAATTACTTTGTTTTGTAACTTTTCTGTTTTTCAAAGAGTATTTAACTGCCTTATGTCTGGCAAGGTTCCTCTAAGAATTACATTAACTCATGTGTCACGTGCTGTAATTAGGAGTGTTTAATAACTAAGGTAAACATTTCAAAAAGTAAATTGTGAGAGAGCAGTATGTCTGGTATAGAAAGAGATATTTCAACCTGTACAGAAAATAGATAAGATGAAGATGTAGCAATTGGATACAAGGTGAGAAGTAGCAGAAAGCGACTTGTTCTTTGCATGTGTTCATACATACTTTGTGGGGTAACTATTTAAAATGATTATTAGTGAGAGTGAGTTGCCTTTGTAGGCAATACCAAGATCTGCTATGCTAGTGAATGGAAATATACTGATGGAATGATAGTGATAATCATATGTACCCTTTGGAGTTTGGAGCTTGTATGAAATGTAGCTATATTTTGCTACATTTGAGGTATTTTTTTATTAATGATTTTTTAATTTGAATTTCTTTTTATATGTTGGGGTTTTTTTGCAAATAAATTTATTTTTCCCTACATTATCGCAGGTGGATAAGCAATGGTTTTTAAAATGTTTTTCACTGATGTGTGGCTTGGGAAATGTCTGTCTACAGGTTGCATGATGTTGGGAGTGTATTCAGGGGATGTATCACTATTTACTTGCTTTCAGCTTATGTATATTCTTCCTCAAGTATCCACTCTTAGTAACTCCTAAGAACATAATACTAGGCTAGATGGATCTTTAGTTTTACCCAGTATGTCTTCTCCTATGTTTAGAGTAGTAACTTCACAAAACTAAAAGAATTGGAATAGCTTTCTAATGGCTTCAGTTTAAAAACTTTAATAGCAGGGTCAACTGTTCTGAAGTTCCTGGGACATTATGAATGGATCTAAGCTTGTAGCTGAACATAATATTGTTAATTTTTATGCTGCAAGCTAGTGGCTATCACTTCATCCGTGTTTACTTATCTTGAAATTCTCTATTGGTTCTCTTCCAAATTTAACTATTTTAATGACTCTTATTTTATGACTATAGATTTACTGCAACTTGCTGGATGTTTAAACCATGTTCGAAACTGTTTGCAATAGTTATCTCTAGTTAAACTCTAGTGCACTTCTGTGTGTGAAAGTAATGGAAATATTTGCTTTTGTAAAAATGTTACTACATTTGTAACTGCTGACTTGTAACGGTTGACCAGAAAGATAAGCTTTACAACACAACAGAGGCATCTACTCTTAAAAAAACCAAAACAAAACAAACCCCACCAAAACCCCAAATCCTTGCGGTTTCTAGGCTTGATGCATTTTTTGTTTAGACTTAAGAAAACTTAAAAATATTTAAAGGGTCTTATTAAAATACTTAATGATACTTACTGATGAAGACCCATGTTTTTTGCAGAATAACAGCTTCTAAAATAGTGGAGTAATGTTGGTTTTTTTGTTCAATTCCTTAGGTTATTCCAAAGTTTATATCTTTGTTGCAACAGAACAGAAAATGGTATGTAACTTACTTTTTTGTTTGTGGTATTTGTGCTATAAAACTGTGATTACAGTTATAAATACATGGTATAGTTTGTAAAATGATAATTTCATAACTAAGTTATGAATTGCTTGTTTTAATAATAGGATTTCCTTAAACTAAAGGATTGTTTGCATATCAGCTAATATCATATCAGCTTAAGGTACCTTCAGGTAATGGCTAATGGCAAAACTGCTTAAAACACACTCTAATAAATTGAATGCTTCTATTTAAGGATTAACAAAAACTTCTTGCCTTTTCCTGGTTTTAAGCTGTATTCATGGTTCTGGACTTCAAAGAAGGAATTTCCTTTATGCAACTGATGTGGTGGAAGCATTCCTTACTGTCCTGAAGGAGGGGAAGCCAGGTGAAATTTACAACATTGGAACTAACTTTGAGATGTCCATTGCCCAGCTTGCTAAGGAGTTAATCCACTTAGTGAGTAAACAGTTATGATGCTTTTCTTTACCAGTCATTGCACATATGAACAATTCTGCTATAAACCTTTTGTAGCTCTGAGAGAGCTTAGGCTTGCAGTGGGTCTTAGAAGATAATTGTAGCATAACGATGTGCTACCCTTTTTGTGGCAGCTGTACTATGTAAGTTTGCAGTACAGGCTATTGTGCGTTGCACCCCGTCATCAGTTATCCTGACTGGGGCAAAACTGGTATAATGTTTAAATACCATTTGGTAGGGTTTTTTCATGCTGGCTGCTTCATTTTTGGTCCGAGGATCTGTCACTATTAATAATTTGATTATGAATGGTTAGGCAGTGCTCCGATGAAGGAGAAGTATTGGAATTGTTCTAGATAGTTTTGATAATTTCAGTAGTTTGAAAACTTGTTTAGACAAAAGACCATTTGTGGTGGCTTTTTTTTAACAGACTTAAATCTTTTTTAAAAAAAAAAATCTATTTTTAAATGTATGTTAAGACAGTGCAAGATGTGTGGGGGTGATTTTTGTTTCTCTTCTTGACAGATAAAGAAGACCAGTTCGGAATCTGAAATGGAGCACTGGATGGATTATGTCAAAGACAGGTAAGAAAATAGCAAAGCACATGCAGGATGGGTTTATCCTGAAGGTTTCTAGGACTCTTGCCAAATAGTTTTTTTGTGAAAGTTTATTCTCTGCAGGAGGGAAAACTTTTGAGGGGAGTAAGAGCTGGTTTGCTTTCTTAATTGTTTTTATTTTTTTTGCTAGTGGATTTGACATCTATGATTTGTACAGAATACTGTGTAGAAAAACAGGATTTCTATTTATTACTTGATCTTTAGGTCAGAGTATACGCCTTGAAGGAGAATGTGTAATGCTAATCTGTCTGTCTTCAAACTTTCTTCAGACTTCTCACTACTGAAGTCTGCTCTGGGAAAAGGGCAGGTTTTACACAGTAGCTAAATCTTTTCTTAAGGGTAGTTTAGCTAGTTTCTTCAGTACTTTGTATTCAACATCACTTGAGCGAGGTGAATCCCATCATCTCTCATTTAGCTTTACTATTTTGATGTTAATGTGACTAGTTCAGACTTAGATGTGCTTTATAGGTAAGACCCACTCTCCACAGGCAGAAATACGCACCTACGGAGTGTGGTTAGTTTTAGATTCCTATCTTAAGCTGAAACTGCTATCTCAAGAGTAGATGTAAAATTCTGAGGTGCCAAAGTTACGGCAGCGGCAAAAATGGATAGCTTTTATAAATACGCTTTTGCTGTGTGTTTCCGTCCTTAATTTCAGGCTTGGTTTGGCTCTGTTCTTTTATCTCCATTTCTTTTCTGCAGCGACAATGAGCCTCTGCTTACTTTAGATATCACTCTCTCCAGAGTGATTAGAAATGACATATCTACTGATAGCAGTTAAGTAGTATTATGGCCTTTAGAATTCTCAATTTCTGTTCACATTTGGATTGTTATCATGGCAACTGAAGTGTCTTTAAATGTACTAATTTTTGTTTTTAAAAGGAAGTGTTCTTCAGAATCCTATTTGAGTGTATCGCAGGACTTTGAACAAATTGCCTTTGGCTCACATGATGTGAGTGTTCAGTAGGTCTCAGTGTCGTTCAGATTGAGATGTTTCTTCCTGTGTATTGGGCCCTGTCTGCTAATGTTTAAACATAAATGGGCTTGGGAAAACTAACCACGCAGGAATACATGCTTCAAAGAATGTTGAGGTCTTATAGAAGATTTTTAAGATACCTAACTAATGATTATTTAATTCTGTAATGAGTGACTTAAAGGTCATGGGGGTTACTTGCCATGGAAAAATTAGTTCTGCTTCTGCTTGAGATTAGCATGTTTTAATGATGGTGATAAGTAGCTGGTTTCTGTCTGCACATGTAGCTTAACTATTCAGTATGCTAGTGCCAGTAATGCAGGAATGCTGGACTAGACTACCTAACTGCCAGTCTGTGGAAGTGAAAATTTGTGCCATGCTTAAACGTAGGGAATCTCTTTCTGTGTTGAATCTTGCAGCCTGGGATTCCACATATTCAGTATTACTAAGTTTGTGTAGCTAATGAGGCACTGTAATGATAATGCTTTGGAAGTGTATGTATTTCAAATTTGAAGTATGTGAAAACTTGTGGGCTTTCAAGATGAAGAATGTGAATGCTGATATTGGAAAACACTGGCTTGCGTAGTGACTAAAGAGTTGCAAATGCACTGATTTGCACAATTGCATTGGCAGTGATTTGAGTTTTCCATTTGTTTTTGTGCCAATAAGATACTAATTCATATTTATTCTTATCAATTCCACATTGCTGACTGTACCAACTGAATTGTATTGTTGCAGCTGCACTGAACTGCCATGTATTTTTTGAAGGCAATATAATCTGTTCATGTTGTTGGGACTTTTCAAAATCGAAGCATACCTAATGTTGGTTTGAAGACAATGTGAGGTAGTGCATCTCTAATTAATGAAAAGGTATAATGGAGTTGTTTTCCATGTGCATTTTATACTTCATCAGACCTACCAATGACCTGAGATACCCAATGAATTCAGAAAAAATGCACAACTTAGGATGGAGACCTAAAGTGCCTTGGAAAGAAGGAATAAAGAAAACAAGTAGGACTGATGGCTTTTACACTGATTTAGAAGTGATGGGAGGAAGGAAAGGGGGGAAAATGGGAATACAGGTTAATTAATGAGAAGCTAAGGGAGAATGAATTTAACACTTTTATTTTACGTAAAATTGGCTCCTTTAAGTAGTGAATTTACCTGATTTAAGAAAAAAGGTTAATCACAATAAAGTAGCATCAGGTACTAAAATTAATTTTTAATGCTAGAATGTCTTGCATAAAGAATATATAAAATCTAAACTAGTTTTTTTTCCTTAATATTATAGGTTAAAATTTTCCATAATGAACTATTAGCATGTTGTTAGTCTTATGATATCTGTGGAATATTTGAATTTTCCTGTTATCTCTGGTCAACTTGACTCATCAACATTCTCTTTGTACTAGTTGAATGGTACAAAGAAAACTTTCACAACTGGAAAAACTCAGAGAAAGCTTTGGAGCCCTTTCCTGTGACAGAGCCATTTGCACAGCTCAGTGGTCCATAGGGTGGTGGAGAACCTGAAGGAGTTTATTCTACCTCATACAGTCCTTTCTTTGAAGCCTGCAATCAAGTGGCCACACTGAACTGTTAATGTATTCAAGATACATGAACCATGATGAATACAGAACTACAGTACGGCACAACTTTGGAAGGGTTTCAGCACTTTATGAGTTGAACCTGTTAATTTCAGCTTTTGGTGCAATACTATATTCTCACTAGGTATTGATTTTAAAGAACTGTACAGGGCGAAGAGTATTTATAATGCTATAAATTAGTGTAACTGAAGTAAAATCTGCCTTATTAATTAAGAATCATGAATTGCGATTACAGCTTTTGGGACTTCTGATGAAATTCGTTTTAGTTCTGGAATCGTTCATCTGTATTAGTTTGTTTTTTACAATGTAATATATTATTTTTGTCACTTTAAAGAATTGCATTTTATTTTTAATCAAGGGGAAAAATGCTATATTTTTCTGAAAAGTATAAATCAGTTGGTACCATATCTAGCTTTTAACTATATGGTTCAGTTTTTCTCTCTGTCGGTGCAGTATTACCTTCTGTTGATGACTGATTAAACTGTTACCTACTCTATAACTTTAAATGCCCATCTTTAAGGGGGTCGGGGGGGGGAAGGTGTCAAGAAGGAGCAGGTGTTCTTGCTGAGACTTCCAGAAGCATTTTCTTAAACTTTGCTCTGTTTTAGATGTCATCTTTTTACTGTATTACTGTCTTTTACATGTTAATTTCCTTTTCTTAACTGTAATTGTAACAAACTTGAAATACTGTAACACAGTTAACATTCCATTGATGTTATTTCCTGTGATATGAAGGCTATTTATGGAGAAAAAATTTAAACACTTATTTTCCTGTGAATTGTGGGTTGGCAGACCTTATTCAATGCAGTGTTTCACAATTTTTTTTTTTTTGGTGATAAACATTTTAAAGGTGAAACAATATTTGAGTTTTAATGTAAAGTTTGGGAGGAAACTTCAATTCTAGAAATATGTCAATGAATCTTTTTCAAAGCTGATTTAGTAATAAAAGTTATGGTGTAACTGGTTTCTCTTAATTAAGTAAACATGCTGAAAAAGTAGATGGTGGGTTTTTTTATATTTCTTAGTTCTTCCTGTGTCCTGAGAAAATTATCTTCAGTTTTGTGGCTTTGAGGTGGCAGACATAGAAGGGAAAACTCTTCTTGGTTTTATCACTTCAGCTTCTGTACTTGGCACAGTCCCAGACCCTTCTGTTGCCCCTGGGTAGAGAGCTGCAGAAGCACAGGACTAGGATGCTATGGAGTACTCAGAAATAGTAGCGAGTTCTACAGTCTCTCAGAAATTGGGAGTTAACTTTCAAAACACAAATATGTGCGGAAGTCCTTTCCTCATCATGCTAAGTGCGGGAAGAATGGAGCTTGGGGCATTTGTCTTAGCTTTGTCCCTGCTAGAGTTTTGGTAGTAACTGAACATAAAACTTAATAGTACTGACCCAGATAACTTACAGGTAGTGCTGCCTTTGGACCCACAACGCTCCCAACTTCATCACACCTTTTGTGAGGTGCATGGTGCTGTAAATAAAATGCCACTCTTGGTCGGTTAGAGTCATCTTAAAAGAAGGCTTAACAGTAAGTGTTTAGGCTTACCTTAGCACCAAGTATGTGTTCTAAAGTCTAGGAATGTGTTGCTGAAGGTGAGTTTTCTGTGACAAAGTGGGGTTATAATACTATACTAGAATTGCATTGCACTTGTATTTTGGGGGTTTCTGATACTTGGTTTGGTAGTCAAAACCTCCATTTGGGAAGGACAGAAGTTACAGGACTTAGTATGTATTAGTCTATTAGAATACTTGGCTTACCAGATACTTAAGATTAAGCTTCCACTGATGAATCACTTAAATTTCATTGTCAAACACACATTGCTGGTAACATTCAAATATTTTCTTAATTTTTATATTTTGTTGAGATACAGCTTCCTTATAATATGCAGAGAGTTACTTATCCATCTTACTGTTTTGTATTTTATGAAAGTCAATACCAGAAATAGCAGAAGTACCGCAAAAATCTGTTTTAGCTGTATTTATGCTTACTGTGGTAGCTGCTCTGGGTGAGCTGCATGAAAGTACGTATCTTTCACATCTGCTTATGGTGGAATACTGGTTATAGGATGTGTCTTTAATTTTAGGAATAGAGATTACAGATTATTAAATTATTTTAAATCTTACAATGTCTTTGGAACATTAAAAATCAATTAACTTGTGATAGTGTTATCTGATCAGAGATACACAGAAGAAAGTAGTAGTGTGTTGGTTTATTAAGTAGATCTTTTGAAAGTTGTTTTGAATGTTTAGATGGTGGAGATGCAAGCTTTGACATTTATGTGACTATCCAAACAAGTGATCTTACTGGGAGTGGATTTTTCAAAAGGATCTATTAATTTTTAGTGGAAACTCTCTAGTTTTTTCAAATATTTTTGAGGATTTAATCCTTCCAAGTGTTTGAGATTTTTGGCTTGGTATTCCTACTTTGTTTATATATATGTATACACATATAAAAATAATACACGCATGCTTATAAAAAAATATATAAGAATATATATGTTTTAAAAATTAATCTAGGAGGCTTTTGCTTTGAGCTGCTTTGCTGTAGATCAGGTTGCCTTAGCAGGTGAGTGCTCCGGTAGGAGCATTCCTTTCACAGGGAAAAGTCTTTTTACTGTTAAAGAAAACAGCTTATTTTGCCATTAACCTTCTGGCTTCTGTAGGAAGAAAAGAACAAAGGACCAACTAGTGAACTGTTAATGTGGATAAGTGTAATGCTTTTAGTTTTTATTTCTTGCTGTTTTTACTTGGAAGATATGAAGAAGCATTTCTGCAGAAGGCAAAAGGTAATGATGTAAAATACTGTGAACACAGCAGCCTCAGTCTGCTTTTCTCAAGGTGTGTGTCACAGAACAAACTGAGGTTACACCAACAGGAAAAAGAGTGAATGTGTATGTCACTTAAATTTCTAAAACTTTCTAAAGGAGAAGGGCTGGCCTTCGATGAAGGGTTCGTATCCAGGTGTATTGGGTTTGTGTGACAAGGTTTTGGTTGGAGGGGGGCTACAGGGGTGGCTTCTGTGAGAACCTGCTGGAAGCTTCCCCCATGTCTGACGGAGCCAATGCCAGCTGGCTCTAAGATGGACCCGCCGCCAGCCCAGGCCGAGCCCATCAGCGACGGTGGTAGTGCCTCTGGGAGAACAGATTTAAGAGGGGGAAAAAAGTTACTGCGTGACAGAAAGTGCAGCCAGAGAGAGGAGTGAGAACATGTAAGAGAAACAGCCCTGCAGACCCCCAGGTCAGTGAGGAAGGAGGGGGAGGAGATGCTCCAGGCGCCGGAGCAGAGATTCCCCTGCAGCCCGTGGGGAAGACCATGGTGAGGCAGGCTGTCCCCCTGCAGCCCAGGAGGTCCATGGTGGAGCAGATATCCACCTGCAGCCTGGGGAGGACCCCACGCCGGAGCAGGTGGGTGCCCGAAGGAGGCTGTGACCCTGTGGGAAGCCCATGCTGGAGCAGTCTGTGCCTGAAGGACTGCAGCCTGTGGGAAGGACTCACGTTGGAGAAGTTCGTGGAGAACTGTCTCCCGTGGGATGGAACCCCCGGCGGAGCAGGGGAGGAGTGCGGAGTCCTCTTCCCCCTGAGGAGGAAGAAGCAGCAGAAACAAGGTATGACGGACTGACCCCAACCCCCATCCCCTGTCCCCCTGCGCTGCTGGAGGGAGAGAAATTGTGAGTTAAATTGAGCTGGGAAGGAGGGAGGGGTGGGGGGGAAGGTGTTTTAAGATTTGGTTTTATTTCTCATTACCCTACTCTGATTTGATTGGTAATAAATTAATTTAATTTCCCCAAGTTGAGTCTGGTTTGCTGGTGACAGTAATTGGTGAGTGATCTCTCCCTGTCCTTATCTTGACCAATGAGCCTTTTGTTATATTTTCTTTCCCCTGTCCAGCTGGGGAGGGGAGTGATAGAGCGGCTTTGGTGGGCACCTGGTGTCCAGCCAGGGTCAACCCAGCACACCAGGTTCCATCCTGGATGAGAGGCTCACGCTTGGGAAACTATCTGGGGACAGCTGGCAGTTCTGCATTTCTTTTTGGAGTTACTGTTGTGGGTTGGATCAGATCTTCACGAAGCAGCTCCTGAAATCCCTTGTGCATTGGGGAAAACCACCATGGCTACCCCATCATGTCGGTGTACCGTGCCTGCCATTCAGTACATCCCTTGCAAGCAGCAAGTGAGAGAATTTGGAAGACAGTGAAGCGGGCAGGTGAGGCAGGGCAGTCTGCCTGCCCTGTGAGTCACAGCCGGTGGGGGCTTTGTGTGTGTGTATAGGTTCCAGTTTGTGCGATGGAGGTAATCCTTGCTTTTTCCAAGGCTTTCTCTGGTCTGACCTTGGCACTTGCTTGCTTATGTTTGTATGCTGCTTGGCATTGAGGTGGTTGAGGCTAGTTTACATTGTCATAATATGATGGACTAGAAAATAGCTTTTGTTTGTCTACCCTGTCCTTTACTAGATATAGGAGGAAGGTTGTGGGTGGAAAAAAGAACTAGTGTTTGGGTTTTTCAGGTTTTTTTGGTGGCTTTTTTTGATGAGTGTTTTTTTTTTTTTTTTTTTTCTTTCCTTCCCCACTCCAATCCCTATTCTGGAGGGGTACAAAATAGCACAGATTTGGTTTCCCATTAGGAGAAAGTTATGAACAGCTTTGGCTGGACTCTGAATGCTCCATTTTGCTAAAACTGTGTTATTATGCTCTTTAGCTATGAAATGCTAATATGTTTCTACTTTTCAGTAAGAGGAACTTTCATACAAAACCCCCAAATTTTGTTGGGGGAAAAAGTGGCTGTTTTATTAAATATGCTATATCTGGGACTGAATCGTCCTTCTCTTTTGTTTTTGATTTGTTTTGCATTACCTTTAGTTTTTATTTCTCTTGCTATTTCCTTTTCACCTGCCAAAACAAAGGTTTCTAAAAATAATAAAAATCAGAACAACCTCTTGGTCCATAGTAGCTCTGATTTTTGTGGTAATATATGAAAACTCTAAAGTCAATAGTGTTTTGGATGCTATGCATGTCATCGCACACATGGAGTTTATCTGCACCAAAGATCACAAGGTTGTTAGCTGCATCAGTAGGAGACACGCTCATTAAGTGAATACATTCATCATTTCTCATTGCCAGTGGCAATGGAAAATCATGAGAATATGAGATTTTGTATCAATGTGTTGTTAGCACACCTCTTTAGTACAATGGTGTGGGGTTTTTTTTAAGCTCTCCCTAACTGCAATTCTTTGTTAAAGTGTTTTCAGTCACTAAACTGCTGCCCCAGTCTTCAGCATTTTGACTTCTGAAAATATGTCTTTTGCTTCTGAAAATGTCAGCTCTTGAAGAACAGTGGTTGCTCACACAAGACTTTCCAAAAGTGGGACAACTTGGGGAAAAATGTACTCTGAAAGTAAGAGGAGACATGGGGGTGTATGTCACCAAATATTCACAGGGCTAGTTTGGGAAAGGGCTTCTGCTTCCTGCTGCTTCCACGCTTGAAAAAGGAGGGATTTGTTAAACTCCTGTATTACTGTGGAAGAGAGGGAGGTTGGTTTGGCTTTTTTTGACTAAGAGGAGGGAGAAGCAGTGGGCAATCCTGCAAAGCAGCATTTTTCCCCACACAGCACGCAGGGAGCACAAATGGGGGATGCTCTCGCAGGTGGCTTTTTCCAGAGCCACGGGATGTGCAAATACACATAAGCTTGAGGCGTGAGGGTCCAGCAGCAGTGCCACAAGTGTTAATGTGTGCACTCGGGCGCATCCTCTGCCTTCAACCTGTAGCCACAGGAGTGTGGTAACAGTTGCCTGTTGAAATAAATGCCTAACCGACAATGTGAGAATAAGCTATTTTTTTTTCTTATAACTGTGCTCAGTCAGGATTTGTGATTTATGCAGACGTGCAGAGCTTCTCCTGTGGAACATGCATCTCCGAGCAAGACCGTGGGAAAATGAGGATGGAGGTACTGTTTCTCTTCATGTCTGTTCGTGGTACATCAGCTCTGTACAGAATTTGTCAGACTTGAAAATAAAGTCCCTGAAAACTGAAGCAAAAATGCTGCCAATTTAATGCTCCTGAAGCCCACAGAATATTCTAGTTCCTGTTACCCCCCAAGTTATCCAGAGAGCTGCAGCCGAAATGCCTTTATCCTGGTACTAAATGCATGTAGGTTATGTATTGTGCATAAACGTATACATATAGTTTCGTGTTATTGCTGCATTCGTCTTTGCCTTAAGCTGTCATTTTATTTGCAAATGCCTGTCATCAATTCCCTTGTGGTATTCATGGTATCCGGCAGTGTAGGGCGAGGAACATCGGGTTTTTTAAACCCTCACACGCGAATGCCGGCCGGGGGGGGTGGGCGGAGATGAACGGCTTAGTGCTATCGCTTCGGCAGCAGCGACAGAGGAGCCGAAATAGCTCAGTTGGGAGAGCGTTAGACTGAAGATCTAAAGGTCCCTGGTTCGATCCCGGGTTTCGGCAGAAACCTTTTTTTTTTTTTTTTTTTCCCGCCGTGCTCGGGACGTGACGGGCGGCTGCTGCTGCTGGCCCTGCCCGTCCCTGCCTGTCCCTGCCCACGCGGGGCTGCTTTGTCGAGCTGACAGCGACCGTGTCGCTCGTGACACATCATTCGCGAGCGTTTACATCCCACCATGCATGTCGTTCGTGAGCTCTACGTGTCGAGCTGGTGGCAGCGCGCTCAGGCAGGGCTTTCGGCTGCTGGGCCTGAAATTTCCTGTTGTCTTCCTCAGTTGGCTTATTTTTTTATTTATTTAATTTTTTTTTTTTTTTTTTTTAAAAGCAGCGGAGGCATTTCCAACAGTGAGATTCAGGAGAACGATGAACGATGCCGTTTTACCTCTGTTAAAAGTGTGCACGTTGAGCTTTGCCAGGTGATGGCATAGATGCACCGGTACCCGCTCTGCAAAGTCTCCTATACAAACAATCTATAGCAGCCCGGTGAAGCGGCAACCTTTGACGTGCCCGAGTTTCATACGTGTGGCGTGCATGTGAAAAAACCATGCGGAGGCGATTTGCGAAGGAGGTGGGGGGGAATGAGCTGTCGAGCTGCCTCATCCTCTCTTCCAGTGCTTTGTGCCATGGAAGAGGGGACGACACACTGCAAAGCAAGCCATGAAATCGCAGAAATGCCGTGCGGCTCACGCCTACCCAACGCTGCGTGTGCCTGCCGTCCTCCCTGGCAACTGGAAACGCAGCATCTGGGAGGGTTTGCCTTCCAGTTTCCCTTTTTAGCTCTTCTAAGTTTAAGCCTTTTATTTAGGATGGAAGAACTGAAAGCAAAAAGCTTCATTCCTGGGCCCTTCTCTGCCCTCTGCCGCCTCCGGCTATAGATGAAGGGTGGGATGCTAGAAGAGAAAGCGAAACTGCGCAGAGAGGAGTGGGATGGCGTGGGAGGGTAGGGACACAGAGGGAGAGGGGCTCTCAGGAGGACGGGGACAGAGGCAGAGACAGAAGGATTAGGGATTGCTTCTGGCCAAAATCTGGAGTGGAGGTCAAAATTCCTGGACCTCACTATTCCCCTGCTGTCAACAGATAGCTGAAACGACTTCTGGTTCACAGAAAGCCTAAGGAATAGCTTCAAGGCCAGAAACTCTGGTAAAGACTAAGTGGCATAAATTACCATTCATGTATTTCCCCCAATCCTTTCTTTACTTTTAAGTTGGGATAAACCACTTGGATTTTTCCAAAGCATATTTTTAAGGAGGGCATCTGTTTTTGATTTGAAGACACAAAGAAGCAGAAAAGTCATTAGTTCTCTTGGTAATTTGTTGCAACTGTTCCAAATATATTCCTTTAATTTGGATCTGCCCTCTGTTAAATTCTTACTGTGCTTTGTCAGGTCACTTAAAATGGCTCACTTACTTGTGGAGTGTCTGCTGTCTGGTGATGCATAGTCTCACGCTGAAGTCTTTACCTCCGCTGGGGCACTTACAGCTCTCTCTTCTACTGGCCACCTAGCATGTTCTAGGTTTCCTGAACCTCCTAGGAAGTTTCTATCTTTGAGATCTCTCTCTTCTGGGTGAATTACTCTTTAGGCTCCATTGACTGTAATGATTAAGATGTGTGTTGGCTATAATGGGAACTTACTTAAAGACATGTAGTTCCTAGATAAATGCATACATGGTAGGTGCATAATGAAGGTATCTTAGTCTTGAACTGACTTTCATCTTGCATGGTAGCTTTGCTTCACGCATTTTCCAGTGAGAAACCTTCATAAGTATTCAAGTAATACACTCATGGTGGCACTGTTGGAAAAACATGCCTTAGATCATGCTTCTTACTCTATGAAATCTGGAGCATATAAATTCACAACAGTTAAAATGAGCAGCCAAAATATTTATCTGTCACTTAAAATACAAGCAAAAAGGTGGATTTGATGTAAGCTTTGGGTAAAGATTAGCATGGTTTCATTTCTGTTCAAAACATTCTGATTATGGCCAGTTTCATATTGTCATGGTTTAACCCCAGCCAGCAACTAAGCACCACGCAGCCGCTCACTCACTCCTCATCCCTCCCAGTGGGATGGGGAGGACAACTGGGAAAAGAAGTAAAACTCGTGGGTTGAGATAAGAAAGATTTAATAACTAAAGTAAAATAAAACATAATACTACTACTAATAAGATATATAACAACAACAAAAGAACAACAACAACAATGAAAAGGAATATAACAAAAAAACCCCAAACAAACCCCAAGACAAGCAATGCGCAATGCAATTGCTCGCCACTTGCCGACCGATGCCCAGTTAGTTCCTGAGCAGTGATCCCCCCAGGTCAACTCCCCCCAGTTTATATACTGGGCGTGGCATCACGTGGTATGGAATATCCCTTTGGCTAGTTCGGGTCAGCTGTCCTGGCCATGTTCCCTCCCAGCTTGTTGTACACCTGCTTGCTGGCAGAGCATGGGAAACTGAAAAATCCTTAAGTTAGGATGAGCATTACTTAGCAACAACTAAAACATCAGTGTGTTCTCAACATTATTCTCACACTAAATCCAAAACACACTGTACCAGCTACTAAGAAGAAAATTAACTCTACCCCAGCCAAAACCAGGACACGTCATGCATAAGTTATAGGTATGTTACATGATCTTTGGAGCAATGAAAAATGTATTACGGTATTATAATTTGAGTTTCTTGCCAAGTCCTTTTTGTCCAGACTTGAAATTTTGCTCCACAGAAGTAGAATCTGTTCTTTCTCAGGTGAGGTTTATGACAATGTAAATACACCCACACTAATGTAGAGGTGGTTTGGCAGAACAAAGAATCAGAGGTGTAATATTTTCTTCAAAGAAAAGAAAAAGAAAAATATTCACAATGGCCAAAACATCCAGAAGTTCTCATCACTTTTGGGTGCTCAGCTTGAGATACCATGAATTCACTTGGTGAGTTTGCTTCTTATCATATGGTGTCTTTCTTTTCTATTTTTTTGCTTTATTTGAAAATTCTTCTGTCTGTGGAGCACTTACTTGGGTGTTGCTCCTCATGTCTCTTTTCTTTCCACTTTGACCTTGGTCTTTTACTTGTCTGCAGTTTTCCTTACAGAATTATCTTTCTTCTTGTTATCTCCAGAGTTATCGCCTGTCATTATGAATTATCATGTGGTTTATTCTTTCTATTGATATATTGATTTCCACATAAATTTATAGAGTGTTGTATTTTGGCCAAAATTCTTTCCAAAATTCCAAAGGCTAAATACCTTTCTGGCTTGATGCTAATCTGTGCTTGAGTACAGTAGAACGAGCCTGAGAAACAATACTGTCATTGAGAAAAAAAATGTGAACCCACTGCATACTTACTGCTCAGGAATTCTGTATTATTTGGGTGAGTTGTGTTTAGTGATTTCTTTGCCTGTACCTTTGAGTATTCTTCTTCTTTACTCCCTCTCTTGCCAAAAAAATATGTGAATGTATTAATCCCCAAAATGTGTTGGCATCTGTACGGATATATTTCTTTGCCACCCTTCGATGACAGACTGAGAAGTTTGCTATTGGGGATGAACCTGGGCAGCAATCCAGACTACAAGGAAGCTGAAATACTGTTTTCCTGTACTTTCAGCCTAAAGCCTAAATATTTTAACTAATAAATTTAACACAGTTTCAGGTGTTGTAGCCTGACCCGGTAGCTCAGAAGTGCAGACAAGGCAGCGCGGTCACAGTTTGGATCACTGGGGCTTTGGCCACTGCTCACGTGCTCAGATTCGCTGCCTGAAAAGTCCTTTGATAGCTGCGGGCAGGCGGTTCTGGGCAGTAGTGCCAACACACAGCGCTACTCATTTTTCAAGAGGTAGTAAAACCCCGTAGTAAATAAAAAGTCATTCGGCATGCTATTTTGTAAACCAGTATAGTGCTGATATTGTGCAGCCCTAACAACGGCTCCTTTATTTAAGCGCAGTAGCCGCGGGGAATCTGCAGGAACTTCTCGACAGCGAGGCACTAAGGAACGGACAGTGCCTGCTCTTTTCCCAACGACTAATTGAAAGACAACTGTCTTTTTGTAATTTTGCTCGGTGTCTTCCTCAGGGCCTGTCGCGCGGCGGCGTGTGGCTGCCGATGCCGGCAGGCCTGCAACGGGCAGCGACACGGTGATGCCGTGATGTGGGATCTGTCCGTCCTTTTTCTGTCTGTCCAGGTGCTCCCCCCCGGCCAGGGAGGGCACTCCTAAAATGTTGATGCATTACTGAGGACTAGAGGCTAGTGCTACATCTATACTAGTACTGCATGCTGTAGCATGCTCCCAGTTATGTAAAATTATGTAGTTGCGATGGAGGGAAGTAATCATAATAAAAGCTACGTGCATGTCACTCTTCTACTCACAGTTTTCTTTCCCCTGCTCACTAAGTAATCTCCATGTTGTCATCTATCCGCTATTCCTTTTCTCCACGGTCTAACTTCTCTGAAATGACAGATTTCTCCTTCCTCATGTACCACATTAGAAGCACTTTTCCTTGCCTTACCTTGCCTTGCCTGCCTCAATACCTCGCCTTTCTCTGTGCTTACTCTTTCTGTCTCATACAGGCTCTCAAATGGCAGTAGCTACCTTCCTCTGAACTGAGCTGGCTTTGATTATAATGGTTGCATAGACGCATATTTTACGTATAGACACCTCAGTTCAGGGGTTTAGTCAGCTAGCTGAATCCTGTCCATATTTTTTGATTTTTTTTTTTTTGGTGATGCTGATAAATGTGTATTCTCTTTAATTGCTCTCAGATGGTATGTTGGTAACTTTGGTTCAAGACACTGTCTAACCTTGATTCAAGGGCTGATCTTTCCACACCAGAGAGGTGTGTTCAGGTGCTGAGCAGTGTAGAGAGGTGCGTTGTTCCGAGTGGTTTTGAGTTAGTGCCTCCATTTATAACTCCTGAGCTTTTTCAGTATATTTTTCCAGCAACTAGTCTTACTTTCTGTCTTCTTCCTATGTTGTGTCGAGAGCAGCAGGCAAAAGCCAGTTCCAGGTAAACTGAATCCTAAGGGGGATGAGTTGAAACCCATTTCAGACTACGTGGTATTGCTAATTGGCTTTGTGCTTCCATAAATGAAGTAGAAACATATTTTAGTTTGTCTGGCGAATAATAAATTTTTAATATAAAGATTGGAGAACCTGAAAGTGCTGATGACAGCGTCTGCAGTGTGGACGAACTCCCTAACTGCATGATGGCAATAAGTTTATCGTCTTGTGCCAGAATGGTGTGGTTGAACATGCATGGAAATATTGAATAGTACAGATACAACCACAGCTGTTTTCATTATACATACTTACAAAAATGGCTAAACAACAGAGGTGTGGAGGGGGGAGGTAGAGAAAGCTTTCAGTGAAGCAGAGGGAGTTGCCAGTTTTTATTCAGTATGGTGGAGCTGAACTAATAGCTATTGCTTCAGACTCCTCTCATGACTTATCACTACTTTATTTTGATTTATTCATTTTATTCCTCTAGCACAGAGGAGTTGCATTGTGGGCAAGAACTGCTGCATACTAGGAGCTTTTTAAAGTATTTTTTGTCGATGTCCTGAACAAAACCACTTGTCTGCATGTCTGGTGTATGTATTGATCTTACGGACTGTCTCCTGCCAGGTGGGTAATAAATGCTCAGCCATGACAGTTCTGAAAGTCTAGCAGCCACACCAGCCCCAAAACAACCTCTGGTGTAATGGCGGGGAAAGGATTAGAGAGCAAACAAGGACCGCTCACCCTTTAAAAACAATTAAATAATTTATTTTGTGCGCGAAAAGGCTATTAAGAAGGGAACCCTTTTCCACTTGCCACTCAGAAGTTTACAGTACAAGCACTGGAGTTCTGCAGTCAGCAGGTGGAGTCTCCATCCCCAACTGTGGCTACCAGGTTTATTAATTTTCATTAATGATGCACTTATATCCTCTGCGCTTCCAGTTCATTTTCTACTGCTACTGCTTTAGTGGAAAGTATTATCTTGCAGTGAATGAACTGAAAAGAGAAGGGGTTTCCTTTTCTATTTATCATCTGTTTACAGGGTTTTGATGAAAAGAATAAACCCGTTTCTCCAGCCACCTCAGCTAAAACGAGACCATCAATTTCTCAAAGCTCATGAAAGGCCTGGAGAAATAAATCCAAGGCATTCGCCCTCCTGACAAGCTGCCAGAGCCCGCAGAACTTGGTCTCACGCCGGCGTCTTTTCTGCCCTTGATGTCATGTGCAAAACACGAGGATTTGTGCTGTGCTAATCCCTCTAATGAGGGCTTCTCCCAACCTCTATATAAACCCCTCTCAAAGCTGTGGCTGCTGGGCAGGCACCGCAGAGCCAAAGCTCCTGTCTTTTGCACCGCATTCAAGGCAATTAGAGACCGGGATTAAACAAACACCCATCACCAGCATCCTCGGCGGTGAGAGGGATTATCCCGGTTGGCAGGGGCATGGAGCCGTGGCAAGGCCAGGCTGTCCCATGGCGGAGATCTCCCTGCTCGGCTCGCTCGGGTCCAGCGGAGAGGCAGAGCTGGCACCGGTCCGTAATGGGCACCCTGAGGTGGCTCTGCTGGGCTGGACTGGGCTACCTGAGCTGCTGCGGTCCCCCCCAGGTGCAGGCACAGTTCCCTCGTGCCTGCATGACAGCGGATGCCCTTCGCTTGAAGCGCTGCTGCCCGGCCTTGGGGACGGAGCCGGGCGACGTCTGCGGGTCCCTGCAGGGCAGGGGACGGTGTCAGGGGGTGCGGGCGGACGCTCGGCCCTGGAGCGGCCCCTACACCCTTCGAAACGTGGATGACCGGGAACGGTGGCCCCTCAAGTTCTTCAACCAGAGCTGTCGGTGCACGGGTGAGAGGGGTGCTGGGGCGAGGGGGTGGGGATGGATGGGTCTGCTAGCCTTGCTCCAAAGGCCACCAACATTCTTGGTGGCGTAAGGCATCAAGAAGGCTTCAAATGTTATCTGTTTCCTAAAAATACTGCCATGTTCATGACAGTATCAGCACTTTTTCAGAGCAACGGAGTCGAAAAAGTGTTTTCTCTCGTGCAGCCTTTTGGGTTTTCCTCTTTGGCCCTGGAGTTGTCCCCGTAGCCACCCATCGCCTTTCTCTGCAGGGTTTTGGATGTTTCAGTGCTGCGTTCAAACCTCTGTCACTGCTAATCACGGCAGAGTGAACCTGGATCAGTGTGCATTGCTCAGAGATTTATTCCTCTTGGAGTAGTACTTTGCAGCATGACATAACCCTGTGCACTGAAAATGTGCGGATGTCTGGTCAGGGTGTTTCCCAGGACCATTAACTAAGTCTACAACTCACTTTTTGATCCGAAATGGGTCTGTACAACCACCAAAGAGGCCATCCCGTCCTTTTCCTCTCCATCTCCAGCCGCTCCTTCCCACCCATGACTTTACATGGGCTTCTGTGTTCACATGCTGGAGGTGAAACAGGTCAGGGACGAGATGTGGTTGAAGGCTAACCTGGCCAAAAGGATCGGGTTTTAATAAGACCAGTTCATTACTGCTGGCAGGAGGGAGGGAGTAGGAAGATGAGGTCAGGGCAGGATAAGGCGACAGGACCCTTTTTCAGGAGCAGCCCTTGTTGAAGGAGCGTTAAAATGAGCAGGAACGGCAGCCTCAGCCCAGACTGCTTTGCAGGGCTGGCAGGAGGTGGTACCAGGGGTCAGGCAAAAGGCACGTCTCAAGCACTGAAGTCACTTACCAGGCACATTTCAAATGCAGCCTGGGATTTCTCGTTGGAAAAAAAGTTGTTTGAATTTTCTAGCATGGGAAGAATAGCCTGCTTTCCTTCAGCCTGGTTCTTAGAACTAGCTGAACTGTTTTCTCTAAAATATACCTTGGCTCTCACTATCAAAAGAACCCAGATCAATCTGAGAAGGAAGCACTGCAGAAAATTTCAGCCAACGAAGTTAAGTTTTGCGACGCTGTTATCAGCTGAAAACAGAGAGGTAGTGGCAGATGACTTAAGTGGATACATGGCGTTGTTACTGAAGCTACTCAAAATAACAACAACAGACTTTAGAGTATACGTTGGGTTTTTTTTTTTTTTCTTTAACTAGCTTTCAA
The DNA here is from genome assembly GCF_026419915.1 of Harpia harpyja. NCBI lineage: Eukaryota > Metazoa > Chordata > Aves > Accipitriformes > Accipitridae > Harpia > Harpia harpyja. The sequence goes on from NC_068943.1 coordinate 7,066,632, forward strand.
ATGCTTGTGTGGAAGTACTTTTCCAGACACTTTACAAAAAAAATTGGATGTAGGTTTTTTTCATTTTAAAAGTTCTTATGTACTTCCAAAACTAAAGTCAGGTATCACATACAGGCACAGACACTGAGTCAGAAGAGCACTGAAGCACATGGGCATACAGCAATATGTACACAGTCTAAGTAATTAGGACATCAAAACCTGGGAGTAAATTGAAAAGTAGTGTAGACTGACATGGTCTGCATAGGCAGACATTCATTTGCTTCTCCAAGTAGATGTAAGCACCAGTATTTGATATTTGCAGGGCTGGGTCCCAAGTTACGTGACCAGAATGTAGTGTCCTTTCATTCAGCCTTTCTTCTGCTGAGCTGTCTGCTCTCCTTGGCTCTTTAAATCTGGTTTCTCTCGCTGCATTTTTATTTCACTTGTATTCCTCTTTCTCCTTGCAGTCTTTATTATCTAAATATACCAGTGATAAAACATTAAGGTGGAAGGCATCCTTAAAGATGATTTTCAGAAAGGTTTCCTGGGCTCTACTCCGCTTGATGCTGCATGCAAGCATATTTGTAGGAGAACGCTAAGAAGTTCACAACTGTGCAGGATTTGAATTAGATCTGATGCTTTTACAATGCCAGCAATCATATGCCTGTGTCTATTAGTATTTTATTGTATTTTTTAAATTCTGTTTTATACACTGGTTGTCTGTCTGCACACCACAGTTCTAACTGGTGTGATGTGTGGTCTTTATTAGGCATCTAGGGTTATGGTACCTATGGTAGGTAACATAAATTAAATATGCTCATTCAAAGGGACATGGAACAGTGTAAATCTCTACTATTAAGGTATCTTATTTTATAAATGAATGTTTTATGTGCAGACTGCCTATTTGAAATGGTTCCTGGCTTATACAAACTCCAACCCACACCAAGTCTCTTTCTAGCGTTTTAACAATATAAATGGTCATGTTCCAGTGCTGTCTTGATACTGTTTAATTTATATTTTAGACATGGTGTAAACAATAAGCTATAGGAACTCCAATTGCCATGTAGCTGATTATATTTGGTTAGACAGTGCCATTTAAACATGTCACATAGCTGATGGCTGTATGGTAGAAAACTTGGAGGAGCTGTGAGAAACAGGGGCCAGGATTTTCCAAAGGGGGCATTCTGGAGTTCTCACAATAAATTAATCCATTTGAGCTTTCTGCTAAAAACTTAGTAACTAAGGATAAAAGGAACTCTGAAAATTTGGCCATTTGTTGTAGCTGCTCACTGAGGAAAAATGTGTTACAGTCATATTCATCCAGGTCTGGGTGCTGAATATTTGGGGGGGGGGGGGGAGAAGAAAATCCCAAACACAAACAAATATTGATGATTGGTTATTCTGGGGTTGGATTATTTTTATATTTTTTCTCAAATTAATATAGATTTTCGAAAGAAAGTTAAAAAAAATCACATTTATTTTCCATTTCTAGGCTTTAGCAGATAATATGCATTAGTCTGTCTTTAATTGGGGACAAATAGAATAAGATTAGTACAACAGAAATATCCAGCTTTACTTCCCACTTCTTGTACAACGAGCTGTGGTCAAAAAGACAATTTTAAGTCTGTTGTCACGATGCTGCTTGTCTCATGTTTCACTCAATATGTTGGTGGCAACAAAAATACCATCTCTAGAAAAAAGATGTGGTTATGGCATGAATGTAGCTGGGAGGTAGCAAAGAGTTTTTAGTTCCTGTCTAATTTCAGTTTTGCATCATTGTATGTGTGCTACAATTGGTTTGGGTGCACCTAGTATTAATTCAATTTGTATAAATTCTTAAACTGAAATGACCTGATGACAGGTTCCTGACAGTGTGGAGTACTATGTGAAGGGGAATATGGTAATTTGTTTTCCAATAAGGTGTGGTGTATGTGTTGAATTAGGCAAAATGTTGGATGCACTAGTCTAACCCTGAAAATTGACACTTGTAGCTAATTACACAACAAAGCAGTATTTCAGTGGCATAGTTAAATTTAGTTTAGAAGAATACTGTTTTAGAAGACTTATGAGCTAAATGCTATTTTGAGTTCTAGAGGATAAAATTGTGCTAATGGGATACAGATCTAGTATCACATTTTAAAAACTCAGTACAGAAGATTATTGTGAAAAAACCACTGCAGTCAGTCATGTGGTTGCTAGTACAGATTTTGATAATGATTAAACAATGACGTAGTTTGAGTTCACTGAGGAGTTAAACATAATTATCATTCTTTTTTTTCCCTGCCACTTTCTAAGGTTGACATGTGGGCATGTACTGAACATTACTCTATTTTTTGTTTCCATGGAAGTTTCCTGAGAAAAAAAAAAATTTAAATAATCTTTTCACATTCTTGTGCAATATATAATCAAGCTGAGGACAGAAGGTTTAAATTCTGTTGTTTAGCTGTAAGCAAATTGCTAGTTAAGCCATGTAGCTGATATGATGGCCCTCCCATTAGGTAAAAATGAGCTTTTGAAGTAGTTATAAAATACACTTCATGTACTTATTGTAGGGCAATGTGGCTGTGGGATACTAAATTATAACCATACCTTGATGACCCTGTTAAATCCTGTGGTAGGTTCAGATCTTCCACATCCTACAGCCTAACAGTATGTCCAAATGAAGAGCTAGAAGAGATGGAAGAGCTAACCATTTGTCTCACATGCTAGCAATCCTGGTCCTGCCCTTGGGATACTGCAGTATGCTGGTGTTTCAAATCTAATGTAACTCCTGTTTTAATGCAATGGCTAAAGTAGTTTGAAAAGGAGTCCTTTCTCCCCATCTGATAAATGATATGTATTAAGCTGGTCCCTGTGGAAGGAAGAGGCATGGCAGCTGCTCAGATTTCATCTTGGTATAATAAAACAAGGCAGAAGATCGTGAGGGTTGGATCGGTTCCTTTTTACTGAAGAAAAGACGCTGAGTTGATGGAGTTACTAATTTGTGTTATGCTCAGTGTCTGAGGGCCAAGCATGTGCTATTGACTGCTCAGAGGTAGAAAAATCCCCATCTGTGAGCTCAGGCAATCACTGGGCTTAAGAAGCAGCTACAGTGGTACGTGATAACTGGTGTTAGCATACACCAGTGATGCGTATTATTAACACGTACTGAGTGTCATGTCATAAGAAGTGTCTTTTCCTCAGTGTCATGCCCGTGAACTGACCCACTGGGAGAAGTAGCGTGGCCATGGTGCCTACAGAAACAGCCAGATTCACCCATCTTGACTGGGAAAGAGCACCATTAATGATGGTGAGATTAGGCACAGAAGACAGCTCCGAGGCATGTGATCCCATCTCCAGACAAAAGGGTTAGTGGGGAAGACACCTCAGATGATTTTTTTTTTGCCCAGCGGCAGTACAGCGGTTATTCCTGAAAGCAGTAGAACAAGCAAGGAGCATCTGGACCCCATTCGCGACCTGATCTGCCTGTGTGCCAGAATGACCTCCCACACTACATTCTCTAGGAACCACAAGAGGTGAGAGTAATCTCCATGGTCCCTGGCATAGCCTCAGAGATGTAGTACGCTGAGTTGCTATGTGTTAGTCACTGAAGGGAAAAAAATGCTAAGGCATGAATCCTTGCATGTTCCTATGGTCCCTGTGTTCAAAAGGATCTTGAAAGGGTCCCAATGTCTTACTGAAAATCCCTACTATGTGCTATATCCTGGTAATATGAGATTCCTGCTCTCCTAGAGCTGTACCATTGAAGTCCACCATCACCAGTGTAGCAGACACCGAAGTTAAGTTGTAAGAGACTAGGACATACATTTCACAGTGCTATCCTGTGGGAAGTCCACAAGGCAGTAGATGAACTTTCTGAAAACAGCAATGCATCATTTCCAGACCAGTGGCCTGGTAGAGTGCTTTAGAGACAAATGCTGAAAAAGAGGTTTGGGTGGTTCATAAAAAACCTGGGTCTGAGTACTGCAGCCGTTCCTGTTTGCAATGTGGGAGATCCCACAGACCTCCATCAGCTTCTCGCCGTTTCAGCTGCTGCATAACAACAGTCCTGTGATGCATGGAGTCTATTGAAAGAAAATGACAAAAAGCAACTTTTGATTTCATCAGGTGTTGTTGTGTGTATTTCTGACAAGAACATTGCCAAATAGACCTGAGGATGTTACAAAAATGTCCAACACAATCAGCAGAAATGCTGCAGTGTGAAACACCACCTTCCCTGGAGATCGGCTCTTCTTGCTTGCCAGTCTCTTCTTCACTGCAGTCCTCTTTCTCACTCAGTAAAAGCTCGCGTCCCACTGAAAAGTGTCTGGTGAAGCAGTGGAAAGAATGGACCCCTTGGATTACTTCATAGATTAGGTGGTTAAGGGAGAAAATCCTGCAGAGCACTGACTGGATATAATTAGCACCTGCCCAAGGGAAACAGGTGAAGAGTCATTGGTCCACCTGGCTCAGATGCCATATAGGTGGAGAAAAGCTTTTTTCCCCACAAAGATGACTCATCATTTCAAGCTTTTGCAAATTTCTTTTCATAGCCTGAGGAGGCACATGGAGTATATCTAAAATATGGATATTGTCCAATAAAATGATCTTGGGCATCAAGAGCTGTGTAGATTCAAAGGGCCCTGGCTGAGAGAGGAATGGGCACCATCAGAGCCTCAACAAGTGACTGGTGGAGTCTTGTTCTTGTACCAAGACCAGAGAGGACAAACCTGGTCCTGCACTAACATTGGTTCTGTTAGTGCTATATTTCAATGTGATGCTTATCCAACGCTGTGAGTAGATGGGTCATTTGAATTACTGGAAGCGTGACCGCCAATCTCAAAAAAGTTTGTTGACAGATATTTTCGAGGTTAATTCCTGCTTTGCCCCCCTTCTCTTAAAAAGGATTGAAGTGTACCTTTGGGCGTGAGGGGAAAACAGCTGCTTTTCAGAAGTTCATGGTCCCTGTACTGAAACAAGTGCAATATACATGGCCTGATTAGGCACTGTTGCAAGATATTCCTGACATTTGCCGTTTGGTCAGTACAGTACTGGAGTATGTGACGGGCCCTAATAGCTAGGCTGAGTTGTCAAGAATGAGCAAGTATATGGATAGTGGAGTACACCAAATTCACAACAGCAATTGTGCTCTTCTGCTGGAACTCTCAGGATATAGTGATAAAATCAACTTTCCGTGTTGCTTCCCCCCATCTTAATCTCTGCCCTCATCATAATAGCATATCCATGCAATCTTTTTTCTTTCATAAAGCTATAAACTGCTTGCTTTTTCTGGCATATGTCTTCATCCCCCAAACCAATGCAGATCCCTGGCTTTGGGTGTTTTCTGTCCTAGCTGGAACATGGCAGCTGAGCCCAGCTGCTCCTACCTGCGTCAGGACAAAAGGTAAGCCATACACCTGGAAACTCTCTTCATGGTATGCCATTGGGCTGTGCACGATCCAAAACCTAGTTGAAGTCTTCACCCTTATGGTTCCCTAACCTTAGCACTGGTCCTAAGCTTCATGATAGCACGTAAACCTATAGATCTCAGAGCCTCCAAAGTAACCGTAAGCTATCCAAACCTACAGTTAAAAGTCCTTATGTCCTCTTGGTAGGTCTCACAGGAGTCTGTCACAAATGTTTAGAGCTCAGCAGCCCTTATCCTAGAGCTAGCCATAAGCTACACAGCCTTCTTGGTAGCAGCCCTTGTAACCTTGGGGTTCTTTGAAATTGGTAATAAGCCCTGTAGCCCCTGACAATCTGAAATCTTTAGTGTTAACTGTTATTCTGCTCATAGACTTAACCCTACAGCCTGGGGATGTCTGCCCATCCAGGAACACTTCATAAGCCACTTCCCCATCTCCATGTTAGCCCGAAGCCTGTCCTGGGTCCAGCAGCACCTATATGTGCGGGGAGCAGTAAGATTTTGTGGCATTTTGGAAGACGACTGGCATGGTTGTTGTGGAGTGAGTGTGGACGTGGGGTTGGAGGGAAGGTGGGGTTAGGGACTCTCAGTGCAGATTTTGGAGAACTGAGTGCAGATCCCAGAGGACCCCTGGTTGCCCCTCTGCTCCCTCCTTCCCCCGGCAGCGATGCCCGCTGTCCTACCCCACCGCTACGCCAGCAGCCCGCCTGCGTGCGGGCAGGAGGCAGATGTCCACCGCAGGAACGGTCGGTTGTTCCCTGTTTCCCCTGGCAAAGGCAAAGCGAGCTGTAGCAGGGCCTCTCTGCTGCTGCTGGCTGGCTGCCACGGTGGGTGAGAGGCCATGCTTAAAACAAGCTCTGCTTTCCTGGGCTCTTCCACCACATTAGAGCATCTGAGTAATAGCCTAGAGCGGACCCGATACTCACCTTAGGAACGATGCCAGCGGGGAACGACGGTACTGCAGTGTTTCTCAGGCTCTTATTGCAGCACCATTTAATAATGCTTAAAGCGTGACCTGCAGCACCCCTGGTGCTTGTCCTGGATTGTGTTGGGTCTCAGATACGCTGTTAACAGACGTTAGTTTTTCCGAAGTTTTGTCCTTAAGAGAACTCTTTTGTTTGGGGATTTTATTCTGTGCTTAAGGATCCACGTGAACTGACCCTTTTTCGGGCTTGATCCTCGAAGTCTGGGAATACTTGAGAGCCAAACGAGCAAAGCACTTCATCACGTGCTTAACCTGAAGTGCTCAGCCCTCTGTTCGCTGAGACTCCTCACGTGCCTGAGGGCTTCGCAGAGCTCTGAGCACCTCGGGCTGTCAAGCCCATTACCCAATGCTTCACCTCCCCAACCGGCTGAGTGTGATTCTTGGCCCTGCCGTGGCTCTGGGAAGCGAGCCATCCTTCTGGCTAGGCAACTGGCAAAGCTGCCAGTCTGCTCAGCTGCTGTCCTTTCCAGGAACCGATGTCTCTGGGGAAAAAGAGTGCTAATTCTTAATTTTTCACCATTTCACTGTTAGTTTTCCCTGATTCATAATGTCATGACTGCACTTTTCCTCTTGATTCAGGAAACTTTGCTGGCTATAACTGTGGTGACTGCAAGTTTGGCTGGACCGGCCCCGAGTGCAACGTGAGGAAGCCAGCAGTTGTCAGGAAGGATGTCCACTCCCTGACGGCAGAGGAGAGAGAGCAGTTCTTTGATGCTCTGGACCGTGCAAAGACAACCGTTCACCCAGACTATGTAATTGCAACTCAGCACTGGATAAGTCTGCTTGGTCCCACCGGAGAGGAACCCCAAATTGCCAACTGTAGTATTTATAACTACTTTGTATGGCTTCATTACTACTCGGTCAGAGACACGCTTTTAGGTTAGTGCTTTTCTTATCCAATGGGCTCTGCAGGTAAAGGAAAAGGTGAAAAGTATCATTGCTGAACAAAGGTAAGTATGCTTAACACAGCTGTGCTACTTCATCGAGCAGCGAATCCCAGTAGGAGCAGATCTGTGGAGTGAAACAGTTGGTGGTGAGAAGCTGGTGGCCGTCTGCAGCCGAGGGAGGTGTGCTTCAGACCTGCTGCGGTCCGGTCCCCCCACCGCGTGGTGGCTGGAGCACACCAGCCGCACTCCTGGTGCATCTTCCCTCTGACAGGGAGACAGTTCTCAGGCTCCACCGCTGGATGAACTGAAGTGTGGTCAGGCAGTGATTGACTTCAAAAAGATGTTCCTGGTCCACAGGACAAGGTAGCTGCAGCAGCAGTGGGAAAGGGGCTGTGCAGTGCTGAAGGCAGAGGCCCTGCGGAGACGTTGGGGACCAGAGTGCTACTGCTTTCTGTGGCTTTCAGCAAGTCGCCAAGTATGGGATTTGCCTGACTAACCGCAGCCAGCTTTTAAAACCAAACCAGGTTAGAAGTTTGGGTATCTAACCCCATGCTTTCTCCCATATCCAGATTCTTAGTCCTCATTGCTCTTCTAGACAGAAGTACCTATGCCAGCCCCATTTTGCAAAGCCCAGCTCTTGCAGGATGAGGCACCAGTATGGCTTTTCTACCTGGCAGTCCTACACGCAAGCTGAACAGCCCATATCTACCTCCCTGCTAGAGGGTATCTGCTACCCTGCAGGGGGTTTTCTTCAGTGTGCCCTTCTGACACTGTTCCATTTTGCACGGCTGAAGGAAGCAGTCTCTGGCCTAGCAAGACCAAAGGTCCTTCAGGGGACAGGACGGTCATGTGGAAAGGGAAAGAGGCAACATCTAGTGCTGCTCTAGTGATAAATAAATTAATATGTGGGTTTAAGCTTGCTGCAGTGATAAACAAATCCATATGTGGTTTGAAGCCTCTAGTCTTTGAGTGTCTTAGTTCTCACGTGAAATAGCAAGAGATATAATACAATACAAGAAATAACAAGCAAAATTTGAAGAAAACTGGCAAAGGACATTGAATTACTGTTGGCACGTTACAGAAAATGCTGAGGTTCTCTTGATAGGTAGGTACATGGTGTAAGTTCTGCGGCTGAGCAGGAGAATGAGATAATGTGCTACCTATGAGCAAGGAGCTAAGATTTTAGACAATAAAACTGCTTCTTAAAACCAAAATCCACTAAAGTGAGAAGAAATGTTCACAACATCCAACTTTTGGGGGAATGTGAAGTTTTAAGAAGCACTGAAGCAAATATCCACAGAGGAGTTTGTTTCCCTTGTCCCGTGTAAGTGTTGTACCTTCTGACGTGTGCGCTCTTTCCAAAGGTGCAGAGCTGCAGGTTTTTGTTTAACTCTACTCCAGGCAATAGAAGAAGGTGCTGTCTTTCTCTCGAGCCTCATTTGGTGCCTAAGTTCTTCTTTTATCTTCCCTTTGTAGGACCTGGCCGCCCCTTCACAGGTATTGATTTCTCCCATCAAGGACCTGCCTTTGTTACTTGGCATAGGTACCATTTGCTGTTGCTGGAGAGAGACCTGCAGGTTAGCTGAACAGCCTTTCCCTTTCCTCATGCAGCTTCTCTCTTTTGCTACGTGACTTTGTCGAGCCAGCCAAGGGTAAGCTATTTCCTAGGATAGAGTCTTAGCCAAACTCCCAGGAGTGTTTGCTCACTGATCTTTTTTTGTTTAAAGTGAAATTAGTGCTTTCAAGATACTGAGGACTGAACAGTTTCTCACCGTGAACAATGATGTGAAGGTTATCATGGAGATTTTTTTTCTTCATCTCCACAACAGAGGACAGAAGACGTGAATTAACAGTATTTATTAATAAAATCAAAGCAACACCTACGCATAAAACTTGGTAACAGATATTGTCTGCTGACATTGAAGATATTCTCCTAACAAAAGCAACTCAAAATATTACCTCCTTTAAATATGCTACGTTATACATTTAATACATACATATATTTAGCAATACATCTTTTAAAGAAATATATGTTAACATGCCCGACAGTCAGTTGCCAAAGCATTGACTCATTTCCATTTGCATTACTTCTACATTGGCAGTGTTACTGTATTTTAACCTTGCAGATCTCTAATGAAAATGGTTGGTATCAAAATAGCTGCAGGATCTTGCTTGCGTGAAATCGTATCTAACAAGCAAGCACAAGCAAATGCACTGTATTCCTCTATTAATACAAGTTCAGATTCTTCCCCAGGGCTAGCCTTTCTGGAGTGAAAGCAAACCACATGCACAATTTTACCCATTACCCACTTACATCACTCAGAAAGCCTCTTAGTTGCTTAAGGCTCAATTCATCTCTGCTCCTGGTCTCTGAGTTGCTAGAAAGCCTAACATGGCCAAAAGAAGCACAGGCCAACAGTGGAGAAACTAGGGACAGTGTCCTTGCTTGGACTGACTTAATGCCCCAATCTTGTGCAAGGAGTTGGAAGAGCGCTCTGAAATGCATGTAGTTGAAATGCAGAACGAAAAGCAGAATATCCAGTGAAATATCCAGTGAATACCCAGTGAAACACCTTGCAGGAGTCCCTTTCTTTCTCTTTCCTTTGAAGGTGATCCCCTGCTAACGCATTTCTCTCCATTGCAGCGACTGATGGGCAACGACTCCTTCGCGCTGCCCTACTGGAACTTCGCCATGGGTAGAAACGAGTGCGACGTTTGCACGGACCAGCTCTTTGGAGCATCGCGGCCGGATGACCCGGGGCTGATCAGCCTGAGCTCCAGGTTCTCCCAGTGGCAAATAGTTTGTAACAGGTAAGAGAGTATCTAGGGCAAGCTTGCATACTCACCAAACGTTGCTTTCATTCAGTATTGATAGCGCGGGCTGCTCTCGGTGTGACTGAGCGGCAGGAAAAGAGCCAAGATGTCTTTTTTAAAACTGGGAATCACGGTCAGTTTGTGTGTAGATGGTGCTGTGTAAACTTCCCCCCCTGGTATCATGGAAGTATATTTTTAAAAGATGATTCTTTTGGTACAGGATTTTAGTCAATTCAGCCAATTTGAGGCTGCCAAAAGTTTGAAGAGTTTGCACATTGGCAAGTATCTTCTTAAAGAAGAAATGTCTGTGTGTCAGTTGTCTGTAAGAGACACCCAACTGATTTTGGCAGCAGAAAAAGAAAACTGTTTTGGCATTTAGGAAGCTAGAGATAGGCTGAAAAATCTGTTCCCTTGTATTGGGTGAGACCTTAACCCTGATGTATTTAGTGCAGTTTGGGGATTGACTTCAAAGTGGCTGAGATTTCACATGGAAAACAACACAGAGACAGCCAGCAGCTTGCTGCCAGCTCTCTGTAGGCATATACTGATTTGGGTGAGAGCAGGGCTTTGACAAGGGATCCACATGCAGGATTGGGGTGCTACGACTTAAGATGCTGCCGGTCACAATACCCATATAACATTCCTCTGTCAGCTCCGGGGCAGCGTGCAGTCAGTCAGATGGAGGTACCGAGAGCTCAGGGCTATTCAAAAGACTCTCTTTCTCTGGGGACCTAAAGAGCTACTTGAAATTCTAGCTTTAGGCACCAGTTGGCTTTAAATCTTGCCCCTACTTTTTCTCTAAGATAAACAGGGCTTTGTTTTTTTCTTGAAAACTGAAGTGACTAAACTTTTGCCTTGCCAAGGTTGAATAGAGAAGGGCTGTTGTTTACTTCAGGAGTTTCTGAAAATGCCGATTCATTTCGTACTGAATAGCACAGAATTTTTTCACAAGTGTTACACTCTTTTTCTCCTCCTCCTTCCCTCTTTCTCTCCCTGATACAAGGACGTGCTCCCCATTAGCTAGTGAGCAACCCTTGCAACAGCAGGATGTCCTCCAGGCCCTGAAAAAGAGGATGTAATGCATTGCAGTTGCTTTGCTTCTAAAGGGGTTGAGGGATGGAAAGTGAAATCCTGTTTTCTGTCATTCCTTGCATTTTCTCAGTCCACCCCACAGTGGGACTTTCCTGGGTTTTTTTTTCCTCTTTGTCAAGAGTTAAAACAGTAGTCCTTACTCAGGACTGAAAGTTCGTCAATTCAAAATTCAAGACTGTTTTAGATTGTCTGGCAAAACCTGTTCTTCCAAAGCCCTCGGGAGGGAAGAAGGCATGAAGGGAGTTGTGCCTGCCTTTTCTAAAGCATCCTCTCTCTCTCTGTGGACAACGAACCTGGTAGCTCTTGGTCCAAATGACTGATGGTCCACAGAGGACGCAGAGCCACAGAAAGCCATGGCACAGTGGCAGTCCTGCAATAAATTCAGCTCCCAGGCCACGGGAGGTGAACCGAGATGCCCCGGGAGGTGTCAGTCCCTAACCCCTGCTCTCTCGCACGTATAGCCGAGGCCTCTTTGATACTCTGGGAGAAAAAAGCCAACAAGTCATCACCTTCTACTGACTTGTGCCTCTTTGTTTCACGCTCAGCTTGGATGACTACAACCGCCTGGTCACGCTGTGCAATGGGAGTGATGAAGGGCCGCTGCGGCGGAGGCCGCCTGGGACCTCCAGCGAGCAGCTGCCCACCGCGGAGGACGTCAGGAGGTGCCTTTCCCTGCGGGAGTTCGACAGCCCCCCTTTTTTCCGCAATTCCAGTTTCAGTTTCAGGTTTGTCCTTCCGCCTCTCCAGAGCTGGCTGGGTCATGGGTTTTCTTTACATGCGTGTTTGTCAGCAAAATATGGTTACTTGATGCTGCTTTCACCCATCCGCAGGAATGCGCTGGAGGGCTTTGATAAACCAGGTGGAGCCCTTAATTCGCCGATGCTGAGCCTTCATAATTTGGCTCACTCTTTCCTGAATGGGACCAGTGTTCTCCCTCACGCAGCTGCCAACGATCCCATCTTTGTGGTATGTCTTTTTCCCCCGGCGTGAATGGCAGTGGCTCAAAGGCAGCTATCTCACCAGAGATTTGCAGAACAGAAGTAAAGTGAATTCCCTAAAAATAAGTCCTTTAAATAGAAAAGGAGAAATCTTTTCTCTTTTCTTGAATGCTGCCTCGCCTGCATAATGATCAAATAAAGAGGGAAGAAATCTTAAGGTGATTTGTAAAATAGAAAATAAGTTTCTAGGGAGAAGAGCTGCTATTCCAAGTCATGGTGCCCTGAACACTTCCATTACGTGCTATCTAAATTTAATGGCTTGTACCAGACAATTTTACAGGAACAAGATAAACTGAAAGTGGGGCTAGTTATTTTAGACCAGTAGACTGAGTAGTTTGTTTCTTTGTTTCAAAATTCGCAGGCTAAAAGAAAGCGCATCGAATTTCAGGGTCATTTGGCAAATAGAAATAATGGGATTTCACTGGTGCATTGGTACAGCGTTGCACTGCAATGAGCAGCACAAACAGCAATGTGCAAATAAAAAGCCAAGGGTTGACTCTGCTTACACATCTTTCTCTCCTAATAAATTCATGCCAATTTCTTTTCCTCTTTGTTAGATTAAACCACAGTGACTATACAGAGAAATTCTAATACAATTAATTTCTTTCTTACCTTTATTTTAATTTGCAATCTTTTGTTGGAGAAATTAGTCTGAATACTTATGTAGTGGTTCTCCAGCATTTTTCCTTAATAATCCTTGAATTCCTACATGAATTTCTTTCTTGCACAATGAAATCTTCATTTCACTGTGCTATTCACTGTGTAATTTGATATGCAAGATTATTTTCTATAGGATATTTTCTAAGTTTTTTCCAGGTTTGTAACTAAAAAACTTGAGTACATCAGAAATTAATTTGAATTGCCACAGACATTTTTAATAGTTGTTTGAAACAACTTTCCCGTATTAGTGCTTTATAGACATATAAACCCACCAGGTAAGACCTGACCAAATTCATGGGTACCTGGAGCTGTGGAGCTGGTGGCATGCTCTAAAATGAGCATGAAGGAATCAAATTTCCCCCAATTTTCCCTACCTGTTGAGAGATGAGAAAGATTAAAATACGTTTGAAAGGTACATTCACCCGAATGAGCTCAGTGGGCCCTCACTTGGGAGGACGGACCTGCCCATTCAATGTCAGCTGATATTAAACTGTCTGGAGAAAGAGCTTATTATGAACAAGCAGCAACAAAGACACATACAGCAAAATGTCCCATGCAGGAGATCAATTTACTCCATTCTCACAAGCTTTCCTGGTTTCCCATTCCGTAAATCCCACCTAAATTAGATTACCCTCCTCTCTCTTTCAAAAGCTTCTGCCACCTTAAGAGAGAGTGTTTTAAATGCTGTTGAGTTCTGAAAGAGTTTAGTAAATGTGTGTGCCCATGCCTGGATTTGCAGGTTCTTCACTCCTTTACCGATGCCATCTTTGACGAGTGGATGAAGCGGTTTAACCCCCCTGACAACGCCTGGCCTGAGGAGCTGGCGCCCATCGGTCACAACAGACTGTATAACATGGTCCCTTTTTTCCCTCCTGTGACCAACGACGAGCTCTTCCAAACCGCGGAGCAGCTCGGCTACACCTATGCCATTGACCTGCCAGGTACGTCTCAGAGGTGTAGAGGCTGTTCCAGGCCAAGCGATGAGACAGCTCACATCTTCAATGCTGCAGGCATATGGAAAATAAGGCACGTTTCACAAAACGCACGGCTCTATTCACCCGCTCACTAGCTATCACATATTGTAGCACACAGAGGTAGTTACAACTCACCAGGTAAGCTGTGGTAACTACAAGTCTGCACATACTTAGTTTGCTCTGCTGCAAAACGCATCAACTTGAACTGCTCCAGTGTTGACAACGGTGCTCCTTTGGGCTTGAGGAGTCTTTGATTTTGGCTCCTGTTCCCAGCACTGTTTATGCCTGTTACAGGATCCTGTAACCTGTCACAGGTCAGGCACTCTGCCAGGGAGCTCGTCTGGCTAACGCCGGTCATTAGAAAATACTTGTTTTGCACAGAGCCCTGAGTAATACTGCACCGTGAATCTCATTAAAGATGAACTCCATTCATCTTTGGATATGCTGGAGAGATGTACCTGGGTGTTTTGTGTTACAAAACCCCAATTTTAAAAATTTTCCATGTCCATAGGTGTGATGTGCCTTAGGATTTGTCTATTAGTTTGGAATTACCTTTGACACAAATAAGATAAAGACAAAAAACAAGAAATCAAAGTATTTATGCACAAAATCCAAAATTTGCAACATGAGTTACAAATATTTGTAAAAGGCACAAGTGGAAGAAATGCATGAAAACCATGCTTCAGCTGCTTTACCAAAGATTAAATCTGAGCAGTTTCTTTCTCCACCTCAGTGTTCCTTTGAGAGGCAGTAGGTTCTTATCTAACCTATGTGGCCAGGAATTTCTTCTAAATGCTTACCATATATCTGTGGTTTTAATCTGTGGAGGCTGTTGAAAGGTCTATAGATTGTGAAAGATTGAAACTCTTGTCCTCAGGCTGCATTCATGCAGGGGAGCCCTGACTTGTGGAGGCATGCTAGCTGCTTCTGCAGTGCTTTTCTCAGGGGTGTCCCCAGAATTTTCCCTGAAAATTTAAACTTCCCCTTTTATGGAGCTTTAAGTTTTCCTCCCTCTGGACCACTGTCCTCACTCCTGCTTTGGAAATGCTGCTGCCCCTTTGGGCATGAGGTACCCAGAGAGGAATAAAGGCAGCTTGTGATTCTGCTGCTTCTCAACTCCCCCTAAATAAATTGTTATCTCACTGTGAAGCAGCGTATCTATCCCTGTCTGCGTGCTCAGTGTTCAGAGAATAAAGTTTTTACATTAAAACCCTTCTCTTTTATCTAAATATATAACTTGCTAATTCTACTTCATGTAACCACATTAGAAATCAACATAGGTAATACATTGCTGGGTCTTATTTGAGAGATGATAAAGTGGTAAACAATTCATTTGGTGATCTTACTGAATTTGGGCACGATTGCCCTCAACTCGCTTGTTGGCATAGACTGCAGATTGGGGCACACAACTTTTGGTTGCTTTTATAGTCAGTGTGACATCTTGAGCCATATGGATTTAAGCCCTTGTGTCCAAGTACCTTCTAAACACCTTAAATCCTTTTGAGAGTTTTTGGTGACTATTTAGTCAAATGTAATTATTGCCATCTCAGTATATGTAGCATTTTTCAGAACAGGACAGCAGGCAGTTGTTGCTTCTGAAAGCATAAATGAAAACACAAAGTTATTTTAGCCAAGTGGAGCAGGGTTATTATAAGAATGGGCAATATTATCTTAGAAGACAGTGGTTCCCCAGAAGTGGTTCAAAATCAGAGGATGCGATCTGGAGCCAGTCGGGATAACCACACTAAGTAGTGTTTTCAGTTAAAAGTTTGACAATAGGCTGCTTTGTGGTCTATAGGAAAATTTGAGGGTTTTCAGTTGACCAAAATAACTTGGAAACAGCTATGCTGAAATGTCATTATCGAAAGAATTGCATAAAGCATTCATAATTTTGGCCAAATTAGATAAGAGAATGGTCTTTTTGTCTTGTTACTGTTAATCTTTCCCATTCTCAACACTTTAATTTGTATGAAAGGTTGAAGTTTAAATTCAGCTGTAGACTCCTCTGGCAGGAAACATCTCTGGCTCTGGTATGTGTGTCGGTTACACGGTACATTACCACCTTCCCCCGTGGCCATTGGGTCTCTAAGCCACACAAGTAATCATAATTACCAGACTGTGGGATATTTTCTTTCTTCCATGTGATTTGAGAAATGAAATTGTGGGCTGTCCTCACTTCAGACATTTCGTGTTTCCAGGTTCACTTGAAGAAACCCAAGCATGGGCTGTCATGGTTGGATCCACAATTGGAGGAGCACTTATAGCTCTGGCCACGCTTGTTCTGCTGCTTGTACTTCTCCAGCACCAAAGGCAGAGAAGAGGTTTTGAACCACTGATGAATGTGAGCTTCAGCCCCAAAAAGTACATGGAAGAGGCCTAATGCCCTTGCTTTGTTTCTTTGCTTATTCTTGTAGGAAGTGACCTTGATTGCCCTACTGAGATCTTAGCTGAGAATTTCTCACACGCTCCTTCGGCAGCTGACTACATTGTTCTCATTCAGGTTTTCCTGTTATCTTGTGAATTGTAATATATAAAGTCTCTGGGTACACATGTGCAAGGCCCAAGACAGGCCAGGCTTTTCTCATTACCAAACATTATCTGGAGTGTGTGACACTTGTAAGTCATCCTCTATAGATTTAGATCAAGACAGGTAAGAATCTAAATAGAAGAAAGCCAACTTGAATAACCAAGATAATTTTTCACCTCAAGGTGTTTTTGATTTCATTTAGCAGCTCAGAGATGTGCTGAAAGTTACTAACTCTACATATATATTAGAATAACATACTATTTTACAACTATCAATAAATATTCTGAATAATGTAGTCTTTTTTTAAGGTTCAAAATGTATCCTGCTGTTTGACAAAATACTATAGGAACTTCATTGTTACAGTTTATTTCAGAAGCGTGATCAATTCCATACATTATTTCCAATCAAGCTGATGTTAGCAGTAGGTAAACCTCCAAACTCAAATTCTCCTGAAATTTAAGAACAGGAGTTCCCTGACAGCTAGATATACACTTGTGTTTTACCTCTGTGTTAGGGACCTGTGACAGAAGTTGAAAATGGTGCTCGTGCTTCTCTATTTTGGCTCTGTTGCACTGTTTCGTGAATTTAGACCTACATTTCCAAAGTCTGGGACCCAGGACTCAAGACTGAGATAGTTCTCCTTACCCAGGTCTGCAGGTAGGGGAATGAAGTTTGGATGTGGCACTCCCGAGACCCCATCTTAAACATTCCTTTATACATTCCCTGTATATTTCTTTATTTAGACATAGATTTGGACCATATTTGGGTGGCTCTCCTATGTTATCTTGAGAGAGGGTTTTTACACAGCAAATCAACTCCTGAATGTATTGTGTCAGATTTGGTGCATAGTATGTCACATTAATGGAGCGCTCAGATTTTGCATTTTGTAAGGTCTTGAGTCTTAGAAAAACTCTGCTTTTGTAGCCTTGAATAAAAAATTCTGGTTAGTAACGCTTTCTGATATTTCTTCTAGGCCTGCTCAATACTAGCCATGTGGACTAGAAAGAAGATCTCAGTAGGTCTTCACATATACTTAGCTTTGAATATATGTAACTCACAAAATTTACCTTTGTGGTGCCTTTGGGGGGTCCCAGCGCACTTGTTCCTGTCTCATGCCCAAGATGTCAATGGTTGGAGCACTTTTTGTACAGCCGCTCAGCCTAGTACTCTAGCTCCCAATCCAGGTTGCCTTTCAGGGTTTTTTACCGTGTAGGGACCAGTGTTATTTGGTGCTGAGGACATCAGCTGAGGTCTCCAGAGACCTGGGATGGGCATGTGTCACATCAGTTGGACCCTGATCAGTGTCTGTAGCTAGGTCTGAGATCTCCGTGTGCCCTTCTCAAGGGGGAGATGTCAGCCACTTTCCAGCACTACAAAACTATGAGTCTTCACATACACCAGTTCCTGCTAAATACTGATTTAGAGACACGCTGTTGGATGGAGATTGACACCCTTTTGTCCTTTATGTGATGTGAATGCCAAAGCTTAGGAGACAGTCTAGGCTTCTACTTCCAAGGGTGAATCAGATTTTTTCCTTGGGCTCACAGGGCATAGAGCATGCCTAACTAGCTTCACCACCTTGGAGGTTTGGATACTGCTGTCCCAAGTGTTTGCTTTGCAAGCTGCCCTGGTTATGGGTAATTGACAGTGGCAGTGGGATAGAGGAAAGAGAAAGACAGGGGAGAAATGTAAAAAATGTAGCATAGCAGCTACTAAAATGTAGCATAGCATAGAACTGATTTTGCCTAAGAGCAGGTGGGTAAAACGGGAGAGTTGCTCAGTTCTCACTTGTAAACTGAGTAGAAAGGTGCTTGCCTTTCCAGAAGAAAAGCGATGAGGGCATTAAATTGATGCTATGCACATATAAAAAGCTAGGGCCAAAGATCCGTGCGTTACTCTTTCCACTCGCAGGGCCTTAGTTTAATAATTAGGGCTTTAAAACTGTGACTGGTTTTAACAGTTTCTTGTAGAACTCTGGCTGAACCGAGCTGTATAGAGAACACAACCTGCCCTCTCGCGGCTTCCTGGGAAATTACCTGGTGACACCAGAAAGCTGTTTTCTCCCTTTTTAAAAAGTGCAGTCTTGGTCTAGCAACCAGGGAAAGTTGTGTCGTCGGTGAAAGGAAGAAGCGCAGGTAAACTTTATATTAAATGCTTAACAAGGAAGAAAGTTGAGCACAGGCACATTACAAAACGGTTGGAGGAAATCCTGTAGCAACTCTGATTGTAAAGGTTGGTTTTACATGTTTCAATGTTCCACTCGCCCCAAACCACAGAAAAGGCATTTTTTTGTTGCTGGTTTATGCAAGTGCTAGTAAATACCTGTAATCTATTGTTGCATAAATTGTACTGAAGCTATTACTGCCAGGGTGAGATGAAAAGGGATGCTTCTGTCCCCTGACTGGAAGCAAAGACTCCCCCAGGCTGAAAACGCACCATCCCCAATCTCCACAGAGCCCGGGATTTTGGGATTTGGTCCTACAAATCAGTGCAAAGCATGCCCTCCGCTCCTGGAGTCAGTGCGGGGTGGGGGCATGGAGCGGTGTCCGCTGGGGTGCCCTGCCTTCCCACTGCCCGCAGCGCTGGGCTCAGCGTGGACACCGAAACGGGGACAGGGAGGGCAGTGCCCACTGGGGACAGGGGTCACTGGTGCCCGTGGACCACCTCTGCCCATCGCTTTTTCCTCTCACGTTCATAACTGAGCAGTCACCCAGCGCAGCCCGGGGAGGGGAAGGATGAGGGACCAACACATCCATCTCCGTGGTCACACTTTGCTGGCAGATTTGGGGTGCACTCCTGAATGACTTCAAGCTGAGATGGGTGTAATCATCAAAAATAATAACCTTTAAAATAATTCCTGCTGAATTGGTGCTTTCTTCTGACAAAAGGCTCTGATTCACACGGGAGCATGTAACATGCAGCTGCAAATGAGAGGTTTAAGCTCTGGAGAGGGAGAAGAGCTCAAAAACATCCATTTCTCAGCCTTTTTGTTAGCTAGACCTATGCAGCTTCCAGCTCTGTGTGTAGGGCTTTTGTGGGGATTATCTTTCTGAGGAGTTTAATTCTCTCTAGTCACCAGTTAATTGCTCGCTCAGTTGGCTGTATTGGATCTGTGGGCAGCTAATGCCTCCTTCTGAGTTATCCAGCAGGTCAGGTGCCTAATTTTTTTGAGTCTGTAGTAAGCTGGTGGCAGCCACATCATCTCTGTCAGTCACGGCCTGTGAAATTCTCTGAAAGAAGTAGTGAGAACCTGTTTTCTGAATTAAATTAAATCTCATTGCTGGCTGTTTAGCTAAATGCTTGAAAAGGATTCTGTTCCCATTCTGCCCCTGATTTAGGAAAGCAGCAGTGTAAAGCAACCACATCTTATGGCTATTATTGTAAAATTGGAAGTTGTAATGCCATTACTGACCTTCTGCTTCTATTAACTGCTTACTTTACACTGCTTTTGGGAGAGATGGTTTGCACCTGTGCTTGTAAGGGGAGGAAAAGATAAACAAGCAGATTCCAAGACGATCAGCTAAATTCAGTAGTGAAGATACAAACGTACAGAACCACGCATGTAGGCTGATGGCAACTAGGAAGGAAAGTTAGTTTCCTAAAGTACCTGCTTTGGCCCTTTATGCAGTGTATGCAGCCATTTAAGTGCCCTGCAGACAGATGCCCGGAGAAAGTCAGGTTACGAACAAGGCTGCATCTATGATCCTGCTCTAATTCATGCTCCTGCAACTCAGACACAGCTATGGGGAGATACTCATTATCCAGAGCTCCTTGCTAAAACTAGGCTTTCCAAGACCTGGGTGGCCAGAAGAAATGGTGCCAGTGCTATCCATCTTTTTACACACCAGTTCTTTCTTCTTGTGAGGGGGCATCCACCTCCTCTCCTAAAGGCTGAAAGACCATGGACATCAAAAGTTACCTCTACACTGGGTTTCAGATTAAGCCAACGTGTAAGCCATTGCATTGTATAGATCCAAAATCATGCTCCGATACTAGCAGGGCACCCTCCAAGGATGAAATATGAGAAGAAAGCTCCAGGTATGCACCTAACTGCAGAGTCTGCAGGTCTGGTTCATTTTGCCTGTCTTGATCTTCTTCACCGATCCTGTCTGCACTCATGACGATGTTGCCATTGCTGTGTGTTCTCACTTCAAAGGGTCCTTGTGCCAGGACGGATAGGATTTGTGGATAGCAGCTAAGCTAGTAAGTGTGTTGATGAGAGCGAGAGACCTGAACAGGCCAAGCTATTCAGTAGAGAGAGAATAAGCGATCAGGTCTCTTCCACAGCAGATGATCGCACCCTGTTGGTTTCTCCTCCCTTCGCTGCCTTGCTGTCTCTGGCCTGTTGACAAACCCGTGAAACCTGGAGCAACTTCAACAGGCAGGATGGAAAGAAAGCATGGGCTGACTCCAACCATCGCCCTTGGCAGCACTTCCGAGTGCCTGAATAAAGGAGGTAGTCGCTTGATCTCCAGCTCAGATGAAGTCTTTTCAGCCCTTATCTCTGCCCTCAGGCTTTCTCACAGACTTACATTTTTCCGCACCGTGGTTCTGCCTGTGGTGGGTCTCCTTCAGTGGTTCCTGATTTTCTGCGGTCCTGTAGGAGAGCGCTCAGCTGTCTGTTTTGGATATGGTGAATTGCATTATGTGGATATATGCCTGGGAGACAGATGCTTAAATGTGCAGTGGTGTGGCCACAAAGTCCCCTCCTGTGGCTTCCTTCAATCGGTGATTTCATTGCTGTGTTCCAGGCTGCTTCCAGGCTTGTTTCCCTGCCAACCTTCTCTGAGGGTTTGGTCCATCCGGTCTCTTAGTAGATTTGTTCATTTCTGCCTTAGAAGAAGGTCTCCTGAAGTTTCACTGGCTTTTATTTTAGTGCCTTTTGCTTGAAAACATCTCTCAGCAGCTTTATTTTTATGTGGAGGCGTTATTGCTCAAATATCCGTAACACTTTCACAGTTGCCGCCTCTGCTTAAGTTAACTGAAAAGCTGCTAAACACGTTAAATGCTCAGAAGCTGTTCTTGTCGGGAATAAGGCTGGTGGCTGGCTTCTTTTGGGCTGGTTGCCACCCGTTTCAGGTAGACCGTGAAGTGCTTATTAAACCTTTTCGTTGGGTTTCTTTTTCATTTTTACCAGGGACTTTCAAACTCCAGCCTAGCTTTTATCAACAAATTCTTCCACTTTCTTTCACGCTGTTGTGTCCTACCAGCCCACGGTCAGTGGCTGCTCAGGGTGGGGAGACCTTGCCAAAGAGTCTGCTTCTTTCTGTCTTGCTCTGGTTGGCTGTGCACGGTGAGAGCATCGCGAGGAGACCCACTGTGCTCAGCCCTTGCAGGTGCACGTCAAATTTACTTACAGTCCTTAGGACCTATGTCAACAACCGGCGTTGTGGTTAGCAGGTGCACTCTTGCTTGGCATGCTACGCCTTCGCCGGTCCCCTTGGCATAGCAGTCCGGCAGAGATGCGAACAAATGTCTTCTTTTAGAGCAGCTCTAAGACTGTTCAGATTCGCGTCACATCCCAAGGCGGCTGCATCTCCTCCCCGAGCCTGGAGATGGGAGCTTCGGCGAAATGTAGAAAGCCTGCTTCTTCTGCAGATGTGTACACCCACTCGGTGTGCCAAACCCTATGGATTTAGAATTCAGCTCGGAGCTTTGAAAAACACCACTTGTGAAGGCAAAGCACAATCCTTCCTGAGAAAAGAAAAAGCCGGATTTGTAACAGAAGGAAAAATCATCCTTTTATTCAGGCCAAGTACACTCTTTCCTACCTCCTTTTCTTTTCTCTCCAACACTTTCCACGTGTAATCTTAGGATAAGTCTCATGTTTTTGCAAAAACAGTGAAAGCATTTGTTTTTAATGTAGAATTTGTTGTTTTAAAATGCAACCTCCCAACTAAAAATATTTGATCAGGGACACGACATATGGAGAGAGAGATGACAGAGCTCAGTGTTCATTTACACTATGTCTATCTGCTGGTGAGAAAGAAATACACCCTGGTGGCTGTGCTAGGGCAGATGAACAGAAAGATAAAAGGTATATTTCTACTTAAAACTGAAAAGAGAGGGGAAAAAAAGTGGTACTTTTCATTCCAGTCTTGCCTGTATCTGAATTTTTTAGCTTGGTCTGGGGATTGCTAGTCGTGTTTTTCTGATGTATACTTAATTGTGTTATTCAGACAGATGAATTTGTGTCAGCTCATCACAACAGCCTGTCTTACGCTTATTTTTGCCTTAGTTGCTGTCAGTCATTCAATATCAGTATGGTTTTTATGTGGAAAGCACATCTCTAGTAGCACTGCTCAAAATTGCTCCCTCTACTTTTCTCTAATATTCCACGATTTATTTCATTTGGAAGCAAGGTAAGGACAGGTTTTACAAAGCGAAGTGAATGGTAATGGGAATTTATTGAACAACAAAATGACTACTTGGAATATTGCCTTTGCCTGACAGGTTCCAGTAAATTCATTTTGCAGCCAGGGAAAGTCAGACTTTTTCCTTCCACATTTCATGGAAATGTGTAACAGAGCAGCTTGCTCTGGAATAGAAATCCCTTAGTTTTCAGTTGTGGCTGTGGCATGGTTAAGGATCTCTGAAATTGCTTTAAGGAGGGGTCCCCCAAATATTTCATCATTTCAGGGCACTGTAACTACACATACAGTGAGAATTACTGAATTGGGAAACAAAGTTTTCCAAGCTTCACAACAACTGGGAAAAGAAAAAAAAAAAAGCCTATCTAAGTCCTAGTGTGTTTGCATTGCAGTGCTGGATTGTCCCAGCTGTCTGTTTTCTGCTGGGAGGTGCCCAGAGATTTCACCTTTGCTGGTTCCTCTGGAGCCTTTTCCAGTCTCCCTCCTCTCCTCCACTTTGCTTGCCTTGCCCTTTTGGCTCTTTCTGCCTTGCTTTACAAACATACCTATTTCATCCTCCTCTAACTTATCTATTAATATTTGTAAGAATGGGAGAAGGTAGAATGAGGCTTAAACCTAGCTGTATTTTTAAAAAGCATTATAAAATGTGTAGGACAAATAGTTGTCCCACATACTAACCATTTTTATTGTATGTACCGTCAGCTGTTTTAAGTATAGTCAGGTTTACAGTTAGAAGATGGAAGTTTTTAACATTTAATTAAGAGTTTGTGAGGAATTTCTGTAGTTATATTAATTTTATTGATTGTGTTGTATTAATT
The DNA here is from genome assembly GCF_026419915.1 of Harpia harpyja. NCBI lineage: Eukaryota > Metazoa > Chordata > Aves > Accipitriformes > Accipitridae > Harpia > Harpia harpyja. The sequence goes on from NC_068943.1 coordinate 7,090,141, forward strand.
AATGTCTATGCCAAAACTGAATAAATACACAATTGAAGAAAATCATTAACGAGAAAAAAAAAAGCCAACAAAGAGAAACTTCATCCCCCAAAATAAAATCAGGAGCCATACTTGGCATCTTTAGCTGTTTTACTTTAAGGTTATTTTTACTGATACTCAGCTCAAATTTTTCCTCTTAATTCTATTATTCTGGGGCTCCTGGACTTCCATTTTCCTCTCCTGTCTCTCCCATACTCACCATCTCATCAAATAATTTATTTGCAGTAATTACAAGAATCAAAGCTGGCTTGTTGCAGTAGGCTAGTCCCTTCCCCAAGCCCCCCACATTTTTAATGCTGTCTCATTGCCGCATCCCCAGAGCGCCCGGCTATGCGGACTGCCCACGGGTTGGGCTTGGTCAGGTGAAGCTCATCTCAGAAGTAAGCACCATCCATCACATGGAGCTGCACAAAAATGGGCCATTGTCTCTCTGCTTATAAGACAGTATCATTCCTCATGCAGATCCAAATTGCAGGGGAGTTTTTTCTTGCATTTGCATCATATTGCAAATACTTGACACCTGCACATTCTTTATATTAGCTTGGCATCTGTATTTGATGGCTCTCTGGTATGTCTGAGTTTAGCAATGCATCAGAAAACATTTTCTTAGGCCACGGGTTTTCCTGGATTAGTGACAACAGTCGATTGGATTTATTAATGCTTGCCATCTATACTACCCAAACATTCAAGCGAATGGATATGCATTTCACAGATGCAAATATGATATTACATTCAATAGTGTATTAAAACAAGAGTGTGCTAATAAATTTAGCAAAGCCTCAGAATTTAGTATATCAACATCATTTCAGTGTTAAGGCTGGTTTTCAAATATCATCTCTAAAATGTAAAAGAACAGACCAGAACCTTTACTTGCCATTCAGATAAAAGCATCTGTTGTTTTCAAACAGTTAGCTAGTTGTATTTTCACTTCTTTTAATACTTTCTCACATTTCATTTTCCTTGAATTTTATCTGCATTCTGATGAGACAAAAAATCATAATAGACTTGCAATGTTTCATGCAGTCATGAAACAAATATCAGAAAACTGGCAGAGAAAGTGGTCATCATAGTATTTCTAGACTAAAGGGATTCAGTGGTGTTTGTTTGAATAGGCAGCTAGATTTTGGACACTTAACTGAATCAAATCTCTAGCAATTCACATTTTCATTCTGTTCCAGCAGGATTTAAGGCAAGGCACCATTAATTAATAGAACCTTGTGGTAGGTGCCTGAGAAAAGAATAATAACTAAAAGGAGTTATTAACTGTCAGACTTTCTATGATTCACAGAAGACTCTGTGCACTGTTGCAGGTAATGTCTTTTCAGGTAAGTAGCAGAATTTTAAATTGATGCTTCCACGAAGCTCTTCTATGATAAGCAATTGTTTCTTCCTCCTTGTAGAACATGAAACATGCACACCAAGGTTTGCCTTGTGTTAAGAAAGTAAAGAATACTGCAAAATTATTAGAACCTGGAAATCATTCTTCAGAGGCTGAAAACTGCAAAATATTATTTTTTGTTTGAAAACTCATTGTTTTCGTCTAGAATGGGGAACACAGCAGTCTGCTCCAAACAAGTGAGTACACTCCCAACCCTGCTCAAACAATTTGTTCACAAATACTGTTTTAAAATGAGCTAGTCTCTTTCAACTCAGTGACAGACACCCCCAGAAGGTAGCAGGCTTCATCTATCATCTTAAACGCCAAGTGTGGGTATCCAGAGGTAGGCAATACCGTGCCATTGGAGATGCTCAGCGGTGCCATGCATTGGCTCCAGCCCCTGCCCCAGAAAGGCATGGGTTTCTTGCTGCTCTGCGTATTTGCCAGCTACGCACAGGTATCTTGGATGCAATACAAGCCATGACTCAATGAGCCCCACAAAGCGTCCAGTGCCATTTGAGATAACCTAGAAAAGGAGGCGTAATGAGCGGGACTAGAAGATGTAGACACAGGATATACAACAGCTCCAGCGGGCAGCTGAACTGAACCCTGCAGTACCCAGGATGGCAACGGTGCCTCTATTTAGACAACAAACCCCCTCCTCAGGGTAGGATTCAGCTCACCCAAATTTAGGAAATTGATTCTCTTGCCTAAACTTAGGCCTTTAGTTTCATTTAATGTTCTCGAGACCATCCCACCTGGATGTCCTTCTGCCAATCGGGAAGGGTGCAGGGCCTCTGCAGGTCCTGTGTCATGTCTGCTGGCTCTGGGCAGATGTCTTGGCTAGCCTAAGCTGTTTCAAGTGACACCAGACAGCAATATTCAGGCAGCTGAACAAAAGCCTTAAACTTAGAACTGAATCAACAGAAGAATTTTAAGGAGGCTGTACTGACAGTTTAAAAACCTAGTATGAAATCTTAGACTCCACTGCAGGAATTAGAATACGTCAAATTAAAATGGGGAAAGAGACTCCTCTAATTTGCCAGACCCCACATTTCTTAAAGAACAAGATTGATTTACATTTTAAGACTCCTGTATCGTGGGCAATATTATGTAAAAAAAATGGTGTTCAACAATTGCAATAAAATGGTACCATTAAATTAGCTCCCAATCTGATTGACTTATAACTAATAAGTCAAAACAACAGCTAAATATAATTTTTTTAAACTATCTTACATATAGTCACAGAAAGCTCTCACCTTTTGCAAGAGAATAAATAAATAACTTCTGCCTGAAATTTCATCCTTAGATGTCATGACTTTTGACACTTCCACAATGTTCTTCACTTCTCTGACAGATTTTAGGAGAACGAGTCTGGCACATAAATATAGCTGGAAAAAGAATGCTGTAGAATGAACTCATAAATTATTTTAAAGATTCATTTTACCTCATGATTCTCCAGTAGCTGACAATCATGGGATTAACACCAGTGGCCTTCAGAGAGCACTTTTCATTTTGCAGCCAAGAAACGACAAGACACAAAGCAGGTACTTACTTCAGATATTTATTGTAGTCCATCAGAGAATATCAAATCCCTGTTTTCAAACCACCAATATACATTGCCTTCATGGTGTGAGTGAAGGGTGATGAGAATGAGAAGAACTGATGAACATGATTTAGATTTGTTTAACACATCATGGATAAAAATGAATTGGACAGTTTTAAGTCAGAGAAGTTATAGTTTTATTCTTTATATGGTAAAGCAATCTAACAAAACCAATACCATAAAAATAACTAGAATGAATAAGGCATGTCAAAGTCTTCACTGAGGTGTCAAGTATATATATACATACAGTACTGAATATTAAGCAACAGTGTAAAAGATCGCCCCACACTTTATTACCGTTGTAATTATGAACTAATAAGGTAAGTAAGTGTCATCAGTGTTGTTTGAGAGATAGACACCAAGGATAAAAGCGCAGGTTTAAATGGTTAGTATCAAACTTCTTAGATATGCTTCTCCTGGTACTGGAGCCGATGGCAAACTCTCACTAGCTTCAGTGGAAGGAGGACCAGAGAGGCTGGGGAAGGCGTTTCTGATCCTCCATTGCATAGTCCTCACACAGCGTAAATTACATTGTCCAGATTGCTGTAACACTTTTAAACTTTGGATCGAAAGAAGTTACATTGGGGGGTCCTTATCCATACACCTTGGGAATAGTTACCTCACCAAGAATGACTGCTTGTGATCACCTATCTTTAATACTTGGATTAATGGGCTGTGCGCAAACCACCTAGCATGGCATTGTGCATGTCTATAACGGTTTCTAAGCTGACGACGGTCATTAATCATTCACATATAGCTTATTAAACCATAATGCCAGACCAAGGATCCTCTGAACTGTCAACGGAGAGAAGTAGAAGCAACATATAATATATGCACCTACAGCAGGTGGAAAGAATATGTTTCCCTATTTCTGTCTGTTGATAGCATAGACAGTCAAGATCTCATGGCATTGGGTGGCAGCTAGTTTGACTCCCTCGTTGCTTTCTTGATGTTGCATGCCACAGTAGTTGCTCCAGCTGGATACCTATAGTAGATGGTCTGCATATGACTTTGTATGTTGTATCAGTAAGACTTTCCTGACAAGCAATCCAATCTTTTTTAGCTGAGAGATTGCGCTCTCTGCATGGAGAGTTAGTTAATTGTGGATTCTATATTCTAATGCTTTACCAGTCCAATTACAGCAAGATTAATATAAAGGTCAATATGTCTTCTTGTTTAACTGAGAAAAGTCTCTTTATTTCTCATTATAAAGACAACTGGAAAAACTGTGTTTTCTAACATTTTTAACACAGTGTTTTTGGGGAGATTCATTGATAAAGAGTTTGCTGTGATTTTGAAAAGAATATCCTTAAGATCTAATAATCACAATTAAACTTGCATGTAATGATCAGAATTTTATGTAATGGTCTTAACAAAAGCAAAACTTTGGCTAGTAATCAGTGACAATCAATTAGACTTTCCAACAAGCCATTGCAAATTTAAAATATGCACATGAATAAACAGTAGAATAACACTATGAGAGAAATAACTTGCCTTACACTGTCATCAGTGAAAATATGTATTCATTAATATATGTATACTACGAAGCAGGGAAACTAACAAGGTACAATCTGTCTGAAAAGCATTATGTGGATAACATTTGCAGGCAAAAGGCAGGGCAAAGAAAATTAATCTTTAAGAATGCTAGTTATTGTCTCAGTCTGCTACTGAATATTACAATCCTATCCTAACTCTCAAATGTGTTGTAAGCACTAAAAAAGGATTTTTCAGTAGGCAGCAAAAGAAAGTATTGATTTAGAAAATAAAATGTATGGCCTTTTTCAAATGCCTTTGTCTAGTAACATAATATTGCACCAGGCAAAATTGCCTTGGCTGAGCAGCAAGGTCTTCTAACGCCTATATTTCAGGAAGATGCGTTACAAAAAATGAGTTTAATAGGAGGTCATTCATTATCTGATAGTAATTTTAAGGTACATGAAAGAAGCAGGCGCAGCACTACAGAGATATAGATATATATATGTAAATGACTGTTAATACAACCTTTCCAACAAAATATCCCTGCAGTCAAACTTTTCTTACTAATGGACAGGAACACAGCAGTTTATAGTTTAACTCTACTGTGATTTCCAAATACCATCTTTAGCGTCCTTGACATGACAAATTGTGAAAGAAACAAGCTTAAGAAACACAGAATTCATTATAAGTCTTGAGGGAAGAAATGGTATTTACATTACTGATCACTGCTTTGTGAAAACCACATTAACTGTTGTGCACTGGACTTAATAAAGACATAAGGGGAAATGGAAAAGCAATGGGCCGAACAGTACCGTCTGAGATATTGTCTTGAAAATGTCAAACACTTCCCTTCTTTTTATCCACAGGGAAATCTGAATGCATTTCTACTAATCAAAACTTTCTGGAGGAAAGTGTGTGGAAAAGAAAGATGTCATGAAAAAGACCCAGTGGCTGAGTGGGTAATCCATTGGGTATTGTTGTGTCATGTCATTCTTGGGTGATGGACAGTGGCAGTATGATTATAAATCTGTAATTCAGTTAAGGGGGGGTCAAATGATACCATTAGAAGTAAGAGCCACTTTCTGTGGATTATGAATTTCATTTTAAAAAACCCCACCAAATAGGATGACAGTTTTGATCATCAGTATTTTACCCAATTCATTTTTGAAGAACATATCTTTGTAAATATAGGAAAGTCATAATTTAACAATTATTGTAGCTTGAAAGTAAGGAGGTAGGGGTTCTGAAATGCTTGGTGAGCTTTTACATGTTTTATTGTGTTCAAATAAAAACAAGGAAATAATGAAATTCTTATCAGTAAAGCCCCAAAATACTGTGAACAAGACACCATGTAGGTTGCTGTTTTTATCTGCATAGTTGTCTTTTTTCTTTACATTTTCCTTACTAGTACCAGCAGATGTTGCCAAAGAATTTCTGCAGACTCACCCTTTTCCACAGTTATTTCAGAAAACTGCAACAACACTTATAGAGGCACAAGCTATAATCATCTCTAAAGCACAAGTCCCTGCCTGGGACTCTCCTCGTTAGGTCTATGTCAAGTATTGTGGTAAATGGAGTCCTTCCAATACTCTTTTATAGCATATGCACTCGAAATTTACTGGCTTGTGGCTGTATTTATAGAGATATATACGTGTGTATATGTGTAAATAAATGTGTATACAGGGAGAGGGATGCACGCTCACATATACTATGCGAGTGTGCCATTCTCAGAAATGCAAAAAGGAAAACAAAAGTGGAAGAGCAGGAGACCTAGAAAACTGGACACTGAATGGGTGCTTTACGGCTAGGGCTTTTGGTTTCTGCCACATTTCAAGTACCAACCCCCAAAGAGTAGGTTGGGGAAAGAAAAAGAACTTAGTCATTATGGAGTCCCAAGAGATGGTGGGGGATAGAGAGGAAGCTGCACTTAATTATTTTCAGCTTTTAAAAAGTTATTTTCTGTCATAATAATCAGGTATTTTGCAAGAGGCATGTTAGTGGTTTGTCAGCATTAACCTGTGTATATTAACCTTGCTTTCTCTACTGACCTCTTAGACGATGTGTATTTTTCCTTTCATTGATGCAGTAAGGCCTGAGACTGACAAACGACTAAGTGCGTTAATGATTAAACCCAAAGGGTATCTTTATCACAGTTCTCACTCTTGAGGCACTGTATTAATCTGCTTTCTGCCCTTTGGCAATGTGCACCTCACTCCTCGCTAACTCTCTGAGTTGGCTTGAACCCTGCGCACTGCTTTCATCAGCCTTGGAAAGGCATCTGGGATTTCAGGAGAAACCTGTCCGAGCTCCATCCCTTGTGCATATGCACATTGAAGGCAGTTGCCTCACGTGTTCATAGCTAGGCTAGTTGACAGGTTCAAATGTCTTACAAGGAAGAATATAAACATAACAGCATTGGGCAGCATTCAGAACAATGAATGCATGTTGGTTTTATGTCTAGTTACAACAGGGTTGGTTTGGCCCAGAAACAAAGTCATGACACTATGACTTCCCCAGATGGGATCCCGCTCCAGGCTCCTCACTCCAGCACTGGCACGAAGAAGAGGCTCCGTTGTGCCGACAAGGAGGACAGGAGAGAGCCTGGGTGAAGCCTGGATCCCCCATCTCACCAGTGGCAGCTACCTCCAGGCACTTAAGTGAGGTGCCTACATGACAGGCCTTGTCATCCCAGGCTGCCTGTGCAGGGAAGAGAGGTAAGCTGCTTCCCAGATATTGAGGTGCCCATCTCTTTCGACTAACCGTAAAGACCAAAAAAGACAACCCTGCTTAGCAACATGCTCCCTGAAGCGCCTAGTGCTAGGTGGGATGACCCGAGGCCCTAAGACACAGCTGGTTTTCATGAAGACTGATGGGGTGAGGGGAAAAGGAGTCAGTGGGAAAGGATTTCGTGCCTGAGAGAATGTAGGGATTGCCCATCAGGAAGGTCTCGGTGCTCTTGGCACTGTCACCTCTTCGTGCTTCCAAGCTCTAAGTCTACAAGTGGACCGAAAGTGCATTTACAGCTAATAAAGCAGAGCTTTCCTAGTCTGTCTATTGTAGTTAGTCATCATAAGGCTGTATATGATTGTAGTGGAAAGAAAAGCCTAGTGTTGCATCCGAAGTAATTATTATAAAAGGCTATATACAGAAAGAAATTCAATTGCATTAGCCCTACAGAAAGTGATTTAAGGCATTTTGCACAAAAAATATTGGGCTCTGTGAAACCTATTTCACAAATGTATCAAAACAGTTGTACGTATTTTTCTCTTTCTGTCCATGGTACACTACTTCTCTGAAGCTACAAAGCCATAAAGAATCTTGTCCTTAAAAGTTCAAACTCTGCCTTGCTATGCTGCTTTATATATATATACATACTGCCATATGCTGCTAAATACTGTTTCTTTTTAAGTAGCGCTTGGAGATGGGAGAACTTGGGATTTTTCTTTAGCTTTCATTTTGATTGGAACTCTCCCAAAGCTGAAACTGTACCATTTAGTTTCAGGTATGGTCTATAAACAGGATCTGTAGGGGTTTTTTTTTTGTGTGTCAGATTAGGCTGAAATGTTAAAATAGGATCAGTAGAAAAGCAGGTTTAATGTTTAATGAGATTTTTTCAACCCAACCCTATTTCTGTCTAAAACCAATTTATTCTAAACTTGGCTTGCGTTCAAATATCACCCCCATCAATTCACATTTAACTATGTTAAATACTAATCTAGAAATACAGCATCAAAACCGGAGCTAACAATTTGCATGCTTTCAAGCAATGTTCATACGCCTGTAGTCATAAAAGTTTAACAAGCAAGTATAAATGTCAATTGATACCTGAATCAAGACATCTGACCTACTTAAACAACACCCTTTATTTGAATTTGATAAATGTAACAAAATTGCTAGTGGAAATTAAATGATATTGCTCACCAACAAAACAAAGTAACCTGGGAGGAGTCAGTATATAAATGTCCATCAATTCATGTCGTTTGACATCTCTGAACATCTGAATGCAATTTCTTCATTTGTAAATTTGTGTTCAGATTAGGTAAAAGTTGAAAAGAAACTTCAGAATATTTTGGAGATGCAAGTGCTCCTTTCTCCCTCCTCAAGTACACGCACATATTCACAGATTATTTACAAAATATTCTTGCAGCCTCAAACTCAACTAATAGCACAAAGCTGAAATCTGAACTCCTCTGACTTCTCTTTGGGCAGATTTTTAAGTGATCATCACTCTGTAGCTTGTACAAGCAAACTAAGATTGACCGACTACTTAAAATTGGTCTGTGTTATCTAAAGACTGAAATAGTTAACCTGTAGTTATGTTACATGCATATATCATAATATACACGTAGCCAACATGAAAGTAAATGAAAGGAAGCCCAGAATGTTAAAATAAAATAAAAGGAAAAAAAAAATCCAACACCAAACCTCAAAACAATCAATTACAGAACTGATATGAATTGCTTCCTGATGTTGTTACCCGTTCAGTTAATCTTGCTATAGAAAATGCACAAATTCTTTGCCATTGCCCTTGCTGGCTCATCAGCACAGCAGACAATAACAAACCAGAAACTGTATGCTATAGTTACAAGGAAGAAACTGAATTTTGCCACAACTGAATGAATGAGCCAAAATGTAGTCTATAAGCTCTAATTATACACTAGATGATTGAAAAAAGACTCATCAGGATTTATGTCAGATGATCAAGAACATACACCCAGCAGAGCATGTTTAGAATGGAGAATAAAAGCTAAAGGTGGGGTCCGATAAAGCCTGAAAAAAACCCCAAATAAGTGGACCAAATCTCTTTGTTGCTACATCCTCTGTCTGAAAAGAGAAGCAATAAGTGCTACCAAAGGCACAGAGATCTGGGGAAGGGAGACTGAAAAGACAGTTCAGCCTGCTTAAGAAAATGGTCATAGGGACACTGGTGGCTCAAAGACAGGTGGGACATGTGGCTCACAGGAGCAGGAGAGCCGGACAAGAAGCTTCAGTTAGAAATGTTTATCATCAGAAAACATGGATTTGCCAAAAAGGACTTTTTTTTTTTTTTTCCTGGAACACACTAGCTTTGATGAAACATTCATTTTGAAAGATTTTTCGGGCCCAGGATCATACTTTGAGGTGAGGACTGAGGAGAGGAGGGAGGAGAAAGAGCACAGCCCACCTGTAACCTGGTGTCTGGGGTATTTAATGAAACGTGGGAGACCTCTGCAAAACCTTGGCTGAATGACTGGAGTTTGGGCTTTCTCCAAAGCCCCCGTGAGTGGTGTCCTCAGGCTTGAGAAGAAAACTCACTAGATGCATAGTGGAATCAAGTCATTTTTGTGAGATGTGAAGGACTTTCATGCCTCAATAATGTATATTGTTAGGAAAAAAGGACTACTGACACACAGAAATCTGTTTTAGGTAGTAAGCTCTTCCTCACACACTGAAAGATACAGAATTAGCCAACGTACCTGGAAACTAAGAAGAGAGAGAAAAACCTTGCAGCAGACTACAGGACGCCACTGACTCGTGAAACAATATTTGGGCCTTTGCTCTGTCCATAAGTGGGTGGTTATAATTAGATTGCACGGAAAATTCACCAACAGTAGGTTGAAAGGAAGAGCTGGATAACTGTGAGGAGCACCAGCTGTCCCTTGTGTGATTCTATTGTTAATCCCCCACGGTCATACGTATATATATGCTGGTTCTCACCGTGAAGTCACTGCTCCCCTCGCTCATTCCTCAGTTGTCTTTCTAACCACCTTGGAAGAACAAACTCCACCATCGGCAGGGACAACTTGCATGCCCGGGATGCTCCTTGCTTCAGGCAATCTGCGTGGGAGCTCAGCAGAGCCCTGGAGAGGTATAAAAGCAGCTCCAGGAGTTGACAGCAGCAGAACTGTTTAAATGGCTAGCCTCTCACTTTGAAGAAAGTAAATTTCCTTCCAACTTCCCCAACACTTGGAACTGAAAGCCATATACTTTGTATTTTTTTCAAGGAACAAAAATCACACTGATTTCTATTTTAGAGGAAGTAGATTTGTCTTCCCTGGAAATTTGGATTTAAAAGGTCTTCAGAGACACTGACAGATGGTACCCCACTATATCTAAGATAAATAGTTGCCATTCTGTACCTCTTTTTTTTGCTAATGATGAATGGATACTCCCTTTCCCTATTGCCTCTCAAGAAAAAAGACAACTTCTTTTGGTAATGCAGCTGTTCTGAGTTTAATAAACAAACCGGATGCTGCCCAGTGCTTAAAGTATTAAGCCTCACAGATTTCTTGGTGCCAGAATAAAGGAGGAAAAGGAAGAAGAAATTTTTTTTCCAGTGCACCATGAGACAAAAGCCTTTCATGCATGTTACACTGTTAAGTATCAACGCTAGGTAATTAAAAATAAAGGTGGAATGAAAGCTGATTGAAATACTGACCAATTTTCTTGAAATTGTTTGATTTAACTGTGTTAGACTTTAAGCTATGGACAAACCTATGTGACTTTCTTCAATTTCTGGACAGTTCAGAGACATCGGCTGTGGGGAAGCCAGGCAGAGACTGCGACTGCTTTGGAGTAAAGTTTGGAAACATATGGGTAAGGATGCTAATGTCACCTCTTTTATGGACAATGTTGCTGTCTGAGATTCAGAAAGAAAATATGAACAGCTTCCAGAAAAATAGACTTACTTTTTTCTCCCTGATTATAGTCAAAAGCCTTGTTAATGACAAAGTTCTCATTTGTTTTGTCACGGGAACAGGATTTCACACAGGTGCAATGCACTGGTTTGTTATACGACCACATATGATGCACAATTAGAATTTTAAACTATATGTAGTCAGTTTAGTAGAAAAAGTAGCAAGTACTGTAAGTGAACACTTCATGTTATGTTGGCAAATTACCCTGAAGTGATTGTTTGGTTATATTGGTCAGCAGATTTGAATAGGATAGACTGTTGGAAAATGTTCTGACAATTAATTTGAGACCATCTCTCTTGCCTGATGCTAGAATTTTATTTTAAATATCGTTTTCAAAGTTCTTGGTTCTCCATTAGGTCTCCTATGCTGTTTAACAGATGAGAAAATGGTTACTATCACATTGTTTATCTTTCATGTACCCTATTACCATGGTACTCTGGTCTTTATCATTGTTTTATCAAAAAAGGGTCATAATTACATGTTAATATGATCCTCACAGTCCATGTGAGTAGCTGTAATGGAAACATTGCCCTGTTCAGTGCATCACCTGCACTGAATTTTGCACACACCCTAATTTTCTTGGAAGTAGGTATTGCTGTGTCTGTTATGTTTTGACAATGTATTCTCAGCCCCACAGCTAAGACTTAGACTTTGACTGTTGAATTTGCCTTTGAACTTAGGGCTTTTGCAATTCTATGTAACATTCCACTGTTGTTCACTCTACTCATTCTCATCTAGCAGGTTTGAACATTTATGGGTTAATGTAGTAAATATAGCTTTGTGGTCTTTGAAATGTGGATTTCTTCTTAATATCTGAAGTCTGTCCAGAAATTTGTTTCCATACTGAAATCTGTAGAAACCCGATACTCCCAGCAGAATAATTCCAAAATTTTCTGTATTCAGTTTTAATGGATTAAGTTTGGAAGTAAATTAAAAATTAAAAAAACCCCACAACTTGCATCAGTGCTGTGATTTATTTTTCATGTTGCAGTAATAAAAGTCTCAGTAAGTATAGTTACATTTGATAATGATTCAGAGTCGGTTAGTAAACTGAAGGCAACTGCTGCCTGCTGAGATGCTGTATGCGCAGTCCACCTCCCAAGAACAGCTGTAGCTCACAGCCATTTTGCATGGAAGCAGCTCAAACTGGTTCACACATCTGTGGGAATCATCATTCCTAAAAATCCCGCAGAACGGGGATGATTTGTATGGCTGAGACTCAGATTTTGGGAGCTTTCCATGGACAGAGCTCTGCGATGCCTCTTAGGGAATTGGGACAGATCAGCCCTTACCAGAACCCCGAGGCACAGTGTCCTGGTTTCAGCTGGGATAGAGTTAACTGTCTTCCTAGTAGCTGGTACAGTGCTGTGTTTTGAGTTCAGTATGAGAAGAATGTTGATAACACTGATGTTTTCAGTTGTTGCTCAGTAGTGTTTAGACTAAAGTCAAGGATTTTTCAGCTTCTCATGCCCAGCCAGCGAGAAAGCTGGAGGGGCACAAGAAGTTGGCACAGGACACAGCCAGGGCACCTGACCCAAACTGGCCAACGGTGTATTCCATACCATGTGACGTCCCATCCAGTATAGGAACTGGGAGTGGGGGCGGGGAATTGCCGCTCGGGGACTGGCTGGGTGTCGGTCGGCGGGTGGTGAGCAATTGCACTGCGCATCATTCGTACATTCCAATCCTTTCATTATTGCTGTTGTCATTTTATTAGTGTTATCATTATCATTATTAGTTTCTTCTTTTCTGTTCTATTAAACCGTTCTTATCTCAACCCACGGGTTTTGCTTCTTTTCCCGATTTTCTCCCCCATCCCACTGGGTGGGGGGGAGTGAGTGAGCGGCTGCGTGGTGTTTAGTTGCTGGCTGGGGTTAAACCACGACACACAGGTTCCTCTGCTCTTCCTCTTTAGCAGAAAATCTCTACTCTCTTTTTCCAATTCTTTCTGACTGTCTTTTTTGAAATGCCTAAGTTTAGCCAGAGTTCAGGTAGTCTGCACTGCAGTTACAGTAGTGTGTACTGAGTCATCAGTAGAAAAATCTGCAGTACACGGAACACTAAAATTTGTGGATGATGCAAAAGCAATTTAATTAATATTAAAACAGAAAACCTGACAGGGCTCTACAGCATTGGTTATGTTATTAACTGCATCTAATTTTTTAATAGCCTCCACTTTAGAAGAACATAAAATGTCAAGAACTTCTGGACTGCACAGCATCGAGGGTTTACACAATCAAAGGATTTTTCCTTAGGACTTAGGTCCTCTTTCTTGAACAGGTAATTGTCTTCTTTATCATTTCTTACTTTACCGGCCACTAACTAACAGAAGACAAATATTTAAATTGTGGCACACCAAAAAATTACCTTAGAAGAAGAGTTATTGGATGTAAAGGATGTGCAAATAGAAGCATTGGAAATTATGTAGATTCTCACATTTATGAACACGAATGCTCTTTCTTTTCTTTCCTTCATTCCCAGTTTCATTTGCTCTGTAGATTTAATAGCTCTCTTAATCTCAGAAAGATGCAATGTATGAAGAGAGTATTCAACCTTTAGGGACTATTAAAGAAATGTATACCTAATACAAAGGCATCTCCATCTCCTGACAAGATATCACCATGCATAATAGCAAAGTAAGTGGAGAAATAACAGGGAAGAAATAAATTTCTGGCAGAACTCCCATGAGACAATCACATTTCGGCAAAGATCATTCTGGTTTGTTGTTTCACTGGCAGTTTGTAAGATCCAGTCCAAGCAGAGCAGGGCCCCTCCTGCAAGCTCCCCGAGGCAGAACAGACTTCAGCAAACCCCCTAGTTCTTAGGGATCCCTCTTACTCCTTGCCCACGAGTCCATGGAGGTCTACAAATAGTTAAGAGCACCCTGGACACCCAGTTTGGCTGCACCAGCTGAAAACAGTCATCAGATCACCTAAACGTGGGCCAAGGCCAACACAAAGAGTCCATCAGCTCCTCAACCAGCAGTGTGGAGCAGGTCCAACAGAGGACTTGCCTCAGAGGGCTTGGACTTTGTTACCTGTCAATAAGCTTCCAGACCCAGAATAATCAGATGGAAATAGTATCAGTTACCACTGAATAAACACAGAATGGGATAAATCAAAATGACATTCAACTTGTCCTGAAACAAAGTTGCTGAGGAGAAGTGTAGAAGGGTTGTGTATATGGGTAGAAAGACATGACCAGGGGAGAATTTTAAACGGCTCTCCTTGTAGAAAGCTGCATGTGCAAGTTCAGGAAAAAAATTGAAAGAAAAGATCCTCTTCTTGGTACCTGCTGCACCAGGGCCAGCAAAAAAGCCTCTGAGAATTGGCTTACACTCTGCTGTTTAACTTCCTGAAGACATTAAATGCTGAAGGAGACAAAGATCTGCTCTAGAGGGAACCAGCAGAGAAGCAGGAAGCACGGCTACGGCCGGCGTAAGACATGGGAGACCCGAACACCTCGCCAGCGGCTCCTGCACACTAGGCTGGGCCCAGAAGAATAGATCATTATACTTTGAAATAAACAAACAAGTGGGAAAAAAAAGAATGGAATACAAGTGGCTCAAAACCTATGCTTTTCGTTATTAGACATAGTCTATAGATAGTTTGTAAATGCTTTTTGGTAAAAGTGCTTAAGTATACTTTATCCTAACGTGCTGTGTGTTTTTTACTTTAATTTCATGCCTAAATCGATAGCTAATTATAATTTGACAAGAAAAAGGGATTGCAATGGATATGATCTACCTGCTCTGCTGTTAAATTGTAATGTGGTTGGCTGGCTTTGCAGTGTTACCACAATTTGTCTATACCATTTCAGGAGTCACCGTAAGAATCAGGAAATAAATTTCTGGTGAATCATTTCAACACCGTGCAGAATTGTCCCAGAAGCCCTTTGTCTGTGGCTGATGGAAGAGGGAAGGTTTTGATGTCTAATTGTTGACACTTTTTTGTCCAGGATTTAAACAGTTTGCATCTGGGGTCTTACGACCCGATGCAAATAAGGGAAACTCTTTCCAGGACCATGGTCATTTAGGCAATGATTATTAAAGCAATGTATCCTTGAAGAATCTGAGAGTACAACTGCCATCACAAATAACATCCGTGTCCTTCTCTAGGCCTCTCACACAAACTCACATGCCCCCCACAAATACACATATATGAGAGAGGTTTTCTCCCCCACCCTGCAAACCTGTTAAGAAATGGACAACTGGATATGTAAAAAATTCTCTTCTTTCATTTTTGTGCTCACCAGTCATTAAAGGGTTACTTTTCAGAGCAGCACAAAAAAAGAAGAGCTGGTTGACCAAACATTTTTTTTCTTACAAAGAAGTGTCAACCCTGAGCTTGTAATTAAGAAGTTAAAATCTGTGATTTATATATATTTATATATATAAAAATAGATGATCATACTAAGACTAAAAAAGTGAAAGAAATCTCCATGTCAGTACTATATATTTGTTTGTTCTGAAATTTTGTAGAAGAAATCCTTGTGACACTGAAATTAACTGATATGAAAGATGTAGGTAGGTGTGAAACACACTATTGATCTGGTTGCTGTTAGTCCGTTAGAGAATTGCCGTCTTGGTAGGATAATGAACATGGTAGCAGAAAGTCCTAATCAATGTCAGAACAGTGACAAAAGGAAAGAGATTATATCACAAGAGATTATTTTCTGTCCGAACCCTTGAGGGAAGATTTGTCAGGAGCGTTGTTTAGCATTACCACCACGGCTGATGGTGAGCTAAGTGGAAAACTGTGCCAATTGTATAACATGGATAAATACTAAAAGAAGCTAGGTGAAATCGTGCTACTACTCAATTTTTTACTGGGCATTAAGATTTAAATCCTAAACAACTGTAACATGATATTCTGAAGCTAGTGGAGTTACTATCATACTAAAAGATAAACTTATTTTTCAGCTTCTCTACCTTCATACCAATCTGATGTGGTTGGCAGATGGAGTGCATTCACCATTGAGACATACTTCTGTGTTGGAAAAAAAATCCAGACTTCCTCCCTATAACAATGATCATTCTGATGACCTGAATCATCCTACAAAAGTTCCTAAAGGAAACCTGGCTGTCAGTGAAGAACGGTTGCATTTTTTTTGTTCCTTTCTTGTCTTTTTTTTTTGTTTTGTTGATAGTCTGTTGAAATGCAGCAGCCTTGAGTCAGGCCCGATTCAGAAAGAAACCTGTTTTCTTGGTTTCTTCCCCCCTCTTTTTTCTCGTTAGGGAAAAACACACACTGTAAGATCCTTTTTTACTTTTGCAGCATAAAAGGAAATGAAGCTCAGAAAGTCTCCTGTAATAAAGGTTTGAGAAAGAATTCTCTCAAGAGTGGATATCGTCTTCAGAGATATCTGAAAAAAGCAGGAAGCAGTTCAGTCTGGCACCTGGTACTCTTTGGGAAAACAAAAAAGGGAAGCAGGTTGCAGTACTGCTCTCTTCTTGTAGAAAACTGCAAGTGTTTGTGGCATGGTCCATTGTCCAAGAGTATAAGAAAAGAAGAAAGTTGGCTGTTTCTCTAGCTAAAACACAGTTTCTCTGACCAGATCCAGGATTATCTCCACTGTCTCTGCAGTACAAGACTGATGAAGACGATGAGCAATGTCTGCAGTGACCAGCCAGGCTGTGTGGCTGAAGCCTCCACCTCCCTCCTGTCGGAGTCGACCGGTGGTGCTTCGGTGGTGATGAAATCAAACTCGGTGGGACAGATGTCATCCGTACAGCCGCTTCCGCTGCCCGAGCCGCTGGTTTCATCACCTGGCACAAAGGAGCAAGGAAAACAACATGAAGGCCACGGGTTACAGTGTTCATCCCTTTTCTCTGTTCCCGTTCCACCCGGCACCCCAGTGGGGATGAACACCTTGGGAACGGGAAAGTGCTGGTGGTGCTAACTTTCATTCAGTAAAGCATCCAAATGAAAGCCACTGTGATTTAATTAGGTGCTTAAATGCTCTTCAGAAAAAGGAGTGGACTGCTGGCATTATGGAAAGCCCTCAGCGTCTTGATGCATTTGACATGAAGATAAGCAAGAGAAGCAAAAGAAACAAATATATAACTGGTATTTCACGGGACAGAAAAAGACTTTTTTTTTATGTTGCCAGCAGCACAAAGATCAAAGAAAGCCATTGCAATGGAACTGATTTATAAATGTGTTTGAAAAATATACTTATTTAATGACAGTTAATGGTTTCTTACTTGTATCCTGGAAGTTGACATCATTTCCATTATATGCGTTCTTCAGTTTGTTAGTCATGACACGTAAGGCCATGATTTGTTGTCGAATAAAGGTGTCTGGCCTTGTGATGTCCACATCTACTTCTGGATTGTTGATCTGGTTGGTCAAGCCATCGTTCATAATCTCAGGCAAGTATCTATATAGGGATGAATGATTAGTTTAAAATGCAGTAAGTTTCAGAAATCAAAGACTGTACAGTAAGTGCTGTGCTAAGCAATTTGATATTGATAATGATTACACGGTTCTTAAAGAGCTCCAGTGAAACCATTTTAAAAATATGGTTTTTAATTTTACAGACTCTAAAGGATCTCTTTAGTAGCTCAGCTGCGTGGAGAGCAGAAAAAATTTAAGCTCTCCAACCTCCTAACTCTCCACATACTTCCCAGCAAGTGCACTGGCTCTGTGAACTATGGAAGAGGTTCACCAGCCAGCAGTAAGTCACTGCATGTTCAGATCCTCTACTGATAGGAATGGTTGCACACTAAATTAAGCATCTAACAGTGCATTCTTCTGTTTTTATTTATTTCTGCTTAAAAAATATGAACTCCTTTGTTATATATAGCATATTTGTTGTTCTGAGATAGTTTAGAAGGCTATCTTGAGGCATTATGGCTCTCCTTGTTTAAAGTAAATCCTTAATTTTCTTCTCTAGTTCTTCCTTGCATCCCTTTTTTGACCACCGTGAACAACATCTCCAGCCTATCCAACATCCAGTCCCATAAAGAGCGTTGTGAGTTTACCAGACTCCAGTATTCTCTTTGATTTGGTCCTTATTCCTTATAAACAGGCTATACTTGCATCTTCCACGTGCTTTGTGCATGACATATTTAAGGTATGGCATTTCCTATCCATCCACATATATGAATTTTTTGTTCAGGCTCTTAGCTTATCATTTCTTGATTACTGCAGCATTCCCTTCTCTGATCTTGGCAAATGCAATCTTAGGCTGCTCACAGGCAGCAAGTGTGCTTTTGCAGGTATCTCTCCCCTACAAAAATCAGCCCATGCCTCCAATCATCCTACAGTAAAAGTCTTCATCATCTCTTCACTTTGTTCCCTGCTGCTCTTTGTCCTCAGGAAACTCTCCTTATAGGCATCTGCAAAGCCACCTTTTTTCCTGCTTTGAATCTCTGTTAAAAATTGTCTACGCATTTTACAGCTGCTAGGCTGATAAAGGGCTGACATTATTTCTCTGTGCTAGCATGGTATCCTGAGAAAATAGTTTATCACTGCTTCCCTGTCCTCTCTTGTCTGTCTTTATTTACCTACTATCTTTGTATTATATTTAGACTGCAAGGGATTTGGGGCAGATCTACCCTTTGTTCATGTTCTTTATCAGGATACGATCTATTTTGTAATTAGTCTGCCTACCAGGCTATCCTACTGATGTTTGTGGGACTCCTCGTGTGGGTGTGTGCTCAGCTGGTAATGATAGCACAGTGTAGCCTACTAATGGCAAACTTTCATGATGCCTGGTACCAAATATAGTTTAAGAGTATTTCACTTCACTCTCACTTGTGCCAGCCCGATTCCCTATCAATATTCAAATTTGGCGTTGGTGCCAGTGTTATTTTCATATTGGTCTGGAAAATAAATATATCCCCTAAAAATAAATGTGAAAGTGAGGGAGAAGAAAAGACTTTCTCTGCTGAAGTCATGGTTAAGGGAAAATAAGTTTTGTATTGCTTCTGGAGGTTCACAAAATGATGACTGCTTTGCTGCACCAGGGAAGGGTTTAGTCTCATCGTAATAGGTCCTTGCTTTGCAAGATGAGACTCATTTGTCATCAGTGGCCTTTGAAAGCTTACATGAGAATAATCCTGGGGGAGTGTGAACATATAAGAACAAAACATGACTGCCAAAAATACCCAGCCTCAAACAGGAGTCCTGTTGTTTCACTAGGACCATAATGAGAAATAACTATGCTGTAGGGATCCCATCCAGACTCCTGTGGTACAGGCTTAACTACGGTGAGAATACAGAAGCACCCCCTCTAGTACGGAGGACTGCAGACCGCAGTGTTATGAATCACGAAAGATAGAAATTGGAAATAATTCTGCAGAGCTGCCTGGAGGAAGCAGGACAGAGACCTTGGCACGCAGGGAAGCTCTGGGCTGCAAAGGAACAGCACCTCCATCTGTCACACGTCTCTACAAATGAAATGGCTGCTGTAGATAAATTACTCAGCCTAGAAGTAAATCAGCGATTTCAAGGTGCAGTTGATTAAAAAAAGTAAGAAGGTAAGAATTGCC
This sequence comes from Harpia harpyja, assembly GCF_026419915.1. Taxonomy (NCBI): domain Eukaryota; kingdom Metazoa; phylum Chordata; class Aves; order Accipitriformes; family Accipitridae; genus Harpia; species Harpia harpyja. The sequence continues at coordinate 7,109,814 of NC_068943.1, forward strand.
CTGCTGGCTCAGAGAGGATGTCCATCTTGCCCAGTGTCTTGTCCACGACAATGGCCATAGCTGTTAGCAGCTAGAGGTGATTTGAAATCACTGAGTGTTCATGTGGATTGCTTTCCTTGTTTATGAAGGGTTAGCTGCTCTTTATTGCAAGCCATCCATGAGAAGCTATGGCTAGCTCCGAACGGCAGTTCACAGGCTTTCTTTGACTGATTTATGTTTGATTTCATCTCGTCTTATCGGCAATAATAAAAGAAGAATGTACTGACTTCTTAGTGAGCTTTTTATATGGAGACAATATGAGTTAGTTTGGAGATTTAAAGCAATTAGAGAGTGCCCTGGTGTGTTTTATCAAGGTTCATATTCTGCACTGTGATCAGCGTGGATCTGATGTCCTTCTGAAGACCATCTAACTTTAAATGAGCCAGCCCATTCAGTCGCAGGAAGTGATTCAGTCAAACTGTCACACATCCTGCATTATCCCTGCATTATCTGCCTCAGGAGCTGGTCATCCCCAAAGCATTCCTGGCATGGAAGGGCTTAACCTCTCAGGAGAACTGGGCCAGTGCACCTCACCTAGGTGTGTAAGGGACCCATACTGGATGTGGGTCACAAGAAACCCATGACCTTATGATTGCCTAAATGTTACGTAGATATACTTAAATTCCCAGGTGAATGAGCCTCTTGGCATTTAGGGCATAAGAGCAAAAGAATTAGAGAGGCTGAAGATTCATCTTTAGGTTTATACAGATACCCAAACCTGTATGTCTAAATGCAAGTGTCTGCATATGAGCAGAGTCCCACTCTTGCCAGATCTAGTCAACACAAGATCTAGTCAAAACTACTCAGGAGTTTATTTGTCAGTGGAGCGGGGACAGCTGTTGGAGTCCCACATGCCTTTGGCTAAATGACTAGTTCATTAGATTTCATCTGCTGGGATTTAGTTGCACAGACAGACATCTGGTGCCATTTGAATGCTCTTGCTTATTCCTCCTCTTCTCCTTACTAGCCCTGAAAGGCGTGGCCTTCTGCATCATACCTACAGGTTTGTGGAGGAGGTCTTGGACATCTGGGGCATCTAAAGTTATATTAGGTGTCTTTCTTTAGACAGCTGAATTGAGCGTTGAGTGCTACTTCAGCCTCCAGGACGTGTGCTGCTTGGTGTCCTGCTGTAGGGTTTGAATGTCCCATAGGTCCAGTGCCTTATTTGCCAGCTCCATGAAGGTGTCTTGACTATTTAGACCATCTCACGTAGCAGTAGATAAGTGTGTTTAGGCAGTGGAAAACTGCCTCATTGACTACTCTGACAGGATATTGGGGCTCTCTTCAAGCACCTTAACATTGGTGATTTTTAAAATGCTCGAGCAGTTCTAGCCCAGCCTCTGGTCCAGATGGGAGGTAGTGTCCTGTGTCATACTCACCTCAGACATGCCGGAGAGTCACAAATGACACTACTCTCACTTGGGTAACACAAATGACTCCTTATTGTCTCACCCACAGGCATCTATATTAAGTGCATGAATTTACATGTCTGAATGTGAAGCTGGATTCTGCCCTCATTACTGAACTAGTTCACCTGCTTCCTCAGGGGGGAAAAAAAGTGCAGAAAAGCCTATATGGAATGTAAATATCTTTGAATTGTTTTCCTTTGTTTAAAGGACTGGTACAGATAGGGGAACATGCAGCCCAAGGTGTTTCGTGAGTGACAGCCTCTGAGAGGCAGCCCGGCACATGTTCTGACAAAAGCAGTTTGATGTGTGTGGGGTAGGGTTAAGTCACACCGAATTGGAAGCCATGTCTTGGGACCACTTTTTGACAGAAGATTTGTTGCTGGCTGCGCAAAGTTGTTGAACACAGCTGCTTTTGCTGCAGTTCTGTAAGTGGAGACACCCCTGTGAATTTTAAGCTTTGCTGCTGCTTCTGCTCTCGTTAATGATCTCTTTGTAGGCCTGGCCATTACAAGAACTGTATGCCCATTATAAATGAAAAGAAGAGAAGTGCCAGCCTGAATCAGTGTCTGTTCTTTGCATCCTCCTAGTAAAAAAAAAATCAGCTTTCTTAGCCCTTTGAGTATAGAGAAGCTGAACAATACTGCTTGTTTTCTGCTGTTTGCTCCTTGCTCAGCTATGTCAGAATTTTACTGTAATTTACATTGTTTTCTAAAATATTAATGCTTTCTGTTCCTCTTAGCCTTTCCACAGTTCTTGCTTGTCTCAGCAGACACAACAAAGATGTCTTTTGGCACATCATAGCCAAGTACCACAAAGCCTATTTAAAACCACTTTTTTTTTTTTTTAATATCCAGTTAATGTTCCAGGGTGTCTGCTTCCTTTTCAAGTCTAAAAATGACTGATGAATCCTTCAGGTCATTTATATAAAGGCTGTAGCTATGAAAAAAACAAAACAAAAAAAGGAGGAATCTTCTGGTTTTTAAGAGACATCTGCCTTAAAGGGCAGCATTCTCCATATTTTGCTGCTGCAGCAGCTGCTTACAGTACGACTGGAGCATCCCACCTAGGCAGTACTGGACTTTTTCCAGGTGCACAGAATTGTAGGCAATAGAGTACAAAATACAGCACAGGCTTACTCAGGCTGGGCTGGGGGTAGTCAGTCACATCTGGTTCAGAAAGATAAGTGCAGTGGAAAATTGGCTTGTTTGGCTAACTAGATCACCTCATCTGATTTTGTTTGCTCAGGAGGTAATCCCCATAGGATATTTTCAGTTCATTTTTTTTTCTCCATCTTGGAGAAAAGCTCAAGGAGATAGAAAGAGAGGGAGAAAATACCTCATCTGCCAGTTTGTTGGAAGGAAGAAGATGCAAAAATAAACTAGAGACATCAATTAAGAATAGGCAGTTTTCACACTTCCCGAGAGGTGGTTTATTCACACTTTCACTAGTGGTGCTAAATGGTTATCTTTGCCTACCTCCAGGTAAAGGACATTCAACTCATTCTCATTGCAAGCCTTGCTGGTCAGCAATGAGCAGCTTTCCTGGGGCAGGCACTGATGTGGTAAGTCTTTCTTCCCACCTGAATTTCACCAGGAATTAAAGGCTCTCTGCTGGGGGAGTAGGCACTCCCATACATGTGGCAGAAGATGAAAATTTCAGGCCAGCTGAGACTCTATCCTGTGTTCGCTTTGGTGAAATACCTTGTAGTTTTTAGCTAGACATTGAACATTAGTGTTCATTTTTCCTTTTATGCCTTAACATTTCTCTATTTTTTTTTCTGTTTATAATTACTGTTTGTTTCATATATAATTCTATTTCTTCTTCATTGTACTTGGAGGAGTGATAGGTTCTTCATAGAAAGGAATGCAGGTCTCATTTCTTCCACAGATTACAGCTTTCCAGAGCTAAGACATATTAATAAGTCTATAGTCCTGGTGAGCATGAGCACCAGAATGATAGTGCCTGAGCACAATCTCTCACATGGTTTGGTTGAAACAAGTTGGCCGAGTTGGTTGGAGCAATTCAAGGTTCTTCTCCTGACCACTGGAATGGTTGCAGATTTGGTTACTGTTCTCACTTCAGTAAAAGTCACTTATTCAAGGGCTAATACCTTGGATTTGGTTTAAGTCCTAAAGCCTGAATTCCATCATTCTTGGGAAAATTCCTTAATTTCTGGAGACCATCTATTAGTGAAGAGGTTATCAGCTGTTGTTAAGAATTTATCTGCATATAGAGAAGGAGCTAAATTTTTAAAGTTTGGTCTTGATGATGTTTTTTAGATCCTAAATATCCTAAAAAAATTTGTCTGCACATCTGGCACAAGACATTAATTCTTTAAACATAAAATTCTGTTCAAGTTCTTTTGTGAATACAGATATGATGGGGAAGTCCTGCTGGGTATCTCTCTAAAAGGCACTTTGTCTGAAGTAGCTATTATTATTTTTTTAATATGGATTTTTCAAAAAAAGAGGTTCATCCACCTAATAAATATTTTCCCATTTCCACAGCACTTCGTTTCTACCTGATGTGACCTGATTAAAACCATTCTTCGTACAGGATCAGCAACGAGCCAAGTGCACCCTTCCAGAACACCAAATGGATGACTGTTACCCCGTGATTGTGCGTGAATTGGCGACCTTCATTTGGCATCCTTGTGTCACTGTAAATTAATCATGGTAGCAAAGTGATATCTGGGGAGTGTAATAACCACAGGTGACCTTGGTGTAATGCCTCTCTCAGGAGAAAGCCTAGCTTTCATTTTCTGTGATCTCAGGTTTGTAACTCTTTTCCCCCGTAAAAGCAGCATTGAAAGGTGACGTGTAAAATGAAACATGAGGCATAATGTCTACCTGGCAATCCAAAGTTTCTAATTCTTTATACCACCACAGGCTCTGAGCAAAACCCAGCAACAATCTCCTTTCCCAACAGTAGCCAACACCCTGTTGTCTTCTTACTTGTAGTCTTAATGTCTAGGAAAACAGGAGGTGGCTAAATTTCCTTTTTTTTTTTATCATGGGCTGTTGTCTTATTCTCTGGAATTCAAAATGCAGCTCCTCATATAGCACAGGGGTGCTTATGACAGGTGACACAGTGAACACAGATAGATATATGCATATTCACCAGATTTTACCACTCTTGTTCTTGTGAACTAGCGTTTGATACCGGATACTAATCAGTATGATCAAGGAAGCATTTATGTTTTTTTCTTTATGCTGCAGTAAATGTCCTTGTTCACCAGCCAGGAGGTGATTTTGCATCTAAAGCTAGTTATTTTCAATAATATTTTCAATAATATTTTCAATATTATTTCATATACAGGCCATGGCATTCTGTGGTATGTGTCTGATTTATTACTCTTCTCTCCACCTGAAGCATTTATTGAATTCTGTTATTAAGACTATGACTATACATTTCTTCTGTGAAAGGATATGAAATAGAAACTGGACAGAAGAGCAGTGGCTGGGCCTGCTGAAACCATATTTTCACATGATGCTTTGAAGCTGTGATTCCACATCCAGTGAAATGTCTGTGTTAAATTAATCAAGGAGGTTATCAGCAGACGATAGCTTTTCTCAACGGCTCCAGAACGTTAATATCAGAAGGCACCATGGAAATAGCTAGGCTTCTCATAAGATAAATACTGCAAAAGGAGGGTGAAAAACTACATGCATAAAATGCACCTCCCAACAAATGTGGAAGTTGTGCTAGCTGAAAAGTATCAGCCAGACATGGTACAAACACTAGTGTTGTGCTTGGAAACCAGGAGGGATAGTAGCAGGTTTGACTGCTCTTTTGTAGGAGTAGCATACATGTCTTATTAATGCATGCATCCTGATGGTCTCAAAGTGGGTTCAATGGGCTAGCAGCATTCCAAACAGCCCTCTGCTCTTGGCTGGAGAATGAATTCTTTGGAGCATTATGTAGTAAGCTAGGAAAAAGGGCGTGCGTTCAGTGCAAAACCTCCCCCTGTAAAGTGTGCGCCTTTAAAAAGTTATTAGATGATGGGGTAGGTGCCATCTATCTATGTATCTGTCCATTCACCCATCTATCCATGCAAAATGGCATTTAACAGGTTTGTGAGTTTTTCCTATGTTTTATTTTCACTGAGTTTTTATATTTTATGTGCTTGTCTCACTTTTTTTTGCCCCTTGTTTGTTGTTTTTGTTGTTGTTGTTATTGGCTCATTTTTGTATCCTGGCTTCATATCTATCATCAAGTAAAAGGAAAATTAAGATTCCAGTCCCCGAGTGCCAGAAAGTATCACTGCTCTCCAGAGTCAGTGCTCACCAGACGCTCAAACCTCAAACCTCCCCACTCCTCCTGTCTCCCCGAAAGCACACCCTGCTGCTGGAGACCTGAAACCTGCCTGCCCCTCGTGTGGTCCTTGAGCCAATTCCTCTCTCTCTCAGCAGGGATAATCAGATCCTCTCCTCTGTCAGCTGATGAATCCACACTGGGACCTTTGGAGACTCCTGCTCATCTGCCAGCTCCAGCCCTGCCACAGCCAGAGCCAAGCAAACTTCAAAATTAAAACTCACAGAAAACTCGTCACAAACAAGGGCAGATGACCACAGTATCTCTGATGAAGTAACATAAGGTCAAGCCTTCTACACAAGATAAGTAGGAGTGTTACATTTATTCTCTGCTGCCTATTTTTCAGTTGTGTTTTGTTTGTTTGTTTGTTTGTTTTTTTCCCCAGCAAATAGCCCTAAGCTTTGCCAGCCAATAGCAAATAGAGCCAAAATTCCAATTTCTGGTTCATCCCAGTATGATATCCCGAGAGTGCAATTGCTTCACAAGCTGTCAGTCCCAACACAGGGATGCTAAATGGAGCTAAAGAGCTCTTTGAAATCTCAGTATAAATTATCCTTCTGGAGCTGAACCAATGAACATTTTCTATGTTCACATGCTGACATGCTGTGCACATTTACCCTGACTCACACTCTGGCTTTAATGGCACCTTGACAGTAAGTAATCTCAGCTACAAGCTGCGTGTGGACAATTACTTGTTCTCCTCATTTCTGTTTCACTCTTATAAACAGTTTTGTGAAATACCCTCAGTTTTGCGATTGCTTCAGGCCAGATGGGGGTTTGGACCGAGTGTGGTGGAGAGGGGTCCACCTCACCTCGCCTTGGTGTGGCCGTTCCAGCAGTCCTCCTCGATTGACGGACCGGCTGTCACTCGCTCATCCTTGCAGATTGTGTAGGGTAATGTTGACCAGAACTTTTTAGAGAGCTTTAGCTTTTCTTTAATGTCTGTTACCTGATTAAGAGACAACGAGAGGGAAAACAGGTTAAAAACATCAGCCACGCTAACTATCATGTTAAATAATAGGCTGTTTAATTCCATAATGGTGATGATGGTGAAAGTTAAAAGGGTTGAAGGTGCTAAAACTTAAATTCCTGTATTTACAAGCAAGGCACTCAGCATTTGGGTTCGGAGAGTACAAATAAACAAGTGTCACCTTTTTCCACAGGCAAGGCATTAATAAAAGCATGTTACTACTTGCTCTTTCTAGTCTCCATTTGTCTAAGGTTTTCTAAATATACATCTTTCTAAGAATTAATATGCCTCACAGTCTGCTGAATGTAAATTCAGTTAAACAGTGTACATCAGATAAAATGTCTCATCCACCAACTTGGTCATGTCTTAGATAAATATTATATTTCGAGCTACATGCATAGGTTCTGAAAAAATGGTGCAGTGCTGAGCTGATGTTGAACTGATTTAAGATATGCAGGCTGAATACATTGCAATACATTTGGATCTGAGTAACAGTGAGAAGTTCGTGTATATACCTGCATGCAGAGACTATATCTATCTTTGCTGTTAGGTGTATATAAATATCTGTAGCTGGATACAGACTTCACATTCAAGAAATGTTGGGATGGTATCGGAACAGTTTCTTCATGTTCTGAACTCCTTGAACAATAATTTAATTTGGCATAATTCAGGCAGCAAGCAGGAACAAACTGAATTTCCAGCATCAACTTAATAAATAAATGCTCTGGCTAAAATGTTATCAGTTCTTGGTTTGCGTTTGGTATACTACAGTGGAAAAATCTACAAGAATAGAAAGAAAACACAACAAAGGACAGACTACAAAGGATGAATGGTGCCACTGTTGTTCTTATGGAAACAGATGCATTTCACATTAAGTTGTAATAGGATTTAGGGGAGCTTGTTGAATAGCTTTCAAAGGAAATCACCGAGCTTTATTCTTTAAAAAAACCAAGAAATAAAAGCTCTCCATTCTTCCATTCAGTTTTGAGATTGGCTTTTAGGTTGTTGAGGTACAATATTGTACTTGGCTATTTATCTCTTTTATCTTTTGTTCTGAAGACATGATAGCTCTCCGAGCAAATGGCCCACGCTGCTTTGCCACGCTTAAACTCTGTGGAATGTCACTTTATAAGCCAGGAGATAGAAACAGCCAAGGATGTTATTTCAGAAGCACTGTCTGCATTTTCATCCGTAAGAAATAAGTAGGACAGTATTTGGCTGCATGGGTTGTTGACGGTGTTTCTTGCCATGGTAGACACCTTATAAATCTCCTTCACGCCCCCTGCCAAGCCCTAGTTGCTTTGTTTTCATATGAGATACTAGCAGCATTTGCAAGCCTTTAAAGTCTCAACAGGGGGGCCCTGCCAAGCCAAAAAATTAAATTCCAGTTTACAGACCGTGGGCAAGCCTTCAGAAGAAGTGGGGATACTCTCAGGATGCCTGACCTTTCTGATGTCTTTGGTCCATGGGACCCGGGTCGTTGGGCAGACAGCAGCCCCTGTTCTTCCCCTTCCACCCATGCTGGGGGTAAAAACCCCAACGTCCCTACTGGTACAGCTAACCAGCACAAGCAACTCAGTTAAACCGCCCAGTGTTCACGAAGAGGTGTGTAAACTCCTGTTAGGCCACGGGGCAGTAAATCAGGTAGAGAAATCCTATAGAAAAGGTAGGGAGGAGGGTCCATTCATATAAGCTTGGGGAACACAAGAGTCAAAGTGACAGATTTTGTACTTTCTTTCTTCTGCCCAGATAACTATTTACACAAGCAACCTGATTGATATTGGTGGTGAGTAATTAGTTTTCAGAGCAGTAAATTCGTTGCTATCTGGAAGTTATTTTAAGCTATTCAAAACTCAGATGTTTACAGTTATATTCAGATCTCTACCATAATCAAATTAGAGCTGGTGCTCTAGGACTTGAAGACTTCTGTTTTGAGCCACAAGTGAGTCAACACCCATTGGAAAGTGATTTCCCTCCCTGGCCCTTGTAAAGGCTGTAATTTGGAGTACAAACCATGTATTTTCATAGACGTCAGCAAAAGAACAGGGAAAGGTTCTCACAGCCCACATGCTGCACACGCCCTCCAGATTCTCCCTGAAAATCAAAATGAGGACTCCCATTCCCCAGTCACTTCTGAAGATATTAAATGATGTTTACATACTCTATGTGTACTGCATGTAGATGACAAATCATTAAATTTCCTAACAATACAGATGTTTTTTATTGGTGTTACAGAAGTACGGATGGTAAATAAAGTAAGATGGTCTTACTTTACCCAGGATTGCTGGTAAATGACAGCTAATTAAATCTCAGAGGCATTCCCCTGAGGTGTCATTCCCATTTTAGAGCCTGGGGGGAAGGGAGACATTTACATGACTCACAAAAGCAGCAATAACAAAAATGACTAAAGCGTAGGGAAAGGTTACCATTTGCAGTCCTCTCTAGATGCCTCCAATTCAGGTGCATTTTGCATTTTAACACTTTTTATCCCCCTCAGGTATTTCCCTTCATAGCTATCCCCCCCTTCCCATTGCATTACTTCTCCATCAAGCTTTAAACAATTTGTGGACTCAGCCTACGAAGCCTTGCTCTTTCTTGCTGTGTGACTGGACTTCTGTTAACCCTCTCAGCTTTTGGCAGTGGAGTTTACATATCTACCTAAAACAGTTCCTTGAACCTCATCCTGAAATTGGTTTTCTGGAAGTGCAGTATGGTTTCTGATGGCCCTGAAAGAGGAGTTACAAACACCGATTGATTCACCTCCTCTCTCAGGGAGTAGCCTGACAGCCACGTTCACTTCTGCATGATGAACATTCGGGCAGGCAACGAGTTTGGAGTACTTTTAATGTAACTTTAACTGCAGAATAGAATTAGGTGATGTCATGACGTAAAATTTTTGCCTGTGTGTTTTGGTGGCTTCAGTTCTGGGGTATCCTCAAGCATGACCACGGAAAGTCTCTTACTAGTCCCCATGATTACGCACATTCCTCCGTACATCGTTTTGATCACCACCAGCATTTAAGAAATATGTAACAGATGTAGAGTCCCTTGAAAACGAGATAAAAGCCACTAAGGATTCAGTTAACATTGCTTGCTTGTGATTTACGAAATCAGACTCCTGTATCCCCCTAGTGACCTGTGGCCTTATAAATGATTCCTTGGTATTTCCTATTCTTTGAATTAAAGATTAACTTTCAAGCTCGGTTAGACTTCTGTGGAAACATTTAAACATGAGATGTATACAATTTTGATATTTTACATATTTCCTTTCCACTTTCTCTAGCAGAGATTTATTCGGATTAAGACAGCTGTATCTCTTTGGCTGTAGTTAGCCTGACTTTCCCTAGCTATCTTCCTGACGCAGCCCTGATATTATATTGAACTACTTTTTTTCAGCTACTTTGAAGGTACTAAATTTGTTTTGAATTTCAATACTTTCTCTCTCATAAGAAAAAGGATATAGCAAGAGCCACGCAGAGAGCTACATTTTTAATTTATTGGGGGATATGTAGAAAAGATATTAAAATAGCCTGGCCTTCATCTATGATTGCTAACAGAAGAAAGGCATTACTGTGTAGGTGAGAAAAGTTTATATTTGCATCATTTCCAAAGAGAAATTCATATCCAGAGTTATGGAAATGGTATAGTTACATGCCCTACATTGAGAAATAATACAGTTCATTTCTTATTTCTGCCACTGACTTCTTATGTGACTGAGGCAGTCACGTATGTCATGCAATTCCTCAGCAGAACTTGGAACAGCACCCATGAGCTCAGTTCCAGTCCTACCAGCATGGGCTCAGTTATAAGCAGGTAAATAAAGCTGACCAACATTTCTGTCTTCTTTACTCACCTCGCACTCCAAAGTAATGAAGTGAGCTAAAAAGCAAGCCCATCATTTTAGCATGAATCAGACCTTAGCATTCCTTGTTTTAACTCAGGACATCTGGATAAATCGAAAGACTCACTAGGATAATTCAAAAAAGCATTGAAAATGCCACGCAAAACTAAAAGCGAGATGACAACATTTTATAAGGCACGAAAGATCCCAGAAAGACACTTGCTTGAGAAGTGGGCAGTCAATTGCCCATGGAATCAACTTTGGTTTAGTTTCCGATGGAAATGCGCTTCTTTGGCAGTGGGATAACATGCGCTCAGAAGCAATGGGGGCCAAAAAGCAAATTTTAAAGGTTGGGGCCCTCAAATAATTTTTAAAAAGTAAATTCCCTTTTTTCCTCCTCCTCCCCTGCCAAGTCCTCCCCTGGTGAGTCCATCTCATAGTCCTTCCAGATTTATCATCCCCACCAATATAATCCCTACTCTCACAGATAGAGGAATATCAGAAGATGCTAAAATAGTGTTCAAAGATGGTGGAATGCATTCAAAACTGACACAGGTTCAATGCAATAAAAGAAATAAAATAATATGGAGTCTTGCTTGTGTTAAGAAGAACTGGTTCTCATTAACCTTCTTTTCTTCCTGATGTTTTTGCATTGCATTTTTTTCTTGTTTATTCTGCAATTTGGGAAGATTTTCCTTTTGAAATGCAAACAGAATATTCAGCCTGCCTTTCTGTCAATACCTTCTCCTTGGGGATGCTCAGAAACACCTCAATGCAAAGTCCCATTGAGACTTAAGTCGTTATGCCCTGGAAAAATGTGCAAATGTTTCTGGCTGCTCACTGGATGTTGATTCTCTGGTGTACCAGGGTCCCACTCTGGATGACATACTGCGGGTCGGTATGTGGCGGCGTAGCCACTTGGGAGATGTTTCAAGTGGATGTTTGTGACGAAGCGCTATAATTTCAGGGGCTTCAGGCTGGGTATGTAAAGTATATCCTACCCGTGTATTGCACTAACAGAACAGCTACAGACAGTGAGTAGGAAGAGGCCTGGGGTTCTGTCTTAGAGAACAGACATGAAAGTAGCCAGCACAAGTCACGTTCGTGTCTGTGTAGTTTCTTTAGTCACATACTCCTTTGCCCTTTAATTCACAAGCAACATTTAACTAATGCCACTTCTTCATACTACATTATTTCCAGGTGAAAAAGCAGACAGTTTTCTACTGCTTGCTGCTTGCTTTCCCCTAGACGTGCCTAACGTACCCAGCCACACACCCAGCACACTTGCAGTCGTTAGTAAAAATGATGTAGACCTTGTATAATGACAGGCAGCTTGATAACAGATTTATGGATATGGTGCTTGACCACCTGAGCCGCGTGTGGGATCGTGAAGAGTGTGCCCTTCGTCATGGGCACGGCCAGGTAGGGAGAACAAACAGATCATCGCGATCTGATTTGTGTTATGCCGTACCGGCAGAAAAGCGCGCCGAACTTCCATACATCAATCAGTATTTATGTCCATTAGGGATTTAATCTGAAAGCATTCTCAGACTAATGGCCGACAATTTGTTTAAAAGGACTAGGTCAGCAAGCACGTACTATATACTGTTTCTAACTGGTTGTTATGTTTATGTCTCTGCTACATGTGGTTGTCACAGTCAGGGCAAGAATCCTATGTCACGAGCAGGTTAGTATAGGACGGCTGGGTATTTTAATTGACACACAGTTTTCCTTGTAAACTGGGCTTAATGAAAAGCAGTTAACTCGGACCCCCAAGTTTTAGGGGCTGCCCCTTGAGAAAGATGTGTCTCCTGTATGTCCTCTGTCACACCTGCCGTCTTCATACAGATGTCTCAGAGGCACTAGGCACTTATGTATAAGCTACTGAACCGGGCTTCCTCTGTCTCACCTGGGTGTTTGAAATTAGCTAGAGGATCTCATTCTCAGAGGTTTTTTTAAAGGCACCTTCATTTCTCCACTGATTAGATATAGGGAGCTTAGGCACATATTTTTGTTTAGAACAGCTCATTAGGTGCCCAAAATTTCAATGCACATTATGTACCTCAGCAAGGGCGACCTGCTTCGATTTGGAACAAGCGAAGCAGAACTTTATTTGCTCTATATGGAGATTATTTTTTCATACATTATACATTTCCACCCTTTCTCACAAAATAAATTTAAATGCCAAGCAGCTGCCGAACCACCACGCGCTTGATGGCGGATTATTTTTCAGCCTTTTAAAAAGTGAAGTGCCTGCGGCAGGGATTCAGCAGGATTTGAGCATCGCGTCACCCCAGAAGCCGGGGAGCACCCTGGATCTGGGGGTTCCTCGAGATGGCACTGTTGCTCAGCCTGCGCGCGGCTGCCAGCCCCCCGATGCACACCCGCAGCGTTTCCCAGAGAATAAGACCGTAGGTTGTTCCGCTGAATATAAAACTGACAACCCTGTTATTTTAAACTCGAAAGTGACAGGCTGTTATTTTAATGAGGTCTGCCAGCGCCAAGGTTAACCAAAGCTTTATTTCCCCTACAAAATGTTAAGGCTGCGGTTCTAAAAAGGGGGCTGTGAAATTTTACGGTTATTGATACTTTCTCAGCGCAGCTAAGTTCTGAGAATTTCACCCAGGCCTTCTTGCGCAACAAATGCTTTTTGTTTTTCCGTCTCTCTTTCTTGTTTTAAAGTTGACTTTTTGTGACTTTAAATGGTCCAGAGCTCTACCGATAACCGCCTGCTTGTGATTCATGTTTCTGCACAGAAAAGCAGATGACAGCTCTTCTAATCAAGAACTAATGCCGAATCCCAGTTACAAAGCACAAATGGGCGCTTGGGTAATTTGTGAAATAAAACAAATGAGCTAGGCAACTTTCCAAAGCAAGACTTTTCTCATCAAAGTATTTAAAGTGAAATGAAAGGATTTTTTTGCTGTCATTGTCTCTAAGGGCTATCCACATCTTTGACAAAAAAAAAAGTTAAGGCCTTTAATAACAGTGAAGAATGACTATCATCAGCCCTACTGAATTCTCAGACTAACAGATATATAACTTTAGAGAGTTAGGGTGGATTCAGCTCCCACAGTAACACTCCTACACTTACGTATCTACATTCACAGTATAGTCCGCAGCAACCTGGCACTGACTCACTGAAGTTTCTAGTGCCATTTCAGATGCCTGCAGCGAGCTGGGCAATTCTCCTATAGGTTGTGAGTTATATGTGACCGCCCGCTGTGCTGTCTTGGATGACCTAGTTGCATTTTATTTCTTTCAGTTTTGACCTGAAACAGGCATTTTAAAGCAATCCAGGTTGCCTACTGCATGTTTTTTAAGGAATATACTTTACAGGTCTGCATGAATGCTGACATGTGCTTGCAAAAGTCTCCTTGCCATCTGTGGCCTGGCAATGCTTGCGCCACATTGCATGTTAGCTGGCTCCAAGGGCAGGTGACATTGCCCATGTCAGGGCCTAGACTGTCACTGCTCAGAGCTGACAGCCCCGTGCTCAAAAATAATACAAGCAAAGCGAGCATGTGCCTTACGACTAGTGTCTTAACCCTCACCTGGAGACCCTACCTCCAGCAGTCTCCACAGCTCTGCAGAGAGCTTAACACTGCCTCACATCATCAAATTGAGACTTTTTTAAAATAAAAAAACTGACATTATTGCTTACAGGCAGGTACAGCGTGACACCAAACTCTTCCCACACTCAACATTCATTTTGGCTGGGGAGAGAGGAAGAGAAGGAGTCTGACAAATGGTGGAGCAACCTGGGCTAAACTGCTACTCCTTTCCATAAATGTGCCCATTTACCCTCGCCCTTGCTCTTGGCTTGATTTGCACAACCCATCTGCCTCCTTAAGTAGGTATGTCAGGCCAGGTTCACTGCACTTGGCTCCCCAGTAAATAAAAACATTGCTTTTGGAAAGTGGAAGCTACCAGAAACATCAGCACCCTGAAATGGAAATCTGTAGGAACTTGAAGCAGCTTTCCCCTTTCCTGTAATACCTGGGAGCAGTGCTAAAAAGCTGGGCTATAAATTTGATTCAAGCAAATCCAAAGCACTCGGAGGAATCAGCTTTTTATTGCGGGTAAGTATAAAAGTAGCACCAGAAATATGCTGGAATCTTAAAGATAAAATGCCAGAGGCTTTTCTGTGGCAAGGTTTAGCTGTTAAGCACTGATTCTTTGTGAACAGTCCTTCATCTCTCCAAGCAAAAATGTTAATAGCGAATGTAAACAATTACTGATAGAGTATTTCAAGCTTCTACAGACTTTCATTTGTCCTGGAAGTGTTCATCTGGTACCAGTAGTGAAGTGGCTGTTTCTTCTCTTAAAACTCAAGGGTTTACAGGGAACTGCATGTGTTACAACAGACAAGTAGTTCAAGCCTCCCAACGGCTGTGAGAAGTGTATGATTTCTAGGGGCAGCAAGAGCTGGGATACGTCCTTTCATAACAGAGCAAGAAGGATAATTGTACTTCATAATTGAAGTAGCCTTCCATTTAACTTCATTTCTTCTAGTGGTTACTTCTTGACATAGCTCCATTGCCTTCCAAACTGAAGAAGCTCTCAGTGGACACTCAATGCTTTGAAGTAACTCAAGATTCAGCAATAAGATGATGGCTACCCTGGCAGCAACTTCTGGGCTTCTGACCTTCCACGAGTGGCACATCCAGCTGTTTACCCAGAGTAGACAGAGCCATGGAGAAAAGGCTGTGCTAAGGTGGCCGAAAATGCAGAAAGCAAAGAAATATGTAAAGCCAGAGTATGCAGGTGAGAGTTTTGGTGAAGGATCCACCTTAAGATTTTGAAATGACTGTACACTGTCATAAAATACTTGAGAAGTCTTCCATGCAATATCAAAACCAGTAGAGTGTTCCCTATGGACTTCAGGGATCTTCTCGCATTGTCTATTTTTCAGTGCCCAACTACCCCTTTTTTGAGTGAGTTTAGGTGTCAAAGCACCTGCTCTTCCATGACAGGCATTCTTTTGCTGCAAAGCGATTAATTAATTAGTTAATCAGACTATAGCACCTTTCTTGTGGGGAGGCGGGGGCTGTGGCGGGGGGAGGAGGTGCGGGCAGCGGGCGGGCAGGGCTGGGCAGCCCGGCCTGGTGACCGTGGTGGCCTTCAAACCCTCTCATCTGGGGAGAACGTCAGGCCCTGCAAGCTCAGCCCAAGGGAGGGCAGTTGCGAAGGGCAAGAAATTAGAGCTGGCAAAATGCGTTTCTCCGCATCATAACCTGTAATAACGTTTCACCGGAACACGCCAAACTTGCAGGCGCAGCATGCAAACTCCTGCTTCCTCCAACGCTACATTTTCATTTCATCTGGGATTAATGCTTGGTAGGTTTCCCTACCCTAGTGCTTCTGGTTGCCAGTCATTCAGCTCAACTGAAATTAGAGCTTGATTTCGATGGCCTGGATATTTGCATTCTGGATTATTTTAATCCAAGTATACAGATCTGCATTATTACAAGTGGTGAATATATACAGTCGGGAAAGAATTAACAGTCAGCGTAGAGGCTTTGTGGCATTCCATGTGCTGGCTGCCATAGCGTGGAGCTGTGTATTTATTTTTTGCCAAATTTTCTTCCTAGACTCTCCGAGGAAGATGCACAATTTCATTTTCAGAGTTGCTTCAGAGATGAAAGAGGATTCAACAAATTGGTGTTATATCCCATGCAAATATAATTTGTTAAAACGTCTAAGTCCAAAATGAAATTCACAAAAGATTTAGAATGGAAACAATAATATTTTCAGAGACAGAAAGGTTTATCAAAGGACATTTCTGGCAAGGCATGTAGGCTCAGTGGGAAAAGTGCTTATCAGGAAAACAATCAGAGTCAGAGAGAGCCTTGCACTGTAAATCAACTATGTCAATATTCTAATGACTTTCATTGCTTTCCTACTGAGGAGAGAGTGGGTTATCCTCCACTGATGCGGCGTTGCACTCTCTTGTCCTTTCATGATAGGGTTAAGTACACCAATTACTGGATCCTAACAGAACAACTGCACACAGCTTCCTCAGGGCTGCCAGGGACTCAGGCAGACGTGGGCAGGAGACATAGAGGTTGGGTATGGGTCCAGCTACTGCTAGTGCTTAAGGATCACTCTAAAAGAGGGAGAAAATTTAAGTCCAGTTTGAAGTACAGCAAAGTAATGAGGTGTTCTCATAAGATTTTATCCTAATGAAGCAAAAATCTAATGATTTCCTGTTTTCTGCCATGGCTGGGTGGAAAGTCATGAATTTAGATGTTCTTGCAAGACTGGTGTTCAGTCTAATCCTGAATCAAGAAATGGCCCCCGTCTAGTTTTTGCTTCACTTTGAAGCTAGAAGAGCTAGCACATGCGTATATCTGGACTCTGGAGTCTGAGCCTTGTGACTCCGTGGGCAGTATGAATTCAAGGTGCACTGCTCACCTCTGCCATAAATTCAATACACTCTGCAAGACCATTTGTGGAATCTAATCTGGACAATTTAAAGAGCAAACACCGATGGAGAAATTTTGTATGGATAAGAATGGGCACAGTGGCAAGCACTTGAGGCATACTGTGTGAATCTGAATGAGAAGGTTTCTGTCCTAGAGTTTTCATTCCAAACAGAAAAAGGGAGAGCAGAAAGGAATACCCCTATTTTATATATATATTTAAGTATATGAAAAATAATTATATGCAAAGAAAATTACTTGAAATGAAACGGGGAGTCACTGGATAAACAAAGCATTACTCCTACATCTCTAGCAGCTTCTTTATAATGAAAAGTCTATGTTCCCTCCTTGGGCGTTGCTTTAGGTAATGAGCCTCCCCACTCCTCCAAGTAAATGTCTACCTAACAGTCATGACAGTATAGCACAGTTCAAGCTATATTTAAATCGAGCAGGTAAACACAGCATGCAACTAGACTTGGTGTTACTCCTCGAGTATTTATTGTGGCTCTTGGGCAGGCTTTATAGGTTGCCATCCATCTCCCTGCCACCACAAGCATGCTGCTGGCATCCAGGCACTCCATGTCACCCCATCGCCACTTTCTGGATGCTGCCAAGTGGAGCCAGGCAGCTGCGTACGTAAAGTTGATTTTTGTCTCCCAAGATTGAAGGGCAAGCACCAACCCGGGGCCGGGATAGGAAGACAAGCGAGACAGAGCTGGGAAGAGCTGGAGAAGGCGAAGCTGTGGCCGCTGCTTCTGAGGATCTGGGGAAAGGGGAGGCAGCTCCGGCTGCTGCCCTGCGTGCGGTGACAGCAGGGACGTTAAGCCTGCCTGCTGCGACAGGCACGAGCGGCAACAGGCGCCGGCCATCTTGCTGCGCTTGCCCCTTCCCCTTCCCTTCAGCGCTAACGCGAGGGTCCCCGCACCGCAGAGGCTACAGCGGGAGGGCAGGCCGCGCGGCTCTGCGGTGACAAGGATGCTGTCACTGGGATATGCGGGGCCCCAACGGGATGCGGGAAGAAGGGGCTCTGCGTCTTCTGCTGCGGGCTGCGAGGGCAGGGTGGGTGCTGAAGGCAAAGCTACGGGACCTGAAGCAATCGAGCTGCGACGGATAGCGAGGGAGTCACTTCACAAAGAACAGCGAAATATTGTTGTCTCATTCTTCCCTCGAAGCCCGGGCAATCCCCTGCCTGCTCTTCACAGCTGTCTGCGAGCACGGACAGGTATAACTGAGCGATACCTGCTGCAGAGCTGCCTAGAGCTGGCAGGCAGCATCCTGCCGGCTTCCCCTCTTGATGGAAGCGAGGAGCTGGACAGAAGATCGATGCTTGCTCCTCGTGCACAGGCAGCTTAAAAGCAGGCTGGCCTCTGTGCCAGCACCCTCAGGATTGAGGCAGCCGCACGCTCTTTCTTTCTTTCTTTGTCTCTTTTTCAAAGGGCCTTCCCCACCTTAGCCCGCTGCTGCATTCAGCAAGGATTCATGCAAGGCCACGCCAGGCATTCGGTGATCACAAGCTGTGTTCCCATGGTCATGAGTCTATCATAAAAATAATGACATTATAAAAGTAACAAGTGCTGCAGTTTATTTGCCGCCAAAATCTAGAAGCTTTAGAATTCATGTTTTGGGGGATTTAGTAATAGTCACAAAGGCTGGAAAATTGGATTTGTTTTACCATAAAGTGAAGACCGCGGGTTTTAAGAAAAGCAGTTTCACAAGACATGGGGTGAAAAATCTAGAAAATTTGCGATTTTGTATACGAAGACTAAACTCAGACTTCTTTACAGCATAGAAGAAACTCAAAATGGAAAAAATACAGCCTCACAAAGGGTAGTGTCACAAATGAGCTAAAGATAATAATAGAAACATTCACATTTTCTGCATATTTTAACTATAAAAACAGTGATATTTTCCAGTCAGGAGCTCTTCACCAGACAGAAGAGATTACCCTCACTGATTCAAAGCTACCACTGATACTGAATGCATAAAATATAGGCCACTGCCTGAAGTATATTTTCAGGAGCATTCCATAAGGATCCTGAGCTTCACAAACTCTTTCATTTCTTATCCTCTTAATTGGAGTATTTCAAGAACATCATTTGAAAAGCCTGGGATTTGGTGACATGGAATAGAAAAGGTACTGGCACAGGGTGGAAGGGTCCTAGCTACCCCTCATAGGAGTTGATGTGGGTATGTGAGGAAACACCAAAACCTGCCATCTCTGAACTACCTGTGAGAGGAAAGACACAATGTTGACAGAAAAGAGATACGATTTTTGGCGAGGGAGTGGGAAAATGCCCCTTATAAAATATTTTCCTCCAAAGTCCTTGGAGCAGTTTGAGAAGTTAAAGTACAAGGAAAAATCATGAGGACTCACCTAAAGTATAAACTCAGTTAATTGTTTTACCCATCAAATTGTTCAGCAGCAGTGATTATCCTATAATTTATAACACATTTTTTAGTCACTGAAAATTTACTTCAGTACTTCCCTGAAAATTCCCTGACAGTAATTTATGCAGGCCAAAGTCATATTCTGTCAAATGTGTCTCAGGCTATCATACTTCATCTGTCCATCAAAGCCAATAACAGTAGACAGGGAACTTGGGCAGGGGAAAAAAAAAATGAAAAAAAAAAATAGAGGAACAGAAGTCTTTTATAATGAGTGAGATAACACTTAGGATAAAAAAAAAGATGAGAATGGGTTTCAGACAGACTGTTCTGCTGCTATCCGTTGCTCTTACATCTTCGCGTACAAGAACAGCAGGTTCCTAGAGGGGACCTGGTGTTTGTGGAGGAAAGGGAGCAAATGTACTCTTGCTCTCAAATGTACAAATGCTCAGAGAGGAGTGGCTTGAAAAAAATTAAAAGCCCTGTGGAAAGAAACAGCCCAGCACCATTGTTTCTTTATTTAATTCCTATGTACAATGGAAGAAAGAACATGAAACAAATGCGGTGTTCAAGGCAAGAAAAAAAAAAAAGAAAATTAAACTTATTAGCATGCCTTTTATTCTGCACTGTTAACATCTTGCTGTTGTGTAAAAAGATTGCCACGAGGAAGAACAAGAAGCAGAAGTATAGAATCCTAATTGAGATTTCCATCCTAAGCAAAACACCGTGATGATTGCTCATTCGTTTGGCATTCCTCCTCTCCCTTAGTCAGCAGTCTGAATGGCAACGTCGTCCTGGGATATTTCTGAGTAACGGCCTGACCTACTGGTCATTTGCCGGCAGAACTAACAGTTGTTGACTACTCTGCCCTAAATATCAAGCAAGAGTTCCATTCTCTCTAGTTCACATCTTCAGCAGCAAATGGACACATACGAGAAGGAGCAGTCGTGCAGCATTGGTCATATGAATTCAGCAGCTATGGGGAGGGGTGATGAGGTTCAACTTTTTTTAGCACAGCAGTAATAACTTGCCATGAAATACAATGAAAAATTCATTACTTCTCATTTCACTGGGTTCTTTCCCCCCCTCCCCCCCTCTTTTTTCTGTTTTATCTCTCTCCTCTTTCCTTCTTCCTTTGTATAGAACAGAATCTCCCTCTTCAGCTGTCTCAGAGTTGGCTGTGTCTGTCCTGCACAGTTGGGGTATGCTGAGCTTGTGGTCCAGCTTGCTAACCATCTCCCAGGGGTTATGGTAGCTCCAGCTTTGGTCTGTAAACACTCGCAGAGGAGGTCACCTGGCTGGGTGAGACAGGACAGCCTCCCATGCTCTGTGAGTCTGGTGGACGGTCTCCCGCACCGTGGCCGGGCACAAGAGATGGGCAACAGGGACAGCTTCCACCACCACTCTTCAGACAGTGGGTGCTGCCTCCTGTTTGCACCCAGCCACTTGCGTGGGCTCCCCCTGTCCCCGTGAGATGTTAAAGGTGTTGGCTCAATACCTGACTGACAGTGAGCTCGTGCAGGCACACAGAGGTGGGAGGTGGGTTACGAGACTCTTCCTTGGCACCTCCAAGATATGACCCGCCAGCGTGAGCACAGCTATGGGGCAGGAGATTTGTTGGGTCAAAGCACTGAGTGCATATAGGGCTAAGCCAAGCGTGCAATGTAGACACGGGCTCTTGTTGGGCTATTCTTTTAGCATATCCATTTCTCAGGACCAGCAGGTTATTCTCTCTATATAAATAGCATATACCCCCCTACACTTACCTGCTGCTGCATGCCGTGATGTGTCCTGCAACCCCTGGTCATCTAAATGAGGTACTACTGGAGACCTGTGATTCCCATCCAGTCTTTATACCTGGATTTCCTTTCCCAAAAATGAGGAATTACACAGGTTTTAGGTGGTGGGTACTTGACAGTCTGGAACTGGGACTCAAGCTGGAGGAGTTACCCCAGCCTGAGCATCCAGAGCAGCTGGAAGCTGTCATCTAGCCTTTGCTGGTGAAGATTAAGTGGAGCAACTCACTTTTAGACATATCAAGTCAGCATGCAAGAGGTTAAAGCATATTAAAAAAAGTTTCAAGAAACTTTCCCTAGAAACTAATGTTGCCTGTAGTCATAGAGCAGATGTACTTCTTTGGAGCAGCTATAAATCCTATGAGTACCCTAATAAATACACTACGCATTCATTGGAACAATGTGCCCCATGGATTTAAACTGCATCTTATCACTTTTTCCTGAAAATAATTATCACACCTATTAGAGGCTATATTTGGGATTTTTAGCCTTATACATACATCTGCTTTCCTCTCTCCAGACAGATATTCTGCCATGAAGGACATGTGCATTGGCAGCCTGATTTTCTCCCCAAAGACAGAAATAACCCTGTGACTATACACTGGGGCACTGGTTACAGTTTAAATCAAGGTGCCCTTGAATATGGCTTGAAGATACAGGCACTGAAAATCCTACTTTCAAACTGTTCCAGGAGCAACACAAATCTTTGTGCAGAAAATACTTTTTTTTAAGTGTCTCTTTTCATATCAGTCCATTGGATGATCATGCTGTATTCACAAAAAGCAGTGGAACAAGAATTTCAGAGCAATGTAATCTTGGTGATATTTCTGTTAACTGGTTTTCCAAAACACGATGCTTGTCACAGTTGCTGCTTTGGAATAACTTTCTGAAAAATATCTTCATTGCAAAGCAAAGCCAAATGAAACCTCTGTAATTTGATTTTTTTTAAAGACCTGACAAGTTAGATTCAGCGATGCTGCCTAGGCTGGATTCAGATTCTAGGGACAGTTTGTAGATTATTTCATTTTTCCTTCAAAATCAGACAACAGGCAAGTATTAGTGCTAGGATCTTATTTTTCTCTAAAATTCAAAAGGAATTCCGTAGGTAGAAAGCACCAAAAAAAAATCCCAGAAAAACAGACTGAACAAACACCCCTAAGGATAGCACAGATTTATGAAAAATCTACAGAGTGTTCTTACCAGAAAGAGAAATGAGGTTATAATAATGGGGAGGGGGCAAACAATGCACAGGGACAAGTCAAGTGAGCCCAATAGGCAAACTGAAAATAAATTCAATTACAGAAAGAAAAACATGCCGGATAACTCTAGGAATAGAACTAAAATTCCCTTTTGATGAATGTACAATGGACACATGTAGTCCTATACAATGAATAACAAAATTATTTTGTGCAGACTAAGTTCACAGCGTGCTGAAATGACTCCTTCTTACATTAATTTGACTCCAAACACCAAGAGCTGGTCTTGCTCAAACCTGGTGAGCAGTAGCCTGCCTTACAGCTCTGACCAACCTTATTTTCATCACAAACAGAATTTTGCCAATACAGTACCGGGAGCAGATAGCTTTGGTTGTCATCCTTAGGAACAGCAAGGTAACCTACTTTCTCTCAGCAGGCAGATGATTTCTATGTGTTTGTCTCAGCAAAGAAAAAGTACTACTGAAAAAAATAATAATCCATACTTGGGGACTACAAGCATCCTAGAAAATCTAGGAAATATTTCCTCATAACATGTGCAAAATACTCACAATGCCGACTGAAGTCCTGCAGACATTTGTGGATGAGACGCTTCACATGCAAAAGTAATGGTACTGTGAAAGCCACAAATACCCAGGTTTGCTGACGGGAGCTTGCAGTACAGTAGTCACAAAATGATCCTTGTATCCACTTGTAAAAAGAAAACTTGTTTATGAACAGCAAAGCCATATGACAGCACGGCTCCTCTACCAGCAGCAACATTCATTAAGTGTATTTTGAGCTGATATGGAAATACATCATATATAAATAACCTATGATTTTCAACGTTTAAAATTTAAAAAATAGCAGCAAATGTAAGGCATATTCCCCCCTCCTCCTGCCCCGAGAAGTCAAAAGAAAAGTGCTAATGTATTTCTAACGAACCGTTGTTTTGTTTATCTAGAATCCAAATAACAACACACACAGGCTGAGAGTCAGCATAACCCACTTTGTTGCAAGAAACTTAAATCAGAACTGATATTAAATCAATGTCCTGATCATTTGCTTCCCCGGAGCCCTCTCACTCCCCACAACAGGAAAGCCACCGCAACTTAAAGTAGCAGTGCATCGCAGTACTGATTTGGATTAGCTTTATTGTAGCCAGGAACAGATTTTGGCCAGTATTAAGTGCTTAATTCTCATTGACTCTTGTTTTTGGGGCAGGCACATTATCCACAGACCGTTTACTCTCTGTGGGATGTAGGTTACATCAATGAATATACTGATCTCACAGGTCTTAGGCAGGAATGCTATTGAACGTGGTGCTTTGTATGGTGTGCTAAGGGAGTGAAGTTCCAGGAAGACGGAGCAGAATTATTCATCCAAGTCCTTTTGTCCAAGCTGGACACAGTCATTCTAGCACAAAATAATATCAAATTTTCAAGCACACTGTAATTTATATTTCTCTTATATTTGAAAAGTTATAAATGTAAGTATATTTGTAAAGACATACATTTTAAACCCTAACATCAATAATACTAACCACTAGACACTGAAGGTAGATCTACATTGCTAAATAGAAGTGGGAGAAGGCACAGGCATGGGATCTCGAATAGCTCATGGTGCTAAACTGTTAACTTGTTCCCTGGCACTGTGTTGGACCACTCCATCACAATGTCCTGGCATGGCTTGGAGAAGAGCTCATTCCAGGGACCGCTCCCAGCACGCAATGCACATGAGACTGCGTATTTGTGATACCCTCTGCCCTGCGCAGCTCTCTAATGCCATCCTGGCAGGCTTTGCCTTCTCCTGCACAACCATATACCTGCATGCCATGCTCAAGGGCGCACGACATATATGCTCGGTTTCATGCTACCACACTGACAGACTGCAGCACAGCTGTCACATCATTTCAGATTGAACTGGAAACACACACACACACACGCACAAACAGTATTTTCTAAGATTACGGCAACACGATGTGAGACCCACAGGAGATCCAAGACCAGGTGGTGTTGTCTGTGGGTGCAGGCAGTTTGCTTCTGTGGAAACTAGTCCTCAGCAAGGCACAGGTTACATAGTATAGCCTCAGGATGCCAGGATCACATCCGAGCCATCTTCCTATTTAGTGGTATCAATGTACCCTTATAGGCCAGGTTGGCATTTCCAATACATACGGAAACTTCTTTGCCTAACTTGATGGATATGGCCCAGTTGCCCAAATGTAGGCTGCCACTGATGTTGGAGATGCCCTGGAGAACGCTACCTGGCTTTCAGCTGTCATTTCAGAAGGGTGCATGCCTGCTGTCACTCTGAAACACTGCTGTGACACGTATCTTATGTCACATGCGAGAGTCCCATGCAGATGCCTCACACAATCTACGTCATTTCAAGTGGTGGTAGGTACCAAATCTAAGCAAACGCATTGAACTCTGACAGCTAAAAAATTAGGTGCATGCTAAATGCTAGAACATCCCTTTGTAGTTCAAAGAAGAATAGAACCTACGTATCTCATGCTTATCTGACAATGATGAACAGCACCTGTGAGGTGCTTCTCTTCCAGTAACTCAGAAGAGATGCTCTACAGGCTGGTTACAGACTATAGATGGGCACACTGACAGCTGTATCCACAGGCAGCCATGGAGTTCACTGAGAGTTGGAAATTGTAAATGGTACAAAAATCACGCTTACTTAAGGCAAAATTGGATGAAAATTTAATTGCTAGTGTATTTTAAATTGAAAGGGCTAGTGGTAGGGAAAAAAAAAAACCTGTGAACTGAATGCATCTATTGTTTTTGTTTGTGCTTTGGGGCTTCACACTGAGACCAGAACTAGTTCAAAGCTGTGACTTTATCCTCCGAACACCTACAGAATCTGCCTTGTGACTCTCACCTGAGATGTAACATAATGAACAGAAATTTTCCCATTGACTTCACTGGGCTTAATATTAGGCTCTAGATTTTCTTTTCTATACACAGTTTGATTCGTGAACATTATGCCCAGGTTTGTTTTAAGAGGGTATCTGAGTTAGTCTGTTATGTCCACGCTTATGCTCTTTGGAGGAATGAGAAGATGCTTCCTGCAAAATCACTGGAACAGTCTGGGTGCTCAGACCTGCTGAAAAAGAAGGCCACTTGCTGAAAAAGCTCAGCATGGTGTTATTAGCTTAATTGTGGGCTCTAGTAAGGGAATGTGGTGTCTTGTATTAATACTTATTCTGTACCTCCTGTTTACATAGGACAAGAGTTTGTTAGTGTGCTCACTGCAATTCCAAACTCAGCTAACATCACTCAGAAAAGACAGTCCAATCTAGCTGAAAAGATTTCAGGTACATAGACAAAAAAAGATGCTTGCTATATCTTAACATGTGTGTAGTTTCATTGTCTTCAGTAAAAACAGTGTTCCAAGCAAGATGAGAATCAGAGAAGTTACTGCGTCATTAGAGGCAGCCATGAAAGAGACCACACATCTGGTGTCACTGCTATAAAACAGCAGGCTGTCCTTATTGCAGAAAGCCATTTATAGTTCAAAGCTCCTCATGGAGGGTTAAATGCTTTAAATACTTATAATGGCAGAATCAATAATAGTCTAAATGACTTCATCTCAGTGTTCCTCAAAACTGAAGGCATTCTAAAATGACAGGTACCATAAAATTACAATTTGTCAAAAATGGATGATATAATTTTTCTGCTACACTTCTGTATCTTTTCTACCTATCATTAGTTCTAATAGAATAGACAATACTGATGATGCATTCAGTTACAATTTAGTGACATATTTCAGCTTCCCTCCAAGCCCAAACAAATAAGAAACTTTATAGGCAATATTTAATATCCTTCAATTACAACACTGAAACAATTGGTGTTCCACTGATAAAAAGTAAAAGACTGCTGTGTTGACAGTCAAAGGAGGACTTGCCATGTGAGATTGAAAGATTCTTTACCCAAGGACGTGGAAGAAAAAAACAGAAGTAAACCTTCAGTGGAGAAGAAGAACAGCTGCCCAAATATCCCGAGGTGAGACTCACTAGGAATGAGGCACCGGTTCAAAGAGAGGAACAATCTCTGTTTCAGGGGTCATAGTGCTTCTGAAACTCTTCAGTGAAATTCAGTGTTCAGATTTGTCTCTCTTGCTGTACTGCATTTTTCCATACCGTATCTAAAAAGGGTGGTAGTAAAGTATGCGTAATCTGCTCCTAAGGATTGCCTATGTGCTTGAGCCACCAGTTCTTACATCAAGTGCAAACAAAGCTGTTGGCACAGAGACCAACAACCAATGTACAGTGGTAAACTGAAATGAGGGGAAGTCCCCTCAGCGACACACTAACTAACCAGGAGGGTTGTGAGATTTCTAATCACTGCACTTCACAGCCAGGCTCAGTCGTGCTCCTGCACTTCACCCTAAGACATTTCGATGTCTTTCCTGCACGCTACCAAATTCAGCCAGGAGGATGTTGTGCCAGGATGGAAAATGGGTGATGGATGAGGCCCCTTCTAGGAAGATGGGAGGTTGGAGTCTCCAGCCAGGGAAAGGAATTAAACCCAGACTTTCCATGTGCCTGTGAAAGCTGTGATAATGAGCTCTATCATGCCTGAAGTCCATTTTGGAAGATGACCTCTGCTCAGTGGTTCAAGGCAATAGCTATGCCGAACATATATAGATATATGATCCAGGCTATATGTGGAGGTGCTTCCTGGTACTGATGAGTAAAGTACTGAACATGTCAAGAAAGTCAAGATCTAAAATGTTAGCCTGCCCTGAGCAGTGACTGGCTATCTCTAGGCTAGTGGCTCCCAAACCTTTTTGGCCAACAAATCACTGCTAACTTTTAAACTTTCCCCTGTGTAACTTTGCTTCCTTAGAAACACTTTACTGAAACCACTACAAATAGCAATGTTTCATATGTTTCCAAGACCAAGCCTGCAGACTGTTGGTTTAAGTTCTGGAATTTGTTTTGCATCTCACAATGAGGCACAAAACTGTCCCCAGATATGATACAAGTAGCGCTAGTGCCTGACTCAAAGATTTGGATTCAGCTCTGGGCTCACTCAATGCTTCCATTCTTTTTACATCTAAAAGACCTGATCTGAAATTCACTGACAGCAGTGGGAAGATTGCTATAGACACTGGGCCATGTCCTAATGAAGAAATAGATACACATAGTCCAAAACTGTCATTCAAATTTGTATCACTGGTGTTTCCATTGAACAGTACTGATGAGCTAAATTACAAAAAGGATGAACATTTACTTTTCATAACAGAAGACTTCAATACCTCATTGTTCGAGAGGAAAAGAAAGAATATAAATTGGGAGAGCGAGGACAACCTCAGTAAAGGGGGAGTTTCAGCCAAGAGTCAAATAAGAGAAGTGATTTGTTTTTAAGACTTGCTATTTGTATTGGCCCTCTTTTTAGTTAAAAGGAAAGGCATTACTGTGAAGACTCTTTTTTTTTTTTCTTTTGTGTGTGTAAAGGAAGACACAGATAACAAGGTACGCTGAGGAATGGCTTAATTTTAAACAAAACCAGCCTCAAATTGTGTTCTTTAAGTTTTCATAAAACTAGGCATCAAACTACACTAGATAACATTGGTTTGAGAAGCAGCACTTTTTTTGATAACAGTAAAGGAAGAAAACCTATGCCAATCACAATCTTGGTGGCAACTGTATCATAAACCACAAACATTGAAAAGATGCAATACATACCTTTAAATACCTGGGTCTAAGTCTTTTTATTGCATCAGCAAAATCTATATGGGGCCCACACATTCAAAATAAGTGTAATCATCCATGTGTAGACAAATCTTTTTCATATACAGGCTATTCTTTGAAAGTCTTAAAAATAGTATTTGGCTGTTCAGACATGTATTCTCCCCACCTCCAAACCCAACACTAAAGTTAGAGACAGATGAAGATGTGATGGTGACAAAGACAGCTAACAGTTTTCTGAATATTTTGTGCCTGATGTTTGTCTCCTTTTGTGAAGAAGCAAGAGACTGAGAAAATAGCTCCTCTGCCACCTTTCACGTCAGTATGAAAAGTGATATCACTGCAGTGATAGCTAATGGTCAGAATCCTTTAAATAGCTCTGTCAGGTGTGCTTGAGCTATCTGACTGATTTTTATTTTGGCTTTTTGACTCGTTTGTCCATAATGGTTTGCTTTTGCATCCAGGAGGAATGTGATGCTCAATTAGGACTCAATCATGCGGTGTGCTAAGAGGAAAGTTACCTACCTGTTCAGTAATTGGAGGTCTTTGACATGCGTTATCTCTGTATGCGTTTTGCTCTGCAAGTGGGGGTGTGCAGGCATTTACTCGCTGGAGACTCTTTCCCAGCAGTGCCTGCTTGGCAAGGGAGAGCAACAGCAGCAGTGACATACGAATGGTAGTGAGTGAAGCGGGTTTCATGTTCCTCTTGTTTTAAGCCAGAAACAATGAATTGGAATGGCAGTTGGCTCACCTGCATATCCATTTGACAGCAGAGAAGGCATATTTTGGGGCCCCACAGGACCCACTGATGGGTCAGGCGCTTTGTGGGCAAGATGGTTTTGAGTTCCACACTGGAGGAACTAGTTGTTCTGTCCCATTTGGTTTTCCTTAGAGCCCTCAGCAGTGCAGAAACCACTGGGGATGCAGATATTAACTGACCTGACAGTGCATTAGAAAGGTGTTCTGGCTCTGATGCCCCTTGAGCAAAAATTGACACATCTTGCTCGTGCTGCCTACTGAGGGGTTCACGGCTAGACACATCCACTTCTGAAAAATGAACAGAATAATCAAACTTCAGAGCTCCTGTTCATGATCTGTGGAGAAAATACTTGTGGAGATTTCCAGCTGGTATTCTCTGTGGGCATGTGCACCACTGTTAGAGTGCTCTTACAGTACATACACTGTTATCAAACGATTGGCTTTGGTGTAAAACTAAGGGGACTGTATTTTGCTTTTGCTTTTGTCTATGAATATGCTATTTCCATGCTGTCCAGTGTTAAGGTAAGGGCTGATTTTGATGGACGAGGCGGGAAAGCTGCTTGTGCTGTGTACTGAAATGCTGCTGTGGGGCAATGAATTGGGGAGTTCGCGCTGTCTTTCCCATGTCTGGCCAAATGAATTCTCTATCCTCGCAGCAATGCATTCATTGACTGCTGTGTTCACTGTCATGGGAAGGAAGAAGGGAGTCCCTAAACAAACCTCTAACTACTTTTAACTGCAAGATAGTCAGGGGGTTGGAGCATATGACGTGTGAGGAAAGGAGAGCTACATTGTTCAGGCTGAAGAAGAGGAAGCAAAGAGGGGATCTTATTGCTGCCTTCAACTACCTAATGGGAGGTTACAAAGAAGACAGAGCCAGATTCTTCGTGAAGGTCCACAGCCTAAGAATGAGAGACAGTGGATACAAGCAGCAATATGGGAAAATCCAATTAGAAGTTAGGAAATTTTTTTGCGCAATGAAGGTGGCTGAATATCAGAACAGACTGTTGAGCCAGTTTGCAGTATCTCCATCTTTGGAGATATTCAAAACTTGACAGAGGCAAGGCCCTGAACAACCTGATCTAACTTGTAGATAGGCCTGTCTTTGAAGCTGTCCCTGCTTTGAACTGAATAGAGATATGAAGGGGAGGTGGGGGGTGGATCAGATGACCTTCAGAAGTTGCTTCTATCTAAATTATTCTATGAGTATGCAATTCTGCTTCCCATCCACTGTGAGTTATTTAGATCTTTTAAGGAACAGAGACTGGCACCTCTGGGCTGTGTCTGGATGATGTAAATATCCTCAGGCATGCCTGCAAATAATAAAGGTCAATTCTCATGTTGTGTGTGATGTTATATGACCCAGAAGAAACAGAAAAGAGGCTGGTGACATTTAAGGATTTGATCAAAGTCTTTGTAGAGTTTAATATATGCAGTGTCCAAGGGTTAAGCTTTGCTCCAATGCCTCTTAGAGTTTTACACACTTTTCATTTACCATGAGGGAAAGTTTGAAAGAGTCTGTTTATTGATTGCTAATGATCCTTATATGGACCCTTTTAAATGCTAAAACAATTCCAAGTCTTTTGAAATACAGGTGGGCCACAAGCACCAGCAGACACAAGTGCAGATGACTACACAAATAATACCAAAAGAATTTATATCTCTCTGAAAACGTGCACCTTTGAGGACAAGAGCTCCAAACCATGTACCCTGACCTAGCAGAAGAATTACTTAGTGACCAATCTGAATCTCAAACAGTGAATCAAAGTACTTAGTGCCTGAAATGTAAAATGGTCTCTGCTATTCTTTCTTTCTGAGAAGAAGGGAATTGGACAGGATGGGTGACGGGGACAGATGAGAAGGATATAGTTCAGTTATATTCTTTTAGAGAAAAGACCACGGTCTCCGTGTCAGAAACTTAAAAAAAGCATAGGAAAATTAAAGGGGTAGATATTACTTGATATCGCTTGCTAAAATTTGATGCAAGCATACTTACTAGGGAGTGAAAATGCAGGGAATGAAAGCTGTATCTCAGGAATTTTTCTGACAAAATTCTGGAGCGATTCTAACAAAAAGGAGGTCCAGTACTGAGTTTGCAATGCCAGAAGAGCTGGATACCATTAAAGACCATCTATCTCTTGCATTTCCTGGCATTTTCATGTTAATGCATGAGAGTCAAGGGGAAATCACAGAGTAGAGGGTTTTCTGTCACCAGCATGATCATACGCTACCTGACTTAATTTCTCTCATAGACATAGAATCCTCCTAAAAGTGAAGCGTAGCTTTTAACATGCAGTAAGAACTGTCTGACTTCTCTCTGAAAAGATTTGCTGTTGGCAAGGGTGTCTCTTCATTGTCACCTACACTTCTGATGATGTCTGAATACTGTAACCAGGAAGATATTGTCACTGTTATGTAGTCTATGTAGGTGACAAATAAGTATTGAAGACATTCAAAGCTGTTTGGCACGAAGATCTCACCAATAGCTTTCTGTGTGATTGTGATGACTGTGTTCACTATTCTCCTAAGGCTGTTTATCACTGAACTCTGTTAATTTGTCATACTTAATGAATTTACATTTGGCCATAAGCAATTGGTAATTTGAAATAGGAACTTGGAAATGCACTAACAAGTCATATCTGTTTCCAAAGCAGTCCAATTACTCAATTTCATTCTAGAAGATTATCATGTTTGAGTGGTAAATATACGTCCTATATCTCTATGTAGCCACTGTGATGACAAATAATACCTTATGGAAGGAGTGTGTACAGGCCTTATGTTCTTGCATGGAGATATACCATGTCTTAGTTTTCTTTGATGTGGGAATAATAATGCTATAATAATCATAATCTTGTCGTTTGTCACCCTAGAAATTAAATTTGAAAAGAAAAAAAAATCCAACTTACTCTCTATTTTTTAAGTAGATCCATGAATGAAATTAATTTCATTTGTGTGGGTAATGCCTTCTGGAGAATTATACCACCCAGGTGCTTTATAAACGTGAAAAGTTGACAATTTTCTATTCTCTGTGTAAGCTATTTTTGGGAAGCCTTGGAAGCGCGAAGAGGCTGGGTGGCAGCACTTCGTACAGGGATGGGAGAGAGCTCCCTGGGAACTGTTAGCCGGTCTGTAGGCTTCTGACTAGGCGAGACAAGGTGTGTTAATGCTTTAGTGGCAACTGAGGTATTTAGGGGCAGAAACAGAGCTGCAGCCCATGCGTTTAGAAACATATTGGCAGTCAAACCAAGCCAAATGCACCTTAATATCTGCCATATCCTGCATTAATCGGTAGGATGAGACTGTCATTGTTAGAAGGGTTCAGAGTTTGTAGCTATTTAATTTTTGTTAAGAAGGGCAAAGGAAATTTCTCTTTTGTTGTGAAGCCTATGTGAAAATCCTGTTGCTAATGATGCTGTTCTAAGAGAGCCAAAGCCCTGTGGGGGAGCTGCTGGGTAGAGATAGCTCAGCAGGGCAGTGGTTGTGGCCAGCAGATTGTACAGCAAACACAGCTGGTGGCAGCAGCTATACAAAATAAATCCAGCCCAAATCTGCAATATTTATTCTTCTGTGATGTATCTGAGATTGTCTGGATGTGTAAGAAGAGTGTTGGGACAAGGTGGGGGGTAAAGAACTGGAAAAAAAATCTCTCTGGTAGTAGAAGTCTGTATGCTCACGCAGAAGCCTCGATGTCATGGGTCCTGAGGAGCAGCTCAGGAGGGAGCCTCCAGAAACCCTCCACTTGCTCTGCATGGGGGCAGTCGGACCTCAGCTGGGTAGGAGTCCTCCTGCCTCTTCTGAAACGTGCTGTCAACCGGCCTGGGAAGGAGTAGCTTTACCCTAGTTACCTGTGCATGTTAGCAATGTGATGGATCTTCATATGTTGCTTGGGTGTTTTTCACAGCATAGTCATTACGCATCGTGTTTGGTTCTGATGATAAATCCTCGAAAAGAAGAGCACAGAGTCTCTCTCAGGTTTACGAAGATAAAGACTTCTAAGCCATTCCCTTTCTTTTAAAGCACTAGTAGTGCACCTTTTTTGTCAGCTGGTGACAAATTTATTGTTAAAAAGCAGTGGGGGTCATTACTGCTGGGACCAGCCCAAATACCTCTCAGCAGCAAGCACGGCATAAGTGTCAATGGTTGCCATCACTACCTTAAACTGTTCAAGTACGGAGCTTACTCAATGCTGTCCTACTACTTGCAGAAAAAATTCTTAATTACACTCCTTTAGCCCTCATTTTCTTTTCAGAGGGTAGAGTTACGACGACCTTCTCTTCTTGGATGGCCGCTATATAAACCCTGAGTCTTCATTCATATTTAGCTGAAAGGATTTTCATCTAGTACTGTGCAACAAATCAAAAACCTGCAGCAACCTGCGGGTATTTTATAGTCAATCTAGCAAGACTCTGCAGTTTTCGTACTGAGTAGTAATATATGACCTAGACAAGACCCAGACAAAGGCTTGTGAGGAAGACCGTGCAGCTTTAAAATGATTACTTTGAACGTAGGAAAGAAATATGGGTAATCGCTGGCATCCCCTGACCCAGGGTAGTCTTCAGAGAGATAACTATACAGCAGGAGACAAAGAACATCTGGGAGTTGGCAGGTTTTGCAGCTAGGTCATACCACTTGAAGCTGAGATTTAAGCTGATGTATATATAAATAAGACTTTTGAACATTGCCCTGAGTGGAGATGAGGGGGATGGCTTGTTCTCCCTCCTGGGACAAGGGATTTTAAGTGTTGCCAGAAGAGAAGTGTCTGGAGACAGTGTCTACCTTTCAGGCTCCAAATAACCCAAATCACTTCAAAAGTAAAGCCCTTAAAAATCAAACAAAGGCTTTGCATGGTTGCGAGGTGCTACAGCATGCCGTACCTGGGAGAAATTTACTCGTTGCCTAGAGGTTCTCTGTTCTCTGTTTTAGACCTTACACAGAGGAAAGCTGACTTTGCATGGGGTATGTGTGACAGGAGGCTACTGATAGCCAAAATAAGCTGGGAGATACGGTACAACCACCTGGCAGAGCTGTATGTCCTGCACTTACATCCCTTCTGCTGCTAATGGATGAATAGAAAGTGGGTCCTGGGGTGTGAGGGAGAATAATCTTCAACAAGATACTAAACTCTCTTCTATTGTTTAGTACTGCTATTCAGAAATAAATCAAGGCCTGCTTAAAAAGAGGCATAGTCACCCCAGAAGGAACTTTTACGGGCATCTGGATGAGAACCAGTGTGGCTGCATTGCTGTTTCCAGTGTAGCATTACAAACTGCCTGGCCCCAGAAGGTGAGTGAGCGAGCTGGACTGAGGTGCCGTGGTTGCAGTACACAAATCAGCTAAGTCCGGTGTGTCTCAAGAGCTACCCTAAAATCCTGTCTGTGGAAGGTGGAGCCACCTAAACCCAGCCAACTAGAAATGTGGGCACAGTGGGTATGTCCCCCACTCTGCAAGGCAGTGCTCGAACCACTGTTAGTATATTTTTATATACTGAGGTGTGCAGTCACTATGGCAAGTTGGCACTTGTATTTGGAGCAGAAAGGGTGAGCCCTAATGAATTTTTCTGCCCTCAGAAGGCAACTTGGCTACAAAAGTAAGGTAGGCTTGGATATACTCCAGTGCTTAAATTTTCTGTTACCTGTCAATGCACTTTCACCACCTACTCAGCACACATATTTTTAAATCATACTTCTGAGCTTCTTTGGCTTCCTATGCCAATCCATTTGCCTCAGTTTTTTGGGCTCAACACTGGGATCCAGCTGCTTGAAAGTTTTGGTGTTGTGTGACAGAACTTGCAAGTACCTGAGTCCTCTATTGGAACCAGCCTGTGGTGATCACAGAGCAAACTACTTTTTCAGACGGCATCTGATTTCCCTGCACTTAGTTGGTATTCCTATATGCCCACAAGACTGCAGGTGGTTTGTATAATATTAGGTCATAAATAAAGCCTGAAAAACATCTCTTTAACAGTGACATCATAAAGTTCTGTGGTTATTGCTTCTCAGTGGCTTCAAAATCAAATTTGCTTTCTATATAAATAAAATGGTGTGAGATTTTTACCTAATTAGCAGCCCTCCCTTGAAATAGGAAAGTCAAGCATTTTATTTCTAGCTTGGGGATTACTTCCAGCTCTGAATGCATTGCATTACAGGCACAATAAAGAAACAACTGAGCTAGCTCAAAATGGAACTGGGGGAGTCAGTAGATGGCATGGGGAGGCCTGCACACAGCGTGTTGATGAACTTCACATATCTGTCCCATTGGTTCCAGCTGGTGCAATAAGCCAACTAACTGAGTACTCCCGTGAGCGAGACAGCCAGAAGACTATTAGCTGTCTTCAGATGTATTACAGATCACCTGAGACAGCTTGGGTGAACTGGGAAGAGCAGGTGTGAATGCTATCAAATATTATATCAGCATTAAAATGGAAAGAGTGCGACGGCACTCTGGGAGGTGGCAGGTGGCCATTCAGGTGTGTTCTACAATCTTAAGAATCTCCTGCATGCCTAGCTTGCAATTATAGCCCCAAATAATATTTCCATCTATGCCTGAAAAGGCAAACACAACCTCTTCACTCCAATAAAACCTTGCCACATACCTTTGTCAACTCAAGACTGGATTACTGTAATGCACTCTATCTGGAATGACCTACTGAACTGACTTGGAAAATGGAGTAAGCACGGAATATAGCCACTGCTTCACTGCTTACTAAGCTGTACGCTATGCCAAGAACGCATTACACATTGCTTTGGGATCTGCTGTACTAATATATAAGCAGTGAACCTTTTATCAAGATCTATTTCAAGTTTTATCCGTTCTGCTGGAAAGAATATTCCCAGTTAACTCTTTATCTTCTGAATTAACAGCCCTGGATTTGTTGATGTTACAGACAGACAGAACACAGTCTTAACCTCTTGCAAAAGGACTTTCACCCATTGCCCCTGATTTTTACTAAAGATGGAAAATGACCAGAAAATGACAGAGGGAGAACCCGCTATTCCCTGCTGGAGTCTGCTCATGTGGTTAGCCATCCTCACTGTTAAACCAAATGCCTTATTGCAAAGGTACATTTTTCTGACTTCACCATCCAACCATAGGCACTTATTATTTCTTATTTAGATTAAGTTTTTTAGCTCTTGGACTTTTTCCATTTGGAGGTACATACACACAACCACCAAGTCACTTCTTGATCACTTCTGATAACCTAAGAGGAGAAGTTTTAAGTTTAAGTTTAAGCCTTTCATTGTAAGGCATTTTTCTAACCTTTACGTATGGTTTATACTGTTCTGACTTTTCACCATCCTTGTTAAAGTCTGCATTTAAAAAATACATGCCTCTTTGTAGAAATGATCTCAAGAGTTTGGCCCTGATGCCAAGTGGCAGAAACTCACTGCATCTGTTCTACACAGCACTTGGCCCAGGTTTCCCATGGCCCATGTGTTACATACATAACCTGAGGTGTGCCAGGTATCTGGGCAAAGTATTCTGAGGGTGATTTTGGGACAGCAGATGCTAAGATAGTGTTGGAGGAATATGCTGGATTGGGAGGTCAAAAGTGGGTTGACTTTGTGCCCAAACTGCTGGCTTTGGGAATGGTTCCTGATATCCTTCAAACCATGTCCATATCTTGGAGGGTATTTATCGGTGTGGGCCAAAACTGTGGTGGGGAATGAATTAATGCGTAAGCAGTGTGGGCAATCAGTGGTCCAGCCCTTGATCACACCCCCAGGCCTTTCTTATTCAGTGATATAAATAGACCCATCAGTTCCATATTCAGACAAAGACATAAATCCTTAGTTACTCCTTACCATTGCATGTGTGATGACTAACCTTTTTTTGCCACAACAGCTGGAATTTTCTACCTTGCCTTTTCCTGCTATGTCCTCAGTTGTCTTAAGTCTTTCCCTTGCCAGATAGTCTCACATTTTATAGGTCTAGCAGGTAGTCATTGTTTCCAGATACATGACCTTGTATCTGTCTCTATCAAAACACATTTCATCTAAATGGACTAAAATCATAAGTGACTTAGAGCACTCTCTTGGCCTGTCCTAGTCTATAAAGTATTTAATATGTGACCAGTCTGTGCTACCTGCAAAACTCATACTGAATTCTACCAATAAAAACACTGAATGCTGCAAGACCTGTCACTGGTATGCACAGAGTACAGCAGGAAGATATGTTTATATAGAGGACCACAGCTGTGTGGAAACATACTGTTTTGGTGGTGAATCCCTCTATTTGCTGAGGTCAGTCAGCCAGCTAGTAAGGCCAGATACTTCTTTTTGAAATAAAAGGGCAGGAAGTGCCTATGTAACTTTAAAAATCTGTCTCCATTCTTAATGTTTTTAATATAGGTTTTCTCCATGTTTTATAGAGGAAGATTTTAAAGCAGGATGCTGAGTATTGTCACTTCAAATAACAGGGATGTGTTACTAAGCTATATTACAAAACTGATTGATTATCTCTGTGAAAAACAATAGCAGGCAGAGATGTTCTGTGTTGTCATCTGCGAACTGTTGCCTTCATGGCACCATTCTTGGGTTTTTTTTGTTTTTTTGGTTTTTTTTTCTAGTGAACTGCACAAGATTTTTGCATTTTCTACAAGGCTGTCCTTGAATCATAAGTTCTATATAGGGATCCTGACTATTTAAGTAACTCTATTGCTTAAATGGCATCACAAAATGTATTTCTTTTTTTGAAGTGACTTATAGCGGTGCAGTAATTTCTAGTATATATTTTAATGTCAAATCAGCCTCTGTCAATAACCATTTTGGGTTGCTTAATTTCATATGCTTAATATTGTAATTTAGTTTCTTGTCCATGTCAATGCTCTTTTGATTTACGCAATTGAGCCATATATTCAGAAATAATTTCATTTTATTTTTGATTTTAGCAGTCAAAACTCTTAGTTGTCTACCTTAGCTTGGGAGAAAATTCTGCAGTATTTTCACAAGCTCCCAGTACATTTACTTTTCTCACTCTTTATCTGATGACCTATTATATGCTTCTCCAGTACTTTGATATAACTGGGCAAAATCTATTTTTTCAAAATCACCAGATATCTGTCCCTCTGCAATTTTATTTATCTACTGCATCCTGCACTATTCACACTAGAGAAATCATTGGTGCTCTCTCCCCATTTCACTGCATCTGTGGACTAAGATCCCTGGATACTGACTTCATCTACAGATGGTTGTTTTCTTGGGTTTTTTTGCTTGCTTGTTTGGTCTTTTTTTTTTAAGAAGAAGAAACACGGGCAGAAGAAGCATCACTGAAGCATGAGGGATCCAACAGCACACTTCACTGCACCTACATTCTGTGGCCTAGCCTATTAGTTTTCTCTACAATAAGTTAAAAGTACCAGGAACACTCCTGGACCCACTGGAGATTGACTGTCCATACAGCTAAACTGTGAGATCAGTCCTGGGAACAGTTTTGGCACAGGCCAGCTACCCAGACCAATTTTCTGGCATGGTTCAGGAATTATTATAGGCCAGGCACCATACCCAAACCCAGTTTTCACGAAGCCACCAAGCTGGGGAAGATAAGATATTTAGCACCATGATTGCTCCGAGTTCTCAGCTCATTACATTCCTACAGGGCTCTTCCTGAATCAGCACCTCTGTGATCCTATCTATCTCAGCCTGTGGAAGGAGCCAGCCTGTTGGTGATGCCATGGCAAGTGGAGGCACCTGGCTGCAGCACCAGCAAAGAGTCCCAGCCATGATTAAGATAGCAACGTAGCCACAGCCATACTACCTCTAAAGGCACTGTTTAGAGGACTAAGGCATTTAAAGAAGCAAAACTTGTTGTTGTATGCTATTGCTATTCACTACAAACAGCATTCATTTCACCTAAGTCTAGTCACTTGAAAAGTAAAAATTTAGGCTAGCCTAGTTGTCTGGATTCCCACTGTAGCCATTTCTAGAGGCCAGTTCAACCTATCTTGAGAAAGTACATGGACTAGATAGCTGTGCTGACTTTACAGGAAACCTAGATGCCCAGCTTGGGCTCATCTTTGTGTTTTAGGCTGCTGAAGTTAGGTAAGTTCATATGTAATTTACACATCAAACCGGACACATCAAAACCAGGCCCTGGACAGTACAGATTTGGGTGCAGGACTGCCTCCTAACAGACAACCTTAACAGTATAAAATATGTCTCTCTAGGAGAGACAAAAGGTATAAATGAGAAAGAATTGACACAGAAACTCTGTGCTGTTTGGAGAGGAATGAATGTGGAAGAGGATGGACATGGGGCACAGCTACGTCACAGCAGTCAGAGATTCTCAAGATAAGCCCAGCCAAGCTCGTTACAGACCTGGGGACTGGATGTAAATAAGAGCCATGTCAATTGAACCAGTTAGTCCTGTGGAGAGGCAGGTCAAGAGGTGCAGAATGGTGCTGAAATACCTTTATTGCCTCTAGGACCCAAGTTGGCAGCTTCCCACGGTGCGGCACAGTGCTGGGTGGCAGAGGTACACCAGCTCACTCAGAGCTGGCTTCTGACTTTTAGTCTGTGTTACTGCAGAGCACAGAGCTGACCCATGACACGTTTTTTAATTGTAAAGTTCAAAACTGGAGGGAAAAGAGCAGCGATATCTCCTTGAGTGATCAGAAACCATTAACGCCTTTGCATAAGGAGAGGGAAAAAAGAAGAGACCTGAAAGAGATGGCAACTTGCCACTAGGTTACTCGTGGACAGTAATAACAAGTAGACCCACAGGGATAAAACAGCGGCCACAGGATGAAGTCTTGTCCTAGAAAGACTCTGCTTTCCTCAGATGAAAGCCTCGGGGGTCTGCCCCTCTTCTACACTGTGCAGCTTTTAGGCATATTCTCATTTCAATAAAGTATCATGGAAATGAACTGGAAATAAGCCAGTCTCATTCTTTCTTCTCAGCTCTCCCTGTTTTACAGCACAATGAACTGTGCAAACTCCCGAGGCAGACAACTCTTCTGCTTGTTGTTTTTTTTGCTCCCTGGCAGTTATAAGCCTCTTGATTAGCTGGTGGCCACAGGCACACCAAGGTTCTCGGAGGGCAGCTCCCCCAGCCACCATTTGGGAACACTCACCCTGAAGGATGATGCCTGCCTTGCCTTCAGAAGTCAGGGTCATCCTGGTGTGTCAGGACAAAAGCTTCTGATGCAATTTTTATGAGTGACTATGAATCCTGGGATCTGAGCTCGGAGCCTGCTAGTGCAGGGTGGTGTGGCTGAATACTGACAATGAGATGATGCACAGCATTGGCCTTAAGTGAGATTTATGGCTAGGGCTGTTTATGATGCAAAGAGTTTATCACTGTCAAAAGACAGAGAGAGAAGAGGCTCTGTCTGCTTTAAACAGTTAATTGTAGAGGTTGTTCTCTGTTGAACGGAGGTACAGACATGGGATGTTCAAAATTTTCTTTCCTGGGTGCTCAAAACACCTCTGTTTAGACTATGAAGTTTTCAGTCTGCAAGTCTGAAAAACTCAGCTATATGTATATGTGATATACCTATATGATACAAATATACAAATAAATCTGTACTTTCATCACATGAAAACATTCAGATAAAGACATCCCAGATGCTCCAAATGCTTTTGATTTAACACAATATGTTGCATAAAAATAATGCTCCAGTGTAGCTGTGGTGCATCACAAATGAAGAGCTTGTATTAATCCCTCAACAGTGATCTCCCAGACAACATATTTGAGTTTTTATTACTATAGGTAGACATCAACTTAATTGTGCAGAGGGGGACACATTAAATATGCTTTTTCTTTGGAAAAAGGTCCAAGAGATAAGAGAATTTTTGACCTGCAATGAATGCTATTGACCTACACTAGTTCACTTTTTGCTCAGTTCAAGTATAATTTAATGGGAAAATTCCTCAGTTTTTAGATAATGATTTTGAACAAAAATGCATTTGAGCCAGTTTGAATGTAAATATTTTGTGTGTGAGAAATGCACATGTATGGTAAAATGAAGTACTCACAGCTTTCCTATCTGTAGAGGAATGAGTACAGATGGATATAATCTTAGTACTAGTCCTTTCACCTTGACACATCACTTATGCCATCTCTATAACAACAACCAGGAAATCTAGATAAAAGAAACACTAGTATTACTTTTCTTACATTCCATGACAGGTGGCATAGAAAAGAAATGTTTTCATTTAAAATATGATTTGCACCAGTTTACTTTTGCACAAACCAGCTAAGGTCCATAAGTGAGAAACAACCTGGATTTTATTTTAACCAGATTCATAATCCATGAACAAATTACTGCCTTGTAACAGTGTAAGAAATCAATCTAATTCCATGTCAACCTGCTGCTCATACACAGACAGCTCCCTGTGCAAACACACCCCAGTGAAGTTGAAGGCTACGCACAGCGTGAAATCCAGAAGTGCCATGGGCTGGCAGCTGAGCACCCTCATGCTTCAGAGAAAAAATAATAAGAAAATGTTGAATTTCTCGAGGTGTGTGGTGAATAACAGCACACAGTGCTTCTTTTCTTGGTGGAATATGACAGGATTCAGAGTTGCCTTGCCCCAGCAGAGAGATAATTGCTATAATTCATTAGAGAGGCTTATTTCCATTTTTCATTATTGGAGCAAAACTTTATAAACTCTGTTGAAGGGAATGAGAGCTTTTATTTCCTGAGGCTGCATATATAATCATTTTAATTCAAACAACCAGTTGAACCAGCCTATACTGGTCATTACATTTCCTGTCTTCTTCCTGTCATTTTGTAGTTTAATTTCTTCATCAGCTTGCTCCTAGTTTTACATGCTCTTTCAATTTCTCTGTCTTGAGGCATACGGCAAGTAAACTCTTTGGCAGTGATCAGTTAGCGCAGTTTCTACAGGCTCGTTTTTAGAATAGCCTAGCCAACTTCTAACATTGATCCTACATCATTTATGTTTCAGCTGTGCAAAGAGAATACTTTCACACTGGGAATGACTTTAAACTGTGTCCTATTTTAAGATAAGCCTATTTATTTTCCCATGCCCTTGCCACATTTGCTGATCAAAGGCACTTACATCTAAACAAGTTTTGTTTCTTACATGTTCTTTGCCTGTCTTATTTTATTCTACAGTACAACTGCTCATGAAGCTAAATTTATAACTCAGCTACTTTATGCATAGCTACAGCCTGTGATGGAAAAAGCAAAGGGCTAGAACTCTACTGCAGGTTCAAGACGAAGCCAAAGCTGTGTCAAAAGAGTTACAAAAAGAAAAAAAATAAATGAAGGAGACCACAGGTTACATCATTAAAATCCAGGAGAACTTTACCATTGTGACTATAACTTCTTTAAGATTTGGCTTACAGTATGCAAGCAGAGAAGCTGAAAGCTGTTATTCAAACACCAGAAATAGAGAAGAACTGGAAAGGTGCAAAGCACCACACCAATCAGTAGACCGCTCTGAGAGCAATCCTTCTGCAAGTTTGTCTCTGACTGGGAGCGACGTTCTCCAGGACTCTTGCCTGGACTATGGAGACCTACAGATGTGTTCCAGCTTCTGCAGTGTTATGCATCAAAGCAAGGAGATACCCAGCTATGATTTTTTCTTTTTTTTTTTTTTTTTTTTTTAAGATGCACTTCAGAATGCAGTTCAGAACCACCCCAAAACTAGAGCACTTCATTTTTCTGAACCTTTGAAATCTGTAAAATACAGCCACAGTCCAGCTTCAACCTGAGATAGCAGACTAGGTCAGAAGCTTACTGTACTTCATTTATTTGCTTATTTCTGTTTCTAGTCCTGACCAAAACCAGATAAAGAAGAAACATACAAGAATTATCTGCCTTATTCGTATCTCCTGCCTGCTTTTCAAAGGAAATATGATTTGATGGCCAAGCGCTGGGGTGGGCAGGATCTAAATTAATTTCTGACTCACGTTCTTGGTGCAAAAGCTATGTGTTTGTACAGTTCTTAGATTAATAGATCCTTCAGCTTGTCAGGAACCCTAAAAAGGATTGTATCCCTAAAAATAAATAAGAAAAAGGTCCCCCGATTTTTTCAACACGCAAAATATTTGAATTCAATCAGGTGTGGGAGAAAAGGTAGAGTCACTTTTTATTTTAT
The DNA here is from genome assembly GCF_026419915.1 of Harpia harpyja. Classification (NCBI taxonomy): domain Eukaryota; kingdom Metazoa; phylum Chordata; class Aves; order Accipitriformes; family Accipitridae; genus Harpia; species Harpia harpyja. The sequence continues at coordinate 7,152,718 of NC_068943.1, forward strand.
CTGAACTGACTTACCCATCCTCCTTTTATGTTGACATGCTTCTTGGGTTCAATTATTTTCAGAACATATAGCTTGCCTCACATTACCCTACAGATGGCTTCCAGCCCTTTAAGAAATGTACTATGCAAGCCAAATCTCTGTGATGTTTTCACTTCCTTTCAAGGTGGTTTTAGCAATTTTATCTCATTTTATTTTCCTACTTAGGAAAACCTGGCAAAATATCAAAAGAAAAATGTGCAGATGAGTGCTCTTCATGGAAACTAGATGGATGCTTAGTACTTTCGCAAGCCAGGCTAACCTTGGGCTTTCTGATTAGCTTGTTGAAATTCAAATTAATTTGATGCCCGTGGATCCTTTCAGGATTAGTACCTCTTCTGATGAAGAGCAAAGTTAGCTCAAGCTGTCTTGTATGATGCACCCCAAAGGCTAAAAGCTGGTGATTGTGTTGGTGAAAAGCACCTCTTGGCTTTCCTTCTATATTCATAAGTGAGCGACCCAAGGCTTATGATTTTGGCCTCCCTCCCCTGAATTTGCAGCGCAGAGTAGCAGCTTACTCCCGTGGTGGCAGCCAGCACTCAGAGCTGTAGGATATCTCTACCAGGCTGCAGCTCTATGCTGCCGTCCTTTATCATATAGGCCAGTAGGCATAGGGCACTAGGCACGCTCTTGCACTGGCCGTATCGTCATAGCCTTTCACACACAAAGCCTATAGGTAAATTAAAAACTGTGCATAGAGGAAAAAGGAAAACTTTACTTCTTGCCCTCTTTGGCTGCTGGGGATAGAAAGAGACAAGAACACACTTTGTGTCCCCAAGCAAAGACCTCAGGAGCTTTGATGTTCCCTGAACCTGCACGTAAGCATACAGCCAATTCCCAGAACCAAAATGCGTGGCCACCTCGAACCTCCCTGCCTGTAGAGTCACAACATGGTGCCTCTCCGTACTGTTCCCCTCCTCCCTGTGCTCCAGGGCACCCTCGGTGGAAAAATCCAGCACCTTTCTCTGCATCACTTTCTTGGTGGCTGTCATACCCCATGAAACAAGTTTTTTGCTAATCTAGCACGGATCCCCACTTGGGCCCATGAAAATCATGTCGCCTTTCTCCTCCACAAATCACCACCCAGCCATAGACAGGTAGTGTAAAAGCAAGTGAGTGAAGGTTCCTGGAGGTTATAAACGATGGCATATGAAAGACAACTAGGACAATTCAATTTTCCTATGCTGGGCTGACCCCCATAAAACTGAGTAGAGAAGAAAAATTGCTTTGGCTAAGCAAATACGATGTGGTAGTCACATAAGGAATGGAGCAAACCATATGGAATATCAGAATCTTATTTAAATAAACATGCTTTCTAAACCAGAAAAACATTTAAATATTAGCAATAAAAATTTAAAACACTCCTTGCCCTGCATCATCTCCCTATTTTCCTCTGTAATTCCTTTATACCAGCACGTTACAACTATGATTTCTGTCTGACAGACAGATATTCTATATTTCCTAAATAGGGAAAGGGTCTTTTCCCTATTTAACTACAGCTGAGCTTCAATCTGACTTTTAACAGCTGCCTAAAGATCCATAGTTGGGATTCTTTGCTCCGTCTGGTTTCTGATAACAGGCAAAGCTCGATTAACTTATCCTGATAAGTTACTATGGCAACTTCCAGCAGTGCAGCGAGACTGAAGCATTCACAAGTATGTTCTTATCGGTGCACATTTCCCCTGACTATGTAATTTAAGCCATTAAAATTAAATGGTGAATTGTGCAAATGAAGGCTGAGCCTTGGACTCCTTGCTGGAAGTTCATCATTAGCCCGGATTATAGTGTGAGTATTGCTTTCTTTTTTAGAAAACACTTCAGCAAGCCAACAGCTAGCGGAGTAAGGTCTTAAAACCAGATGACATTGCATTCAGAAGTGCAATAAATCCTAAAGAGAACCTTAGTGTTGTTAATCCTGTTATTTGTCACTATTAATAGTGAAAAATGACAAAACATTCCTGGCTGGTTTAGGGCACGGCTACCTGAACAAGTGCAAAGCAAATTTGGATTTTCTAAGTGTCAGACACTTTGGTTCTTCAAATGGGGAAAAAATACATAGGTGTGGGTCTAAACTCAGCTGTGTGGTCAACACGCAGCAGCTGAGCCCTTCCTGAAAGCCCGGTAAGTTCACTTGCATTTGCCGGAGAGCTTTTAGAGTGCGTGTGGGCACCTACCAGGGTGCAAAGTTCAGCAGCTTGCTCGTGTCCTTAGCATCCGCTGAGTACCAGCAGAGCATGGCTCATATCCCGGAGTGAGAGGGCAGCCTTGGTCATTTGGTCCAGGAGGCCAGAGTTAAATCTTTAGGTGGTTATAAGACATGGCAATATCTTGGTCACTTCTTTCTTACAATGATGCCATTCTAATTTCTGTTTTCTCTCCGATAAAGCGAATGGCTGAGAGAGGCAAGAGAGGGTTTTAGCATGGGGATGAGTGGCCTTGAAGTGATTATGGTGCCTTTGCCACGGGGAGACATTAAGGAACTAATGACATTGAAGAATATGTCCCTATATATCATTAACTATTTTCTAGATTTCTGAAAGAGTGTTTGCCAGCCGTGTTATTTCACATTTTAGCACAGAAATAAATCAGCATTACAACCTGTGGGAAATAGGATTTTTTAAAAGTGCTTCCACAACTAGCTTGAGAATTCTGGGGGTTTTGTCCCAGGACATTACCAAGGCAATTTGCAGCTGGTCACATTCCTGAGTGAGCTGCTGCACATTTCACAGGCAGTATTTTTTTCTCCAATCAATCCCTTTCCTATCTGTCTATATGCAGCTGATATCATGATAAAAGAGATTTTTAAGGGACTCAGTTTTGCTACACTGATTTTTATCAAGCAAGGGGTGACTTGATGAAAAGTGTGATGAAGCTGGGCCTCTCTCTGCAGGCAGAGGGGAGCTGGTTTCACCCTTCTCCATCTAACAACAAAGGTCTTTACCTGGGTGAACTCTAGCTGGCCTGGGAATAAGGAGCTGGGTGGGACTGAGACAGAAGCTGTCCTCGTTTCTTTCCCAATAATGTGGGCATTATAATCTGGGAGAGACGAGTTGCAGATAAAAACAGCCATGGTTTTTCCAGTCCCATCACTACTTGCGAAAGTGCTCTGTACCTCATGAAGAGGAGAGCATTCACAGTCTCTGGGAGTCCTGTACCCTGGGCAGCATTGCTTCTCTACTACTCCGCACTCAGAGGTGTAATCTGAACTGAATTGCCCGAGCATAAGTGACAAGGGGAAGACTCTGTCAACCTTCTCTTCTTTCCCTTGTGGGGCAAACAGGTTACCAATTCAGACTCTGTTAATTTGGATATTATGAAGATCATGTTTTACAGAAACAGCTGATTAATTTTGCTGGATCACTCCATTCCCATAGTGCAAATGGATGGTTAGAAAATCATACAGAGTCAATGAGCAATGATTGGGAACCCTGCATCTTCTACTTCAGAAGAAAAGAACACCTGAAAGAAAGATCTCATTAAGGTGTTAAAGACAGGAACATGTTTTTAATAGGTGTTCAATGCCTAGCACAGGGTGACCCCTTGTTGCCAAAACAAATGAAGTAGAAATACCATCAAGGTGTACGACAGTAATTTCACAGTCTATCCAGGTTTGTAGACCGTGAGCTCCATAAAGCAGCCTGAGAATGAAATTCATCTCATAGGATGTCAGCATCCACGTCTGAGCTACGAACTCTTCTTCTGCAGTCAATGGCAAGAAACAGGAACTGAAGGGTGCAAGTGCGTCTTAATCCAACAGAGATTTTTAAAGTAGATCAAGACCGTGCCCTGAAAGCACCTATTTCTCTCAGCTGACAGTAAAGGATACATTATTTGGCTAGCTCTAGGGTTAGATACATCCATTTGGTCAGCTGGATTTCATCTGAATGAATGAATAACAATTGAAAGGATTTTTATGTACATATTATTTCTAAGATTATAAATGTTCTCTGATTTTTAAGCCCATTAACATTCATTGTGAGATCACAGAGAAGGAAGTTCATGTTCATTTATTATGCAGTGAATTTTTTTCTGTAAGTGATTGCTGCTTTTTTCAGCAGAAGAAATGTGTTTCTCTAATTCCTGTTATTTCTGCATATATATCACACTTCTAATATATGAGCACTATAGGTATGTCATATTAAAAAAGGCAATGCACTTCAAGCAATTAGCTTTTTACTTTAGTTGCTGTAGGAGTTCCTTAGGTAACACAGTTATTATTATGTACTGGAAATTTTTATGGGCTTGAATGTTTGAGGAGAAAAACAACTTTCATTTCAGTCTGTTTTCATTTGGGTTCCTATATAGTATTCATGCTGTCCAAATATATAATAGGAAAGCAAAATTTCCCGCACTTTAAAGCAAAGGCAATTATCCTAGGGACTGTTAAGAGCTGGTTGTGTATCAGCAATGTCGTTTGCTCCCATACAAATGAATAGCAATATGTCAGTTGTCCATCAGGCTCCAGCAGTGAGTTAGTCTTGCCTGAATTTAAAAGCTCTCAGTGTGGGTGTTGACGTGTGAGCTACATGTCAAAGAACCCCACCACAGACAGCGGAGACCTGGGGTGGGATTCGGTTGCCCGCACACAAGTATCCACTGCCTTTGGAGGCCTTCCCTCTGTTCTACATGCCAGTACAGGTCTCCCGTAGGTCCTGCACCATACCTGAGACTCTCACGTGAAGGCACCTAGATGCCTCTCTCTGGACAGCCTCTTAGTCATGTGGAGTCTAGGGAGTTATTCAGGTGGCCGGCTGCCTCATTTTGGTTTAATTTAGGATCTTATGGGTAGCTCCTAGATCCCTCATTCAATACAGAAATAAATTAATCTAATGCCATTTTGGAGTCCTCTGGAGCATCCAGAAGACTGAACAACTTGGTCCTTAGCACACCTGTTAGCTCCTTGCAGATGCCTAGATAGTTCAGGGCATCTCACTTAGCACAAGGCACTTGCGTTTCAGCAAGTGAATTCTGCCTGTTACTGACCACCTTGACTAGCCCTCCATTGCTACCATGGGAGATTAACAAACGCAGCTCCACAGAGCACCTGTATTACAGACATTAAGACACAGTGAATTCCATTTCTTATATACCAGAAATGACATGTACATGACATACATTCAGTGCAGAAGCAGCAAAACCCAAGAAAACCAACAGAGAGATGTACACGATGGTCATTGATGATTGCTGCCACCAGATCGCAAAGCCACCAGAACATGGTGAACTTGTGAGCATCTACTCAGTCCCCAGTGAGTACAACTAAGTCCTAAATTCTAAGAGCCTCAGCCACATTCACTTCGGTAGGGCTATTTGTGGAGCAGTCAGGTATCGACTGCTCAGCAGGGGTTAATCTAACTCAGCTCTAGCCCTCTGTAAGCTAAATATCTTTTAAAGCCTGAAGTTCTTCATAGTTAACAGAGAAACATTGGCACTTCCACGGAGCTATTCATACAATCTCTGGCAGATGTCTACATTAGACTGGGAATTACGCCCAGAAAATGCCTGCTTTCTTAACCAACTGTGGAGGGAGTTGTCCTGGTTTCAGCTGGGATAGAGTTAATTGTCTTCCTAGTAGCTGGTACGGTGCTGTGTTTTGAGTTCAGTATGCGAAGAATGTTGATAACACACTGATGTTTTCAGTTGTTGCTAAGTAGTGTTTAGACTAAAGTCAAGGATTTTTCAGCTTCTCATGCCCAGCCAGCGAGAAAGCTGGAGGGGCACAAGAAGTTGGCTCAGGACACCTGACCCAAACTGGCCAACAGGGTATTCCATACCGTGTGACGTCACATCTAGTATATAAACTGGCGGGAGTGGGGGTGGGGGGATCACCGCTCGGGGACTAACGGGGCGTTGATCAGCGGGTGGTGAGCAATTGCACTGTACATCATTTGTATATTCCAATCTTTTTATTATTACTGCTGTCATTCTATTAGTGTTATCATTATCATTATTAGTTTCTTCTTTTCCGTTCTATTAAACCGTTCTTATCTCAACCCACGAGTTTTACTTCTTTTCCTGATTTTCTCCCCCATCCCACTGGGTGGGGGGGAGTGAGTGAGCGGCTGCGTGGTGCTTAGTTGCTGGCTGGGGTTAAACCACGACAGGAGTTCGTACTACTAAGTCCTAATCCTGTAGCTGGAGTTCTCTATTACTGTGTACCTCTGTACACACCAGTGTCCAGAGTGGGACCTGCTGAAGCATCTTGCAGGCATTCTCCTATTTTCCATGGTGACTAAGTATCTGGAGTGGTTATATGGGAGCTATGCATTTTGCCCTAATGTGGAGCTGTGGTGCTTCTAGGGCCCACAGGCAGACCTAGGATCCAAAAAGTGCTGCTGGGTCTGCTAACAGATGCACAACCTCAGACTCGTCCTTAGTTGATGATGGATAAAATGAGATACGATGAATCCTTTCCTTCCCCCTTCCCCAGTATTATTAAGTGTCTTGGCTTTTCCATCAATGAATATCTGTAAGTAGCCACTCAAGCTTTGCTGTTTACAGGCAACTGCCTTATAGAAGCATCCTGTATTGCTATCCCAACAAAGAGATGAAAGCAGGAGGAAAATATAGGAAATATTTCCTAATGTAAACTATTTGGTTTTGACTAAAGAAAGTTCACAAGAGGGTCACTATTTGTATGAAGGTAAACCTTCTTAGTCCTTGTATTTTACCTCCCCTCTAACCACCAGTGATACACATAGAAGTCCATGAAATGTCAATTTCTGTCTATTACAACCAAAGAAAAACATATGAGATGTTTGGCTTGGGAAATCAGTTTTCAGTCTGCTGTAACCTACTGTTTGTTATAAGTGGAGTCCGGCATTGCACACTCCTGTTAGGAGTTCACAATATATCTGTGTGCTGCACTCTAGCAAAATAAAAATAGCTGCAAAAGGCTGAAGAAGACTAATTGCCAATAGCACATTTTTCTTTGGAGAGTGAGAATCACTATTTGCAATTAATTCAGAAATTACCAAAGCTTTAATTTCTCTGTTGGTATCCACACTTGCGCACAACTAACTTTGTTGCTGAAAAGACATTTTATGGTCTGTAGTCACTTGCACAAAAGGACCTTCTAATCCTCTAGTGGCAAATGAGCTGGTGATATATTACAAAATCCATTTTTTATGGAAACTTAGAACTTGTTGGTTGTACTCATATTAACAATGCAGGAATTCATCACAGTGTAACACCTTCCAGGCAGGTAGTCAGTCATCGTAGTTACTGTCATGTTACTTGCAAGCATCTAAATGAGCATGGTTTATGCACTGCAAGTGGGACACAAGCCCTGCTACCAATTTTTAAACCATATTTTTTCTTTTAATATCATGTCAAAATGCTAAAGTACAGAGGATGTTTATATAGTCACTATCTTTCTTTAGCATTAACAAGAACATTAAGAATTCACTTTTCCTTCTGCACAGATTCATGCACAGACAGATGAAATGAAATGTGATCTATCTTTCAGCTGGAAGAGCAGTGTTGATATATTTCCTGCTTAGATTCATCTTCCAGAGGCTGATAATACAAACTTTCTGTATATTGGAAACCCCCTCCTAGTCTTTATTGAACAGAGGCTAAAACATGAAATGGAAGGAAGTGGATTTTAATCCAGATTTACAAGGGGGAGTTGCCATTGAATAAAACTTGTGCAGCCTCCGAATGAACTATTTTTGTTGGAGACTAGCCATCCTTCTAGGTACCTGATGATACCAAAATGATGAGTTATGATTACAAGTATGATTGGAACTATGTATCAATATATTTTATAGACCAAAATCTCCTTTGTGTGCATTTGATTCATAGAGCCTAACTCCAAGGCCCAGCATTACGGTTACATTTAGACATCTACAAATTGGATGTCTGAGCTAATCATCCAGACTCTCTTCTTACTCAGTGGGGAGAAATGGGTAATTCAGAGGGTAATTCAGATTCTTGTCATCTCCAAATGAGTATCTTAAGAAAGGTCTGGAGGTGCCTAATTCCCTCCATCGATTAGTAAAGGAATGAGGTGATAGCTCAGACTTTGATAGCAACATTAGAAACATGAAAAGCTAGGGCAAATAAATCCCACTTCATGTTAGTCTGGTTTGATATGGCACAGATGTGCAAACTTTACCCTACATATCTTTCTTTTCTTTACCCTAATAGCCAAGCTCAGGAATCACATAGTTTCTCAACGTACAACAAATGAAGACCCATGACTATGCCATTTCTTTGTCTTACTGTGTGCAGACAAGTCTAGTAATAAAGAGTGGATTCTGCCTACAGGTTTTGTATTCCTCATCTCTGTAACAGGGATACCTAATACCATTCATACCCCTAAGACTTTCCTGGAAATGAGATGATGACTCTCAGTGGTCTTCACGCCCATGAGGTAAAGGAAGTTCAACTAGTACTAACAAGTACATTTTTAGAAGATGTTCAAGCAGGCACTGTGTTCAATGAGACAGGCAACATATCACTTTTCAGGCAAGGCAGACACTGCATGGTAATTAAGATTGTGCATTTTTTTCTTGACAACTAATTAAGGTAGAGATCTGTCTTTCCTGTTACCGTTGGAAGATGGTCTTTCCTTACTAAGCAGGGCCCGAACAGCAGGCAGACCCATTCCACCTGAAGACATTGGCAACCACTGTAATAAAGCTCGCTCTTAGTAACCGCCTCACGCGCATTAGGAATGCACTGCATCAGATACAGCAGCATGCAGAACCACTCAGCTGGGGGATGGAATAATATCGCTGTTTTTAAAAACAGGACTCTGGCAGGTCTCCCAGGAGGGTTCTGACAGCCACCATCATTCATCTGCCTTTGCCACCTGAAACTGGTATTAACCATGAGGGAAAAAGTGATTGCACACACTTAAACTTACTTAGATATTGCTGTGACACAGAAACTGAGAATAAACAAAGCCTGACACTAAGCAAACACCTATTTTTGGAGAACCAAACAAATCCTAAATCTGACACCAAATGACCACGACAAATGTTGTAAAACATATTTATTCATTGTGCGTATTGTGTCCAGACAGCTAATAAGAAACAGGACTCTGTTTAAACACACAAAACCCGAAACTGGAGGAGCTGTACACCTTATGTTTTATAGGAGTTATCTGCTGATTAACGTCACACAGGGTGAAATGGGATATCCAACAGCACAGCATCTAAGGGTTGCGGGGGGAGTAGCCTACGGGAAGTCAGTGGGCTTCTAAAACACTCGCATGAGCCTGTCATCTTCACCCTTAAGAGTGTCACCAAAACCTCCCGAGCTATGAAGTCTTTTACAGGCTCATTGTTTGTATCTTTCCCTATGGCCTCTGTGTGCAGAAGGTGCCTGAAAAATTAATCTCAGTATTTTAAACCCTCTAAGATTTATACCTACTGGATTTTATTCTAGGGACTCTTGAGAAGTAGAGTGTTGAGAATAAACATCCTATCTCAGGAAAATTGTGCTACCACTGCGTATATTTAACATTTCTAGACTCTGGACTAAATGGATCCTAACAAAACTGAAACATAAACTCCACTTTCAGGAGTGCCCCAGCGGATTCCCTGGGCAATTCAGATCAATGTCTTCATAGCATACTGTCCTGTTAATTTTAGTCTTTTATAGCTAAAATGCAAAGCAGATTCTTTTTTTTTTTTTAATCGTATTTTCTACTTCATATAGTTTAGGAGCACTGGGAAGGAATTGTTCACAACAGATTTGTTAGGTTACTATTGCATTTTTTTATTGTAACAAAAATCATTACACAATGGAATAGAAAAAATTAAAAAATAGGACCAAATGGACACTTAAAATACATCCCGCTTTATTCCTAAAAAAAATGTTTCAGGGTCTTTTGCTCATGGAAATTGAGACTTTATTTACTTTTATTTTAAGGAAGGCAGGAAGGAAAATAAAAGAACATTCTCCTACAAAGTGTGGCACAATATATCCCCCTCCCCAGGGTAAAGAGCATGAAAGGTTTTCTTTTTCAGACTGGGTGCGTGCTCATCCACTTATCTATGCAGCCATTATACTGTGCTTGAATGTAAATCACTTGCAAAATGCCACGGCCAATTTCTTTGTTGCCTATCTCCATAGTATGCATGTGCATTATGTATTATATGGTTAATAGTGCATCAGCTCCCTTGTGGAAAATCAGGAAAGCTTCCATGTCCTCCTGAAGAGAAAATGTGGAATTATTTTATACACGTCCAGCCAGGTCAGGCTGCAGTATGTTCTCGGGAGAAATTCCAGCAGAATTAAGGCAGCACTGTGCCGTACGGTGGTGCGGTGGATACAGAGGTACTTGAGGCAGCTCAAACGCAGGAGGTAGTATGGCTATATCAGCATGGTGCTCTCTGTAGACTAATTAGTCCTGCTAAGAAGCAGGATATAATAGTCCAAGCTAAATGCTTTGAGGTATTTCACAAGTGAGATGATGCATATCTGCGTGGTGCTCTGTTCCTTCCTTCCTTCCCCCTGGGCCGTGCTGAACCCTGCCGAGAAGGCTGCCTGTCGGAAACCTCTAACATTCACAAAAACTTACAAAGCTGGAAACCATAAGGGAATCCGCTTTACCAAGCTCCCACAGAGAAGCTCAGCGGTTTAGCCCAAGATCGGACAGCAAGACAGGGACAGTTCTAGGGCGAGAGCCCAGGAAGGCCTGGGACCTTGTTCCCATTGCTCCGGTGCTGTCCCAAGGCACAGGACTCGGAGCTGAACGCCACCGCGGCGTCTGCATTGCGGCACACGCGTATGTGGCCTCTGAGACCGTGGGGACGCTCACGCCAGCTTTTAGCTCACAGAGCGAATACATGCGCTCCTTTCTGGGGGTGAAGCATCACCCTTGAAGAGGGAGAAAAATACTGGGAGGAACCAGGAGCTCGGGGCACTGGGCAGAATTAAAACAGCCAGAATGCAAAATTACAGAAAGAACTGCTAGCATTTTAGCCTATAAGACACACACAAAGTAAAGATGGTGAAGATGAAACTTAAGAAGTGTTTTGCCCAGCATTGTACAAAGACAAATGGGAATGAAGGTGAAGAATAAGAATACCAAAGCTTACACCATGTTGCATTGTCCTCCAGATAGTCCTCTGGGAAGCAAGAGGGAAACAGATTCAGGGAACAGAAAAACAAAACAAAACAAAACAAAATAAACCACAGGTTATACCAAACAGGCAACCACAGAGAAGATAACGAGTCTTTACAAGCAGTTGATTTTAAATGAGAAATTTTAGATCACGCTCTACAGAAGCAGCTGAGCTCAGTGGTTAAAATCATTTAATTTCTGACAGTATTTATCTTACTGAACTTCAGGTGTAATTGCTAGATGCTTAGACTAAGGTTGTCACTTTTTGGCACTTTGTAGTAGAGGGATATGGAATGATTTCTCTGAGCTGTTTAAACGTATTCTTTGGGATGAGATGAATCGTGCTTTATAAATATTTGATCTCAATTCAGTTGCCTAAACCTATGTTTAGACAACTGAATGAAAACCTTTATTTCTCTCTGTTAACAGTAAAAACCGCAGTCATCTAGACTTCAAATCTAGATAGCTGGTTATAGGTATCTAGACTATGGATCTCTATATTGAATCAGAGAAGTCCTTGTTTTTGCTTCTGTTACAGTCAGTAAAGAAATAGGGTGGAATCCAGTTACCTAAATATTGGCATAGCAAGTGAACTTAGTAGTTCTGAGGTATTCCGTCTTACCTCCAGCCAGGTCTCCTGTAACTTTCCTTTCACATTTGGACATCTTGAAGACCACAGGCATCTCAAACAGCATTAGGTGACTACGTTTCTGTAGCTGAATTCCACCCAGAGGGACGTGCAGAGAACAGCTGGGGCTCAGTTCTGTTCTCCCACTTGGATGCCACACAGTAGGCATCCTCTAGGGTGTTCTACCCGGCCAGTCCGGGAGGGCATAAGCATCCCAAATTACTGTCCTGTCTGCCAGCTCAATTAGATGTCTTAGACACTCTGAGGCATCTCAGTGTTGCATATCTACATGTGGATATCATCTCAGTTGAGCCTTTCACTTCCCAGTCTGTGAGAGGTGTCTGTGACAGATGGGGTGAATCACTCTCCCAAGATGTGTGTCTCTCTCCATTGACTTCAGAAAGAGCCTGACTTTTAGGCCCTGTGCTGTGAAGATGGGATTGAATCGCCTGAGCATAGGTATCTTGAATTGCTTGAGGTGCTGCAGCGTATTCTACCCAGCTCCCCACTGCTGCTTCAGAAGTATATTGGTGTCCTCTAGTCCTGTGCCATATCTGCTGGTCCCATGTTTCAGATACTCCAGGATGTCTTAGATGGTGCTTTACACCCATGCTTAGACAACTCTCTCAAGCTCTACATAACTTCCTAAATACATGTGATGCATTTTAAACCAGTGATACCACTGCTTTGGGGGGATATTTGATTTTTTTTTCACTTTTCTCACAATTTATTTTGATCTGTTTCTTATTTATTAAACCTTACTGGTTACAGCTATGACAATATCACAGCAAAACCACTTTCCCTCCTCTTGGAATGGAATAGTTGGATTAATCACACAAGTTCAGGCAAGAATGAAGGAGCACTTTCTCAGATGAGTTCAGTACCCGGTGATGTCAGTGAAGGCTTCTTATGAGGGCTCCTTTGTGCAACACACCTGATAAAATATGCCTAACTGAATTAAGCTTCTAAATGGGGATATGAGCAGGAGTAAAAAAAAATTGGTTCAGATACGCTACATGTTTGTATAAGATTGAGATGCAGAGGAAATATTTTCTAAACTCGGTCTCTTCTGGGGACATGCTGTCAAAGACAGATGAAAGCAGAATTGTTTGTCACTTCTTTTGAGGTTTACATAGCTGCATGTTTGGACTTTGCGATGACAATTTAAAGTTAAGTGGTCTGACTGTTTTATGAATACAAACTCCAGAACAGACTTCTAAAAGCATTAATGTAACACTGAACAGTCAGCTGACTCACAAGGAAAGATTTGTTTCTTCTATCTATAATAATCAAAAGGGGCTTTAACTGTTTGGCACTACTATCAAAATGCTAATTGCTGTACGTTTGTATTAAGCAAGCGATAGAAAATGATCAGTGTGCAGACTGGAAAACTGCTGTGAGTGGGATTCTCCTTACGTCCTGTTAGCAATGCAAGGGTTAGAAGGATCTAAATGAAGCTGGTCCTCCAGGCTCTGTCTATAGTTAATGAAGAGAGATACATGATTCAGGGAATGATTCAGCACATTAAACCCTAAGGATCTAATGTAGGCAGGTTGAATGGCGCTCCTGTGAGGCAGGGGTGCCGCATTCATCTCCTTCCGGATAAAATTACCCAAGTTGGTGTGAGATGCAGGCAGTGACCTTTCCCAAGTGCTGCTAAGGGATTACAGCTCTGAAACAAGGCCTTCTGCTCTCATCCACATAAACAGCCTTTCCTCTCTCCAGCTGAGGTCAGTGGCCATCCTGAGGCTAACGTGAGGGATTGTTGGTGTCAGCCCGAAAGGAGATAACACATGCATCACTGCCATTTGGAGATGGATTTCATACCAACACTCATCACTAACAGACCATAAATAGTTATTTTAAATATCACCAGCAAGAAAAACAAATAGGTATTTGGCTTGAACACTTTTTAAAGTAATAGCAGCAATGCTAAGATCTTTGTTTTTTCTGAAATAATGCACGAACAAACCTAGTTAAGTCATACGGAGTCAAGTTCGCCTTTGAAAGTCTACAAGTTATTAGGATTTATAAAGGATTATCTGCATTGGCACTTTTCATTAGTTACAGCCTTTAAAGGCTGGCAGCATGTGATGTCTCTGCTTTATTCAGGATGCTGCTCAGAATTTGGAAGCTTGTAGTTAAAAAAGGATATTAATGTGTTTAGAAGTATTCTCTTTATGTCAATATGGAATGTTTCTTAAACCTGTCTTTTTCATTGCAAAAATGCTTGAACTGTTCTTACAACATGAGAGTACTCCAAGCTGAACTGTGCTACCAGCCTTCCTTTTTATGCTCTTCCTCCCACCTCCTCTGTTTGCAGCCTTTAGTTCTGACGGAGCATGACTGAAACCTACAGTCTTTGGTGACCTTTCACTTCACCTTGGCCAATTCTAGATTAAGATCCAGGCCTCTGCACTGAACAAAACACAAGGGCTGGTTCTCTGCATCTAAAGTGAAAGGGTAAAATTAAGATCCCATCAAATACGGATTGAGTATTGCCAGCCAGATTTTTATCCTGAGATGCTACACTGGGTTATGAACAAGCTGCGGTAGAAAGACCCAAGTCTACAATGGAGGTAAACATCTTCTTTTCTGCTTCTCCTTTTAGGGTAACCAGGCTACGCTATTTCCAGAAGAGCAGAGAACTAACAAACATTGCTTTTAGCTGCAGGGTAATCCCACGTCTTGACTAGAAATGCCATGTCATTTTCCAGTTGAATTGCCATGAAGATTGACAGAATACAGTAGATAGAATACAGCACAGACAGAGGCGATTGGAAAGACTCGCATTGTGGAAGACTACTGTGATCGTCAAAGGAATTTGCATAATGGTGGTGTCAAGAAGATACCCAGGTCCTTATCTGAATTAGTATGGTTGCGTTCCTGCTCAGCGATTTAAGCTGCATATCGGAGAAACCTCTAGATGTTTTAGGCTCGTGATCAGAACCATAGCAAGACATTTTGGTGCCCTAGTGCAGCCAGCACATGCCTGGCACCCAGCGGGAGTGCAGCTCGCCAAAACCTCATACCCCCAACTAAGGGTGGCTGTTTGCAGCTGGGCGCTCCTCGCCCCTCGCTCCTGCTACGGCGCTGAGCACGGCTCTCTTTGGCAAGACAGGCCAATGCTGTGCAAGCGTTCAGCAATAAGCTCGGAGGGTATGCGATACAGTCTGTTTTGATTCAGATGCTTTACAACTCTTTAATTTTGCTCATTGGCTTTACCTCGAGATGATTGCTGAGGCAGTATTAACAGCTATAATAATTAGCCTGCTATAAATCTATAGATGTATAAATAGCAGGAACATCAAAGTCTGAAATGTGAATCCAATGATTGGTAGTAAAGAAAATAATCTTATGTTAAAGTCTTGTTTTCAAAATGATTGAATAAATAAAGCAAGATTAGTGATCACTGAAGTTTTAGCTGATTATAGTCAATTTTTGAGATGGATGGAAATAAAGCAGTGGTAATTTTATAATTAAGTAAAGAAGTAGAACAAATCAACGTGCCTTTGCAAGTGTGTATGTTAAAGAACTAGCTGCTAAAATTGCCTTAATACGTAAAAACATTTTTAATAAAATAAAAAAAATCATAAAATATTGCTGTAGATCAATTTTCAAAGAGAATTTATACTGCAAAGTACCTGCCATGGATCATCTGGTTTTTGGCCTTCAGGAAAGAGCTTATTCTCCTCTAACATTTCTAATACATAAAAACTAAGTCATATTGTTCTCCTACAATGCAATTCTGTACCGTTTCCAATGGAGAAAAAAAGATTTACTGAATGCTGGAAAAGCTGGCACAGAAACTATATAGAGTGATTATGAAATTATTAAAAAAAAATTGTCAGGAGATTACCACTCTTCTACTATATTACAAAGCCATTTCTATTAATTCGAAAATGGAATATGTTTTGCCTTACCAGCCTATCCAAACTTGTGCCAGCAGCAGTTGTAGGTCGCTCCTCTGGGTTATATGGTCTAAACCGGGTATTGAAGTTTTCAGGGACAGAACGGGAAGATCTCAGGGCAGGTGCTGGTTTAGGTTGGCCACATCCTTGGAAAACCTGAAAAAGATGTTGTAGGTTATATTAAAATCATAAAAAAATGGAAGCTGGTATTTTATAGCCTCTTTACTCTCTCTTTCATATATTTGAAAACAGCTTTGACTGACATTTTGATAATAGTGAATTGAGCACTTGCCCTGCATTAAAACTCAGGTTAATAATTAAGCATTATTAATCACTCAGTGAAGGTATAAAAACATATAGGGACCTTAAAACCCCCTTAATTTAGGAAGGTGATTATTGTAAGAAGTTAACATCTGAAAGCATTTTAATTGCTGTCTTTCCAGGAAGAGAAATGAGCAAAAGGAAGTCCTTTGTGGCAGGACTTAGTTGATAATAGTTTTAGTTTTTTTTTTAAAATGTGGTATTTACCCAGCATCACAGCTCATTCATAATCCCTACCCACAGCTCTTCCCACCTTGTAATTTTGTTTGTAGTCTGAGAGAAAAGGTCAATGATGAAATAGTCTTTTAACTGGATAACTTTCTTATTCCCTACTAATCTCTCCCTAGAAGAGGGGTGAGGCATATTGAGTGGGCAATAGTGAGAATTATTTTCTGCTAGTGTGTTTGTTTTCTAGGTATAAAAAATCATGTTCAGGGTTATGAAATTTTTCATGTACTTCCATTTGGAAAAAGGTTTCAGTAGCATATATCTGGTGGATACTAAAGGACACAGAGGACACTTTTGACTACTGGATATCAAGTGTATATATATATCCCAGAGGAACCCTCCCAGAAGTTGCTTGGCTGAAAGGAGGTAGAATATTCAGAGTTAAATTTTTCAAGTGCTCTCCCAAGGATCCCAGCTTTTGCCTTCATACCAACTTTTTCAGTTCTGCAATCATCCTTCTTTTTTGTGACCATTGTATTTTGGCTGTTTCAACATTTTGTCTCCATTCAGAAGAAAAAAAAAATTCAGAATTTCTTGTAAGATATATTTTACAAAACCCTAAGGCCAGACACAAAATATCTGTCTTAATGTGCTTTGTGGAGGTGAAAACTCCTATGCAGGTGCTGTGTTTTGTTTGTAGGACCAGATTACTCCTTTTTGTGTGGCAAATAAGATAGCAAGCTCACAAGCTATGCTGTGAGCCAGTGATCAAAAAGAGTCATATTTCATTTTTTGACTTTAGATTTTCTGCTCTGAGTGGTTCTGTCCTGAAGTAGCCATGGATGGCATGACTTTTGTTGCTTTCAGGATACATTAAAATTGGCTCTTAGTTAGGTTTTCTGATGTTAATTTAGAGGCCCCAAATGATTCAAAATTTGCTGAAAGAAACTGATTCATACTAAATTTATGTCCAATCATCAGGTCTGTTTTGGCTCAAAGTCCAGCAAGTCAGCTGTTGTACAGCCACTGGGATTTTTAATTTATGAGCGGAATACTGCTTGATCTGGTTTGAGAATATCTGTAAGATTTTTTTAAAAGTTTCTAGCCTCTCTAGTCATGAGGACTATTGGACAATAAATTCATTTAATTGACCAGGAAAGATGATTTTAGCTTTTAAATTCTAAATTTTTCATCAGGAAAGAATCTTTGAAGAAAATTCAACTAAGATTAATGTTCAGGATTTATAGATGATTGTGTATGATACTGTACATTCTAAAGGGGCAAATACATATGTTGAGGGCATCAGTTATACTTACAAAAGTTTATTCATATTTCTTCCAACTGAAGATAAGTTATGTACAGAAAACATAACTGTTTATTTAGATATCTATGAAATCCCATGTAGTCAATTAAGCAATCAGATATTTGCTTACAAAGACAAGTGACAATTATCCAAAACATGCAACTTGACTCTCAGAGGAAAGGAGAGTGAGGGCACTGAATCTTCTTAAATTTCACAGTGCGTGACTGTTAGGCTACTTGTATGACCATGTGGAGTAACTGCAAGTCTACATAATTTATATTTCATTTTGTCTTATGACATACTGAAAAAAACACAACACAGACTTTGTGGCATTTAGCTTCATACGAATAGTTGTAGCAAGTAGTTTTATGTGAACAAATTTACATAAAGCCAGACAACAATAGAGATGGAAATTAGATAGCAATTTTTACATCACAGAAGAAGAAATAATTTACTTTTTAAATGGCTTCGCAGAAACGCACAAAGGATACAACATTCAGTTACTAAACTTTGGGTGTAAAAGAGACATTTTCTAATTTGCATCCAAGTATTCAGTGCCAGAACAGAGAATGTAAAGCTGATACCTGAAATTAACAAATACTCCCTAAGAAGAACCACATGACATACTTTCTTCACAATGCTACTCAGAGATATTGAGTAATTTCTGGAAGAATATTCAGGTGTTTCATTACAGATGCTGGGAATTGGCAGCATAAATCCACTCTCTTTAAAAAATTGCATTTTATATATAATTGGTGCAGTCCACTGCATCCGAATTTAGAGAAGGGATTCCATTTGAAATTAAGAAACCTAAATTTAGGGGTATATATGTAGGTATCTATATTTAAGCTAAACATCTAAGCTTCCATTTTAGACAGTGGAGATCAAAAGCTCCCTTCAGTTGCTCTCACATCAGCATCTATAATAGTTTGTGGTGTCCTGGGATGTCTGAGACATCTGTTAAGACTATCTTAACACAAGACCATTCCCCACTGAACTGCAGCTAAAGCTCAAATGGGATACCCTGGAGTGTCACAAAGAGCACTAGACCTCTGTGGTCAGGGATATGAACGAAGCCATGAGATCAAGTCAACAGAGCCAGTGAAGAATTACATCTATCGAGCTGACTAAATGGAGGCATCTACTTCAGGACTAGGACGTAGATAGTGTAAAAAAAGAGTCCTTTTCCCAGGAGATCTCAAAGTTTTGAATCCCAGCAGTTTGTTCTCTATGAAGCCTTGAGTCATACTGTTATTTAGACATGTGCTAGTGCTCAGTGTTTTCCTATCGAGTGTCTCTATATGACTCTGCTCCATTGACTCTTTCATATTCAGATAGAATGGCATTGATTTTTTCCTGAAATGCCATTATATTTTTCCTGCACAGAGCTCTGGAAAGAACGCAGATAAATGAAGAGGTTTTGTTAACATGAAACTCGGGGGCTATTTTGAGAAGAACCTTGGATGTAGTTTTATTAAGATTTCCTCCTTATAAATAATGCACAGGCAGTCTGCTATGTCATGGAGCTCATTCATCCTTTTAGCTGAAGTAATTGCCGAAGAGGAACATATATCTATAGGTTAAAATGGCACATACATCAGCTCGGATAAAAGTAGATTTAAGACTTACTAAGGTGAGACTCAGTTATGGGATAGCCTTTATGAAAGTGGAAAAAACTTGGCGTGGCAGCCAAATGACACTTACAGAAGCCAAACATATCTGTATACTACCAGACTGTTTAAAATGCAGAAAATAGTCTAGTATGTTGTGGTTTGAGTAGCAACGAAGACACAATTATGCTGATGCCACCAGATTAGGAATTTTCTCAATTTTGAAGAAAAATGGATGTTATAACATCTTTTCTGCTGTTTTTTGAGTTTTCCTCCGCTTCTTGTGAATGAGCAATCTCTGCAGATGTCAACTAGTAAACATTTATATCGCTAAAATGGAACAGATGTAGGATTTACTCTTTGACTTGAAGCAGGAATCAAAGCTAATGGTACCGACAGCCTTATGGGAAGATTGTGAAGGCCCCAAAACATGTTTGTTTTGGCCAAGATTGAAATGAGCATTTCTGTGTTACGACTCTCTGAATATGACTCCCTGAATTACCTCAGGGAGAATGAGAATAAGGTAAATGTATGCTATGACTAAGTCTTGGATATGAACTGAGCCATGGAAAACAATATACAGAATATGAAACTTTTACCTGAGAAATAATCAAGCTGTTGCTTAGCACTGAGTTTGGCACTATAATGTGCAAATACTGAAGAGGTGTCACTGGCAAATAACAAAGATATTTCAGTAATGAAGATAACATGTCTCAGACATTATCTGCAGAAACCCAAGGTAAATCTATTGCAGCCTGACTTCTACCAGAGGCAACCTTCAGGGAATACCACTGAAGTCTGGGTAGACCCAGATTGCAAAGCCTACTCTTAAAACATGCTGAATGTGCTGATGTCTTGGGAGGCATCTCAGGCAGTCCAGACTGATTGGTTTTGCACTCTGTGTGGTTTGGTTTGCAGAAGGTACTCCATCAGAATGGCTGCAGGTGTTACATGATGAAGCTATGGAAACTGGTTTTGATGATCTTCAGTCCCGGCCTTTTTTTGGAGAAGGGAAACTTGGGTCTGACTCAGAGCATGTAGCTTCCTCTAGCAGGAAGGCTTTGGGGTCTGACTTTCTAGACCATTGCTCCTTTTTGAAAAGCATTTCCAGATATTGCAGCTGTCAGGAATGGGACTTGCCCTGAGGCAAAGTAAGGACCTCATGTGGCTGTCATTCAGGCACATGACAGCCACACAAGGTAAGCAGCCTATGAAGCCTAGAGATTTGTGGTCAGACTTTCTAGACAGCCAGTGCTGAATATAGACTGCAGAGAAATATCAAGGAACAGAGAAAGATTCCAGCCTCAGGATGAATTGGAGGATCTTAACGTAATACTTAACCACTACCTGGTTAATGTGAACTGTGCTAAAAGAATCATCCACAATCGGCACACAAACAAGAAAAGTTAATGGCCTAGGAACAGAGGTGCTCCATTTTATGCAGGGACAGGTACTGTGATGTGGCTGAGTCTGTATGTCCTTGGTCAGCAGTACAAAGGTAGAAGGGGTACATGTGGCATCTCTATAATTCTCTGTCTCGATATTGATGTGCACCCATCAAGAGTGGAAGACAGAGGGTTTGCGTCTTCTGAGGAAATGAAAGACAAGGCGTGAACTCAAGCAATAAGCCCTGACTGTCTGCACTGATTAACTGTTAACTCATTGGCTTTTTCTTGGACTGCTCCAACTTGCTCTTGGCAGAATGAAACAGCTCCAGAGAAGGTAGCGCTCAGCAGTATAGAAATGAATTAGGCTGTGATACTTTGGCCTCAAGATCAGGCACTGGTCCTTGTCCCCCTTTTATTTATTAGTATAACTGTAACCATGAACACTATTTCTTAGAAGAATAGTGCTGAGTAGGGGGGCATATTTATAGGAAAAAGATATTGGACAAAACCTTCAGTACTACATCAAGTGAAGAATAGAGGGACAAACCAGAAAAATTGAGACTTAGGAAGTTCACGATGTATTTTTCTGCTGATGTCTAAAATTGAAGACTTCATCATTCACATAAGAGCGTGCATTCTTGCTTATTTTTATACACTTCTTATGTTGGAAAGTGTACATTGTTGCTCACTTAATTTAGTCTTCATATGCACAGTAATGTACAGTCAATGTGTTATATCAAACATACTTCTATTTTTCTCAAATAAATTTCAATATATAATTGCAGCAGGTATAATACAAAACATCATTTTGTGATACAAAGACAAATTGATAGCGCAATTTAATGTGAATGACTTTCGGAATAGGGCAATTTTATATAAATATTTGAAACAGGAGAGGGACGGATTTTGGATGAAATGAACTCTGGGTCTTCTGCCTGCAAAGAGGATGAGATTAGTGAGGGGCCCTTGAGGAAGAAACTGTTTGGTTTTATTTGTTCCATTCCTTTCAAAAGAGAAACAAAATGGCCCCAAATTCTACTGAATACAGCGTAGAGCCTCTTCCTAGACATCAACCAGATTTTTAGGTAGAAAAAGCTGCGTGTCAGCGGTGAAGAATAATCTATGTGTATGTGGGTGTTGCAGGCATAACATTATTAGTGCATCATCATTTTCCCATTGGAAAAATGTGCTGACTGACTTGTGGAAAAATAGCTGTGATTCCTAGTCACCACATTTTCAGTAGGTACAGTCAAATGCAAGATACAAAATTGTTTGAAGAAAGAGAAAATAGCGTGATTTTGTCACCCCGCCTGAAGCTTTCTGAGCGGTGTCTCAGAATAATTGACAAGCGTGGCTTTTCTCCTACATTAGGTCTGCAATTGCATTCCATGCAGCCCATTACATCCGGCAATGTATCTGTCATTTTCACTGAAGCTCTAAGTGGTCAGTATGTATAAGGGGGAAAAATTAGATGACAGATGACTGATTCGAAGTCCACTCATACATCATCTCTACAGATCTGACATGACATAGGAGAACGTAGCACTAAACCCAAAGTCTTTGCCTTGCGCTTTTCTTTAAGAATAAAACATTTCCATGTGTTAAGACCTGAAAAAAGATGGATATAACCTAGGAAAACAAGGAAATCACATTTCAGGAGAATAATGGTCTACACAGAAATATACAAAGGCCCCTCAAGGGTAGACAGCTCTGTTATCTATGAAAATATAATAAAATAAATTTCACTGATATAATTTGGTTTCTGTTTCTCAAGATTTAAAAAAAAAATTGGCTAAGGTTTCTTTTAGAAGAAAATCTTTACATTGCAAATGGAATTGCTGTGATTTATTAATCTTTACAGCAAATAAAATATTTTTTGAGGGACAGGAGAAACAGCCTGCTCTGCTACAAACAAGTAGTGAGGTGAGCTTGTGCCAAGACATCATGGGACTCTGGCAGGGGATGCAGCTTCCTGACTAATGGAAAAACTGTGAGAAGCAAGCAAGTAAAAAGGAAAATGAAATACACCTGAGCTTTGGGTGAGTTTTCAGTGAAAATATTTTTTGTTTCTTTTTCTGAGGTAAGGGCTGAGTTTGCTGAAGCTAGCCTTTAATTCCCAAAATATTTGAGAGAATTTGGCTGTTAAACGCCTTGATCACTGCTGCCAGAACAAAGTCTCATTAGGCAGGATGTAGACTGCTTTCAAAATCCTTCACGTAGGTTGAGAGTAAAAAGGATCTCGAAGGAAATCCTTAGCAACCTGCAGCACTGGGGCCATAAAGAGCATCTGACTTTGGGTTGGCAGGAAGAATATTAACCTCAGCCTGCTCCCTTTTGTCCCCACATTTTTCCCAGCTATGGCAGCTTCCTTCCAAGCAATGGAAATTCACTGGCTGGGATGGCAGTCTAGCCAGCACCTACCTGACTACTGGGAGATCAATGGGAGGTAAAAACTCCTAACGCAGAGAACCTGGCAAACTGTTGACTTTAGATTTTGAGCCACAGTGCACTGATGAATATTAAGGAAAAGCCATTAATTGTTGACTGTTGGCTCAACAGTACCTGCTACTGAATTCAAAGGATCTTATTAACATGAGGTTCAGAGGTGGTGGTGATCTGTGTACACACACTAAAAATGGAAAGGAGGAAGCCGGTATCATTAACTCTGTTTATCTTCATGTCAGAATCCAGACAAAACTCTATCAAACTGAGGTCTGGTAATCAGAGACTGTCCAATGTAATGGTATTTCCCTTGAGTGGCTATTAAAGGAGGTTAAACAGAACATTTTGTGTATTCACCACAAACACATTATACTTCAGTCTGACCTAGACAGATCAAAATGTGTTTGGAAGTTAATATGGAGAATCACAGATGAGACATGAGCCGAAGTTACCAAGCGTACTCCGCAGGATATTGCTTACAAAGTTACCGCCAATTTTCAGCGCGCTCTGTTTTCCTTAAATCTCTTACAGCTATTAATTTGGAGTTTACTAAATGGTGCCTTTCTCCCTGCCACTCCCTTTTGAAAACTTCAAGCTTGTTTAACTAGATGAAGGATTCAAAGGGAGTCTGGTGGACTGTCGAATGAGCAAAAGCAACTTCTAGTGGTCTGGACAATCTTTCTTAGGGTCTGGACAGAAAAATGGTGGAGCTGTTTTTCCCCCTGGTTGTGACATTCAGCAACAGAGAAGGCGCAACTCACACAGTACCTTTGCCGACACCTGCATGCTGTTTTCTTGCATGTTCATGATGGCTTCAGAAATCTTGACATCAATAGGATCCATGACTGATTCAATGTTGAATGGTCCCTCTAATCTCTCCGCTACCAGAAGCATAGCATCTGTTAAAACACAAAGCAGCCATTCCCTTAAAGAAGGGATACCTTGGGGTGCCTCGGGCGGACCAGTGTTGCCAGCCGGAGGCGTGGGTACCGAGCGCTCCCCAGCAGAAGCCCATGGGGATGTGTGGCAGCGGGACCGTGAAGCCTGCAGGGCAGCTTCCCAGCTGCCAAATATATCTTCCCCTACCGCTGCCACCACAGAAAAAGGAATAAAGACTGTAAAAGTTAGATTAATAATAGTTGCCATAGCATTATTGAGCTTGGGGTAAAATTATTTTACACAGCATCACACCACTCAAAGCAGCCAGTGCTCTGGAGCGTACTTATGTAGTCTCCTTCCCGAGAAAAAGCAGGATGATAGAAATGAATCCCTGGGGTATGTTCTTAGAGTTTGTGTGAGATGACGAAAACTTTGATATGATGTATCAGGGTGTTATAATTAAAGCAGCTGTTCTTTCTGACCTTAATGATCTCATTTTCTTGCAATATGAACAGCAGATGAATATTGGATTTCTGCCATAGCGTATAGGTATAAACCATGTTTGCCTTGCTACATTTTCAAAACATGGTTGCAAGTTGTATGCAGAAACATATATTCTTTGTATGTTTTGGATTTTAAAAACAATTGTTTGCTTAATTTACATTAGAGCCCCTCTCCAAAATAATTTTATCTTTTTGTGTTCATTAACAAGTAAAAAACAAGCAACTGAACAGAAATTAGTAACAGTAAAAAAGGTTTTCCATACATCACATATGTTTGTCTATGCCCAGACAGAGATTCATCACAATTTCTGTGGCAATAGCCATGCGACAAACTGGATTTATACTATACCTTTGAACATCATATTTGATCCTTGTCTCATATGTTAACATTTAAAATTTTCAGCATCTAATTTGCTTTAAACAGATGCCACTTGCAATTTTAACATGATAAACAAAAATCTTCACATGCTTTCTTCTTTATCCCTCAGACTTAGGCTCCAAAATGTACTAATCAGACTTCCTTCCAAAACGGACCCCCCCATGCTTTGCTGTTGTAAGCACCCGTCCCACGGCAGCTACGTGGAGAAGGCATGGAACACCCCATAGCCCTGACGGCAGTGTTTTTTAGCTCCGCGCTTGGCTGTGGAGTCCCAGTGCTTCTTGCCAGCCTGCACGGCCGTCTTCTCCCTCCCTACAGAAGCACATGTGTGTGGATGAATGGGAAGAAGAGGCTGGCGTCTCACCCTAGCAGTTGAGACACAGACTCCCATGCACAGCCTGACCTGAGGACTACAATATGTTGTTTATATGCAGTCAATGTATGCCTAAAAATCCCACTGAAATGGAAATTACTTGGCATGTAGTACCTCAGCACTCTTGCAAATTCAGGTCTAGTATTTCACAGAACTTTTAGGCTGGAAAGAGTGGGGGCATGTAGCACTTGTTGCTAGCTGTGAGAAATGGTGAGATGGTAGGAACTTGGTTTCAGAGTTGTTATTTTGGCTGTACATTATTTAAAAATTCTTTAGTTTAAAC
Source organism: Harpia harpyja (assembly GCF_026419915.1). Classification (NCBI taxonomy): domain Eukaryota; kingdom Metazoa; phylum Chordata; class Aves; order Accipitriformes; family Accipitridae; genus Harpia; species Harpia harpyja. Next base: position 7,178,019 of record NC_068943.1, read on the forward strand.
CCTTTCCAGTGGGAAACTTGGCGAAAACAGCACCTAGCTCTGATGGAGGAAACAAACCAGTTTTCATGCACACAGATATACACACATATACACATGCACACACATACACATAAAGATTCCTGCAGTAAGTTAGCAATTTTTCCACATGCAAAGAGGATTTGTAAGTGTGGAATAGTATAAAGGATTTTCTTCTTCACACATTTGGAATGACTTGTATAAAACATTAATGCCTTAGCACTTCACAAGCAATGTGATCAGCCTAAATCCTAGTTGCCACAACCAGTACTAGGCATTGTTAGGGCACAGGTATGGTGGCTGGATTTTGGTGGTTTTGTTCAGGATTATGGTTAAGATTAGGGTTAATGCATGAAACAGTCACAAAGTTTTTTTGTAGGAGTAGCCCACAGCTTAAGTGCCTCTTTGTACAAGAACACTTCAGTTTGGCAACTAGCAGGTTGGAGAAGTCTAGTGCTAACCTCAAGTACAAGTTTCAGGTAAGGAACTGTGTTGAAGTAGAGTTCAGTAAATAGGTAATTGCTTCATGAGAATGGGTGGTGGCTTGAGTCTAGTTGCTGTTTCTTCTGATGGCATGGGGCACTAGTTCTGAATTAAGTCTTGAAGTGGAATCTTAGCTACGTGGCAGAAAAGTGCATCATCCTTAACTGAACAAGAATCACAGCTTTAATTGTAAGAACAGCCTTTCCTCAAGCAAAGTGCTTTCCACTTCAAAATTCATAGTTCTCGGAGATGCAAACTAAAGATCTGTTCCTGGCTTAGACAGTTTGTATCTTTAGAAAAAACATTCTTTAGTTCATCAGCTTCTATTTTCTGAACCTTAACCCTACCCATAAACTTAGTTTTTCCTTAGTCATTGTACTGGAAGTGGGCAGAGGCTGAGAAATGTAATACCTGGCTGCCAAAGGTCTCTGTGAGCTTTTTGCTGTGTTGAGCTTCCTTGTTTGATATAGTATGGTATAGGTCTGATGGTGGGTTCAAGAGCTCGGGTTCAAGTTAAGGTTAGTGTCAAGTTTATGTTTCAATCACATGGGCTATAGCTTTTTGCTAAAGAAAAGGGAAAGAAAAGAAAAAAGAAAAGAAAAAAGAAAAGAAAAGAAAAGAAAAAAGAAAAGAAAAGAAAAGAAAAGAAAAGAAAAGAAAAGAAAAGAAAAGAAAAGAAAAGAAAAGAAAGCAAAATCAAGCAGTAGATCCCAGGTTGTCTATATTCGTTAATTGCTGTCTCCTTCTTTGGCTTGGAATGACTCTGGACCACTCCAGGCAGCTGTTCACAACACAAACCTGTGGAGAAGCTAGCCTGAAGCAGTGAGGCTGTGGCCAACAGTATCACTTGCCATTTGAGCCCTGCAATCTTTTATTTAGTTAGCACTATAGAAATATGGCTAAGGGACCAATGGGTTAAGGGAAAAGTTTAATTTGAAATATCCATACCTTTATTGAGGACAGGTACATCTTTATATCAGCAGTCTGTATTTTTGGTTTGGCACTAGAATGTGGGACAGGACTAGTGTTAAACTAGAGGCCTATACAGGGACATATTTGAAGAGGCAGAGTCTGAGAAATGGACTAAATGCTGGGATGAGAGATGCTTGAAGGGCTCAGGTAAAACAGGTTCCTCCTGCAACATTATTTCTGAGACTGACACAAGTTGTGCTTCCAGTTAAGGCTCATTCTAGGGCTCAGCTCAGACTAAAAATTGTGTGCAATTGTACAGTTCAGATGAGCTCTTGCACAAACGGAAAACTAATGTTGCTTGAGGACTAATTTTATCTTCAATTTCAGCAGGTGTGTGGGGCCGTGGCTGATTTAGCAGTGACTGGACTGCTGGGTTACTCCTGTCTCCTTCTGGTAGGAGTACTACAAGCTTTAGTTGAGCAAAAGAGGATGAGCAATTGCCACTTCTATGAACTCCAAAATTATTTTCTTAGCCTCTGTCTGACTGAGCTCTTCCTTCTACCCTTTCTGTAACCATCGTGTTTTTTCTAATATTAAGTCAAACCTATCCAGGTGATATCTGACAGCTCTAGACTGAGAGAAGCCTTGAAGAGTGAGTATGAAGGCTCCTTGTGAATATAATCACTACTGTAGTTAACTAGCTTCTATCTACCGATTTTTTGAGTTAGCCCTCAGATTAAAATTCAGACTTAATTTCCTATCCTTACATTGATCTTTAGGAAAAAAAAACCCTGCACAGTGTGTTGTCTTAAGGTGAATTCATCCCTTGGAAAATATTTCCTTAGCTCATTAGGTTGCATCCTCTTGTTTGCCAACCCTAACCCTTACTCCAGTGCTAAACCTTATTATTCACTTGCACAATTCTATATGAACACACACAATATATACACACCAGGTTTCCTATGCAATTGAATTAAAGCTGTTAGGTTGAATATAGTAAAAATCAGATGAAATTTCATGATCTGAGATTTATAACAGGACAGTCAAAATGATGTAATGGTGCTTCCCAGACTGTAGCTCTTTAAATCTATAATCATGTAACAAAAAACACAACACTGTTGTCCCAGGTCTCTTTTTTTCTCCTAAAAATGTTACGAATATTATTACAGGAGAAGCTGGAAAGATGTCAAAATGAAGTTAAGAATATCTATACGCTTCAGTCTTGAAATCTTAATTCCCAACAACAGACCCTTGAACTCAAAGAAAGCCTAATTCAGTTCAGTGGGACTGTGTGTGGGTTTAATAATTTCTCAGTCAGCTCAAATAGTAGATGTTGGGAGCTTAATTATGGTTCGTGCTATAAAAATCTGAAAATCGATTGATTAATTGACTACCTGTTTTTTATGTTGTTAATATGCTTGGACTGTATTGTTCAATTACATATGTTCTTTTTTTTACCTCTTTTGCATTTTTCAAAATCTGCTTTGCTTAGGCTAAGTACCTGTCTCCCCTCTCCATATACTAGAGCACTTGGCAAAAAGCTGGCATCTAGCTGCCAGGTGAGTGGATCAGGAACTCAGTTTAGGTCAGTCATTCTTGCGTTGTGGGTTTGTTAGTGACTCGGAAACAATAAACATGACTAATTGCTCACTTGAGGACATGGGCTTGCAAAACAGTCCAGAGAAAGTGCAGAGCATACGGCACACTAGGCTCACTGTCAGTGCCACTGCTCTTGACCTCTCCTGCTAGATGTGTGTTGTTCAAAACAGGAGTGAGGACCTTCCTGATGCAGTAAAAAAAACAAGTCTACTGGAGTCCTAGGTGTAGTCCCAGGGGCCCCCAAATGTCTCTGCTGGCTGAGCACAGCAGCTCTGTTTAACCGCTTTGTATTCCCTTGTTCACACCAAGAAATACTGTAGGTATATGACAGTGGCTCTTAGAAGGACATTGTTTTATTTTAAGCAATATATAAGAAAGAGATCCTGCAGAAATTTTTGGTTTACTTCACAGATTTTTTTTTTTAAAGTTTTATAGGTGCCATTTTAATGAGAAGCACAGGACAAAACTGATCACCATGCTAAGTGGTTTATTGTATAACTTAAAAATTCAGAAGGCCATGTGAGAATTTCAAGATACAATGACATTTTGTGAACCCTGAGCATCTCCAGGCAAAATAATGGCTAGACTAATAGTATAAATAGACAAGAATTTGCCTCTGTTTCCTAGGAACTGCATCAAGCCAGTGTCTTTTTGACTTTTCTTGATACCAAAAGTGATGTCTTCCTGTTTATGTTACATTTCCTTCAGGGCAGGTTTCCAGAAAACTTCCTAGTAAATCCCAAATTGAAACAAAAGGAGCAGGGACAAGGACACTGATTTATGAGACATCTGACAAGTCAACACCCCCCCCACCCCCCCCAAACTAGACTGAAATACAAAGTTCCTGTAGAAACAGTCAGTGCCTCCTTTTTCTTGACACCTTTCTATCATCAAGAAAATGCGAGGAGGGTCTGATAGGGAAGACTCAGGGAGCTGATAAGGAAAGGCATTTTTTGGGTCTGTGTTAGTCTGGCTGTGACATTAGTTTTTCCTTTCATGCATACAGTGTTGTTGTACTTTTAAATTATCAGTGAGATTCCAGCAGTGGCTGAGTGTCATGGTTTAACCCCAGCCAGCAACCAAGCACCACGCAGCCGCTTGCTCACTTCCCCCCCCCCCGCAGTGGGAGGGGGGAGAAAATGGGGAAAAAAAAGTAAAACTCATAGGTTGAGATAAGAACAGTTTAATAGGACAGAAAGGAAAAAAAAAAAGATGATGATGATGATGATAATAATAATATGACAATAATAAAAGAATTGGAATATACAAAACAAGTGATACACAATGCAATTGCTCACCACTCGCTGACAGATGCCCAGTTAGTTCCAGAGCAGCGATTCCCCCGCCCCCCAGGCCAACTCCCCCCCTGTTTATAGACTGGGCATGACATCACACGGTATGGAATACCCGTTTGGCCAGTTTGGGCCAGCTGCCCTGGCTGTGTCCCCTCCCAACTTCTTGTGCCCCTCCAGCCTTCTTGCTGGCTGGGCATGAGAAGCTGAAAAATCCTTGACTTGGTCTAAACACTACTTAGCAACAACTGAAAACATCAGTGTGTTATCAACATTCTTCTCATACTGAACTCAAAACATAACACTGTACCAGGTACTAGAAAGAAAATTAATTCTATCCCAGCAGAAACCAGGACACTGAGCTTTCCCCAGGCAAATCCAGAAAAGCATCTATGGACGAAGTCTCTAAAAAGGTTTTTTCTTCAGGGAGACAAAGAATGGTAAAATACTAAATTGCATGTCCGTTACAAAATCTTAAGGTATATTTTGTTTGGGGAAAAAAGGGAAGAAGAACTTTTCTTAAATTTCCTATCAGGAGGTTTCTATTTTTTTCTAGTCCCATATATGTGGTCTAACACTTATTTATGAAGAACTGTGAAGTGCTTGTTCACGTAGTTGCTTAGAGGAAGGTTCAAAGGATTAGTTCATGGATTGTAGAAGAAGAGAGATAAATCAGTTGTAAACAGACTGAGCAACTTATTTTAGTTGACTACGACCTTGAGAGTGGCAATGACTGTTTTGGAAAAGGATATAACTGTTAATATGCTGGGCTGCAAAGCAGTGTTCATTTGGTATCTTCCCAGCCTTCTGACCAAGGGCAAGGGGAGGCAGGAGTTTGGGTTGTATTTACTACGTCATGTAGGCAAAACTCAGTGAGTTTTCCATCATGACACTAAATATAAGTAGCAGTCACAAAATCTTTAGAGTGTTAGATGGTAAATTAATGAAACAAAATAAAAAATAAAAATTGAAAAGTGAAATATGGGTACATATTGACTTTTTAGAAATATAATAACGGTGGAAATACAGCCCTGTAATACTCTGCCAAAACTTTTACTGCTAGATTATGATTTACTAAAAAAATTCAAGAAGAGGAAAGTAAAACCACCTCACAGGTAATGAGGTTCTAAGAACACTTTTCTCAGGAAATCAGAGTAAGGCATGGCAGTGATGCCAAAACTGCTGTTATTCTTAGGGTCCACAGTTCCCTTTTCACATTATTATTCTTGAGAACACTGTACGGTTCGATTCTGATGAGGCTTAATTGACAGATTTTCTCTCTGACTATCATTAAGCTCCACATATGTATTGGCATAATAACATTATAATTCTGTACATCCTGCTCTTTTTTTGTGGGGGGGGAAGGTACTTTTCTTAAAATTCATGTTTACACCTGTGTAAAGGGGATCTCAATATTCCTTATTTGGCTATTCAGTTATCAATATCCAGTTAAGCTTATCTGTTAAGGTATGCAGGCAAATGACTAGTCCTTGCCCGAGGTTTAGGTAAGTGAGCAAAACATGAGAAACTGCTGGACGTGGCGTGAGATTTTCCTGGAGGTAACAAGTAACAGAGTAGGCAGCTGAACAAAAGTCACAGTTAGCGCCGTGAAGAATGGCAGGATTTCACAGATGGTTAGTAAAACAGGGAGTGATGTGGAAAAAGTTTACATGGGAGAAAACAAGGGCAAAGACATCGATTAAGGTGAGCTGGGGAAAAAGCATAGGAAAATGGGGAGAAGAGGGCGTGTGAAAGAGGCCATCCATGTGGAAACACTGCTAGTCAGCAACCTTGTTGGCTGCCTGATCACTGCAGTTTGCTCTATATTCTTACTAAACTCTATTCCTAACCATTTTCTGGTTGAGAATAATAGTGTGGGTGTGCAGTGTATTTTCTCTGTGTGTGTATAACGACCTGCTAGCAAACTTCAAGCTGGACTACCTGGCGAGTACGAGGAGACCAGCAGCTGGAAAGAGCCGAGGTTCAAGCCAGACACTTTGTGAAGGGTCCAGGTCTGGGTGCAGAGTCTGGATGGTCCTGAGGTCCAGGCTATGGTTCAAGGGAGCTGGTTCAAGATGTGTGTGCTTGTGCATGAAGGGGTCTGCATGCATTCCCCTAGTGAGCTGCCAAAGTGGCCAGAATCCCATCCTGATCTGTGCGACAGAGCTGTTTTCTGAGAAAATGTTGGCAATGGGCAAGGCAAAAGTTGGATGCTGTACAAGCTTCAGGTCACTCTTAAATGCTTTCTAAGCTTAACAACACTCCACGGCAGTCTGACAAGGATCCGTTCACCCTCTCAGCCCTTCTGAGCTGATCGTTTCTGTAGCTCTTTCTAGAGCATGGAGTTCTTCAGAGGAGTAGTGAAGAAGAATGCAGTCTTGAAGGTGCCTGCCTTTACACAGTACAACCAAGATGTGTGAGACTCCAAATCAATTTTTTTGCCTGCTGTGAGGAGGCTCAAAATTTTACCTGCTGGAAAAACACCCTAACCACCTCTGCTATTCTTATGTGCTTGATAGCTCTCCTTTCAAAGCTGTTTCTATGGAATACTTAGCTATTCACCTGGACAGAAAGATTGGTCTCCATCTTAGGATTTAAGGCACACAGTTATGGAGGGGTGAATCCAGTTTTCTGGCTTATGCTTGTAGGGCTGATGTCCAAAGGCTGATGTAAAGCAAAGTACATCATAAGTTCTTGCAGAAGGGACTGGAATCCAGAATTGTCCCTGTCAGGTTAACTACCAATTAATTAAAAAGGCAAACTTTAAAAATGTGTGTGGATAATCAGATCTAATTATTTATTATCTATGTTTAATTTCAGTTATAAGAATTTGCAGATTTAAGAATTATGTGGTTTTTGATATTTCTGATCAGCTATGTAGCCATGTTGATTGACGACAATATCACTTACTCTTCCCTCAAAAAAGGAAAAAAAGAATTGTCAACAGTATGAATAAGCCAAAGCTTTCCATACCGAGTTCCTTAATAATTGAGAATTTTTTAACACTCCTGCTGGGTTTGTCTCTAACTGTCTCTTTTATGTAGAGCAGCTCAAGAAATCAGCTTAATATCATGTACAGTATATGTATGAAAAGGTTATTGGCACGCAGTTCTCATCTTATTGCAGCTGATAGCAACAAAATGAATTTTGTAGGATGAACTGCAGGTTCACTAGATTTTTTTGAGCATTTCACAGAGCATACATTTTTCTTCCATGTATTGAAAAAAATGACCATATTAAAATGTTTTTGCCTCTTTGTCTTTCCATAACTTTGAGCAATTCTAAATAATTGAGTGCATTGTTATTAGATTATATCTTATCTTTGTTCACGTATGCAAAAAGAAAGTAGCAAAGACTAGGCAAAACGATAATCCTTGTCTACTGTTAGCATTCTTCCACTACCCTATGGGAGCTGAATGCAAGATGTTCTTCTGAACTGGACTTTTAGCAGATGTCATTGCCAAATGTTGTTGAGGATTCTGTCTGAATGCTTGACATGAATCAATTAATAAAATGCAATACATTTATAAAATCTTTGTCTTTTTGCTTTTTTTCATGTGCCAAGAGATGCTTAAATAGTGTCACCATCAGTCACAGAAAATGTTGTTAGTAAATAAAATAACCCTCACTGATGCATGCCTGTGTGCTACTTACTATAGTCCATTCTTTAAATATGTATTAGCACAGACTAGTGTGCATAATTCTTTCAAGATATGTGGGGTTTGGAACACTGAAAAAAGTCCACCTTTCTGACTATTCTTTGATGAGATATGCTCAAATGGTTGAAGACAGCAAGTCATAGCCTGAAATTTCATATTTGCTGTATCCTTTCGTCAGTAAAATTCTCCTGAGTATATAGCTCACATTATCTTGGTACAGTTACAGATGTTAGAAACTCAAAGATCTTTTCAGCCATTCCGCTGCCCATGCAGAGTTACTACCCACGGTATATACATTACCTAGTGACCTGTCCAGCTCAATTTTAAACTAGCTTAGTTATGTTCTTCCCGCTTTTTTTAAGCGAGCTATTTTATTGTCTACTGTACATCACTATTAGAATATTCGTCCAGTTATGTGGTGTATTTTTTCTGCTGCTTAATTTCACTCAACTATTTCTAATAAGCTACCTCATATCATCTTAAACAGTCCTATTCTTTTCTCGGTTTTCACATCCCTCAGATATTTGTAGACACCTGTCATATCCTCCTTTAGTTTGTGCTTGGTCACACTTTCCATGCTAATTATTTTACTCTGTTTTCATAAGTGATTTCCTCAGGTCTTTTGCTGTTTTCTGTATTTCTTTTAAAGGAGCTCTCTGGTATTGTGGTGTCTAGAACAATTAAACTTTTAAAGTTGGATCTCATTAGTGCTGCTTTGCAGAGGCCCTTTTTGGCCCATATGTCTGACTCAGAAAACTGTCTCAATTCCCTTGATGCATCTGATTTCCTTATCCTCTTCATCACAACTGATTTATAATTCATATTTCCCATGTCAGTCCTGACATATTTTTTCAAGTGTCTCCTCATATTCAGAATTTACAGTGATTATATTTTCTGCAGTGGTTTTTATTTCATTCCCTATTTCTATTTCTAGATTTTGTGCACTAGAACTTTTTCCAACCTTGACAGAACTTATGGTACACTTTTGAAAACATAATTAATGAGCTGTCCATTATCTCTTCTTGAGAAGTGATACATATTTTACTTTTATAAGCAGTTTGTTTCAAGAAACTGTTTGGTTATTTCAAGAATAACTTCACCGTTTAGCAGCTTCTAATGTACACATAAACTTTCTACTACTAAGTGTGGTGGCATGTATGACTTTAATGTCTTCTGTAAAAACCCAGTTTAAACCTAATAACCTTGCCATTCTTATTGGTAGTTTACTGAGAATTACTTATGGAAGGACATTGGTCCTCATTCCACTTTTTCTTTTCCTTGAATATTTTTTCTCTTCCATAGTCTCCCCCTACTGCTGGATGTAGTGCATCTTCAATGCTGCATTAAGATTATCAATGAATTTTTAGCCATTCTTTGGGTTAGAAGGGTCCAGTGGATGGCGACCTAGATGATGAGAGGGTTGGAGAACTTGACAAATAAAGAAAGGCTGAATGAACTGGGTTTTTTCAGCCTACAGAGAAGACGGGGAAACTGTCTTCACATGGATATGGAGTGACAGGACAAGACACAATGAGCACAGGTTTCTGTTTGGCTATAAGAAAAGAAAATCACCACGTGAACAATTAAACCGTGGAACAGGCAGGCCAGGGATATGGTGGAATCTGTATTGCTGGAAATATTCAGACTTGACTTGGCAGAGTCCTGAAAAACCTAATTTAAGGCCCTGCCTTCAACCGAAGGTTGGACGCTAGAGGCTCTCCACAGGTCCCTTCCTAATCCAGACTTTTTCTGTGATTCTGTGGTTGGGCTTTGTTTCATTTCACCTATCTAGAAGTTAGGCTTAGAATCTGAGTTAGTCATAGAAAGCTGAGCTTGGGATAAGTTTTGCTCCAAAGACATTTTTTTAACAGACTCCACAGGATCCTATGCTTAAGACTTTGCTGTTGTAACCTTTTCATAAATGATCTGGGAATGGGGGTAGGTAGTGAGGTGAAAAAGCACACTGGTGTTACTCTTCAGGAGAGTAAAGATGAAGACTGTCCGAGAAAATCTGAGAAAGACCTCACGATACTGAATGACTGAGCAGTAAAATGGAATCAAGTGATGAGTATAAGAAAAAAGAAATAAATTCTAACATTTTTTAGGCAATGAAGAGCTCTGAGATGACTATTGTCTCTCAAACCCAAGCTTTTCAGTTCATACTACCATAACATTGGTATAGCAATCGTCAAAAAACCCCACACTGAATGTTGGGAATAACTAGGGGAGGAACAGAGCACCAAAGAAAGCATGTTTATATTTATGAATAAGTCTCAAGTGAAATAACATCTTGGATACCACATTGCAGAAGAAGTTATACATGTAAGCTTTCAAATATGACCCAAGTCATAATCTAACATTCTACAGTCTTGAATTAGAAGAATTACTGGAGGATGTAATAGAGGCCAGCCAAACTGCGGGTGACATGGGGATGTGTTAAGGTTCATTGTCTATTCCGGTACAGGAAGGGGGATGTAGAATATGAAAGTAGAGGATCACATTTTATTAATTTCTTAATGTTACAATAATGATACCTTGCTAATCCCAAGACTATGTGGCAAATTCCTTAGTGTTGCCATGACTATCAGAGAACATCTGGATGTTCCTCAGTTCCATTGGTAAATTCAGCCTTTTTTTTCTTCTGAATCAAAGAAAATTTTTGCCTCTGTTTTATGTGGGAAACCACAATTGCTATTAAGATCTGAAATACATATTTCCCACATACCAGTGCCAGATTTTTGAATAGACATCCTATGAGTAACATCTTTCCTGATACTTTGTCACTAAGATGACTTTATGCCTTTCCTTGCCATAAATAAACAATCAACCTATGGCCAGCTTTGCTGGCATGAATCCATCCCAACGGTACAGCTCTTAGGGAGGTGTCACACACAGTTGCACAGACAAAATTGATTTTTGCCTTTCATCTTATTGATTAATATGGAAATGTACTGCGGATATCTCATTGCATTTAAAAGCCTGCCACTATGCAGAGAATTTTGAGATGCCTAACAGCATTTTCTCCCACTGAGCCTCAATGCAGCAAATAAAAATGTGTGTCCCCCCCCCCAATAAATATTTGACTCCCAAACGATTGCGTACATCAAGGTTGTCACAAGTCAATACAGCTGGTATGACTAATCTATTTATTGTTTTGACATTCCTCTTGAAAGGAAAGAGCAATTTCTGTATGTTTACCTAGCTGCACTAACTATGTTATGGGGATGAAACAGAACTAATCAATAGGATAGGGGCAACATTGTAAAATCCTACACTTGAGCTCCTTAATTCTTCTAAATTATCTGTGTCCTGATCTTTTCAACGATTGGGAGATCAAGAGTAAAAATGTTCGTCCAGCCTAGAAAAGGTCAAAGTAATATAAAAAGCTAATGTTCATCACACAAGGCCACTTGCCTGATATGTTATAATCATCATAAATATTAATAACAACACACAGACAGTGTTGGCCAGAAATAAAAGATCTGTTCCCAGTAAAACTTTCACAGCAGGAAAAAAATTGTTTTAACTGAGGGTAAAAAATTTAAAAATGGAACATTTTTCACAGAAAGATTGCTGGCTGGGTGCACATTGGCGAGGCTTCCAGGCCAGTGGCCAGGGAACCATCGTATTAATTCTCCCTCAAAATCTTTTGATTTTCTAAAATGAGCATTTTCCAGCAGAAGAAAATTCATCCAGTCAGCTCCAGTTCCATCCAGTAGAGATTTATGAATATGAATTAACTATATTTCCCCATAAGACTGCTGAATGTCAGAAAAACAGACTAGGGAATCTAGGAAGGTATGGGGATGTTTTGGGATCAATTCTCCCTAACTTTTTTAACCTGTTCCTACAATTCTAAGCACTTAGTGGAACCCTCCTCCCTGGTTCCCTGTACACTACATGAGGAGATGTAGTCACCTCTGGAGACCTCTGGAGGAAGATCCCATCCACCCTTTTATTTAGGGATTAAGTTTGTCGTGAATTTATTCACATTGGATCCCCTCTTTAGTGGCCGCCCCAAGAGCATCAGGTTCGTGCCTCGGCATTCAAGCCCCTGCACAGCTCTGTCCCACCCTCCTTACCCACCTGAGCTCTGCTTGAGGCCAGTCTTCATGCAATTCCTAAACTTTATGCACATCCACTTAATCCAGCTCCTCTGCTTACCGGAATAACAAATGTTGGTGAAATTCTGCCATCACTAACCTGGCTATAGCTCTGGGATACTAACACTGGTTTCATTGCAGCTCTTCCAGATCCATACAGGCATAAGCACAAAGAGGGAAGAAGAAATGTTAGACTCTATCTTACGCTGTTGTACCCACGGTTTATTGCTATCAAAACCAACACTGATTTCAGATTTTCTGAATGGAAAAGATATAATCTTTAATCATTATACCTTTTAATGAAGACACGAAGATTATTATTAATACTTATATCTGGCAAGCAAATGGGACATGATCCAAGGCCTAATAAAGTTACAAAGCATCTTTTCAACAATTTGTTTTGGAGGAGGCTGCTCATTCCTATTCTCAGGTTTTGCAGAAAAGATCCAATTTTGTTTCCCCTTGGCTGAGTGCATGGCAACAAATGAACAACTATTATTCCCAGTGCTGTACTGATATCTGTGGACAGTGCTATACAGAAATAAACATGTTTTGGCATGACAGGACTAGGTGGTAATTAAGTTGATATTTTTGTTCCTATTAAAAACAATAAGCCATGCCAGTTTTGGCTCCACTCAAAACATGGGAGAGAAATATCAATGTTTGTCAAATGGAATAGGACAGCATCTATGGGGGAAATTGTTTTTCATGTTTTCAAAAGAGATCAAAAGTGAGGAGGCAGAAAAAGAACAGCAAACACTATTCTAAAAATTGATACAGCAATGTCTACTTTCCTAAAATGCTGCTTACAGATGTCATATATTTTTTCAAGGAAAAAAATAGGAAAAATGACATCATCTGATATTGACGTGCTGCACCGGATACTGGATCCTATCTGCTAGGAGGGGAAACCTTTTCACAGGCACTTAGCATTGCCAGCGTTCAGTAACTAACAAAGGCCTCCAAAGACGTGTCAACTGGGTTCCACTTCAGTAAAAGGAAAATTTAAGACACCTTTTTTTCTCCTCACTGTTTCCCACAAGCTCTATACAGAAAGATAACAGTGAATAACATAAATAGTGACAATTAACTTGGTGACATTATGTTCCTCTCCCAACCAGAAAAGAGTACAAAAAGGCTTTGATAATACTTATATCAGCCTAGCAACATCTTTTCTCCTAAAGCAGATGCATACCATCTATATTATATTTTAGAAAAGCAAGTTAGACAACCTGCTTTTTCAAAGGTGAGTTGCACAAATGGATCTGGAACAAGTCTGTCCTTTTGGTGATGTTCACTCAAACCATGGAATAGAAATATTTATTTTGATTATTTCAAACATTTCTCTCTCTATATATGCAGAAACATAACAGCCATTAAATTCAATTCTTCCCTTGCACTAAGCCTATTGCTTAACATTTTTTATTTGTTTATTTTTCTGCAAATATTTGAATGCTTGTTGTTAGTTTACACAAATATCTATGGAGGAGTTTTTATTCATGAACAAATTATTGTGTCTGTGTTTCAGACGAGTTTGTTCAGCCTTGTCACACGTCCCAGCCCACAATTGCTTGACAGAAACACGACACAGAAAAGTTCCACTAAAACATAAGTCACTTAGTTGTAAAAAGACAATATGTGAAAAGACAGTTCTTATTTTTCTCTTTCCTTCGATAAGAAGGAATCTCACTAATTTAAAATGAAAAGGCTCTGGCAAGGAAAGAATATAAAATATTTCCATACCTCTATTAGGCCTCATTCTACAAAGCTTCTCCTTCCTTCTTTCCTTTGGGAAGGCTAGAATATCTAATCAAGGACTGGAAATCCATTTACTGTGAACTCAGTGGCCAGTTACAAAAAAATGCGTGCCAGACTGGCTATAATTCATACTTGTGGTTTCCTTTAGTAAAAATGGTTCAGTAGCACTGAAAATCCACTTATGTTTATAAAATTTGTTCTTTGAAATGCAGTGAATAATGACTGCAGTCATGGCATGATTGTATGCTTCTGGATAGCTGCCTGAAGGGACAACGAGGGACACAGCAGTGTTCATGTGTCTCAGACACTTTCTCTTGTCCTTCTGTTATCCTGGATGCATGATACAGCCTGGAACACTACATGGAGTAGTGAAAAAGCAGACTTGAATGATATGCATGGAGGAGATAACTCCCAAGACACAGTCTAGAAATGAGAAAGCAGTGGCAGAAGACTGGCCAACCGTGCCTGCCCAGCTCAGGGTGCAGTCACACAACCAGTTTAAGCCAACTGAAAAAGTGACTTCTTCTCCCCGATGCCACTGAAGACAAAATTTCATCCCGCTCCATGCCAGCACTGGTGCTCAGGGAGTGCAGAGACAGCTGCAGGGAGGGATGGAACTGGGTGGAAGCAGAATTCCTGTTTCAAGCAGGTTCATTTTCAGCAGGCTGTGACCTACTGCAGAGCAACCAAAAAGATGATGGGGAATGGGAAGGAGGTTGCCTTTCAAAAGGCAGCTTGCATTAGGGTGGCTTTTACAAGTACTCAAACTGATCCCACCATCTGCTTCAGGATCTCAAGTGGTGTCCACCATCCCAGGTGTTTGCAGGAAGAGGTGGCTGCAGGGCTAGATGATGGGTGCACCCAGAGGCACGCTGTGCGGGTTGGAAGGCGGTGACCGTGGAGAGGATGTACCAGACCTCCTCTGTAGCAGCAAGAGCAGCTCCAGCACGGGATGTGCACACCGCAGGGAAAAGTATTTCCAGAAGGATGGAGTAAGAACGGCATATTGGAGAGACGCTGCTTTGCTGAAGCTGAAATAGGGGTCTGCCGTGGTGCTGGAAACTGGAGCCAAAGCCAAAACTGTTACAGTGATGTAAATCAGCAGAAAAAGATGGGCAACAGCAAAGGGTTGGCAGAATGGCACCAGGGCACTGTAAAAACAGCCCCAAGAATGAAGTTCTGCCCAATTTCTGCTTCTCAGTTGGGCTCCTTTCCTGCATCTGCTGTTGTTCTTAGACCTTTGTTATTCTACAGTAACCACCATGTGCTTGGAAAGCGCTTAGGAAGTTTTGAATGCCTCCGCAGAATCAATTAAAAAGAAAACATCAACGGTAAAATGACATCTTGATATGCCAAGATATATATGTCTTTCAGTGAATGCCTGATACAAGAATTAATTGTTCTTAAAACAAAAAAGTGCCCATAAATCTGTCTTGTTTTAAACAGTAAATGGGTTTTCGTCGTTTGTATTTTGTGGAGAAGCAGGAAGGTGTAACAATAAATGCTGATCAGGAAGGGCGTAACAAGTTACATACCAGCTTCTGTTCATTCCAGCTCCCCGACAGACTTTGTGTGCTGAGAAAATGGTGAGCGGGTTGTGATAGCAGATTGATGGGTTCTTCTGGCTGATTAGAGAAAAAACCCCTCTGCAATACAGGGGAAGAATGGGGGAATCTCAATCCTTTCCACACTGAAGAACAAAACAATTATTCATGGGGACAAGAGGCCACTAAAGGCACATTTGTTCTGAACTTTTATTTGTTCATTTAAAGATGGATTTTTATTTTTATTGTCATTTATGATACATCTAAGGGTTTCTGAAGTGTGGTTGCTTTGTAGACCTCCATGTTGTTTGAAAGAATCTAATCTCTCAGATAAATACTGTCTTTATGCAGTTATTTTTCCCTTTACCATTATGGCAACCTCTTTGATTGGTAGTTTTATGGATTTGCTTACAAAAGAGATTGCACTGTGTTGTGCACATTCTTGACAATCAGATAAAACACCCTTGTTCACATTCAGCTTAGCTGTTTCACACTTAGCTAGTCAGTTTATATCAATCATTTGCTCACATTCTCCATGAACTCTTAGATGAGTTATCAATAAAAATACACGGGTCTTTGCATGCTTTGTATTTCTTTCCTTTCTCTCAAAAGCAGATAGTATTGTGTATGGATATCTCCAATCCCATTTTACCCAAAACACTGCTTGATGGCACAGGAAATAAGATAATGACAGCCCAATCTGCAATGTAGAGCACCTTGTCTGTTCCTACTAGTTTCCTCCAGTAAGCAGCAGATCATGCAAGTGTAGTTTAGGGGAAAGAAAAACATTTCTGATGGCAGTTGCATTTTTTCCTCTTGGGTCATGCATTGAAAAAATTCCTAGATATCACTGGAAGGTTTACAATGCATTTAATTTTGTTAGAAAATTAACTGTAATTTCCTTCACGTCCCATTTTCCCCCAAATATCCTGCACAAATTGGATGCAGTCACCAGAAAGACATTTTATTTACCAAGAGTTGAACTGAATTTGAAGCAAGAGAATAAATAGACATTTCTTTTATTCCAGATAGTGGAGAAGTATAAGAGACCACATATCCAAGGCTATTGAATTTCTAGGTTAATGCCTTTGTTTTCACACCAAATTGTCAGAACAGACAGGTGTCTTCCACCCCTTAAGCTTTCTATAAAAGGCCTCTCTACAGTGCACTCCAAAGCATGTGGATGACAAATCTTTCTCTATTACAGCTAAACCAGGAGAAAAGTACATCCAAGAGAGGGAGGGCCACCCAAAGTGTCTCACATCAGCTTCATCTCCCAGAAAAGAGTCATTCCACTGTTAGTATTGCCAGCAGAGGAGCCAGGACGCTGCTGGAAAATGGAGCAGACCACATACATCAGACCAGGAATGAGACCATGGAGTAGGGCTATGTTATGGGGATAAATGTCTTGCAGCTGTTAAGTAAGGCATCTCTCTAGCCAGAGCTGATGAATCCTGTAGCACAGAGCTGCAGAACAGAGGGCTTCACCCAAGTAATGAAACATCTGTCTTCTTGTAACAGTTTTAAAAAACTTAATGCCTTTGTTTGAATGCTTTTCTTATTTCGTGTTTCCTGCTGTCTTCAATGCACTATTAATGGCACATAGAATCATAGAATCATAGAATCATTTCGGTTGGAAAAGACCTTCAAGATCATCAAGTCCAACCATTAACCATGCCCCCTAAACCATGCCCTGGAGTACCCTGTCCACTCGCTTTTTGAATACCTCCAGGGATGGTGACTCAACCACTTCCCTGGGCAGCCCATTCCAATGTTTGACAACCCTCTCAGTAAAAAAATTTTTCCTAATATCTAACCTAAATCTCCCTTGCCTCAACTTGAGGCCATTTCCTCTTGTCCTATCTCCAGACACCTGACAGAAGAGACCAACACCCACCTCACTACAACCCCCTTTCAGGTAGTTGTAGAGAGCGATAAGGTCTCCCCTCAGCCTCCTCTTTTCTAGACTGAACAACCCCAGATCCCTCAGCCGCTCCTCATAAGACTTGTGCTCAAGGCCCCTCACCAACTTGGTTGCCCTTCTCTGGACACGCTCAAGCAGCTCAATGTCTTTCCTGCAGTGAGGGGCCCAAAACTGAACACAGGACTCGAGGTGCGGCCTCACCAGTGCCAAGTACATGTCATGAGATCCTTCCTCCAGCCGTCATTATTCATTTTTAATCAAAATTATCAAATAATTTTAATTGCAAAGTCCGCTGTGATTAATCTAGTACTTAATGTTGAAATAATTCCTTCTTTATATTGACTTTGGTGAGACCTATTTTTATAATTTAGATTACTGAGGGTTTGGTTATTTATACTAACTCTTTCTATAGAGACAATTGGAGTTTTACCCATTTGGATGCAGATGCACTTGTATTTTGTAGGGCTGTGCTTTATGTGTGTGTGACTGTATACATACACGTGTGCACACACACACTTGTACATCTGCTAGCATGCATAAAAATTTCATAATTGAAACTGCAAATAAATAATCTTTTTAGACACACACATGCATATCTGGCTGCAAACACCAGTATCTGTTTGCTAGTTGCTGGCACCAAGTTATGGCAAATAAACTCAAAAGCTACAGTAAATTTATGAATTTTAGCAGGAACTTCCAGCCCTGTAAAAATACAGTCCCCAAAAGCCACTTCGTGACTTTTTGTTGTTGTTCACAGTTTGGCTTGGATCTATTTAACAAAGGAAATCTAATGAAATTTATTCTTCCGGTCTTTTGCTAAATTTATAATAGAGACTGGATGGCTTCAGGGATGAAGGACAAGATAAGACAGTTTTACCCACATGAAATGTTATTGGCATATTCTGTGCACTTACAGGGCCTATTTACTCTGCCTAAAACTCACCAGCACATAAGTCCAGCAACGAAACTGGGCAGAGAGCTGGGCAAAAGACAGCGTTTTCATCCCTGGAAAATTCAAGCATTTTTTGCTTGTGCATTATTATAATTTACAACTACTACCCACAGAAAGGGGAAAACACTACAGAAAATAATGAGATAGATAAATTATTTAATGGTTTCAGCTTCATAATTTGTAAAATGGAGCAATTATCTGCTCCAGTTCCTGGGGACTCCACACGTTACAGGACGGGGCAGTGGCAAATCTCTCCAGCTGGTTGGCAGAACATCCCCTGCCTCATGATGGACAAGCCATAATATCTTGTCAACCACCTGTTTAAGGCTGGGAGGTCCTGAGGTGTCTGCTCCTAAGTACAGAGCAGGAGCTGCAGGAGTGCGGGGATCTCCACGTGGGTAGTCTGCAAGGCAGGGCTGAGCCAAAGAAGCCATATGAGATTTATGTGCAGGCTTGCAAATATGCACGTGTGTATGTGTGCATATATGTATGTGTGTATGAACACAGTCCTGCGCACACAAAGCAGAGCCCCACAGAATGAAATACATGTGCATCTACAGCCAAGTGGGTAAAACTTTAAAATGGAAATGAAATGACGTGAAACATCTGATTAAATGGGGGTTTTTTTGACAAACTAGTGTTTTCCATAGAAGCTCTTTTTGTCAGTGCTTTTGTGGCTCAGTCTAGCTGGGAGCTGATCAACACTCTGCTGCCCAACGCATAGTTCTCAAAAGACCATGTCCAAATGTGCATAAAAATTAAGCCACTCATTTAGTCCTTATGGATTTTATATGCACACTGGCAGGGAAGCAAGAAGTCCTCACCTAACTTCTCCTGCTCACAGAGGTTTTCAGGTTGCAGAGTTCTGCATTTTTTCCTCTTCAGTGAGGTTTCAATGAAAAAAATACTGTAATGTAAGTGATGAGTTGAGCAATGATAGCCTTTGCAGCTGATCTCTGGTGTGTACCAGTGCATGCAGAACCTTGGACGGATGGGTGTGCATTTGTCTCCAACCAAGGCTGCAGAGGGAATGCAGCAGTTGTTTTATGTGATAGCAAAATATCAATACCCTAACTATACAATATGACCTTGATTCAAAACTAGTTACAGGTCTGGTATATTGGAATAATTCCAGAAATGACTCCACAATTTTTTTAGAGAAGTTGGGGACAAAATGTAATGCATCAATTCTGCCTATGATAAGCAATTTAGGGCCCTGAGAGGGCCCATACAGAATAGCTTCAAGCACTGATGGATTGCTTGTGCATTATCCCTACTGATTACTGAACACTACATCTGGATAAGTACTTTCACTCTGATTGAAGATACAAGGTGCAGACTTTGATCAAAATGAATTAAATGACCACTCCGCAACACTTTTCCAAGTAGGCACATCGGTAACTGCAGGCGGAAGACAATGCGAGCAGGAGCTGAAATGGCAACCCATGTACAGTGGGAAGGAAGTCAAAAGGAGAACAGTGTCACCAACACAAATGTCAAACTGATCTATTGGTAGTATGAGATTTCTTCTATTTGCACTTTCAAGTCACTAATATTAAATAAATACGTATTTTCTTCCAATGCTATGATGGTGTAGGCATAGAGTAAGTAGACTTTCTTTAATAATGAAATGAGAATTATTGTCTTGGGCCAGTACAAGCTGCTTCTGGATGTTTCTCTTTAATGCATGTGGTGGTGCAGTTCTTTCCCCCTCTCCAGGCTGATTTATGAACTTGGGAAGGCTCGCTAGGCCTTAGCTTAAGTGTAATGAGTCGGGCAGTTAAGCGACCCTTGACTGTGCCAGGAACTCTTGCACAGCTAAGACAGGGAGATACACTGCGCGCCTCAAGGACTCCTGCTGCCCGGTGGAGGTGGGGGGACGGGAGTAGAGATAGCCAGTTCTCATAACGACCTGCAGCCGGTTCTTTCTCATAATAACCTTGAGACATTACAATCCTCCCCTGACAATCTTGGAGCATCCTGTATCTATGTTTTGAGTTATTCTCCAACAGTCTCGGAATTTTCCAGCGCAGCTGGGATTCTAGCAATTTGCAGGTGACTAAAGCCAATCATCTCCTGAACCTCTAAGCAGGGGTACTGAGTGAGGCCCTTTGAGCTCTCCTGGACTGCAGCGGGCTGCGACCAGCATCTCCCTCTGAGTGGGACACCTCTCAGAGCTCGCAAACTTTCCTGTTTGTGAAAATCGGAGGTCTGTCACTAAAAGCCGACACGACCTGGGCTGATTCTCTTTGCCCATTGAGACAAATGCCGAAGCATTCGACGTGAATATTTTCACTGACCTCGAGGGGAATTTTTAACAGGTATACCTCTTTTTCTCTCTCTTTTATTCTCTTATATGTATTTCTCTTAGTGTCTTTATGCATGCACATGTACTAACCTCAATAGTCTATAGTAAGTAAGTTATGGCAAGTATATTATAAGTTATTAAGTATGTTATAGCAAGTATAAGATATAAGTTAATACTTCCAAATTTATACTTAAACTACTGTTGTGATTTTTATTTGACTGCAAATGAATTTTGGGCTGCTATTATACTCATAATCCCTTTAGATATAAACCGTTGACCAAGTCTGGGACTAGGAGTCGATCCAGCTGCACCTAGACTCCGACAGGAGTTTAGAAAGCAAGGGGGTCTTCTCTGAATCTCATGACTCAATGGAAGGGTCTCCCTTACCCTTTCCTGCATTTCCTTTTACCCCATTATGTTTTCAGTCTCTATATACATAAGTTTAGTTTGATTCTGATTTAATTTTCCTGTGTGCCTTTCATCCATGTACTAAGTAATAGAGTGAACCTTGCCATCAAATTCTGTGAAGTCGCACTTTTATACAAATTTCTATTAAATCATTTTTCTATTTCTAATACAATTGGAGGTTGTTCTTTAAGCAATCCGAACCCCTCTCTCTCTCGTTTTTAAATCCCCCTGTGACAATGCACCACCCCAGGAGCCCAGCTCCAGAGGGACACCCAAAAAGCCAGGAGCACTGGGCATTAGCTACCTCTGAGTAATGCCGCCCACTGACCTGAAAAGCAAGTGGCTTGCCGCCAGCAGGCAATGTGCATAACGTTGGGTGTTTCTTCACACCCTCCTCTGCTTCCCTGGCCTTCCCACATGCGTGAGGGCTGCGAGCGGTGCCCAGCCGCCGCGGCTTTCCCGGAGGGCTGGGCACAGCGAAACACCGGCCCTTCCTTGGTGGGTGCCTGGGAACCACTTGGCGTTTCTCACACTCAGCTGGTGACCCCCCCCGGGCCCCCGCAGCTCAAGCACACCTCCGCACGTCTGCGGAGCAGCCCTTCCCCGTGTGAG
Organism: Harpia harpyja; assembly: GCF_026419915.1. Classification (NCBI taxonomy): domain Eukaryota; kingdom Metazoa; phylum Chordata; class Aves; order Accipitriformes; family Accipitridae; genus Harpia; species Harpia harpyja. The sequence goes on from NC_068943.1 coordinate 7,199,588, forward strand.
GCTGTGGCTCAGAGCTCGGCAGCACTGCGGCCTCGGCTTCACAGCGGCCCCCGGGGCGATCGCCCACCCACCGCGTGGAGAGGTCAGCGGGAGCCTTCGCGAGTCCCGTACCGATAGCTGACACGCCATGCCTCCCCACGAACCCCTGCTGTGTCCAGACCCATTATACCTCTTCCTCCCCCTCCCTATTCTGGCTTTCTGTTCTGCTTTGATTTATCCTGCTTAAACTTAGGCACTGAACTGAAGTACCTGGGTTTGAAGCTCGACTAAATCAGCATGTGCATTAGAAAATCACTGACACCAATGACTGCATGGAGCTATTCTCCTTTTATTTTAGTGGTCATCATTTAACACTCATCCTGACTGTACAAATAAACCAAGCGCTATGCCTATTTGAGCTAAGTCATCTAGAGAGAAGTACAGCGAGAGTGCTGTGAGAATGGGCTGCTCAGCAAGGCAGTGGCAAGCAGAAAGTCAGCTGCCTTCTTGATTTTTCCTGTTAAATCACATCTTTACTCATAGCCTAATCTGTTCTGCAAATTGTCAAGTGAGACCGCAGTTTGAAAATAATACGTGCCCCCCTTCTTTCGTCAGGTTAGTTCCCTCTTCAAAAGAACTACAGAATTTTTTTTCAGAAGAAACAGCTGCTTCTGTGGAAGAGCTTCAGCCTCTGGGTTTCTAATAATTTCAGGTTTAACTCTCCTTCCTTTTTCTCTCCTTCTATGATCTGTTAATTAAACAGAGGCTAGGTAGAGAATAAAGAAAGAAAAAGTGTTGCAAACTAATTTGTCACATACTACCTCGCTTTTCTGCTGTAGATTCAGCTGCGTCCTGAAACTCTCTGAAAGAGATAAAGCTTCTGGCTTTTTTTGGTGTTGTCCCCACCAAGAGGACAAACATCACATATGATTTTCTTTAAAAGAGTAAAATTGGTCTTTCTTGGACATGTTATTAGAATGATTGTTTCTGAAGGAGGATATAAGGAACAGAAGCTTTGACTAGAAGAAGTGGAGGGAGTGTAAGGACAATGTAGTAGAAGGATGCTTCCTTTCAAAGTGGATGTATTGCAGAACGTAGGAGATAATTTCTAAAAAAAAAATACATAAAACCAGTCAGTAGCCCTTTGAAGATTCTTAAATTTACTCCACACTCTCCAAATATAGAGGAGAGAGATAGTCGGGGCTGTAAGGCCTTTATCCAAGGTACCCAAGCACAAAATTCTAGAATGTGCATCTGTACAACAGCAAGCTTTGTTATTCATTTTAGTTGCTATAAAATGGGCATGGAAATTGTTCCATTGCTGACTGAAGGTAATTTTGTTTGATCAGACACTACATGCAATTCTGATACTCTTTTCCTTAGACAATGAAATAAAGGCATCTGAAAAATGCTACAAAAAGACAGAAGATTATATTCTAGGGGAAAAAAAAAAAAAAAGGAGAAGGAGAAGCCCAATCTCTTTAGCTCTTTTTAAGATTTGAAAATTCAACCACAACAATTTTAGTTTTGAACATGTAAATGAAATGCCATCCTAAGTTAGGTATCCAGCTTGCACAGAAAGTTTAGCTGTCCAAACAGTTCAACTACAGTGGGTGCATTTATATTAGCATTTTAGTTCAGATCAAGATTACCCTTTTTAAGTGCATTCCTTGCCTGTCCTCAGTGTGCTTTGGTTCACTTTGCAGTGTGGGCTGAGGGCACGCAAACCGGATCTCTTTGAGTGGAAGCTGCATGGGAAGATGCACTTCAGGATCACATCCATTGCATTCCCAGCATCACTGGGCATCGGCGCTCAGGAGCAGGGGAGAGCTCTGAAATGCGTACGCTGTGGATGTCAGGTCCTCAGCACCAACTGGTTTGCTTTGCAAATCTTTCCCTATGGGTCCACTCTTCTGGCTAATGTATGCATAAGTTCTTCTTTAGTCAATGGCGAGAAGTGGTAGCAGAGGCTTCTGGAAGGAGATCCCTGTCTGCCTAAGCCCAGGCACCAAAACCAGTCTGGCAAGATTTCTCCTGGGAGGTTTTCAGAGCCACCTTCTTCACCGTTTAGAGAGGGAATATAATTGTTTATGCCAGGAGCTATATCAATACCTAAGGTTTGGGTGCAAGTTGTAATGAAGTAGAGTTCAGCTTCCTTACTGACTGAGGGCTGGCAGCCTTCCTTTTGAACTCTCTTTAATCAATTAATTATTTTGAGCAGACATGTAGATTGATAATTTTCTTAAAAATATTAGTATGTTGATTTGCCACCTAACTTTTCTTTTATGTGTACAACAGATCAATATCATTACCGAGATTCTTCTCCTTTCTAAAGGAAAGTCACGAACTAGAACTTCCTTTGGCATGTATCAATGGTCATAAAATAAAGCCCTTTTCAAAGGGTTTCAGATCTGACTTTTGATTTATATTTTTGTTTTATCCAAAAAGTTTTAAGTATGTTGCATTTTTAAAGTCGTCCTCAGATACTCTCTTTCTATTTCTGTAGTGTCCTATTTCTCTCTCTCTCTAGGTCTCTCTCTTTTTTATATGTACATATAAATATTTTATGGAAAACAGATGGTCTGGTAAAGTTGCTATCCACTAAAAAGGTAGAAGATGAAACAGAATGGATCATATTATTCCCTAACTTATGCTCATAAAATAATTCTATTAACATCAAAGTGGGCATTCAAAGCTGTAGGACTTACCTCTGATATTGAAGTGAGTTACCTACACACAGCCCAAAACTTAATTATTGTTCTAGGGTGCTAGCTGTACTTAACCAGGGAAGCCTTGCAAGAAGAAAACAGTGTGCAGCCAAATGGTGTTTATACATGATTAAAGAGAATAAATATCCATTGAAAGGGACATTATCTTTCTCTTCCTCAGCCTGTTCATCAAGAGATAGCGACCTTTCATTGTGCATATTAAAAGGTCTTTCAAGTTGGTGAATCTTAGGAGTGCAGATCTGTGTTGCTCCTACTTCTATCAGAGAATGATGGGGGCTTGCAAGCCAACTTCTAAGCTCCTGGCATTTCAATAAAAAATGGTCTAAGGTAATAAATGATCAAACACCTGTTTCTTTTCTTTATAAACAGTAAGCGTATCTCTTTGTTCGCTCTAATATGAGGAGCTACCATGAGGGTAATTCAGTCTCTCTTTTCCCTGTGCGATACCAACCAGTTTCCCTAAAGACCTGGAGAAGTTTGACAATTCACTGTCAGAGAGCTGCCTCTGAAAGTAGGGCACATAACAAGAAATCATCACTGTAATAAATTAAGTCAGCATTTATAGCATGGTCAACTCAAATGTTACTTAAATTTGAATTTTCCATCAACTGACTCTGCAGAAGTCCATCAGAAACAAAAGCTGATTCAGGGAAAGGATGAACATTTTTCTGTTAAATAAAAAAGCTTCTCACCATATCCTTATTTCAACACAGAGACAAATGGAAACAATCTTTTCAAATGGAGTATTTTGAGTGTTTTAGTATAACATCAGAAGCTGAACAAAGTCCTTTTTAATCCTTTTAAAATTTTGGGTGAAACAAGTTTTCTTAACTTTTGTGGGCTTTTTATACTGAAGTTGGTTTTCTCTTACAATGGGGAAAAATGTATGGGATGCTACTACTGTAACTCCTCCTAAAACCAGAGAACTAATGTTATATGTATGTTTTTGAGCTGGCAGAGCATACATTGCCAATACTCTCTGAACATTTGTTCAATATGTATCAAGACACAGTTCAGATTTTGAAAGCATATATGGTAGCTATTTCAGATTTTGATTCAGACATGTTGACAATTTAGAACACTAATGACCATATGCATATTAAACAGCTGAGACCACAGTTTAATCTGGCTGCAAGTCATCTCTTACAGTCTTAGGCAGAAGCATTTTTCTGAATTAAGATTCTAACCTTTAAAACAGGTGGTTATATGTTATTATGTTCATATGTTATTTCATAATTAAAACAAAGTCTTTCTGATAAAAAAGTAACCTGCAAGCACTTTAAATTTGCTCTTTAAATGCAAAAAAAAATGTAGTGCTTGCAGTGTTTTGAATCTATGATTCATTTCATGCTGATTATTTGAATGCATTGCACTAGTGTTCCTCAGACTTTTACAAGCTAGGAGTGCATAAAACTTTTAAAGACAGGGCAATTTCTCTGCAAAATATAGATTTTTGTGTCATTAAAAATGCTTTACAAGCTCTCTCAGGCCACTACTGCTGGAAAAAAGTCCTGTTGTTAATCTTGGTGTCAATGCCAACATATTTAGAGACTCTCAACATTGACTTCTGGGAGGGAGATTGTAAATGCTGATATATATTGGATGATGTGATGGGAATTGGTGACGTGTGTGTGCATGTACAACACTAGGGTTGGAAACTTACTTTATTTTACTTGGAATGCAAGAAAATAAATAGGGAGAAATTCTGCTGGTTCCTGTTATAATTTAAATTGAGGTCTAAACTAAACATTGTCTTATGAAAGAGGTTTTTGAAGGATGAATGGAGTAGTCAGTCCTCTCTAAAAAAGAGGCTAATTTGAAAAAAGCTGTTCTACCCAACCAAAGGAATCTGCCTGCACTAGAGATATTCTTCTGTCTTTAAAATGATGCTGTTTGAAGCTCCTCTGCATACGCTTATTTGAACTGCTTGGCTCTACTTCCTCTCTGTGTACTCACTCATAAGCAAAAATAGTAATTTGTATAAGCACGCAATCATGTTCTTCTACTGAAATATTTGCATGCAAATGGTTTTGACTCTTTTACTTTGAAAAACACTTTAAAAAGTTCTTTTTAATGAAAAGGAGCTAGCACTTTATGAAAAGGACAGGCCAACTTTACTTGGAAAAGTCATGGTGAATTAATAATAATAAATAGCGTCACTTTGGCATAGAGGATTTCTTATAAAGTGTCAAAATGTCAAATAGCATAATGGGAGAACACCAAGAACACAGGAGAAGAGACAAGTTTTGAACTAATATCAGAAACAAGCTATAAAGGAGGTGAAGCAAAGGGCTGTTCTGCATGGCTGGAGAGGAAAAGGATAAAGTTCTTGTAACAGTTCTGGGAAGACTGTATGAAAAGAGATTATTAATATTGCGTATGGAGCAAGTGAGCAGTTAAGATAGCTTGGATGGGATTTGCTAAGGTCTGAAAACAAGGAAAACAATTCTGAAGAGAGATTTGGTGTGAGTTACTTTTGACTGTGAGAAGTAGTAAAGCAAGAACAGAAAAACAGTTTTCGGGGATAAGCACTCTAACCTGCTGTACATTTACATCAGAAAACAGCAGCTGCAACTGCAGATATACTCCCAGAATGAAGTCTGCCTCTGCTGAAACAAATAGCTGAACTCCTGTTGATTTCAGGAAAGCCAGTGTTTCAATTCTGGGTAATATACTTGTGTAATAAGAATAAGAGATTTTTATCCCTATATCACAATTAGCCACACAGGACTTTTTTTATTTATTTCGTGATCCTGGGTTGTATGCCAGACAATCTAAGATAACTTGTAAAATATCTATCTATATATGTGTCTGTGTATATATATATATATATATATATATATATATAAAAAGTGTTCTCTATCCTGTAGCCCCTGCTTGTTTTATGAGATTAAAAACGACTAGTTAAAAAATGAAATAATATATTTTGTCTTGCAGTTTAATTATCACAAGCCATTTAAAAAGCCTTTCACTACAAATGTTAAGTACCATAACAGTATGCATTTTATAAGAGCAAGATAAGCAAAACCCCAAAGATAAATAATGACAGAGTACAGCTTTTTAATTACCAAATGTCTTTTAAGCTGTCCTTTGTTTCTTTTAACAGAAAGTTCATAGTAAAAACAAATTAAAAAAGATTAAAAAATGTATTGTATCTAATACATCTAAAAGGTATTGCTACTATTGTTTCCTTCCACAGTATTTTTTCTATGACTTAAAAAAACCCCAACAAACATTTTAGGAGAAAGGATGAACACTCTATAGACTCATATATAGTAGAATAATACTTTCACATATTGCTTTCTAGATGTGAGCTTAAAAGGTTTTTGAAAATATTCTTTTTTAATGGCAAAACTGAAACAGAGAATTTCTATTTTATTACTTTAAATTTTTTTTTTAAAATCTTTTCCCCGTTTCTTGAATTATGAAGTGAAACACACACATTTTGAAAGTCTCAGTCTACCCACTCAATCAATGTTGAAGCTACCTGCCTAAATGATTAGCTACTTCATATTTCACTGGAAGATAACTGTTACATTCAGAGGAGACTGATGTTAATTATAGGAGAAGACAAGAAAACAAATTTGATTTTAATAGTATCTAGGTAATTGAAAGTTAAACGTCCAATAAATGTCATAAATAGACTGGCTAAACTAAACCTTTACATAAGGTAAAGGTGTATTTTCTCTGAGGAAATAACTCACATTCTAATGTCAGTGTGCTTGGCTACCTCAGATACCTCCTCTTTCAGTTTTTCCTTGCAGATGTCATGTTAAATGGCAGATGAAATATGAGCATCTTTCTTTAAAAATGTTCTCAGATTCTTTCTTTGTTGTTACACAGCTTGCTTTCCTACAGGAACACTTGAGATAATTTGGACCCACAAGCTCCTCATCAAGTTTTCTTTCAATATAAATGCTTTAACTTTATTGTAAAGCCAGTCTTTTTTACCTTGGCAAGGATTTAAAAACAATACATTGGCTTCAGTTGGGGAACGGATAAAAGCACTAATCTTTCTTCCACTGGCTATAAATCAGATGTGTTTTCTTAGGGCATTTTACTTCTGTACTAAAAAAAAGAAAGAAATAATGTTGCCAGTATTAGAAAGAAAACTAAGTGCTTCAGATATATAGTAAAAATGATGAACTAAAATAACAAAGAACAAGATCTGCAAAAGGAACTTAAATATGAGTTTCATAATGTGAGATTTACAACTCTTTATTCAGTGTCTTCCCTTGCTTCTCAGCCCAGATCCTGTCTAATGTGTTTAAATTTATACTGACAATCACAGTGTGGTCTTTACATGTGTATAAAGACATTGCCAAATAAACAAAACCAGAAAAAAAAAAACCTGTTTAGCTTACACAGGAATATGAAGAAATAAAAAGTCTTTAATTCCTGGTGCCTATGAAGATGAAGGTCATGTAGTTTTGCTTAGAGGGAGATCTAGGGCACCCTCACGTGTCTGATGTCGGCAGACCCAAGCTCCCTCTGCCAGAACTACAAAATGAAGACGGAGTACACCAGCTCCATGCAGTGCCATGTTCACCCAGGGACGCAGCACCCACCAGGGTACGCATGCCTATAGGTGGCCTCTTGTTCCATAGGTTCTGCTCAGCCAAAGCATTTCACAATTTGTTGTGTAGTGCTCCCTCGTTGAAGTCTATGCTTGTGCCTGCCTCCTGGCTCCTATCCAGAGACATACATACCATTTTAAAAAATACCTCTCATTCTTATGATTGAGAAGTAAGCCTGGCCTGAAACCAAAATGTTTCTCAGGTTCTGTATCTTGCTTCTGTAATTTGGGGACTGCACACCATGGCTGTACACCAGGACAAACCTCAGACTTGCATTTGGTCCTCCTCTGTCTGCTGGTTTACATGGAAAGGAAATCAAAGATGTGGTCAAATGAAAGCCATGGTGCATTCCCACAGGTCCCCAAATCTGGATGACAAAAGATCCGAGACATCTGCTTGCACTGGTATGGTATGGATTTGTTCAATGGCTGATCCACAATGTGAAGATCCTGTGCAGCTGCCCAGTGTGTCTACATGCCACTGAAACTAATAGGAATGTCCTGAGAGAGAACAAGGTAGAACAGCTATTTTACAAAAGGTATTTCAGCCAAATACCTAAAAAATAGGACTTGAGGGTCTAATTTATTTCAGTGGTTGCTAACAGAACTGCTATGTTGTAATATTAACATGGCTGTCCATTTCACGGCACAAAGTCCAGCAAGGAGTAAGAAAGAGAAGTATATGAAGTTCTGCATTGCTGACTTCCTTTGGTAATTCTCTAGTATACCAACATGGGATGCTGATGAAGTTGGCTGTGTTTCATCTCATTTTTGTCACTTTGAGAAGCTCTCAGTTTTCAGACTCATTCGAGAACTACTGTTAAAATAGAGAGTTTAAAAGCTCTCCTCAGTGCACTGCACTCGACCTGTAGCAGACTTCACTCCTGCCTTCACACTCTTCACTTCTACAGTTGTTTTGTAGTAGTTTTATGATCCACACTAACATTCACTAGGGCACAGCTTGACACTGCTAACTCATGTCTGCATGGGATGATCGGAATTTGAGCCCAGGTTTCTAGAGGTGAAGAGTTAAAGCACTTTCCACAGCTGCATTTGTAACTTCCCCTACCCTCTCCTTCTGCCATAATTTTGAAAAACTAGATAACACTAAGTGAAACCATTAATGCTGAATTCCAGCCAGACTAAATCAATCTGTAATTAATATTTTATAGGTTTACTTCACAGTTTGGTAATGCCATGTTGTTCTTCAGAATAACAGGCTGTGGGGGCCTATTCTGTACATGTACATAAGGATTTACATCGTTGCTTCCCACATTAATGGAAGCAGCCACATCTATTCAAATAATATAGAAATAGAAAACAGGATGGGATATAATGGAAGAGAGTTACTAAGTTTCATGCAAGTGAAAGCCAATAGAGAAATAGTGTTTATCACTATATACATACAACACACATACAATTGCTACACTGATTTATGTAACATTAAATAAATATGTGGGTGGTTTAAGTTTTGTGGATGCTTAAGGTAGTTGTAGGAGCTGTGAATGGCCGTATCAGGTCAGGTCAAGGTTTACATAATTCACTAATCTCTGACAGTGGCTAGCAGCAGGTGCCTAGGAAAGCATGGAAGAGCAGGTCAGGCACATATTGAAATGCCCCTGAAGCGCCATACTGCCAGAGGAGCATCTTTGTAATTGAAAGCCCGTACCTGATTTTTCTTTGATGTGTTCGCTTAACCCATTTTCTAAACCCATGTAAACTTCTCTGGCAGTCACACCACCATTTGGCACTAAGATCTGAGTCTTAATTGTGCCACGTGTGGAAAAGCATTTCCTTCTGCTGATTTGCAATCTGCTGTTGATTTAATCAGATATTTCTCAACTCTTGTACTACGAGAGACAGGAAATAAATTCTCTGTGCACATTCCTTTTGCTTCTTGGGGTTTTATAGATCACTGCAATGTCTCCCTGGAAGTGTCTTTACTCTAAGCTGAAGAGTACTGGTCCATGGAGTCATTCCTAGTGTGGAAGAATTTCTATTTCTTTGTTCATTCTTTGCTCTGTTCTGAATCACACTTAGTTTTACTCAAGCTTTTTCAATATGGAGAAGCTAAAGCTTTACAGAGTATTTAACATCAGCTAATATTACAGTTTAGACGTAGAGCTGAGTGATAACATGCGGGCTTCTGAACAAGTATGTGCTTTAGCATAGAGCATGTAGAGATACAGCGTAACTGTTTTTTGTATTTTGGTAGCATTACAGACCTTAGGGCCAATTTATGCCAGTTGCTGCAGTTTACATCTAAAGCTTTTTGCTGCCTGTGTGGCAAATTACAGGTTTCATAAAACACATCACACTAAGTGTGGTTCCATATTTTATACTGTTGATGTTTTATTTAATTATGTATTATCCAAAAGATATTCTCCTGTGTGGAAGAACTCTTAACACTGGCTATTTATACTCTGAAGAGATGTTCTGTTATCCAGGTTCATAAAAGAGAGATGACAGACTTGTTCTGGAAACATATGGCCATTACTCAGATATTTTCAGAATATCTCTCATGTGACATTGGAAAACACAAATCTCATTTTTTGGGGTCATCTTTGAATGTGAAAGGGTAATAAGTGTGATAAAATCACAACTATATTTGATTCTGTCTGCTGTTTAAATCTAGGAACATTTAGCTTGAATCTCAGCAATTGTGCTACTACAGAGACAGCAAGAACACAGACAATTTGAATAAATAACTTCTAGTGGCATATGACAGCCCTATTTTCTGCAACGGATAGCTGAGGGCTTGTTTTGCAAGTGATATGCTACTTCGTGTTTCACCTTAAGCTTTCTTTTGTCCAGAGAGCTTGTCTCATCTCACCTGCAACACCTCAACTTGAGACTGCACTGGAGAAGAACAAAACACAAAATTATTCGGGACTAATAAAAATAGTGTATGCAGGTTCACCTCCTCCATGTAAATTTAAATGATCTTCCATTCTACAGGAGTGATATTCACCAGGTGCAAGTCACACCACTTTCTCGACAGTTACAGGAGCTTTCTGTTCAAAAACTGATTTTGATGATTTATACATGTTTCAACACCATGTATGCCCGTCAACACCTTGTATGCCCTCTGTCTCCTTGGGACTAGTATAGCTGTGAGAACAGCTAGACCATTTAGACTGAAAGACCCTCAATTTTAGCACCAGGGAGTGGTATCAGTGCCCAGGACACATCCCTATTTCTTTCAGCTGATCTGAGACCACTGGAGTGTGCAGGAACAATTAGAGCACAGAAGAGGGTGGGCTTACTTGCATGGGGAGAAGGAACTGGGAAGATACGTGCCACAGCCACTGTGGCCAATGTCCCAGGCTTTGAACTGACTGATCAAAGCAGCAGGTAACAACTATTTTTAATGTTTCTGCAACTGGTGTTAGACTAACAATAGCAATGATTAATAGGTTTGATACTCATACCTGTTAAAAAAAAAAGTGTGGAGGTCTGGATTAGAGGTTCTACTCCAAAATTGTCATATAATAGAAAAGTGGCATTGAGTTTTAGAAGTAAAATTGTTTCAATATGCATCTGCATCTTACTATCCTATTTATTATTCATATAAAATAAACCTTAAAATATTATTAAATGATGCTCAGCGGTATCAGACACAATTATGATTAACTGAGACTGATTTACCTCCCAAGCTCCTCAGATTCAAATGCTTCACATTACCACATTTATTTACTTAAGTGTTTATCTACTTGTTCTTAACATACAGCTACAGAAAAGCTGGACTATAAACTCATGTTCCTCTAGTTTATCCACAAGTATAATTTAACTCTTGTAATAGCTGTTCTCACTCTCTTTTTAAGAACTAGTCATTACTTTTATACATGATGTTCCACCCTCCAAGTAGAGGCCACCATGAAGTGCAATATTCAGATGCTGGTCTCACTTGGACTGTGTTCATGAGTACTTGAATCCTAGGGCTTGATTCAAGCTTATCTCCAAATTATCAGGTTACTCTCCTGAAACTGAGATTCTTGCCTCCATGACAGGATGACTTGTCATTCTGATGATATTTACTGGGATAATTTTACCAATACCTTTCTTTGCATGGATGCTCTTATTTCTGAGTAATATCTGAATTTCTCCCGCTTGATGAGTTATGCTCTTCCTGCAATGGCAGTATAATTATGCTTCTACATTTGACCATAGAAGTAAATGTTAAGCTTCATTACCAGTCTGCAGTAAGTGATACTGTTTTTTCATGAATTTCTAAGAGGCAGTGAGATGTATCTGTATTTATTTAAGAAAAAAGAACGAACAATAAAACTTTTCAGACTTGGTTCTTTCATGTAATATAGCCCTCTTTTACTGTTCCAGTGACTATGCAGGTTGAACAAGCAGCTTTAAACAGCTTTCCCAGAGTACTGTAGTAGAAGATAATGTTAGAATCCCTATCTCTCCAAAGACCCTACGTTAAATGAAAAGTCCTTATCAAGTCAGTGAAAGAGTTTTTCTCCGTCCTGTGCCTGCAGAAATCACACAGAATTTGTGAAATGTTTAGGAGTCTTAAATAGCTCTGAATTGCACTTGGGCTAGAAGTGCAACTAAGAATGTCCAAGGGCAGTCTGAGCACAGTCCAACCTGTGATCTGGCTCCTTGAAAAAGAAGGAATGGTAAGTCTGACTGACTGCATGTTATGTTTTGCAAATTTTCAGGATTCTGCAGAGATGAAAATAATACTTAAGACCAAAATGCTGTCAAAGTAATTTCAGCAGATCCCTACTGAGATGTCTGAAATCCTTCATTCGAATTCAGCATTCAACATCTCCACATGATGAACAGACAGTCTAACTAATAAGACTAAAGGATACCTTATAACCTTTCTGTCAGTGAAGCTCTGTGGATTGACTGAAGACTGGCACACTCACACCTGGTAAGATGCATGGACTCATGCTGGGATGCAATTAGCACATACATTCTCATTCGTTATTGTCTCTTTAATCCCCTTTCCTTATTTTCTTTAATCAAGTATTAGGAGACTTTCTCAAAGATGAAAATTTTCTCTATGTTTATTTCCCTGTAGATGAAAATAAGCTCCCAACAGTAACCTGTGTTTAAATTCCGAAGAAATATGGCATTTCTAAAACACAAATAAGCTCTCCATGGTATTCTGTATCACGGAAACAGTGTCAGTACATAAGCAAAAGAAGAGAAAGCATTCATATTATTCAAGAAGCATCTACCTTCTCCTCCAACTGAGCCTGGACAGATTTGAAAGGACATGAAAGCACCACATGTTCAGCACTACTTGGGTATCATTTGTTTATCCCTTTTGCCATTTGAAGGGATTCCCATGCTTATTATAATAGTCCACTCTAGAACACCCTAGCAAAAACCTTACTTACTCTCATATATATGCATATATATATTAAAAGAAATCAGCAGATTTTTTCATTACATATATTTAAAGGTTTTTTTTATATTTATTTGAATAAGACAGACATATACACAAGATGGTGTAGAATGATTACATTTACTCAGGAGATTAAGCTTTTTCATGATTCTTACTGAAGCACATCTAATAGTTAATATTTTGAGACTGTATCTTTAACTGTATTTGAAAAGTCTAATCTAAATGCTTCTATAAGAGAAATGGAACCAACATATCACAATTCTTATGCTTCCATTCTCTGAAAGAACACATCTGGGACACTGGTGTCACTGCAGAATTTACTGTCTGTATTGGAACTGTGCTCATGAATCTCATCATTAATGTGGTTGGTTTGTTTGTTCGTTAAGAGACTTCAGGAAGAATTTTCATTGTAAAGATAATCCTGAAATATGAATTGAATTTATAGTAGGGGTTATAGGCTCAGAGCAAACTTTCTTAGTAATTTTACCAGATAATTCTCATATTTGGGTAGTTGTAGAAAATTTCTGAAATTATTCAGAATCTTTAAGGTCCATGCAAGCAATTAACCAAAATTCCTCTTGCCTATCTTGTCCTACTGCGACCCACCTACAGATGTATTTTTATCTTCACTTTCTCCTGCAAAGTGTCATTTTTAAACAGTGGGAGCCAAAACTTGGGCTATGGAGATTTAAAGTCTCCTGAATTCCCACTTAGACATACAGTACACAACAGAAATTTTTACCCACCCAGCCAGCCCTCACTGATTTCACTTGTAGTGCTGAGCTCTTTGAACAAACTGTGAAAACAGGGCTGTTAAAGACAAACAGTGACAATAATTTTATGCATTGTATAATTTATTTTAGAATATCAGTCTTGAACAGAATCAGCACAGAGTGAGGGTAGTACAGCCTGGCTTTACCAAAAAAACCCACAAGAAAAATGTAAAAATAAAATTTCTGTGAGAATTCATGTTGTCATATCTGTAACTACACACATTTTAACACCAAATGGAAGATGCCTTGGTAGCAAGGAAGGCAATCTCTGTTTAATTATATAGAATCATAGGATCATTTAGGTTGGAAAAGACCTAAGATCGACTCCAACCGCTAACCTAACACTGCCAAGTCCACCACTAAACCATGTCCCTAAACGCCACATCTACACATCTTTTAAATACCTCCAGGGATGGTGACCCAACCACTTCCCTGGGCAGCCTGTTCCAATGCTTGACAACCCTTTCAGGGAAGAAATTTTTCCTAATATCCAATCTAAACCTCCCCTGGCACAACTTGAGGCCATTTCCTCTTGTCCTATCTCCAGACACCTGACAGAGGAGACCAGCACCCACCTCACTACAACCCCCTTTCAGGCAGTTGTAGAGAGCGATAAGGTCTCCCCTCAGCCTCCTCTTCTCCAGACTAAACAGCCCCAGCTCCCTCAGCCGCCTCTCATAAGACTTGTGCTCCAGGCCCCTCACCAGCTCGGTTGCCCTTCTCTGGACACGCTCCAGCACCTCCATGTCTCTCCTGTAGTGAGGGGCCCAAAACTGAACACAGGACTCGAGGTGCAGCCTCACCAGTGCCCAGTACAGGGGAACAACCACCTCCCTGCTCCTGCTGGCCACACTGTTTCTGATACAAGCCCAGATGCCGTTGGCCTTCTTGGCCACCTGGGCACACTGCTGGCCTATATCCAGCCAGATGTTGACCACCAGCCCCAGGTCCTTTTCCACCGGGCAGCTTTCCAGCCACTCTTCCCCAAGCCCGTAGCACTGCGTGGGGTTGCTGTGACCCAAGTGCAGGACCCGGCACTCGGCCTTGTTGAACCTCAAACGATTGGCCTCGGCCCATCGATCCAGCCCATCCAGACCCCTCTGTAGAGCCTTCCTGCCCTCAAGCAGATCAACACTCCCGCCCAGCTTGGCGTCATCCGCAAACCTACTGAGGGTGCACTCAATCCCCTCGTCCTGATCATCGATAAAGATATTAAACAGAACTGGCCCCAATACTGAGCCCTGAGGAACACCACTTGTGACCGGCCACCAACTGGATTTAACTTCATTCACTACCATTCTTTGGGCTCAGCCATCCAGCCAGTTTTTTACCCAGGGAAGAGTACACCCGTGGTTTAACCCCAGCCAGCAACTAAGCACCACGCAGCTGCTCACTCACTCCCCCCCACCCAGTGGGATGGGGGAGAAAAATCAGGAAAAGAAGTAAAACTCGTGGGTTGAGATAAGAACAGTTTAATAGAACAGAAAAGAAGAAACTAATAATGATAATGATAACACTAATAGAATGACAACAGCAATAATAAAAAGATTGGAATGTACAAATGATGTACAACGCAACCGCTCACCACCTGCCGATCGACACCCAGCCAGTCCCCGAGCGGCGATCCCCCCGCCCCCACTCCCCCCAGTTTATATACTAGATGTGACATCACACGGTATGGAATACCCCGTTGGCCAGTTTGGGTCAGGTGCCCTGGCTGTGTCCTGTGCCAGCTTCTTGTGCCCCTCCAGCTTTCTCGCTGGCTGGGGATCAGAAGCTGAAAAATCCTTGACTTTAGTCTAAACACTATTTAGCAACAACTGAACACATCAGTGTTATCAACATTCTTCGCATACTGAACTCAAAACACAGCACCGTACCAGCTACTAGGAAGACAATTAACTCTATCCCAGCTGAAACCAGGACACCAAGCCATGAGCAGCCAGTTTCTCCAGGAGAAGGCTGTGGGAAATGGCGTCAAAGGCTTTACTGAAGTCCAGGTAGACAACATCCACAGCCTTTCCCTCATCCACTAAGCGGGTCACCTTGTCACAAAAGGAGATCAGGTCAGTCAAGCAGGACCTGCCTTTCATAAACCCATGCTGAGTGGGCCTGATCACCTGGCTGTCCTGTACTTGCCGTCTGACAGCGCTCAAGATGATCTGCTCCAGAACATACCCTGGCACTAGTTATGTTATGGTTATAACTTGTTATGGTTAACAAGTTATAAAGAATGGATGCTAAATAGGCATAAAAAACTGATTTCTATTAGCAAAGTAATAATCCCCAATGAAATATAGCAAGTCACATTTTTTTTTCCTATGAGCAGTTTAGCAAATTTCCTTGCTTATTCACCTTTGTTCACACAGTACATATATCAACTACTTTACTGAAGCTAAATCAAAATTGACACAAGATCAAAATGTTTCTGACTTCTATTTAGCAGCTTGGTAGAACATGAGGAAATCACCTTTTCTGAGCAGCATTTGACATGCACCATCCATGGAACCACATGTACCCTTCATTAAATGTAAAGCAGTATAGAATGAATACAACAGTTGTGCTGTTCCTCCTTCCACTTTCCAAAAGTGATGCCTTATCACCTAAATGATATCATTGCCCAAGTGTTTCAAGAAGTTTAATTAAATATATCACTTCCAATAAATTCCTTGGGCAAACAGACTACCATAGGGGCACATAAAGAATGTGAACATTAATTGCATTTGAGATTAGTCTCATTGAATTGAATTCTCACACACTGATACCCTTTGTACTTAAGCCATAAATATCAGGCATTTATACATCCAGCTATTGGCAGGTTTACTGTAAAGTAATATTCCCACTAGACCACAAGCCTACACAGGAAAAAGTTCCCACTAACAGAAGTACCAGCTTACAAATGACCAGTGAGACAGACAGAACCACTCTTTTGATACCCTTTATAAATGAGGTACTTCTGTTCAATATCATTCCATTGACAACCTCTGCATTAAAGAATTGTAGATGAAAAAACCCTTTAGTTATATAAACCATCAAAAATTTCGGGGGGAAAAAAAGAAAACAAACACAAACACAGCAAGGACACCTAATGAAAAATCCAATTTGCTGATAAATTAATTAAATTCCCTACTGACCCAACCCTGACTGAACATGCCCCATGTGGGAGAGACTGAAAGATGAATTTGCTAATTAATGTTAATGCAGAGATTGGAACAATTAGAAGAATAGGCTCACAGCAGAACATCTCTCTCTTAGTGAGTACAAGCATGGTAACTAAATCTTTGTATTTGCAAGAGCTATTGTAAATTAAACAATTCCATTACGCACAACACAAGTAATAATATCACAGTCCCCTTGTGGAGGGAAATGTAAACCAAGTGAGGAATAGCTGTTCTTTCTGGGTTTACATTTAATCATGTCCCAATATCTTGAGCACCATGTGAAAATCTTAAGGGATTAGTACTACTGTGGCACTTCAACTAGTCTAAAATATTATCATGCCTGAACATCTTTTCTATGCATATTCTAATAGAGTCTTTTAACTATTTGTCATTAATTGATTATTATAATTGTATTTCAGTGAATATAGTTGTAAAATAGAAAAGTGGATAAACTCACCTGTATGGTATTATAGACTAATGAGAGATGGGAAAGCTCCAGATGGCTCAGATTAAAAGTGGCTGAATTCCCTTTACCAGTGCTTACTTTCACCACCAATAAAGTTAATTTTTACAATGAGTAGATGAAGACTGCATATGTGGTGGTGGCTTGCCCGACTCCTTCCTAGTTTTAATAGCTCTGTTTTAAAAATTAATTCTGGATGAAGTAAGCTTCTCAGCCTAAGCAAGATAATCTCATAATATCAGTTAAAATTTTATTGAGTTTATTGGTTTCTACATGAAAGCAAAAATAGTGCAAAAGACATTCGCCAGTTCCTGATGTTTCTACCATTTCTATAAATTACTTCTTTAAGATTGTTTATGATATATTTCCATTTTGCCACCATGCTATCTCTTAATTACTGATCAATATGACTCTAAATATAGATCTACTCAATGGTAGACTATAAGGAGCCATAATGGACTACTGGGTAACTAATGTCTGTTTTAACAAGTCCATAACCATGTATTTGCTATAGGAGATACTTTACTATGGCTCCAAAGGAGCTATTACAAGCTATTGACTCTGAGCACATTCCTACCCATCTAATTATGTATTAATGTTACTGCTGTTGCTGTCACAACAGAGAGAAAATTGAAGTGAGACAAAAAGTTAAGAAGTGTAGTAAATGCAAATTTATTTAGCATTGAAAATTCTAAATGAAATGTTTCTTTTCTGCTGTTTACATGTTTCTTGGTAAAAACATAAAATTGGTGAACAGTTGAAAGGAAGAGGGATGACTATTAGAGCTTTCTAACACTCAGTGGATTCAGTTTCCAGTAAGTTAGTTATTTTGTTTCATTCTGCATTCCTGAACAGAGGCATCCCACAAATTTCTCTTTTAATATTGAGCTGAGTGAAAGGAACAAGTTTGGTTTCTTTTCACACCGGTACCATTGCTGTCCACATGATTTTCAACCCAAATCCTTACTAAGAAGGGAGATTAATTTCTTTTGATTTATCTGGGTTCAATTTTCAGTTACATAAGGAAACGTGAAGTGAGGAAAATTATTTCATTTATTTCTTCATTTTATAATGAAGAATTTGCACAGCTGCAGTCCTGGCAGCATGGAAAAAGCAAAGAAATAGAAGAGGGACATAATGGTATCTTCTAAAAGGGAAGCAAAGCTAAAATGAAGGAACTATTCCCTGCAGATGAACTAAGTGTCTTTCCCCCTCCCCAAAAGACGGCAAGACCTTGAGCTACACTCCCAGCTTTCCTGCATTCAGGGGTTTGACTGTATTCACATTTACAGAAATAACAACAACTATCTGAGGCTGCTAGTGGAAAAGACAGTGGATGTATCTGATGGTGCAACCAAAGACAAGTCAGGGACAGTATCATTTTGGAACACAGCCAGTTTCTAAGCCTTTCTCTGCCATGTTAAGATTCTCTAAGGACTCTCTCAACTACATGCATGATGACCAGGCAGTCCACGCCTGGCCATCTTACTTTTCCAACATATAGCAGACATTACCAATAAAGTAGGTCAAAAGCAGAGTCCTCTCCTAAATTCCTGCTGAAAAGCTTCACCAGAAGCCCGGAATGCAGAGTGCAGAATATTTTCCCTTTAAATAATAATAATAAAAAATCTCTACCTCTATTCTTCAGTAGTGTGTTCACTCTTCAGCACCTATAAATCAAGACCATTTGCTGAAACATGCAACAGTCCCTATGCCCCAGGGGAGAGAATGGGAAATAGAATTTTTCAGCAAAATTGCTCCTGGACATGATTTGCTATTGCCTCTGACCAAAGACTTCCTGAACTGAGAACGAATCTCCCTGGCAGTTACAGAAAACTAAGCAATAAAGGCTTAGAAATGGCCACAGAATACATATTTTCCCAAGCCATGTGATTCTAAACATTACCCAAAATCTTAGATGGAATCCACCTCACCTAACTTCAGGCCTCTGTGCTGTAGATGTTTAAAGCTGAGCTGACCAGTTAATATCTAGGCAATTTCCGTTATCATTTGACAGAAACAGACACTTTGAAAGCACAATTCATTTGACTTATTTTAGCCAACTCTACCAGAATGAGGTCATCTACATTGTAATATGAATATTAAAAATAAGCCTAAGATGCCCAGTTTAGATATGTAGTAATCCATATTTAGTTTGATTAATTCCACTCCATAAAACAAAGTTTAAGGAATACAAAGGACCACAAGTTACATACCTGAAGGAACTACACAAAGGAACAGGTAAGATCAAGAGCTCTTCAAGTCTCCTTCAGCAGCATCTCATCATTAATTGCACAGATCATATTTAAAAAACCCCATAAAACTAAAACACATCCAAGTATAGTATATCTAAAAATCATCCTGAATAGCCTGACTTTCCCTCAAGTTTAAGAGTTTTAGTGAACCAAGACTCCAGAGGAAATTGCTTAAAGCACAAACTACATATATTGGTTTAAGACTATCACCTGTTAGTGCTAATGATAATTAGATTTGAAGGGATGTCTGGAGGTCATTAGGGCTAACTTTGAGGATAGATTCAACTTCAAAGGTAGCTCAGGTTGCTTAGGACTAAGCCCAATTCAGTTCTGAATATCTTTAACAATGGAGAATCCACAGCTTCTCTGGGCCACCTGTTCCAGTGTTTGACCATCCTCTTTGTGAAATATTTTTCCTAAAAATGTAAAAAAAATCCCTTGCATCTGCAAACTTTACAAAATGTGGTGAAAAAGCAATAACATTGCTGTTAGCAACAATATTCTGCAGTCCTTCATTTAATCGGTAGCATTCAACATGAGAAAGGAGAGGAAGCATATATGTACACTATTTAGAGGGAAACCCAACAACCTGTTAATTATTTCCTTGGCATCGTTTAGTAAACTACTTAGTTTGATTCAAAGTGATAATATTTTAGTTTTTGCAGTTCTACCCTTCAAAGAAAAAAGAGACAAAAAAAGAAGAGATTGCTTTTTTAAAGAAATCTGAGGACAAGAGAGGATACAGTCTTTTTTTGATCATTTTGCTAAAATAATCTACTGAGTAATGGGTGTTATGTGTGCTCAATTATGCCTGATTGACAACCAGTAGTTAGAGAAAGCTAACAGCTCAGGTTATAGACAGATATGTTCCTTATGGCCCCAGCTCAGTTTTAAACCACCCTGACTACTATAGCTATATTTAATCTTTATTTCATAGCAGAAGACTGCATTGCAAGTGAAAGAACAGGAAAGAATGAGGAATCACAACTTAGTTGCATATCTGGAACAGCCTCAAAGAAATTACAGACATTGAGAGCATAAAATCACTGACTGAATTAATTAACTAATGAAATGTCATTTCTCAGTTCCCTCCTTCTGCATTGTAATACTGTGTGCCCTTGAACTGCTGCCTGTACTCACTCACAAGTCTTTATTGTCAGAAAAAAATGAATGAGACACACGAACATGTATTTTCTATTATGTTATGGACAATTCCAAATTATGCCAAATAGTCAGCATAGGGTTGCAAAAATGCTGCAAAAGCAACATTGAGATATATATAATTCAGGAGCAGGAAACGTTTTTGCAGTATCATCAAAACTATAGCCAAGCTAGTGGGTATAGATATAGTCATATCTTTATTCTGTACGGTAGAATGGTTCATTGCAGCTCTTGCTTTCTGCTATATATTCTGAAGGGAAAATTAGGGCAGTTAGGCATGCGTTTACTAGGGCAGGTAATATTGCCAGCAAGCAAATGAAACCAAAAGGATTTGGCCTTCATTAAGACAACTGAACCTTGTAACTGCCCCTTTCAGAAGAGTAAAATAAAGACACCAAATAGTGGTAGATGTCCGCGCGCATCATTTCCCCTCTCCTTTTAGCTCATAAGGAGCAGTTTGAGTAGTTACAGCTTTAAGGTGATTAGATGCTGTAGGCAGAGCAGAACAGTCCTATGCTAGAGACAGTGACCCCCCCATTACATAGGAATGTGCACGCTGTGAATATTACGAAAGGTGTCCTGGTTGCACAGGACCGCCAGCTCATCTCTTTTAGATACCAATGTTAGGTATATGATGCATCACACCCCTGAAGCATATATTTCTCTTCCGTAAACATAAAGGCAGCACAGGGAAATAGCACTGCTGTCTGCACAGGAGATACCTAGAGTAACAGGAGGTGGAGCAAATCTCAGCCAGGCAGTGAAGGGACCTGCTTGAGAACCAGTGTTTCTGGGGCTGGGAATTGTGTATTTCCAGCGACGGTGTCATGAACAGAACAGAAGTTATCAGTGGCTGTTGAGGAGTTGGCAGCTCTGGGATTGGGGACCGACCCTGTCTCACTTGCTGGCAAGCACATGGTGCAATGCTGGGGAGCGTGGGAATCAGGTTTGGAGTACAGGAACGAAATGGAGGTGGAAGCAGAGGGGAAAACAGAAACAAGGGTGGTTTCCTGGTCTGGAGAAGGTGAGGAAAAATGAAGGAAGTGTGTGGATATGGGGTCCTGGGTCCAGGTGCTGAGAAGGACAAGGGCCATGGAGCTGTCAGGTTGAAGAAGGTCTTTGGGCAAACTGTCAAGATGCTGGGGAGGTGGCTAATTATGCTGTGTTTAACAAAGGCGGGGCCCCTCTAAACTTTCCTCTCATCTCCACATTGGTTTAGACCATATTTAAGAATATGTATTTTCTTCTATCCTGTGAGGATAGGTTGTGAGACCAGGCCTCCACCGTGCTGTGAGCTGGAGTAATCAACCGATCCTGGGATGACATCCCTGTAAAAGGGGTGAGAGACATATTCCTGAGTAATGGCCCTAAAGTACAGGCAAATGCAAATACAAAAAAATAAGAGATGAAAATTAAACTGAAACAGAAGCTAATTTATAGAGAATGAGGATGGTTTAGAACCAAGGAAGAAAATACATCCCCTGTGTGTGTCCCGTACCCCGTTCCCCCACCCCATTTCTACTACCTCCTATTATAGTTTCTGTTCAATTTAAGCCAGTATCAAGAATTCACAGAAGATTAAATGAAATCGCTTCCTTTAGAAAATAAATTACAAAGGACTACCTATTAAAAGCAGCGTCGTTAGAAATGGATAGTAAATGGCAAAATTAATATCCAGTCTGAACTGAGAATAATTCAGGTTTCTGTTTGAAGCAGTAGGAATTCAAGAGCCCAAAGGAATCTGGAAAAAATAACTAACTGAACTCAATAAGGATTTAGGAAAACTATTCGAGAAGTAGGTAGAAGTTCTTACAAATCAAATATTAAGGCTGCAACTGCAGCTTTCTTTTTCAAATCCTTTCTCCTAATGCAAACCAAAAAGCTCTTTAAGCCACTTGCCTTACTTCATATGCCTCCTTTCAAGCACTGACATTTTTTCTGATCAAGTAAAACCCACACTGGCAAGGATCATGTTGTAAAGTGTCATAAGTTAGTAAAGCAACTCGTCAGAACTGAATTTATAGTAATTCAGGGTTGCATGGTGTTCTGTTCTTCCAGGTCACCAGGATATCAGTAACAGTATTGCCAGGGAGTGAAAAAGTGCTAAGAGCTATACATAAATGATACATTTCCCAGAGCTCATATGAAAGTCATGACACCTTTGCTGGAGGAACTGCTAGGTTAAAAAATGATCCTTTCCTGGTTGTCATATTCAAACCAAAAAATAATTGTCTGATGAGTCAAAATGGCTTTTTCCAGTTATCTCTTCATCTAATTTTGTATGTTTTCACAGAAATGCTCTCAGCCAGTAGCAGCATTGTCTAAACACAAAGATGCATCACGCTGCTGTCTTGTACACAGAATCCAAAGGTTTTGCTTTTAGTGTCAGCATGTGTGAGCAAGAGGATTTTTACAGTTGCTTTGAGTTGTATTTCTTAAGAGATACGGCTTTGCTTGTTCATTATTGCTTTAAAATAACTACATCTTTTGTACATTAATACTGAATATGAAAGTGTACCTTAGGCTAGGGTTTCACTGTGTTTTTTTCCCCTCCTGCACTGAAATGCTGAGCAGTGCTTCATTTGCCAAAAAACAGATGCTTCTTCCTGCTCCTCCTGTAGCCAAATGTTTGATTCGGATGGGGTTTTGCATCTGTTATACCAGTTACGGGAATTGCAGGAACTCATTAGCACTCAAGCCCTATGTCAGCAGACTTCCTTTGGGAAAGAGAGGAAAATGAGTGCCCCACAAATAATCCACAGCAGGAGGCTTCATCTCTTCAAAGATATCAAGACAGGTATCGCTAGTTCTGTAGCTATTTCTACAGGCATTTCTAAAATACCTACTTTTTCTCCATAAATATGCTTATATTATCTGCTGCTGATGAACAAGTCTGACTATTGACTTTGTTGGGAATAGAAATACTGGAACAAAAATCAGTAATTTATTCTTAGGTGACTTCTTACAGATTGGATTTACTTTAACATAAGCAATCCATGTCCTGCAGATACCGCTAAAATAAACTTTGGAGGCTGCTTTTCAAAGTTATACCATATGTGCTGGCAAAGCTCTACTTAGATTTTTTTTTCCTTTTTATTGGCACCTTGATAAGACAACACCTTGCTCGCATAAGAATACATCCAAATCCTCTTCCCCTGCTGTTAACAGTGGCTTGTTAGAATGGACATTGTCCAGGAATTCAATGCAATTGAATGCTTGTTGCAACTTTATCACTTCTTTTCAGGTCAGATGTTTTTAACTAGCATGGCAAAATGAGAAAAGGAATATATTTGTTGTCTTTAGCTTTCTCCAGAACTTCTTTAGGGCACAAAGGTGCTGCCATTTGGATGCTTTAAAGTACGAATAACATATTTGCTCCCTTTTATGCTGAATAAACAGACCAAGCCCCTATGAAATGTCAGATATATTCTTAGCAACTGAGCTATTTCTCATAAAGGATCAGCAAACCTAAGCATTTTTTTCTTATTTATAATTAGCAGCTTTGCCTTTCCAGTCAATCCTTTTCTACATCTTAACATTCCAGAAGTTCTCTTCTGTTCCCTTTGAGGTCTGTTGCCTGACACATATAAGATAATGTTTTTATTTCGGTGCCATATCCCCATGGAAACAGGAATTACACTGCAATTTATTGAGTGTTTTTGAGAACAGTTGCCCAACCACCACCTCTTAAAAATCAGTTGGCTAGTTATGCCACACCAAGTAGGGCTTGCCAGTGGGTACTATGAAAAGTATGTATGTTCCCTGTTCTAAGATGAAAGACTTTGCAAAGCACCTAAATACACTGTTGAGAATGAATAATAAGACCACTGAAGACTGAATGGTTATTTTCATATACATGCAAAATGACATAACTGAGTGATTGTGTAAAGCAGCTCTGCTGAGCAGAGAAGGCTGTTCAATAATAAACTCAAGAATTATTTTCAGAACTTCTGTTGTTAAATGAGTGGCAGCATTTGGCTAGATTATTTTTGGTTTGACAGTTGTGGTAAGGAATCCACTTTGTTCCAGTCCTTGTAGTAAGTTTCTTCCAATTATCCCAACCAAAGAAGCCACACAGAAAATGACCGGATATAATTCATGCCACAGCCTATGAGAACAGAGGCTTGTCTAATTTCCAAAACCATCCTGCTTCATGTATTATTCCTGCAATTTAATGTAATGACTTTCTTAATGTTTCACTTGGATTCACTTCAGTAAAATGTCCTTTACCCTTCCTCCCTCCCCCAGTTTCCTGCTTAGAAATTGCAGATTAATAAGAATTTACACGGATGAAATGAATTCTACCCCGTCAACTCTCAATTATTTGTGGGTGGTTTACAAGTTGTGGGTTAGTTGAACTGCAGCTGCAGGAACACTGAGCTGGTTCCTTGCAGAGCCAGGTCTGGTCTGGCAAGGCTTGTATGCTAATATACAGTACTATGGGAAGGTGACTCTATAGTTTCCAGGGTCAAGTTGGCCCAGAAGCAGTTCAGACACTTTGCAGAGACTAAACTAATACCACTTGGTCTCCCTGCACCATGCAGAGTCAAGCAAACGGCTCTGCATGGAGCTAGTCCAAGTCTGGCACGGCTGGCTTGGAGAGGAGGTAGAGTTTGACGGGCACTGCGTGATAGCTCACAGAGCTTTCTTCCTCCATGTCTCTGCGCTGTTTTCCAGCAGCACTCCTGGTTCAAGGGAATATTGCTAAGAGGCAGACTGGAACTAATGTACAGAGCCAGAGTGGGTCTGGTGCCGTGCCCGAGCCGATACACACTGTTAGAGCGGGAGTCTGGGACAGAGACAACTGAATGGCTCTGCTAAAGTCAGCGGGGGTCTACCTGCCTTGTTGGCTCTGCCAGCCATGCTCGTCATTGACTGTCTTTGTCTCATGCCCGTTCAATTCTTTTGGATATCTCAGGTATCCCCGTCTTCCTTGCCTGTGGCCAGCTGATGTTAAATTCCTTTCTGAAACAAGGCTGGGTTTTGGGGATACTTACTGACTAATGTTTGGGAAAGAAATGCTTTTTCTCAGTGAAAAACCTAATTTCTGGTTAAAATATGCATATTTTCTCAATGGAAGTATTCTTCTGGCATAAGAACAACAAGCACATTTAGTTTTTCTTACAACTGCTTTTAATTGTGTTACAAATTTCCATTCCTTCTGATGTAGAATAGAATAGAATAGAATAGAACAGACTATTTCAGTTGGAAGGGACCTACAATGATCATCTCATCCAACTGCCTGACCAATTCAGGGCTGACCAAAAGTTAAAGCATGTTATTAAGGGCATTGTCCAAATGCCCCTTAAACACTGACACGCATGTCACACAGCAATGTTTTAGCCCTTCTTCTGACTTCAACTGTGGAAATTTCCTAAAGAAACAACATTTTGAAAAAGAAATTGTTGTGGGGAGACCGGACACTTTGATTTTCCTCCTGAATGTATTAGAGTGGGTGCTCGCTTGCAGGCACTGCTCAGACCTGCGCCTGTCACTCTGGAGCTGGGCACTGCAGCGGTCATCCCCACAGGAGATGCTCGCCCGAAGGATTAAGGAGGCTGGTACCTCCAGCTAGCACTCCTGACTCTGTGGCAGGTGCCTGCCTGGAAGCACCTTGGGGTCTGATTTTCCTCCAACTCCTGGACTCCTGAGTTAATATGTGGGAGATGATAGGAAATACTAAGAATGCCAGATCCTTGCTGAGGGTCCAGCTGTCAGGATGTTGAAAGAGCATCTGTATGTAACTGGGCAGTGGGACCAGCCAGCACAGTATGGGCTGCATCAAGGCTTTCCTTTGTAGTTGCGTGCGAACTGGGAAAAGTTTCTGGAGCTTATCAGCCAAATCGTGCAGGGAATTGAATGGGAGAGTGCTTGTTAGCACAGACCAAAGGGATCCGGACTTACTGCTGTAGACAACAACGTTTCTTGCCTGGGAATATTTGCCTAGGATAGGGGTAACCTGAGGAGGGTTACATAAAATATCTGGCTTCCAAGGGAGCTAATCATTACTGGTCTGGCATCTCTACAAAGGGAGCCTCCTGATCCCCAGCACCATTGTGGGGAGTCTGCATTCCTCCATCCCAAGTATGCTGTACAGCAAGGCTGCTCAAAAGCCATTAAAACACCTCTAAATTATACTGTTCTTTTTTGACAATGAACTTAAAATGGTTTTGAAGAGGAGCATATGACAGGAGGTCCTTACTTTATACTGTTTCTAGAGATGAAAGGGTTGTACCAGAGCAGACACAGAGAAACTAGAATATAACCCAGTGTTCTCTGACTACCAATGAGCATTACTGCCCATTTAGGAGTACAGGAACCAAAGACAAACTAAATTATTTACTGCACATACTTGAAAAGAATCTTAAAGATTACATCTTATTGCCTGAAACCCTTTATCAAACTCTACATCAACAGCCATGAGTATGTTAACTCTGAATTTGATACAGCATTTAATTGGGCCAGGGATCTGGCTTAGCTCCTGAGCGGACCTCTTGAGCTTTTGTGTTGGGAAACTTGTTCTCATGCCTCATTTTTCTAATATTGTCTGGTATTTCTGATAGATTCTTCTGGGTACTGAAATGTAGAGAGAGCATTAACAAACACCAGTTTTTTCAAAACTTGGTTTCCAAAGGTGCAATCAGTGAATGACAGGTTCTACATAAGTTGTTGAGAAAGCTAAATGAAACTGTTGAATGGAAAATTTTACATGAAACAAAGCCTATCCTGATGTTGTGGTTTAACCCCAGCTAGCAACTAAGCACCACGCAGCCGCTCGCTCACTCCCCCAACTGCCAGTGGGCTGGGGGAGAGAATCGGAAAAAAAAAGTAAAACTCGTGGGTTGAGATAAAGACAGTTTAATAGGACAGAAAAGGAAGGGAAAATACTATTACTACTACTACTACTAGACTGTACAAAGCAAGTGACACACAGTACAATTGCTGACCACCTGCTGACCGATGCCCAGCCAATCCCTGAGCCGCAGTGCCCCCAGACAACTCCCCCCAGTTTATCTACTGGGCATGATGTCATATAGTATGGAATAGCCCTTTGGCTCATTTGGGTCACCTGTCCTGGCTGTGCCCCCTTCCAGTTTCTTGTGCACTCTCAGCCTCTGCTGGCAGGGTGGTATGAAAAGCTGAAAAGTCCTTGACTTGGTATAAACACTGCTTAGCAACAACTAAAACATCAGTGCGTTATCAACGCTATCTCATCCTAAATCCAAAACACAGCACTATACCAGCTACTAAGGAGAAAATTAACTTTATTCCAGCCAAAACCAGGACAAAAGTGAAGTTAAGTGTTTTTTACTGTAATAGAAGCTGGAGTATCTATCACACCCATATCCAGGGGAACATGAACCTTTGGGAATCTGATCCTATAATGATGAATTTTAGGTATTTCTGTATGCAGCCCTGATCTCCCTACAGATTTCTTGAGAGATCCAAGATCTAAAATGTGCTGCATGACATTATTTCTCTTTGTATCACATATGTGACCTTAGAAAATATCTCTCTTTAAGAGGATATCTTATTTTCCAATTTTTTTGAGAAAAGTTTCTATTGCATTCATTCATGATATGTATAGCAGGCTTTTTCCTTTGTTGTGGGTATATCTTAACTTTTTTTTGGAGTAAAACTTACACCCCTTGAAACTGATGCATCCTCGTGCAAAGAAAAGACTTCTAGAAGCATTATCCACTCCTGATGATTTCAGGTTTCTGAAATTATCTGTTTTAGAGAAAAAGAGATTCAGGGAAAACCCAAAACTAAGAAATGCCGTTGTGACTGATTTTTCAGGCTTGTTCTTCCACCTGTCAACAAAGGAAAGAGTGATCCCCTCTTAACATGTAATCCTCATGCTAATTGTGAAGAAGTAGCAAAATCAGAGGGAATATCTGCTCAAGGTACTCTCAATGAAGAGAAAGATGGATTGATTCTTTTGTCTGGAGCTTCAGCCAGTCTTTGTGCTCTGCAAAGAGGGGCACTAACAGCTCTCGAAGAGTGCCAGGGTGGAAATTCCAGAACGTCTCATTCCTTACAGCACAGATTTTCCAAAGCTGTGAAGATATGTAGCACCTCAGAGCAGAGGGAATTATTAATCTGGGGAAAGGTACTAGGAGAACCTAATTCAGAGGGATTTCATGTAGCTTTTTTTTGGAAATATTTCTTGTGAATGCTTATCAGGCAGACGAGAATCCCAGGGCAAAGACTGTTGTATTCCGTTTCAATCAGAGCGACTATCTTGCTGTCCTGTTTTTGAATATGGTAGGAATACATTTTCTCTTGGTATTGTAACGCCCTTTTCTAAGGAAGCGGCAGTAAGCTTTATCTGAGGGATGTTAATGAAGTCCTCCGACAGAAGCCAGACTTCGTAGGAAATTCCCACCTCATTTTAATTCAACTCTCAAAAACAAGGGGATGAAGAGCTATACAGCCTTTTTTAACTTTGCAAAGCATTTTTTAAAATTTTGCTTTCTAAAAATATAGAAAACATGAAAAATATGGAAAATAAACCTCCCACCTGTGGGAGTTAGTTCAGTTTGGCTGTCAGGCTTTGCTCACAAAACAGTCCTAATGATTTCTCTTCCTCCAAATGTCCTCTTAAAAACTGTGTGATACCCCATTAGAACAGCTTATAAATTATACGCCTCACCACCTCCCTTTGAAAAGATGGGGAGGAGTCACTGAGGAGTGAGGACACTGTCAGAGAGCTTAAGGAGTAGTTTAGAAGTGTCCCTCTCTGCAGTGAGGAGTAAGTATTTCCATCTTCCACAGAAGAGACTCTAAATTGCTTCAGCCTATTGCAACCACTGTAAATAGATTGAGTGCACAGAATGAAGTTGTCTAGAACCATTGGAGACAAATTGCACACTTCAGAAGATAAAAGAAGCTGGTTTCCATCCCTGCTTTGAGCTGGGAATCAATGAGAAGATGTGACTGGGCAGGCTATCTCAAGGAGCATCTTGCTCCATGCTATTTATCCCTCAGCTGCCTGGAAGTGGACTTCGCTCACACACTGGCTGGGAAGGAAGTTCCTTTGGTCTTTTGCCTTTAGATGATATCTGACCACCTGCAGTCATTGCAGATACACCTAAGCACATTTTAAATTATTGGCAGACTGCAGCAGCAGGGAGCCCAGTGCATGCTAACTGACAGAATATCTTACTTTTCTTGATGGGTGGCTTTTCCCACACCATTCTGAGCTGTGCTACCTCAGCTAAACAGCTACCAGTGTCTGAGATAACAGATATAAAGCAGCTTAGTTAATTCCAAATTACTTGCAGACACTGTTCTTCAGATTTAATGCTTGTTTATCATTCTTGAAGAGAAAAGGGAGTAAAAGCAATTTTTTGATGCTAATATATTTCTTCCTAAAAAACTTCTCCAAACAACAAACAGCAAAGGACTGGAAGAGATGTGGGTCACTGAGATTTGGTATTTCAAGACTCTTATGATTTAATGCTTTTCATAAAATTATCAGGCTGCACCTTAAAAGCAATTAATTTTGTCCTCGCTACTTGAATGAAAAGGAATTCTAGAATCTCACTGCTCTATTTTGCAAAGCCTTTCTTTAACTCCCAGAAAAAAATATTGTGCCATCATTCTTCAACTTAAATTTCTCTTTTCTTTCCTTATGCTTGTTTCTCAGATAATGTACTGGTTGGGTCTGGCTGGGATGGAGTTAATTTTCTTCACAGCGGCCCATATGGTGCTGGTTTGGATTCGAGATTAAACAGTGTTGATAACACACCAGTGTTTTGGCTATTGATGAACAGTGCCTGCACAGCATCGAAGCTTTCTCTGTTTTTCGTGCTACCTCCCCAGAGAGTAGGCTGGGGGTGGGCAAGAGGCTGGTAGGGGACACAGCTGGGACAGCTGACCCCAACTGACCGAGGGGATATTCCAGGCCACGTGACATCACGCTCAGCAATAAAACCTCAAGGAAAGGAAGACAGTGATATTCCTGGTTATGGCATTTGTCTTCACAAGTAACCATTACATGTGCTGAGGCTCTGCTTTCCTGGAAATGGCTAACCATCTGCCTACCGATGGGAAGTAGTGAAGGAATACCTTATTTTGCTTTGCTCCGCATGCAGCTTTGCTTCCCCTATTAAACTGTTTTTATCACCACCCACAGGTTTTCAGCTTTTCTTCCAAATCTCTCCCCAATCCTGCTGGGAGAGGGTGAGAAAGTGACTGGGTGGGTGCTTAGCTGCTGGCCAGGGTCAACCCACTGCCAATATTGACAACAATCGTGTTTTCTTACTCTCTTCCAGTCTTCATTTTTCTAGCTCTTCTTAGAGCTGGAACATATTCAACCATTCCCTACCAGTTCCATTTTTGACCTTTTTTCCTGACTTTTATTGGATTGGGGTTTTTTTTTGTTTTTCCCTAATGAAAATATTTCTACTGCTGCATCCCAGCATGTAGTTTTCTTTTTCATTGCACTAATGGATCACACTCAGGTACACTAAGTTTCTAACTGCTACTTCCTGTGACTGTGAATAATACTAACCATTTCTTCTCTGACCAGCACAGCTCAAAGAAAAGGAAAACATTGATTGTTTACGTCATTAGACTATTAAAAAAGTCAAATAACAATTTACTATTATTACATATTATAATGGCATACATATTCAAGGAACACATTTGCACTTGCTCACATTTTTTTAAAGAAGAGCTGTACAGTGAGGTCAGGATTCAGATCTCCGAAGCATCAGTGGTACTTCAGGGAGAGTAAAGTATGAACTCTTAAACTGTGTGCTTCAGATTTTCAACTATGTCAAATTTTGTGAAAAATGTTAAGGTTAGAGTGGATAGTACAAATCTTACAATAAAGGGAAAAGCATCATGTGGCTATTACGGATAAAAAGATGAAACATGGTTGCCTAGTCAGTGGGTCTGAACAATTGCCTTGTCCAGAAGAAATTGGCTTGAGTATGTTGTCTCACAAAATTTTTCAATTGAGATACCTCTGAAAAAATACAGATTTAGTCATCCTTTTCCCCCTTAGTCCATAGAGATAGACAGGCACTGCTAAGGCAGAGTTCATCTCACTCTAATGCAAACATATTAAATAGTAAGGTAAACCCATTTCTGGACAGATTAAAGCTGCCTCCTTTTTTGTCTTTTTAGGGGTACAGAGATGGTTACTCCAGATCCAAGATACAACTGTGAATCAGCTCAAAATTCAGACATATATGTGTAGACGTTTACACCACAGACATCTAAATTAAGTTGTCTGAATCTGGAGCTGAATACTGCTCTTAACGTTAGGTGATACGAATATTTCTTTTGGATTATTTTGCTATTTGGGAAGGTTTTCCTAACTACCTTCCATTTCCACCTTACTTTTTTCTAAGTTTCATTAGATAATCTTATAAGATTAATTCAGTTTCTTTTCAGTTCTGAAGAAAAATCTGATTTTTTTGACACATTAACATGAAATGGCATAAAAAAGGACCAAGAGGATCAGATTCAAAATGAAAACATAAACTTAATTCCCTCTCCTCCTTCCTCCAGCTAAAGAGATTTTTGAATTCTTGCTTCCTGGCACATGAAGTTTCCTTGCCCTGTATTTTAGCTTTTTAATTACTTTTTATCAAGGATGAACAGAATTTCTGTCAAGCCAAGATATTTTCTTACTTGGTTAAAAAAAAAAAGAGGGTCATATACTAGGGAAAATTTCAGAAAGACAGTTTATGGGCTGTAGCAAGTAAGAACTACTGGTGTAAAATGATTATCAATTACTCATTTTCAACTAGCTATCTCACTGGATCCATTCTACCTACTATATTGTAATGCATTTATCAACTTAATTCAGGCAGTTAGTAATTCGATTTTCTCATTTCATTATTATGTATAGAGAGCAATTGTTTTTGTAATTATGGTAATAAACTATATTTAGACCTGATTTACCCTCCCACAACTTTAGGCATCTCAGTTAAGTGTGTAAGTTGTGATCCTTTTTGGTCTTCCCAGTACAGATGCTCCCTTTACATTTGGTGGTAGAAAAAAAGGGGCTGTCAGGGAAATTTAGATCTTAAGTGGCCTCAGTGAAAAACTTGAATCAGGCAGGCTGGGTTTTGGCCATGCTTATTACCACAGAGAGGTAACTGATTCACTGTTCCGAATTCCAGTATGGTTCTGGAAAATCTGGCACTGTTTTCCTTTGACACACTTACTTTAAATTCGGTTTAAATTTTTCTAAAGTTTTTCTCCATCCACTAGCTTGAAACTTTGGAAGACTTTGAGCTTTCACAACTTCTCCTGATGTTAGTCCGAGTTATGTACACAGCAGGTATACAGTGTATCTTGGAGGATTTGGGCTATTTGAGTGTCATTTTCTATAGTTATTTTTCTAAGGAGGTGTTGGATCCAAAACTAGGACAGAAATCAATGATAACAAGAGGTCAATCTCCTAATAATGTACCTGCTACCTATAAAAGCACCCATAAATTGTCTGTTTAAGTGGCTGAATTTACAAGAGGCATTTAGAACTAATTTTAGGATTTTCATATAGTCGCTTGCAGTGTGCTAACAAAGTATTATAAAAAGTAAATATCAGAGTTGCAGTCCTCTAGCACAACAGTTTCTGCTCTGAATCCAAAGTATCTTTGACAGTTTTTGTTACTTCTTTCAGCATCTTACACTTAATATCCCACTTCCTGTAATTATTTTGGTCTATCTTCTTCTGATTACTTCCAAATCCAACAGATATTTTCTTTTCTGCCTTGAGGAAATTTTTTTTTTTTTTCATGGAAAATGTATTCTTGCTATTTGTTAAATGTACTGTTAGCTTCATCTCTGACCTTTTGTTTTTCAGCTGTATTCATTGTACACAGTTCCTTGTATATAGCTAGAGTGTATATTTTCAGGTTTGTGCTTCTTTGTTCATCAACATTAGCCTTCTTTATTTCTGGTGTATTTTTAGCTAGATTACATGCATAACCCTTGGGCATACATTAATTTATCTTTGAATGTTTTCCATTTCCCTCTGTGTCCTTTATCTCTATTGATTTATCCTACTTGATTTCATCCTGTGCTTTTACTTTCTTCTAAAACTCACTCTTTGAAATTTAACATCCTTTTTTTTTTCCTTTTGTGGTTTTACCTGTGTCCTAATTACCACCCTAATTAGGTTATGAACACAATTGCAAAGAGCCCTACTTAATTCTGCAATCCTGTTATATTTACCACACACAGACCTAGCCAAAGATTGATTTTTTCTCTAAATTCTTCCTTTTTCCCTACTGGATATATAGTATAATGCTGTGCCTTAACCACAGAACTAATAAATCTCTTGATTTCTTTATCTTATGTAACAAGCCTAAATTTACTAATTCAGAACTTTAACAATTTGCTTTAGATTACTCATGTCTTCTCATATAATTTTGTATTTACAACTCCTATATGTTGCTATATGTTTTTTCAACTGGAGGCTATAAATTTTTTTATTTTTCCTTTTTTTCTTTTGCTCTAGTCTCATTTCAAAACATGATAAATGACCTCTACTGTCACATTTTCAAATATAAATGTTTACATTTTTCTTAAGAAAAAGGCTACAACCCTATTTTCCTTTCAAATTTTTTTTTTTTTAAATTTGCCTTAAATCATTATTAAAAATTTGTTCTTTGTTCCAAATGACACCTGCATGAAATTTTTCTTCTCTCCTCCTTTGACTTTCTAATTTATCTCAATTTTTTACATCGATCCTTTGTAGACTTTCACAGCACTGATCTGATCAAGCTTGAATTAATTGTATCACACACCTTTTTTTATTTGTATGTGCCTGACAGTCTTTGCCATGGTGACAATGTCATTGTAATTGCCATGTACAGGACAAAATTAAAATTGTTCAGGAATGTACTAGGGTATTGTACAGCTTTAGGGTAATGAATATTCAAGTTGCAGTCACTTGTATACTGGGAGCAGGTAGATCCAAATACTTGATGCTTCTATGAGAACTTATGCATGGCTACAGCAAAACCCCCCCACATTGTTTTGTCTTCATATTTGTTTCTGCCTCTTTGTTTAAGCAACTTCCCCTTACTTACAGTAGATGGTTTGCACAAGCGCACTCTTCTTCTTGCTGTTTAGCTCTTTCCTACTGTTATTTCTGGCTAATGCATTTAACCTACTGAGTTGTCAGTTCTTTCACCTATAATATTTTTGAGGACCAGAAAGCATTTAAAGAGACTCAAGATTTTATGATTTCATATCTCCATCACATTTATGACTGCATGTTCAGAAAATTATTCTGTTTCTTAGAAAATTATCCTATTGCATTTTTCTTCAAATTGCTTTCTAGCCACCAAGACCCATAGATCCTAAGATAAATGGTCAGACTGCCTTCATCCCACGGACACCAGCTTTAACCTTACAGGTAATGATGTAGTAACTTCAAAACTGTTCACCTGAAACCACTGCAAACTTTACTTTTCAACAACATTTGATTGAAGTTCAGAATATACTGGGAGTGATTTGAAATTTTGTAGTCTCTTCATTTCAAAACCCAATCCAGTCCTGCAGTGCAAAATGTTAATATTTTTTCTTTTCAGTGACAACCTTGTTGTCTTTATTTCCCTTTAGTAACTGCTGCAATAGCATTGGGGCCTGTAAGTGTGTGACTATGGCTACTTGTGCAGTGACTTCCTACAGGAAGGTGGAGTAACATTGGGAGGTGGAGAGGGAAGAAAGCCACATGATGTATGTATGATTTCCTCCTTGAAATCCTGCTCCCCAAATTGGGATGTATCATCTGCCCACACCACAGCATGTGGCAGCTCCCCCCCATTCGTGCTCCCAGTGCCTCAGTGGAGCTGTTTCTGCACCATGTTCTAAAACATTTAATCTCTTACGATTGCTTGTGAGTTACACTAAAAACCACCCACCTCACATACATTTTTTGCATGACTTCATGATCCACATGTTTCTTCTGATATTCACTTGTGGTCATTTCTAGAAGTCTTTAATTCTTTACCTCTTCAGGTTTCCCTCCCCAAGGAGCTCCTCTTCCACCACCAAACTGACAGGTGGTTGAAAGTTTCTGTGTGTGGCTTGGCATCTATTAAGCTCTTTCTTCAGCATCTTCCCTTTTTTTCTCTTACTCTGTCCTCTCTTACTAGCTCTAAACCCCGGTGCTCTGGATCTTGTTCTTGCTGTGCTCATCTTTTCCAGATACCCTTGCTGTGAAATACTTGTTCTAAACACCAGGCAATATGGAAACTCAGTTCATAAGCTCAGAAAAATATACTGCTGTCAGATACTTTGGTTAATGTTGTAGATACTGTATGTATCCGCATTTCTCCTTAACTGTCTTCCTTCAGAAATCAGCATATCCCGCCCTAGTCGCAAACTTTATGTTTTACTAAGTCGTAAGATATATAGTCTGTCACATTTTACAACCCACCAGGTTGAAGTAAAAGAGGACGAACACAATATGAAGCAATCAAGGACCTGTGAAGAGGGCTCTCGTCACACCCAGTCAGACCCCTGGTGTAATCCAATTAAATTGAACAGCTTCCAGGAAAACCCAGAGGATTAAACACACTTACCCAAGCAAACCCACTTCCTACCACTTGAGGGGTATAGCTCTGAAAACATGCCTCTCATTAAGTCGTGTTAGACTTCCTAAAATGGCAATTAAGGCTAAAAGGTTAGAGAAAGATAATAAAACATTATAGGGATTCAGCAAACTCCATCTCCCTACACCTCCCTCTTCCCCCCAGCCAGTGCCAGCTGTTTTCTAATTAACCCAATGGTAGCAAGGTGTCCACAAGAGGATATCTGCTGATTAGCCAAATAACTCTCATTTGCTCAATGCTATTAGGTCTGTGCCTCTAAAGCTCCCTGTTTTACAAAAGCCTTCAGACATCGTCAAAGTTACGTCTATGTAATATGCAACTAGAGTAGCTGTATACAAGCAAAGCCACACAAATTCAGCTAAAGAGGTCAGCTCACGCTAAGCATTAATAGTTACGAGACCAAGACCATGCAGTGAAATGATCAATATTCTCATTTCCACCTTTTCTTCAGCTTGTATCCTCTCTTCTCACTTCCAAACAGTCTTTTAAATTCCTTTTCCAATGCGGGAGTGTCAGTCAGACTCTGTCCTTAGGGAGCAGCGTGCTGCTGCAGCCCCAGGGTGTCTGGGCACGACTAGGAGCACCTCAGCAGGCTGCCGTCACCCGCTCCCCATCCTGACTAGGACGCGTTATTCGGAAATCGCTTGTAGATAAAAATTTTCAAACATGCAAGCACTCGTCTGTCTTTCCATCAGTTTTGGTAGGCTGGGGTTTAGACCTGGATTCATTTAGGGGAGTAGTCAACGGAGGCAACAGAAGTTACGAGTGCAGAGAAACAGGTATGCCAGAAGACCATTTAGCCTAGCCAAGGTCTGGGCTGCCCATTGGAAGTACCTGCAGCATGCCTTGAGTTGTTAGGCTCTCCACTTAGGGGTCTAAATTTAGGTGGGACAAATCAATTTCAGAATATAGGCATTAAAGCTGATGTCTTTTAATTAATATGCCTTTAAAGACTTAGGTAGGGTAAATTATAATTTCACATAATCCTTTATGTGAAAGGGAGAGAAACTGATTTGTCTAGCCTTGGTATGTTAAGAGACATTTTGGTAAGTCTAGCAATAACATTAATTCTGCCTCTCTTAATACTCTTTTCATTTCTGTATGTTTCAGGTCCTGAAAAGTAATTTGCTTATGCTGTAGTAGAACAGAACACAGTCTACAAAATTTTCCTCTTATTATTACTAGAATATCTAAGCATATGTTAAGACTTTTGTCGAGCTGACATCGACAAATGATCTTTTATCTACAGTTCAAGTAGCTGATTTTAAAGAGCATTTCTGCACCCTGTCTGTACTCCTATCTTCTAAGATACCTTCTGAAAACCTACCCCACTTTCTCACACCATTCAGCTACAGAATCACAGGCAATCATTTTACAAATAATAACACAGCTACTTTTCTATTATAAGTTGATTTTATTTTGTGCATTCCATTGTAACATCCCCTGAAATTTCATATGCCACTTCTCAACATTTTTTTCTTCCTCAGAAGTGCTATGACAAATCCTGACCTGACTTTTTTTCAAAACATGTAATGTCAAAGTTAGTGCATGTAAGTCATCCAGGGATGACAGTGATAGAGAAGTCATTTTATGAAATGTGGAAAGTTACTCCGGCTATGAAACTTTCATTCACTTGACAGTGTTTACACGGCTGGATAGTACAGTATCTTCTATTACTTCACTATACCCACAGGCAGCTCTAAAGTTGAAAGGTTTATGTTGCTGTACACCAGATGTTTTAAGTCTATATTTTGTAAGACTAAAATTCAGCGTCAAAACAGTAGAGCAATCGCTATACTGGTTTAAGTAAGTGTAAAATTAACTAGGATGTAAGACAGAAAGTGTTTTTTTTGTTTGGGTTTTTTTTTTTCCCTTCTTAATGATATTCATTACCTCCTTTGCTAGGATAACTTGTTATTTTCTGTTTACACACCAGTCAGAACTGAAAGCACATGGTTTGTTCTGCTTCCAGTGTGAAAATCAAGCTCCTATTACTGCTAATGATAGCCATAAATTAAACATAGATGGGAGTACATATTCCTATTTTTTATTTAATTCTTCATGCAGTATATTAAACTCCAGATTTAAAATGCAGGTGCCCCATAAGTTCAGTTATGATCTCTGTCCAAGAAGGGAAAAGACAGCACATCATAAATTAGATTACAAAGTTGGAGATAATTTATTTGAAGAGCTTCAACTTTTTAAAAATAAAAGACTTGATGCCAAAGGTAAGTCCAGATGTTTCTTTCAAAACTGCTTTGTCGCTAATGAATAGGTTTTGTTGCACTATTATCAGTCCATATAATTCAACGTCCTCCTGTACAAAAAATTTATCCAGGGCAGACATAATCTGTTTCTCTACTATAAAGACTTGTTTTGAGATTTTTCAGAGCAATTACTTTTTTAAAAAGAGCAATTGCTTAGGTACATTTATTTAAGGATCACAACTGACCTGAAAAGTTGTAAAATTTTGCTTCTCCAACTTCTCACTAGAGAACATTTGTATTCTTCACAACTGACATTTAATAATCATAATGCTATAGTGTGTTTTGCCTATTTTTATAGACGCTTTAAATGAAAATGTTAGTAAGAAATTAAAAACGTTTAAACTAGAAATGTAAAATAAATAAGGCTATAAAAGATGACAATAAAGGAAGAGGGAAAGAAGTAGAGAAGCAGTTCAGTAATTGACACTTGTATTTAAATTTAAGCAGTTTTGAAGTAAGATATATGAAGAAAGCTAGTTTGAGAAATATTTCAGGCAAAATAATCATGTGGGAGCTACAGACCTAGTAAGTAAAAAGCTAAAAGATGGAACTGTAATTGTTCAGTCAGTGCAAGTTTATGGAGATCAAATTTAAATAGTTTCTTTATGAGTCATAAGATCAGTGGAGATGGTAGAAGTGTTGAATTAAACTTACAGAAGGCATTTGACTGGATGTTACATGACACTGTAATTAACAAATTAAAATTATTTTAAAGCTCTGCAAGGGATATTTTAAAGCGATTAAAGATGGGTAACTGATAGGTCTCAAAATGTCATTGGAAATTGAAATCGTTCTTGTTCATCATCAAATCCTTTCAGTGAACTCCCTCAGGGACTGGTCCTTGGCACTCGGATACGTCATGTATTTATCCAAGATCTGTAAGAAGCGGTAAAATTATTACTGGTATTGTGTGAGGAAGACCCAGGGACAGCGTGAGAGATAAAAAGGGAAGAGGCTAACTTCCAGATGCAGCAATCTGGGACTTGTCACACAAGGAAGCAAGAGCCGCAGGGCAGGATGTGCTCTAGCACTTCCCGCAGTCTTGGCCCCCCAAGGCCAAGGGACCTGCTCTGTCACCCGGAGAGTCTTTTCTTTCACTGAGAGCCAAGCAGCAGAAAGGGAAAATTATTTTTCCTCCTGACCTGCACAGCTAGGGTGTAAACCTACAGCTAGAAACAGGGAAAAGGTCCTAAAAGCCCTGATTTAAATGGAACACGTTTGTGTTTCACAAATCTCACTTAGAAAATTTTGTATATCAGGACTGGAGGTATCAGTGACACTGGACCCAAAGCCAAAAAAGTTGGCATCTGCAAGACAGGTCCATTCTCCATCCCATGGGACAGGTGTATGAAAAGAATACCAAAGTGTATCGAAGTCATTTGCCTCCACATTTGTTATTGGCACGTATGGTACTGGCATACTTTGTCAATTTTTTTTTTGTCTGCAATTTAGTAAGAAAGATAAAATGAAAATCTCCCAGAAAACCATGAGAAAATTTGAATTGGAGTGAAAAACCTCTGTTTGTTGAAAAGCAATTTGTTTTAGTTCAAAGATAGTACTTTGAGCTTTTATTTGGGTTCTGAATCACAGCCAGCTCTGTACCCATCTGTGGTACATCCTCCAGGGTCCCAGTCCTATGATAATCTTGTCAGACCATAACGCATCTTGAGCCACCTGCTTGTCTTCCTTGTTTGTTAGAAAAGTGAGGCTGTAAGTATCTCAAACTGTTCATTTTGTCTGTGAATTTTGCTTGTGACAAAAACATTGTTGTCACCATTTTGCAGAACAGAAATAGGCTCTGAGAGGTTTGATTCCTGGAAAAATACTGGTGTACTTCTTTACATCTCTTTGGAAGCCAGAATATTTTTTTCCTTTCCTGACTTCTGTCATTAGAATGAACACCTTGTTAGTGTAGTGCTGGCCTAAAAAAGAAGGGAAAGTTTGTATAGCTTTTCTCTATGGGAGCAGCCTACTCAGTTTTGAATGTAGATATTTTCTAAAGAGCGTAATGGACACATAAAAGGATTTATGGCAGAACATTACCTCTGTGTTTCATGATTTTCTGATATTCGCAGTTGTGTGATTAACACAGAAATAAGGACTAAGACTCTAAATCAGCAAAGCTTGATTTATGGGTATATCAGCACTTAAGACTAGTGTTAAGCATGTGGTAGTTTGTTTTCTCAGCTGTATGCATAGCTTCTCAACCCCTCCCCGCCCTCCCCAGACCTTTAACGAGAAAGCATTGTGGAATGCCTTTTTTTTTTTTTTCAGATTCTTGTATTTGCCAATTTTCTTTTAATCTCAACACAACCAATAATGTTCTATATGTCATAATACTTTTAGCTATTATTTTAAACTAAGTCAATAAATTACGGGAAGGTAAAGACCAAAAGAAGGCCTGATGGAAATTGCAGTTGGAAGTATCTTTGAGTGTTCAAAGCCAAAGAGATATCAGTTAATGTCTATGTCATTCTTTTCTTTCTAAATTGCTACTGTCATTATTTCCTTTTCAGTGTTTAGGAACTTGTCAGGGAATGTGCTCACCAATAAAACCCATTTTGTCAGGGATGCTGTAAGAAAGATAGCTGTGACTGAAAACACAGCAGAGAACCACTGTTAGAAACATGACTGTTACCGTAAACACTTTGGTCCAACTTTACAGCGTAATAAAAGATGTGTTAAACCATCCTTCATTGTCTATGGGGGCATAAAAAGATTTTGACCTCTGGAAAGCCGAACTGCGTGGCCCGGCCCTGCCGTGTGCCTCCACAGCAGGATGCTCCGCAGGGATCAGGCGTCCTGGGAGCAGCACTGCTCGCTCTCACACCGCTGGGATTTTGGGCACCATCGCTGCTGCCGGGACGCCCGTCCTCTCAGAGCCGGGTCAGGGGGAAGCACACATTGCCAGCTAACGCGCGATGTACGTCTGCCTCATGGAAAAGGCGCGTCTTCAGTTTCAGTCAAAACCAGGCCACAAAACCCATGCTACCAGCAAATGGATATAATTTGCATATGTGTCAGTCCAGAAGCATGTATGAAATCAGTGTAATTGAGAGAAAGGTATTAACTAATTAAAGTATGGGCCACGTCTCTTTCTTCTCTTATTACCAGAGCCTCATGAAAGATTTCAGGTCAACTATGAAAACAGCTGGTTTCTTTTTCTTTCATCATTTAGAGACTGAACTTTTTCTTTTTCAGCAGAAAACAGCTCTCAGGTGATATTTCAAATGTTCTCAGGACTAGCACAGCGCTGCTGCAGCGAAAGCTTTAAAATGGCCAACAGTGAGAGCACAGTCAGGTTAAAGCTGGCTGAGTGTGCCTGAAAATTATGCCTGCAGCAAAGCTATATTATTTGCAAGAACTTCATCATTTTATTCTCAGGATTAAAAAAAAAAAAAACCAACAAAAAACCCCCTCAACTCACAATTTTCTCTTAGGAAAGACACACGTGCTTTGCTAGAGTGACAGATGTAAGTGTGAAATTCATCAAGCAAAATTCAGCAGTCACACATATATAGAACATTAGCTTTGGTTTAAGCTTAATATTTACCTAGAAGCCTGCTTAACATCATTAACTTTGGTAGTTTACTTTTAATTTATAACTGTGTTACAGCAGCCTTCCAAACATTACTTACAATATATTGATACATTTATGTCAGATATAGCTAGATTATAAATAGCTTTCAAAAAAAAATCTGCCCTTTGGATGCCAGACCCTTTTGGTCTAAGAAATTTAATGTTTCATATCTTTGAAGAGCTTAGAATATGTACTGCATTAACATGTATTATGACTGAGGTCACCATGTACCTTATTCTTCCTTATAAAAAATGATCACACAATAGATTGCTATAAAGGCTCTGCAAAGCTTATTAGCTCCCTTTAAATTTGTTTTCTTAGATGGAAAATGAATTTGTAAAAATCTGGTCTACAAAACAATATCAGAATTGACTTCTTCCAAAACACAATATGAAAATCTAGACTATATAAAGGTATTTTGCCATTTAGACACTTTGATCTTGTGAGTGCTTGATCAAGTGAAAAAGCTTGCTTCTGACTTACATGAGTAGAATCGCTGAGTACTGCAGGCATTTTTAATATGAATAGAATTACTTGTATGCTCAAGTATTCTCAGGTCCATCTTTTGTGAAATGGAGACCAAGCAGAGATTGCTATAGGAAGACATATTTCAGCTACAAATTTAAATTATTTTTTTTTAATTTCTGTTTTTCTTTATGGAAAGGAGGTCCCAAAGCTCTAAGAAATACCATTAAGGATCAGTGCTTTAAAGCCTATTTAAAAGTGAGCATAGGTTCTTTTTACTCTGAAATCAGAGATTATTTGAAATGTATTACCCGAAGGATTATTTTCTATCTTTAGCAGCTGGATATATTTTAAAGATAGATTCATCCGTCATTAAGTGTAAATTCACATAGTTCAGGATCAGGATGCAGAAGACGATAACAAAGTGCTGCTTTAGTAGATGATCCATAGAAATCCTGGTATCAACAGGCAGGTGTCACATTTGCATGCATTTCTCACAGGCTGCTTGGATCTCAAATGGATAGCTGCCAAGTAGAAGAAATTTGCTTTCTTTTTCATCTAACACCTTCTTCTTGTTGGTACATAATATATTTTCATCAGGAAAGCATGAATATGTAAAACCCCTGAACAATATAAAATATGTATTTGTATAATCACTCATAGCCAGGTCATATTACTGCAATAAATTATACTGTTTGGTGTAATACTGAGAATAAAATGATGATCATAATAAACAGAGAGGCTATCATTATTACTGTTCTCACTGTTCTGGCACCATGACCATATTATTCTCATTTCAGTCATATTTTTGTCAAGGCAGATGTTGTAAAAATCATAAACC
Source organism: Harpia harpyja (assembly GCF_026419915.1). Taxonomy (NCBI): domain Eukaryota; kingdom Metazoa; phylum Chordata; class Aves; order Accipitriformes; family Accipitridae; genus Harpia; species Harpia harpyja. Next base: position 7,242,802 of record NC_068943.1, read on the forward strand.
TGATTATGCATCTTGCATTTTAGAATGAACTCCAGAGAAAAACAAGACCCATGCATGGGTTACTAAAACCAGCAGATGACCACTCTGCTTTCCTCTTTGAATGCTGGACCATTGCTAACAACCTGACTTGCAGGTCTCAAGTGCCTTAGTGTTAAAAGTGTTATTGTAGTGACTGGAGTGGTATGTCCCAATGCCATGGAAGGACTGAGGACGTTTTATACTCATAGATGTCTGCACCAGCCAGGAAACCTTATATTCTTCCTTCTTTTGGATCTTTGATTAGGGTACTTCCACATTTTTCAGGCAGTGTTAAAGACCACTTCGTTTTTACTCTTACTTTTATTACTTACTTTCACTACTTACTTTTACTATTTATAAAAAACCCACCAAACTGCTAACCAAAAAGAGTGGTAGCATGATGGTTAGTAGTTAACAGATACGAGAAACATAGAAAAGCCTAGGTTCATCCCACACTGACGTTATTCACCTGAAACTGGTCATCGCATGAGAGAAAGACAAAGACTTCCAAGAGCAGAGTCACTCCTAGACTTCCCAAAAGACTCATTCGTACAGCTATCCTCACTGGGTTTGCTTTAGTGAGAACCAAAGGCAATTATGGTCTTGACTCAGGAGCCTCTAATTAGGTGAAACACATCTGGTGTCCAGTGTATTTGGCAAATACACTTCAGCCATCTAATTTGGTAAAAACATTTGATATGGTAATTTTAGAGACTGATGAAATCACTGTAATTTTTAAGATACTTTGTTTCTGAAAACTTCATAATTTTAGCCGTAGTCGTTCTAATCCAGCTATGGATTAGCATAAATTTAGCAAAATATAATCTTACAAGAATGTTCCAGTTTGCAGATTGCCTAATTCCCTAACCATGGAGAGAAGCAAGTATCTCCAGAGATAGTGGTCCAAAGTCTGGTCCAACCAAGCATATGGTGAAGAACATGAATACAGCCAATTGTGAGAAACAAATGTCAAAGCTAGAAGTGTGGATCAACCTCTGAAAATTTTCAGTGAACAGTACATATTTGACTGATGTCTGATATTACAGTTGTGGATACTGGTTCAACGTGAGACTGGAGCGCTGCTTTTGCTAAGTGACTTATGAACACATTGTGACAGAAAAACATTGTCATCTAAAGATGATCTAAAAATCTAAATAAAATCTACCTGCATAGTGTTTACAATGCAAGCATCCAAACTTCATACACGGAGAACACCCACGTGTCCTACTGAACTAGTTTTAGATGGGAGGAGCTGTGAGTATGTATCTGAAAAATCGTTTCAGAAATTCGTTATGCAGATAATAGTGTGCCCAAAAGGTAATTTCAAAGTATTTACCAAGCACACAAAACCTCATACCCTTCTACTTGCTACATGACTGGAATATAGATCTTATACTTAGTGAGGCAGGGATTGTATCTTTATCCTCTCAATCTGCATATCAAATTGCATCAGTAGATGTTCTATGATCTGACTGCAAATACGGTTGCTTTAACACCTCACAAGGAGGGAAAGCAAAAAGGGAGAAAATATAATAATCGCTGAACATCCAACATTTATCCTAAGTCTTATCTTGTGAACCGATAGCGTCATGAGATAACTTCTGACTGCTGTTGGTGTCTATCCTCAGGCATAATTCCATCGCTAATTATTTTTCTTATTATCAATACTTGCAATTAAAATCTTTGTAATTAGAACACCATGTTTTTATAAAATAATTTGCATTTAGGTAATTTCTCATTATTTTATTTATTATCTCTCCTTTCACTCCCTCCCACGAATCACAGTGAGATGGTCTCAGAATGTGTTTTCAGAAAAGATTAACTGGTCCTTCACTTGAAACCAGTTAAGAATCATTGGCCTACAAACCATCCAGAACATTTTGGGCATGCCTCTATGTGAATATAACATCAGTGAAAACATACCAAACTCACTCTTCAACAGTCTGAGCCCCCATTGCTTTTCTTTTTGTCAGGATATGACAAAAACTAGCTTTCACAAATGAAAAAGCAACTATTGCAGTTAAGAGTTAAGGATAACTGTAGATAAACAGGAAGAAATTAAGATTTTTGCCAAGAAGTGAATAGGAATTGCATGGGAAAAAAATCATTCTATAGCTAGGAATACTGACATACCACTTGTAGTAAGCAGCAAAAAAGACAAGGGGACAGCTTGTGAAGATCATCTTAAGCAGTAAATTTGTATCTGGATCCAACTTTCTGAAAGAACAGGGACATTTGTGCTTAAAGGTTTAATCAAATAAAGGAGGAATATATACAGAACTCATTTCTGAAAGTTATTCAGCTGGTGCTGAATTGCCATGACATGTGCTGGCTATTAATATGGTGGCACGACCTCCAGTAGCTATCTCTGGAAACCTTCCTGTTGTGCTCCCGAGTCCACAAGGACACTGATGATTTTCTTGCATCCTGTTGATGCCATCTGTTGAGTGCAGAGGTCCGCTGCATTGTAGCTGCCCATGCCATCTGCTTTGCACTCCTAACCTGCTTCATGTGACATGTTGGGCGGGTGGATAGCAGCTAGTGCACTGAACTGCACTGCATGAGTATTTCTTTTCTTCCTCATTCAATATGCTTTCCCATCTCAGTAATATGAATTGCTTCAGATGGCTGCAGTCAGCTGGTGAATCCCAGCAGTGACCACCAAGCAATTTAGAGTAATTGTTTTAGGACAAGTCGTCACTCCTGGGGTTTACTATGTATTGAATCGGTGTTAACTATTGAAATTGGTGTATTTGAGAGAGGAGACCATGTACTGACTTAGGCACTGTGCATTTCATGCGGTGTTAGGGAGTGACCTCACTTTGGTTTTGATATGCTGGACTTGCACTGACTTAACGGGAAGTAATTCTTTTGCAAAATGACAGAATACATGTAGATTTTCTCTTCTGTGTCTAGTTGGCATCTAAACTCCACTCAGATTTTGCTAGAAGTTTTTTATACCTCCTGGCTCATGTTGTGTATTTATTCCACTTGGATTCATAAAACCCCATTGAGGTTCAGTGTCCCTATTCTTCATGCATCTCAGGTGGATGCCACTCCTTGCAGCTCTTCCCAGACTGTATACACTTTCAGTACACAGCTGAACTTTTTTCCAGTACCCTACTACTGCAAAGTAGTTGCTCTTCACAGTTTTTTTACTCAAACAGTTCTCTTGTTTGATGATAGAAATTTATCTTCCACATATACCATCTATTTTATTACATTTAGCAATAATGTACCATCTGATGACTTTCAGCAACAACCTACCAGATTTCTGACTGTGCAATGCACTGGGTTTCTGGTCATCCAGGAATGTAAAACAAGTAGTCACGATCTGCACCCAAAGCAACTTCATGTTCTGTGTGCAGCAAATCAAACACAACCCGGACACTTTGGATTCAGTGCAGATAGGACACCAACCCACAGGAAGACTAGCCTCATTTGGGACTTACAGGCAAGAGCTGATCTGTGCACATACAGTATAGACCAGACTGGCAGCACATGTACAGATGGTTTTATGGACACGTTGGTTTCCTACTATTTTCTTCATTAGAATATTGGCAGGTATAAACCCTTCTTATTATGGGAAAATACAGAACATACTGTCACATAAACCTCCCTTGGCTCCAACTGCAAAGGATATTGAGGAAGATTTTTTAGGGCAATCTTATATTGCAATATTAAAAAAGAACCCTGGTTATAACAACTGCCTATTTGGTGCTGTGCATATTGACTGTTTACTCTTTCTAGTAAGATTAACTTTAATTTTCTAAAAGTGGTGTCTAGTATAAAAACATCATTTAAGCTCTCTCTCTGCAGACAATGAAGAAGCCGAGGAGCAGGCACTTCCAAAGGATGATTCATCTCATCAGTCTTATGCACCCACGTACCTCCATTTACTATGAAGGCACCCCAGGTGGCCACCTTAGACTAGATATCCAGGTTTTAGATGGCTGAAGAAGTTTAAGGAGATGAATCCTTCTCTAGGTGGTGCTAGCCTTTTTGCAGGTCTGAGACAAAGGATGGAGAACGAGAATCTGCCCTTCAAACAGCGGGTGAGATAAAGGGCAGAGCACGTCCTCGTGGGATATTTATTGTCCCAGTTCCTGGTCTGGAGCAGAAGTCAGACAACTGGGTGGCTATGTAGTGGCTGTCAAAAGATGCTATGCACCACCTCAAAGCTAAGGTTCTCTTTCATAAACACTGTGCAGCTGGAGAGTCTGTGCCTGTGTGCTTTTTCACAGAATTAGTCTGAGCCCCTTCTTATGAGGCATCTGGGAAATATGCTGTGACTGACCTGTGAAGTTAATCAACTTTGCCTGTGATATCTGAAAACTACCATCTTGTATGAAATTTGTTCTGCAGAGGGAACTACATCAGACATTTTCCTCACTTGTTTGTTCGATTAAAAAAATCCTGCTATGAAGTGTAAACAAATACTTGCTGACCATCATGAAATAGCTTTCACTTCAGGTTTTGTAGTCATTCTCCACTGTAATAGCAAGTAAACCTTTTTATCAGCTGGAAGTTCAGTAGACAACTTTGTGTATTTATTTCTGAAATGTCTACAAAAGGCCTATGCCATACTTTCTTGAAGAAAAACCCCATGGGAAAGTTTAAACATTCTGTGTGGAGTAAACAAGTAGAAAAGATGTGGGTAAGTTTTATTTTTCTCCCTCTGAGACATGTCAATGACAGTAGAAATGCCTTCACTTTGATCAAGCTTTTACTTGTCATTCAAGGGCTTTTTGATTGAACAGGTCAAAAACCTGTTGAGAAAAAATGAATTTCAGGCTTTTTATAGAATCCCCTAACTTCAAATGAAAAGGCTTTCCTTAGTACATAAAAACCCCCCAAACAACCAACCCTCTAAACTATTGGAAAAAGTATGCAATTTCCACAGCTAACCCACGAAGACTGATGGCTGACAATCTTTCAGAGGTCATATGCCAAATTATATTAGAGGTTTGTTAGATGGGGGCTAAGAGATGCTACTTTGCAAAGGATCCAGTCTCTTGGCATTAACTTATTGTTCTGTTCTTGCTGAATTTGGGAACTTGAAGAGACTCACTGCTTTTCTCTCCCAGGGTCTTGCTTAGGAGGCTGTAGCTCCAAACTCCACCATCCAGAACCTGCCTGTGCCACCTCCTTGGTGTTAGGTACAAATCAGTGATCTCTGCAGTAGGCAGCGGCAGTATGAAATAGGAGAAAATGTCAACCTTTCCATTTAGAGCTGCTGGTTTTGAATCCAATTCATTGGGATGCATTGCTCACTCAGATGTGAATAGATGAGCATGTTTATAGCCAGATGCCAGACATCTGTGCCTGTGGAATCCACCTGTCTCTGCTGCAGAAACAAGAATAACGGGAAAAACTACCAGACCTAGAAGCTTTTGCATTGGAAATGCAAACTCTGATGAAAAGTGCTAATTGAGTTGACCTTTTCTCTGGCTCCAGCAGTTCTACTGGTACACTAAAAAATCTTACACAGTTTAGTCATGAGAAAGTAAGGTTGCAAGGGCTTGCAAGGAAGAGAAGCACTCGCTGTTGTTGTCTGTGTGCTTGCAGAAGAGAACCTGCAAGTTCTGCTTTAGGTGAGGACTTAAAAGCTTTAGAGAGCAAAGATCCAATTCTGGTCTCCTGCTATTGTAAACTGGGAAAGGGCATCATCAGATTTGTAAAACTGTTTGCAAATAATGACCAATAGGGAAGCAACTGGCTGAATATGAAATCTTGCAAATCACACTATATCAGCTTTCAAAGATCCAGTGGTTTCTACGCTTACTCAGTAGGAAGGGAATTACGCAGGCATTAGTGCAGGCTGTCTGCAGCTCAGACAGCAGCATGGAGTCAGGTTGAAAAGATGCTAGTTCCTGCCAGAAACTAGACTATCCTTATTTCACGTAAGTAACTCATCTTTTTGTCCCTTTTTTTTTTTTTTCCTTCCCTGGTCAAGAAGGGCAACTCAGGGATGTGGTTTGGACAAAACGAATAATGAGAGCTGGGCAGGGAGAGAGGTGAAGGCAGAAGCAGCTTCTGTCACAATCCCCTCAGGAAACAAAATGACACTGAAGGGGTGGTAAATAAATAGCTTAGAGTAGTGGAGTTATCCTGTAATGGGTTACAAATCGAGTGATTTCTCACAGCAGAGAGCTGGTGAAGGGGAACTTCACTCTGGGGCAAATGCCCTACCATTACACTCCAGGAACAGGGCAGTGATATGCTGTGCCTCTCCCCTCAGCTGAACAAATGTCTCTGACTGCCAAACCTGAGTGAGAAAATGCTCACAAATCAGGAAGCACAGAGGTGAATGAGCTGAGACATGAGACAGTTTCCAGGTCCAATTCCTCTCAATAAGAAGGGAGAGAGAAGGAAGAAAAGAAATGTTCCCTGGACATCTCCTGAGGGACACAGCAGCAGCTCCCTCCATTGCGGAGGGAGAGGAGTCAGAGGAAGAGTAGAAACAGAAAAGCTGGTACAAGCCAGAAATTTGTACCGTTTTGTAAGACCCAGAGTGAGACAAAACCAATCAAAACAGTTACGCTGTCAGACCCATGGCCATTGGGAGGGTGCACCTCTTCACCACTGCCTGTAATGAAATAGCAAATGAAACCAGCAGTGTCTATGCACGTTGCTGTTAATGGGCGATACTCAAAAACTAAGTCCACTTGCAATTATGGGCCTCCCAGCGTTGTCACTAATCTGTAGTATTTTCACTCCACTCAGCCCCAAGACACAAGTGCTCATTGCTTTTCTATTTCTCAAGTACCTAAAAAAACACAGGCAAGCCAAAGCAATCATTTAGTTTATTATATGGCAAAGGTACACTAGTCACTTGGGCCCTCTCTAAGCACCAACCTTGGCAGTATTTATCTCATTTTTGAGAAAGAAAAGAGTGGATGCAAGCTATCAAAAAATGTAGCACAATAGATCTTTGGGGAAAACAGATGTAGGAAGCCTTAATTTTCTTAAGTGCCTGGCTAAACAACCACAGATAACAGAGAAGGCACGGCAGGTAAACATTTTCCTTGGTCAGGGATGACAGTTGTACCCTTCACACTGAACTTAGCAACTGTTCCTGACTTTTTGCATCCTTTCACCTGTCATGGTTCATTAAAGGTGTACCCACCCCCCCCGCAAACACTCTTTTCCTTCAGGCAGTACTCTCAGCCATACTTCATCCTCAGCGGAACAACTTGATGTGCAAGGCCAGGCTCCAGGATAGGGGCAGTTGACTACTGATCAAAATCAAACCCACAAACTGCCACTGCATTGATTTAGCATATATGTATATATCTATCCATCTATTACATGTATGCTAATTATATAAAATGCATATCTTATCCATAACATATTTATTTTATAACACATATTTCATTTTTAAAAAGGGAATTCACAGCTGAAGTCTATTTGAGAGATGGAAATATGTTTGCTATATTACGCACGTGTAAGGGAGCCCTGTAAAGCCCTAATCAATCTGGTGTAATCTCACAGCTGACCATGCTTTGAGCAAGAGGCTGGACTAGACCTCCCAAGGTCCTTCCCAGTCTGGGTGATCCTGTGAAACCAGATAAAAGACAGTAGAGTTGTTCGTATCTTACAATACCTCATTAATTTGGCAAGGATATTTCATAATTTCTGCTTTTCAAATTTAGTATGTATTGTCATTACCTCTCTTTGAATCAGTCTTCACAAAGCTGAGATAACAGCATCTCAAGTGAAAATGAACCAAACCACAATCAGCCAATCAAGTATGTCGGCATTCTTGTCCCAAACAGATAAGATTAACCTGGGTGAATAGTTTTGTAAGTAATTTCAGTTTTCACCCAGGAGAATAAGTTTACTTAAGGATCCTTTTATTTTATTTACAAGTATCTCAGTCTGTTCATTGCTGCAAAGAAGGTGATCAGCTCTCTGTGAACACAGTTCTTAGGTGGAGGCGTTTGAAGCTTTTAGAGCTTGGGCCTGGATCCACCTCACACAAAGCTAGGTACCTAATTAAGAGCAAAATTGTCTCGGGGTGTCTGGATGTCAAAGGGAGAGGGAAGCAGCTCAGACCTTGAGTAATAATACGGATATACCTCTATCGTGACAAATGGAGAATGCTGTCAGAATCACCAGCATATATGCTTACCGTAAATCTGACCTGTAGGTGGGTATTTTTTAATATAACACAAGTAAGAGTAAGTATATTTTCTCCTGAGTCACTCAAGTAAATTTAGAAACAAATTGTGAGTACATCATAAAGTAACATTGAATTAGTATGTTCATTTCATGGGCAGTTAACCTTTACGTCTCTTTAATAATTGATTGCTTTAATACTTTGTTAATATTATTAGTTTCATTAGTTTATGATCTTTTTTCTTACCTTTGGCCTTTTATTACATTAGGGCTATAAATTTTCATAGAATTGATTAGTTACAAGAAAGAAGTTGCTATGCTCTAATACCGTTCTGCCTTTCATGGAAGGGAAACACTTCTAATTTTGTTACGTATCTCTCTTCACAAGGATAATTGAAATACGGCGAATACTAATTAAATTAGTATAGCTATGCTAGCTCTGCCAAAATATTATGATTTATAGTTTTGGTCCAAAAAATTGGTAAACCTAAGCTATTTTTATAGTTATGTTATTCATTTATAATGCTGTATTTTAATCTTTGCAGTAATGTGTCATGACCTCTAAGTATCTCAAATTATGTTACTTAATCATGCAGGAACATAGACAATGTGATGCCATATAACATATAATATTCTAGACAAGAAACAAGCAAAAGGGTCAGGGCAAGCATTTCATACTATATGCTGCATCAGAACTAAGAAGTGAATGAAATGATGAAATGTCTCTGTAGGAAGCATTAGCTAGTCCATTTAGTTTCCCAAATGAAGTGTGAATTTATAAGTATTTTGAGATGTGAATTAAATAAAATTTTCACATGAAAATAGAGGCACACGGAGATCAGCAACCAGATCTATGTTCCAATGGCTTCTTTGCTTGTTTGTTGTTGAATTTTTTCCTATCATCCCGGGGCCCGACTAGCTTAGTCAAAATTTGTTAACTGCCTTGACTGATTTAACATTGCTACAGTCTAACATCGCTCCCAAATTGCAAATGAACTTGATCCAACACCCACTAAATTGAATGGAAATGTTCCCAGTGGCTCTGACTGATACTGGAACAGTTCCACTGTTGGTATGATTTATTAGGGCATTTTGTTTGGCATGATTTGAGAAGTCCTTTGGTAAGACTCACACCTTTTTATCTGCATTAGGTTTGCTTTCCAAAATTCTGTCATTACTGGAAAGCTTTATTAAAGACCTGTAGAAACTTAGCATTACTTGAAGACTAATAGTACGATAGACTTTGAAAGATATTTGCACTGCAGATATAAATCTAGAACAATCTGGTAAAACCCCCAAATTTCAGAGCATGCTCTTTCTTATTGACCTCTTCAGCTTCAGTGGACAATTATCAAATCATCTTACGTTTACAGAAAAGTCACTCAACTTGCTGCAACAACTGGGTTCAGACTGGAATCGTGACTCATCCGCACATTACTAGTCTATTGCTTTATTGGTCATCACAGAATGGTCATCAAAGTTATATTAACTACATTTAATTTCTTTTACGTAAAGTAACATTTTGGTGCTGCTTTTAGTATCCTAAATAACCTAGTAAACAAGATGTTTCTTGTAATGGATTATTCTGGCAAAAAATGTAAATGTACCCAGTCCAAGGTAATTTGTGCTAATGGCCAGTAACCATATTTGAAATATGACTGGTTTAATTGCCAAAATTAAGCCAATTTCTTCCATATGTCAGCAAAGGTATCTGCTCCAAGAAAGTTAGATTCTGTGTGTATACAATTTAGAGCCTGGTCCATAAAAGTTAATTCAGAGTAATTTCTATACCATTACAAGGGAAAAAGCCTTAAATGTAAATATTAAGATATTTGAACAGTGGCTAATATAGTGCACAGTAGCTGTCAATATATGCCATGCTTAGGAAAACACTTTCAAGTTCATGCTTGTGTGTTTCAATAACGTGTTTCACTCAGGGACCTTAAGCAGCAAGTCAACCCAGCTGAGCTAAACTGCTTTGTATGAAGCTTTACTTTTTCATTCAGATTCAGTCATTAACATTTCCAGATGTTATCCACGTGAAGCTTCCTTTTCTTAAATTTAAAGTGTTATCTCATGGAGATTACTGATGCAATTTAGCATGAACTGATTCCAAAGTGAATGTGGAGAACTAGCGAGCAAAACTAAACTGATTTCATCTCCACTACCTTTCGTTTTGTGACACTTCACTGACTTCAGTAGACTCACTTCTTGCCCGTGAAAATGGGATCAAAATCAGACCCAGAAATACAGTACATACTTCATTTGCTAATATTCAAGGAATAGGTTCACAAACTATTAAACTCATTTACATATTAAGAAAACTATACAATATCCAGTCTTAGATGTCTGGATTTCCTTTTTTCTAATCTCTATAAACATATAGATTAGGGATGTATTTTTTTTTAATAAATGTCAGAAATGTTCCAGTTTACCTATGCTGCACCTTCTAGGATGAATGCCTATGCTTAGATCATAATGTTTGCTGAAAGAACAAGTAAGAAAATAAAAACAACGGAATTGTTTTTTGAAGAAACAATATAAAGCTTTTGCTGTTAATTAAGAAAACTCTGTATTTATTTTTCTCTGGTTAAAAACAGTTCACTTGTAGGAGCAATTAGGAGATGCTAAACCTAAACTTACTACAGTGACTCAGGAACAAGGCAGTTGCTGTCATTGGGAGTTAATTGGCAAGGACAGACAAAATGAGAAGATGCTGGGGGAAGCCGGGCTTCTCCACATTAGGAATACATCTATTACGGTTGGGGGTGGGGAAAGGGTGACTGTTTCATGTATGAAATATTCCCTTTCAAAATCACATACTGCTTTGTTTGAAGATGCAGTTTTCAGTCAGTATTTTAATTAGCTGTTGATCCCTAGGGGAAAGGGGTTATAGGTGTCTGCACAGTTGAGCCACTTAACACAGACAGGGAATGGGATGGAAACGTAGCCACAAGTGTTAGGACTGCACAGTGACATATGCAGGCTTGTAGGTAATCAAACATCCCTGTAATTTTTGGGCCAGTTCACCAGATCCAAAACCCAGTAACTCTATCTAGGTGCTGCCACGAACACAAAGACACTGCAAACAGACCGCTAACATGAGTTATGTTAATGTTAAAAGCTTTTTCTTAAAAAAAAAACCAACCCAAAAAATCAGAAAGCCAGAAAAAAACCCCGAGTAAAAATAGATTTAACTCATGACTATTACTAAACTTTTGTTGTCATTGCTTACAACTTAAATTACCTCAGCATTTTTAAATAGCACACACTATATTCCCTGCCCACAAGTGTACCTCAGTATGCTCTGTAACCTCATCCTTAGATCAGGATGTATGACTGACGTGGTTTAACTCCAGATGGCAAATAGGCACCACGCAGCCGCTCACTCACTCCCCCCCGGTGGGATGGGGGAGAGAATTAGAAGAGTAAAAATGAGAAAACTCATGGGTTGAGATAAAGACAGTTTAACAGGTAAAGCAAAACCCGCACACACAAGCAAAGCAAAACCAGGAATTCATTCCCCACTTCCCATGGGCAGGCAGGTGTTCAGCCATCTCCAGGAAAGCAGGGCTCCATCACACCTAACGGTGACTTGGGAAGACAAATGCCATCACTCCAAACGTCCCCTCTTCCTTCTCCTTCCCCCTAGTTTTATTGCTGAACAAGATTTGGTACGGTGTGGGATATCCCTTGGGTCAGTGGGGGTCAGCTGTCCCGGCTGTGTCCCCTCCCAACTCCTTGTGGCCCCCCCAGCCTGCTCGCTGGTGGGGTGGGCTGAGAAGCAGAAAAGGCCCTGACCCTGTGTAAGCCCTGCTCAGCAACAGCTAAAACCTTCCTGAATTATCAACACTGTTTTCAGCACAAATCCAAAACATAGCCCCATACTAGCTACTGTGAAGAAAATTAACGCTACCCCAGCCAAAAGCAGCACAATGGCTCATGTTACTGATTACATTTTTGTCAAAGATCATGCATACACGTGGAAGATCACAATACAGGCTCTTAATGAGATGGATGCAGTTCCAATTTTGAGCTGGTGTTTTTTAAAACAACTTGTTTCTCATAATGTTACAGATATCTCAGAAAATAGGTCAGTTAGTTAGTTTTAGTTGCTAAGTGAAAGTTAGCTGAGCTAAACCTTTCTTACCTTTTACAGACCAAAATGCTGGATTATATGTACTAGCTACAGCACCTGTCGCTTAGTATCATATAAAATACTGATAGACTGACCTTCCAGCACGTTGCAAAACATTGCTGGTGTCCTAGCCATTTGTAACTGGGGAAGAACCAAAACAGGGCTAGATTTACTTGCTGGTTTGGGGTTCTACTCAATGATACTGCTGCTTTTGGTATTTTAGAGTGTCATGATATGGTGAGATATAAATGAAGTCAAGTGTACCTAAAAAGTACAGACAGTTGTCCTTTTTAGAGTGTGTGTGATGGATTTCCTAGCGTGCCTAAATGCTATGAGGCTAATGAGTCTTAAAATTTCTAGTAGAATTTATAAATCTAAAAAAATGGGCTTTTTGGCAAATACTGAGGTACATACATAAAACCAAAATAAAATATCTGGCTTGACTTTGTATCAAGAGCCTTCTAAAGAAGACACTTGAAACAATTTAATGATTAAATGAGAAAGGTCAAAGGATATCCTGTAACGACATTTTAACTCTTCCCTTCTAATTTGTGACATATTGTACAAATCTTCTCTGCTGTGCTGTGCATATACACATATGTTCTGTAACATCTGGAATAAAGCAGCTTTTGCTAGGAACGTATCAACCAGGGGATTTCTGAGAGATCATAGTCTTGTATCTAACTACGTGAATAATTTCTGCTTTCCAAAGGCGAAAACTAGGAATGATATTTAGTGTTTGCTAACCATTAAGTCAAATGGTCCACTATTGGAATATCTGAGATAATTATCAAAGTTGGTAGAAAACAGTCCCGCTATTGGAACTACTATTTGTACCAATTTATGTAAGGATATTATTTTATGATTCTGCATTCTTGTGATTCTATCTGTAGAAGAAGATCAGAAGCTCTGAGCTGACACAGAGACATTTGACTGATTTAAGACATCTTTCTACCTTGAGTGATAGGACCTTCCCTATGAAAACCTCTTTGAGAGTGTTTGATAAAACACACTTAAATAGGCATCAGGATGTTAAGGCAGGAGAGAAAAATCTAACAAGTATCACATTATTCTGTACACTGAAGTATTTATTATCCTAAGGGACATTACTGGTCACAGTAATGTTTTCTTGGTCACAACAGGTTTTCCTTATAATAAAGAACAGATTTTTCCATTATATCACTCTATAACAAGCACTGAAGAGCAGCTAAACTGTGGTAACTTAAATCGAGATCCCTGTTGTCCTGGCTGTTTTATTGCTTGTGTTAGGCAGTTATCTGATAGAGGTGTGTTCAGCTGGAAAGGCATTTCTCAGGCCACTGAATCCTTTCCTGTTGTCCTGTGCCCCCCCAGCCCTGATTAAGACAACGCTGTAATATAACATCAACTCCATTTACTTTCCAAACCACAACGTTACAACCCTTCCAAACACCCTATTATAAATCTGTACATCTATACAGTAGGACAGAGCAGAAGCCACAAGCTATAATGAGCCATAGGGGAACTCAAGGTCATCACCCATGTCTGAGAAGCTTTCAATATGAGAGGCTTTGTTAGCTGACAGAAGTGGATTTGGGAGAATGCATCCCCTAGAGAAGGCAAGAAAGGAGATGAGCTCTCATTGTGTGATATAATTTTCTTTCCTCAGTCTGTTAACCTTAAAATTGGAAATAAGGTAAGGTGGTTTCAGAACAGGCTAGCTGTGAAAGGACACAGGGCAGTGGGCTGCGAGCAGACAGCTGAGCTCCACCAGCTGGAAGCCAGTCAGAAAGGAATGGCACTGGAAAATTTATTGCTTGATGGACTGCAAATTAATTAAATAGTAATGTTGTGATCCAATCAAACCTTCTCCCTTGCATTCTGTCTAGGTACCCATGTGCCTGGGACAACAATTTCGAGAAAACCAGAAGAGCTGAATGTCTTAGTAGAAATAAAAAAAAGTATAAATAGAAAAGATGTCAGCACTACATTTCAGCTGAAAAATGAGTAGAAAAAGAGTATGAAGCAAGTTTTACATAATGACTTCTCAAAGGAGCAGTAGTAGGAGCCATAAAAGCAGCTGCTGCAGCAGACTCTTTACCCCTGGTGTGACTGTCCAAACACTTTAGCCTGCTTTTGAAAGCAGACGGACAGCTCCAGTTTGCAGCATTCCTTTAATACTTTTTTATGCTAATGCATTCCCATTTTCCTTCAGGAAAGATTTTTTTTTTTTTTTTTTTTTTTTTTTAGTACCAGTGCCAGCCTAAAGTTTTAAGAACTTTCTTTTGCTTGAAAAAAAGATGCTTGTGTCAGCTCGGGCAAGGGGGGATGTGACTTTCAGGAATATCCAGTTCAAGTTAGCCTTCAGCTGCTTTCTGCTGCTTTATCTTTACACCATCTCTGGAACATAAACACACACACACACAAAAAGCCTCTCAGAGGAGACGTCCTTCTGACTCTGTAATGAAATGCCACTAAAACAGCTTGCAATCAGCACTGGGGGAAAAAGGGATCATCAATGCAGAAAAAGAGTCATGTTTCAAAGACTGACAGCATACCTAAATCTGGATGCCACAAAGCAAAGGCCAAATCCCACTGAAGCTAACAGTAAACCTTCTCTTAATTTCAGGGCCGGGGGGGGAATGTGGAGGTATATCTGAGCTTTCATATTCTCTGGGGAAGAAGAGTGCAGAGGGGTAGAAAAGGTAACCAACAAATAAAGTCTACTGTTTAGATCCTGGAAAACAATATCAGCAGCTTTACAGAGCATATTAAGGTAGTGGTCCTGGGAGCTTCTTCTTATTTTACCACTTATTTGGGGGAACAAGTCACTTTGGACCTGATTTTGAAAGTATTAGCTTTATTTAGTCAGCCAGCTGAGGACCCTGGTTCATGCAGTAGTTATACACACCAACAGAACTACGCCTGTGTGAATATCTGCCTTAAAAGAGACCTTAATCCACTGAATCAGCAGTAATTTAATGTGACTTAAGATCAAGACCCTGTTTTCACAACAGTTAAACCTACTTTGATTCACAAAGGATTGAGAATGAAGCTTACTTTTTTTTTCAGCACTCTCTGATTTTATTTATATAAAATAGTATTTGTTCATCAGAAAACCAACATACCTCTCTGTATGTTGGATTTATCATAGGGGCTGGAAGGCACAAGCACTCTAATGAAATTCATAAAGTCATCCAGCCTTATAGGTACTAGCAGAATTTCTTATGTGTGACAGTCTCTGAAATGAAGAATAAAGTAATGGGGAAAATAAAAAAAAAAAAAAGACCAATGCAAGTGTTAGAGTTGAAGTACAATAAAAAAGTTTTGCAAATCCAGAGCCTCAAGATTCTGTAGTTAGTATGGTTCCAACAAAACCAGCAAAAAACCATTGCTCACAGAAAGGAATTAGATAGTTGAGATGAAGAAAGGACATAACAGGTATAGTCAAAGATACCTTAAGTGAGTGTTTTATCCTAAGGGCATAAAGATTTATAGTCTCCTAAATATCCCACTACACATTCTGATTTTGATGGGGTACTATTAAACACTATGGCAGGTGAAGACTTCCATCAATACATGTGTTAATTTGGCCCTTGGGATGTCTGAGGAATTCTGGTGGAGAGAACTACAGAAATGCTCAAACTCACAGAGAACAATTATGAAGTGTTAAACCGGGTGTTAAAGATTTCTGAAGTTGTCCGATATCACTTAATAAAGTTGAACCAAAGAATTTAAATAACACTTTGGCAGAATACTGTCTTTCCTAATCACAGACTCTGGGGGAAAATTTCCAGCTGGATGCTGAATGGAATTTCAATGACGGTAAAAAGCGGAGAAGACAGACTGCTCCATGGGTGGACAGTGATGTCTTTTTATCTTACTCATTAGTAATGACAAAATAATTCACTCTTAGTTTACACAAAGTTATTTAACTTACAGAAGAAAGAACTCCTGGCTGTCTGCACAAGAATTAAAGTCTTTACCTCTGAACATTAAGGTGTGCTCACAAATACGTATCTCATCTGCACGTATCTGTGCTCAATAACTGTACTTACATGATATAGCATATAATATAGGCATAATCTGTTCAATTATCATGAGCTGATCAACGGGTGCACAGCTCCTAAGGAGGAATTCAGGAGCACATTGTAAACTCATCTCAAACAAGTAAGTATAAAAGTTTCTTGCCACACCAATTCATCACATATTCTTTATCAGATGGATACTTTACAGAAAAAATTGAATATTTTAGAGACACTTCATGTTTTATCAGAAATATCTTTTCTGTCTTTTCAGTCAGAAGCTAGAGTGCCATTTTCATTCTAGCAACATATGAATCAAAGGCAGAAAAGAATACATTATTTAAAAATCCAGCTCTTATCAATACAAACCAAAGTGGTATTTTTCTGTAAGTGAAAATATAGCATAACTAGAACCTAATGGTTTTATAATTCCCAAATATTGCACATTCCTATTTTTCAATGATCAGAATCTTTCTTGAATGGTTACAAACCGAGCAGATACGAATGAGGCAGTATGGAACCCAGGCTGGTAACCACAACAGACATCTCAAAATACTTAATTTCACTGAAACAACTCTAGCATTGAAGGTATCTTTCCTTACATTATTAGTCTGTACCACTGAGGCACACTCGTGGATGCCTTAGGTGGAATTTATATATACGTACATGTCTACGATGTAGATGTGTTAATGTGAATTAGTGACTGTGACTAAACTTCTGCTGCATTCAACAGAGATCTCGGGTGGGATTCTGCTCTTCTTCCTTCTAGATCTGTAAGCATTGGGTAACAGGTGTGAGTTACAACTTGGATTTCTTTCATAATTGATGACAAAGAAATAAATGCTTCCTAAAGGGGATTCACCTGACCTATTTCAGACCTCTATCTCAAGAAGAATTTAACAACCCTCTGAAGCTATCTGTTTATCTCCATTGACAGGAAAGACAAATAACTACTTTGAACATAATGATCTGCCTTCAAGACCAATAAGTTATAAAGGATGATTCCTTTCTGTTATAACAATCAGTTGGTACTAAAGATCTCCAGCAGTGCCTGCAGAGCTTCCTTCCATTCTTTGGGACTGGTTCCCCAAAAGTCCACAGATACAAACTGCTGTGAAATAGCTAATTAGCAATACAGGCAACTGACCTCTCAATGTCTACATCTCAATGATCCAATATTTTGTATTGGATCCCCAAAGAAAGAGCATTGCCCTGACTGACACTCACGATCATTTTTTTTTCAAATCTCTTACAGTAATTTAGCACCTCATTTTTGAATACTAAGTGGCTGGGTTTGTACAGCACAGTTTGCTTTTCTGAGTCACATTCTATCACAGAGACACTTCTCTAAGTTCATGGCTTAGGTAGTGCGTTGCAGTGAACATGGCAAATGCTGATGGAGCCTGGTCAGGGAGACCCTTTGGCATGAAACTGCCTGCCTGCCCGTAAGCGTTGTGAGATGGACGGCCTGCAGACTGGGTTGGGGAGTCTCATTCTGCATTGATGGAAATTCTCCATGCAGCCACAGCCTTGCTAAATCTACATAGATAGATGATTTTTCTCTCTGGCAATAGCTGTCTTTCTGTGGAGTACGAGCGCTTGCATGTAATGTCATTCATGTGGAAATGTTCCTTGACCTCCTACTTCTGAGCAGAGTTACCAGAGAAAAGAGAAGGAGAATCATACCAGACTATGCAAAGGCCCAGGTGATTAGGGAACACGCTTTTAGAAACTGCAGTTTACTGGTGCCTTGTATTTCTCTGTTGATTTCAGACATGAAAATGAAGTCCCATACCGTACATGAGTAAACATGTTACCATAAATTCCCATTTTTCTAAAAACTTCAATGATAATCCTAGAACAGGATTCACTACTTGGAATTTGGCATTGCAGTGAAGCACAAATACAGTTTATTAAACTTGTCAGCAATAGCTATTTTTGGTTTCTCTGTAGTGAACATTTTAATGTAAAGTTAAATTACTACGCATAGCCATAGAAAGAAACTATTTATTATTTGAATTTTTAAAGCCTTACTATAAATTGCTAGAGGTGAATTGTACACTAACACTATAAAAATAAAATGGAAAACCTCTAAAGTGCTGCAATCCAGAAAATATATGCACTGTTATCACAGATCACAAATGCAACTACAGATAATTTTAAACATATGGTAAGCTTCTCCTTAAGTACTTGTATTTTAGGGAGCATAACCGTGCCCTAAATCTTATTGTAGTCACAGAATAATTTTGCTTTCAACATTTGTGTAGGTAAACGTAGTGTTGCTTATAATTATATTTATTGAAGCTGGATTGGTTTACAATTTGCAGCTCGTTAATTCAGTATATAATTCCAAATAAACAAGGAGTTTCTTGTGTAGCTATTTAACTCAAGAGCAATACGTTACTGTAAAATATTAGCTATCAACAGTTGTTTCATGAGTAGCAGAACTAATGAGGTCCAGTGTGTCTATCAGTTACTTTCTGGCATTTCTCTGTACACCAGTGTGTCCTGCTGCTGTGTTCCACATCCTCAGTCTCTGTCTCTCTTCCCACCAATTCAGTTGAAATTGGTCAATGGATTTCCCATCCAAGTACTGCTGAGGGCTGACCCTGATCTGACAATACCACAGTAAGGACCCTCAAGGGAATAAGGCATCACTAAGCTAAGCCAATGTTTCTGCTTTTTAAAAGTTTTAATTATATAAAGAAAAAAATAATGTAGAAAGTCAGAATCAAATCATAGAAAGACAGAACCATAGAACAGCCCAGATTGAAAGGGACCTTGAAAGATCATCTGGTCCAACCTTTCATGGGAAAGGAAGCCTAGATAAGATTATCTAACAGTATCTCCAAATGCATCTTGAAAACCTCTGGTGACGGGGACTCTACCACATCCCTGGTGAGGTTGTTCCAATGATTGATTGTTCTCAGTGTAAAAAATGTCTTTCTTATATCAAGATAAAACCTCTCCCAGTGCAACTTGTACCCACTGCCCCTTGTCTGCTCCATGTGGCTCCTTGTGAAAAGAGAGCCTCTGTCCTTTTTGAGGTAAAGATTTTGGTTTAGGGTTTTTTTAAAAATGTTTTATTATTAATTATTATTAATTTATCGCATAGTTTTTAATTTGTTTGTAACTTGAAGGAAGCTCCCCTTGGATCAGATTTCTGACAGACATTTATCCAAATGAGTGAGTGAGCTACAGATGCTATATCCCGATTTTCAGTTGTTTCTTTGAGATCTGAGTAAAATGTGCATGGTCACTGAAACACGAGAGCCCTTTAATTCCTTATGTGATAAAACTGTCTATATTTTCCATGCCTGTTACCTCTTGTCTTACACAGATGTTGATGTATAGGCTGACGTATTAGTTCCTCGTTTTAATATGTCTTTTATTTTGAAGATTGATTTTCTTAGGCCACCTCATTATTTTCAAGATATCCCCAAATATTCCTTAATTTATCCTTTTTTTGAAGTCAGCAGGCCCCTTCTATTTACGTTCAGTGACACAGGACTATGAACGGGTCCTGTCAGTTTTGAACCTTTTCAAGTATTAGGCTTCTGACCATTCACTCCTTACACAAACATAATTTGATTTGCAAACTGAATATGAGAAATGAAAAACAACAACTGAATGGAAACAGAAGGAAAAATTTGGGGACTATGAGTAATAAGAAGAAAGGAAAGAGAATTAAATTCTAATGAAAAACTTAAAATGTTTTTTATTTTTAATAATAATATTATCATGGCAGTCATTTGAACCCCAGTGGGCTTCGACCCTATGCTCCGCAAAGAAAACATAGAAAAAATGACAATCCAGGCTTCTTGGCTACTACTCTGTAAAGAGATTTGATAAAGAAAACGTTGGTGAAGGCAGGAAGGGCTAAATCATACAGTCCGCCAGCAGAAGGTACTATCTTGAAAGGAAAAATGATGTTATTAATTTATTTTAAAAACAGTCTCATGTGATGAGAATATACACAGGTGGACTTCAGATGCGGAGAGGGTGCAAAGTGATAAAAAGAGAAGTGAGTAAGAGTCCAATGAGAAGAGTCTGAGGGAAAGTTGAAGAGAAATTGAGGTAAACATGTAGTGCAGGAGGCTGATTAAAAAACACCTCTCAGCAGAAAATATCCAGGGACACATTCATATACTCTGAATGCCAGGTTTCTATGTCTAGACGTGAAATAGGTCCCATTTTCTGTCACTGGTGGTGGGTGCAGCAAACATAGCTCTGAGACCAGGCTTCCCTGGTGTGGATTTGCAACATAGCCAGGGCAGATGTACAAGATGCAAACAAGAAAGTATTCCCAGATGCCTTAATATGCTTCCCTGGGTTCAGTGCTCAGTCCATTGATAGTCTTATCTTTGCCCCATTAAGTCTTCACTGGAGAGTCAACCTGTTGCTCACCAACATGGCTGAACTAATTAGAGATGTCAAGATTGGTGGCAGCCTGGGCTGCGGTGATCATGCCCTGGTGGAATTCACGATCTTGAGGGATATGGGCCAGGTGAAGTGTAGAGTCAGGACCCTGAATTTCAGGAAAGCAACTTTCAGTTGTTTAAGGAATTAGTGGATGGGCCCCCTGGGAATCTGCCCTCCAGAATCAAGGAGCTGAACACAGCTGTCAGCTCTTTAAGGACATTTTTCTTAGAGCGCAAGAGCTCTTGATTCCCACATGTGGGAAATCAGAAAAGGAAGGCAGGAGACCAGCATGGCTGAGTAAGGACCTCTTGGTCAAACTAAAGTGTTAAGAAGGAAATGCATAGGCAGTGGAACCAGGGACATGTCTCCTGGGAAGAATATAGGATGTGTAAGGATGGGATCAGGAAAGCTAAGGCACAGCTGGAGCTGAATTTGGCAAGAAGAATAATAAGGGCTTCTACGGGTACATTGTGCAGAAAAGGAAGATTAAAGAAAATGTACCCTCTCCAATAAATAAGAACTAGTGACAACCAACATAGAGAAGGCTGAGATACTCAACAGGTTTTTTTGCCTCAGTTTTCAATAGTAATCCCTCTTCCCACATCTCTCAAGTCCCTGAACCTCAAGGCAGGGACTGGGGAAATGAAAATCAGGTTCGAAGACATCTGAGGAATGTGAACATACGTAAGTCCATGGGACCCAATGAGATACACCCCAGGGTCCTGAGGGAATTGGCTGATGTAGTTGCCAAGCCACTCTCCATCATATTTGAAAAGTCATGGTAATCAGGCGAAGTCCCCAGTAACTGGGAAAAGGGAAACATGACGCCCGTTTTTTAAAAAGGCTAAAAAGGAGGTTCTGTGATTCCATTATTATTCAGCCAGGACAAATTGGTACAAGATATGTGAGCTGGAGACTGCAAACGTGATGTGGGGGTCACAACACTATTTTTCCTGCCATATCATCAGTCACCCACTCTCTTCACACCATCATGCTCTTTAGTCCCCTTCTTCTACTGTTGGGAAGCCTCCCAATTCTCTTGCCAGCTTTTGTGATAATGATCACTGCAATGGATGAACTAAACTGATATGGCCACATTTAGCAAAAGTACTGTATATCTATGAAATAGCAGTGACTTTTGATCCTTATTAATCTGAACTGAATATTGTTTGTTGACTAGTTAGTCTGCAGCAAATCTTCAGTCATTTAAAATGACATCACTAATCAAGCTTTTTTTTTTTTTTTTTTACTGTTTTAGTTCATCGGAAAATGTGGCTCCATCAAAAAAGATTCCTGGGAAGAATCAGTTTGAGGAAATTCATCCAAGTGATTTCTTAGGTCAAGGGCAATTTCTTTTTCTTTTTTTTTTTTGTCCTCCAATGACAGACGAAAGGACAGCTGATGGTCTGGTCATTACAGCACTCTGACAGGCTGTGGCAGGTCCAGGTTTAGCTCCCTGACCTATCTGGTTATTTTGGGTTCTGCTCCTCTGCCCTCCTCTCTCTGTCACAGCTTCTTATATTCCTTATTGCACCATCCATGGTGTAAAAAACCCTGAAATTTATTTCAGTGTAAAATGGGAAGCATTTCAGAACATTTTTGAGTACTTTTTAGAACATTTTAGATTATTTAGTAGCATACAAGAAACATTATTGTCTACCTAATTCTAATACTGAAAATAGAGGAATGAATCATAAAAGGTCTGAATAATCATGACTTTGTGTATTACCAAATACTAATCTTTTTAGTTGTACTGACTTATCTGGCATTAAACAAAAGTATAAATATAGATTCAATGGGTTTCCATTCTAAGTTAGACAGGTAACTATGAACTATAACATCAAACTGCAGTACTTAATGGCATGGCGTGAAGCAATGAAAAGTCAATACAGCTTTTGGATGTATTGTTTTCAAAGCAAATAAAATAGAAGTGCTGTTGCTTTGTGTCTTTCTTTTATTTCAAATGTCTTTTCATAAACTGTATCTCAGGGATATCAGAGCAAAAGCTAATGGTAGAAACCAACCCAAAAATTTTTATATGAAGAAAGCACAATAGCTCACATGCCAAGAAAGAAAACTGTGGCGCATGGAAAACAAAAGCATAAAATTGCACAATTAACATGAGGAATAAGTTGTAGATCCTCACTAACAAAGACTTTGGAATGTTCTTGAGTGAAGGTCATTATTTACTGTCAAAGATTCAATCCAATTTTAGCAAAATCACACAGTGCTAACAAAACCTGAGGTCACAGTTGCCTGACAAGAGAATCATTATTATCTTGGTACTTTAATTAAAGGAAAGAATGATAAGGTTGCTAAATCTAAGTCACTAATCTGAATTTTCTTTCGGAATCTGACCCAACTGCTAGAGTGGAAATCTGGTTTGAAAAAGGGTAATACAGAAATTAGAAAATGTAAAGCATAAATCATATCTGAGTAACTGGATATATATAAATCAGTTATTTCATAAACATTTTATAGGCAGAGATAAATAAAAGAGCCAGTATAATTTGAATTAATAAATTAAATGCAGATAAAACTTAAAGTATATGTTTGAAGTTCAGAGAAAGCTGGGATTAAATTAAAACAGAAATGCCATGCTTTTGTAAGTTTCTGTCTCACAAGTCACTTTTTGGATGAATTTTTACATCATGATGAAAGTTTTTGTTAAATATGTTTCTTCAGTTGACATAATTTCCAAGTAAAAACTACAATGCAGAACAGAAGTGCCAGCTGTGGCAATTTTGGATGTGTGAGTCTCATTTAAGAAAGCTACCCTAAATTTTAATAAAGGTATCGCTACAGTCTTGGAGGAGAAGGAATGGAGTATAGATCACAACAGGGGTCAGTCTCCAGGTTTTTGAATTTTAAAGTGACTTTCTGAAACTCAAGAGACTAGCTAGGATTTGCAAATGTAATTCAAGACAGTTGGTCCCAAATTCATTGCAACTAAATTTGTGGAGTGAATTGTAGCCAGTCTGTAGGGACGTACTGAATTTAGGAATACAGCTGCCTTCCGTAGTCAGCATAGAAACACAGCTATCTCTAGAGGTGACTCACATTTTAAAAAGACTCCTGGCTCCCAATTCAGGAGCCTCAACAGATATTGAATTCTGCATGGATAAATCTGGGTCTTTGAGATTTTGTCCCATTTCTGCTGGATAGCTTTGGAAATACAGATTTGCTAGGCACAACAGGGGTTTGCAGTGCATTTGTTAATCAAAAGTACAAAACTGCAAGGTAAGGTAGAACGTTTGAAGATTGATTATCCTCATTTTTTTGCTTCCTAAGGAAGCCTCTGATTAATTGCTATATTTGTTATTCAGCATAATTTGTCCAAATTCAAATGCCAGATCACTGCAACGGTCTACTTATGGTGAGTAAAAACACAATATATGAAGCCTCCTTTCTGAGTACAGAGATGGTTAAGCTTCTCCAGCTGGATACACAAGCTGATAGGAAAAAAACCCTTCAAAACCAAAGGAAATTGAGCACAGTATATTGGGGCAGGGGGAAGGCAGCTCTTTAAAAGAAGATTGAGAACAGTGATTAATTTCCTAAGTAATTTCAGTATTATACTAAAACTAGATTATAGTAACTCTTAAAAGTGTACTTCTGCTGCTGGTGAGTACAGGGGAGAAACCATTGCTTGTTAACTTTGGGTTATTTCTGAGCAGAACTGGTTTTGCTTTGATTAGTCAACATTAATCATAAAAAAACAGGTTTTCTGTGTTCAGTAATGATATTCAAAAGCCACAGACCAAACTGAAATATAATTAATTATAAGAAAATTAAACAGATTCAACATACTGTATAAAAAGAATATATCTTTTTACTTTTCTTTGACAAAGATACATTCTTTTATGCAAAAGTATCCTGTGTAAAAGAGGTACTGTATTTGTTTTGTGGTACCTTGAGACCTATTGTCAAACAGCATTCTGTATTTAGACCTGCATAATCAAATGCATAAAGAAATCAGAGTACCAGAAGCCAGACTATTTTAACACCTCCCCTCCAAACCTAACAAACAAAATCCCAAACAAAACAATAAAATGGTCTAAAAACACAGTGTGAACTTAAAGTCTAGTATTCTATTGCCATTTTCTATGATGTCATTGCTATTTATTTCATATTCTTCTTTGGAAAAATAGTCAGTGCCTCATTTTTTATGGATTTAAATAGTTGTGGCTCTCTTTGAGTAATGAATCTAACAAATGGATATGGGAGCACCTGGGCTACAGTCATGGCTTAGCTGAAGTCAATAGGAAAAATTCCTTTGATTCAGTAGTGCTGGGATTTTACTCATGATTTGTAGGCAAAATGATGTTCGAATTATTTCATGACTCTACCAACTATCTATAAATGCTGCTTTTTTATGTGCTGTTATATGTGATTCTGCTCTGGGGTACAAGGAGCAGCAGAACAGCATTTTCTTCGCAGCAAGAAGCAAGGGATACATCATGAAGAAGGTAGATGTGGGAGAGGCAAATGAAGAAGGCTGATATTGTTGGCAAATGGATGAAAGGTCCCAACAGTGAAGGTCAAAATGTGGCCTGGAAAGTCAGGATGAGGTTGCAAAGTGGGTGGATTAAATGTTTCTCCTTTCCCAGTTTGCTCATTATATAAACAATTTGCCACGAGCCAATTTGCAAATAATAATCAGTTCTCAGAAATAACATTGGATCCTCTGTCTTACTAAATATATCTTGTAAACAGTGGCATGAACTGGAAAAGAGGGTCATACTCCTACTCCCATCCATACCTGGAACAGCACTGAACTATTCATTGCTAAAGTAATTTCCCTGTGTGTAATGGGTTTGTGTGGCAAGGTTTTGGTAGCACGGGGGACTACAGGGGTGGCTTCTGTGACAAGCTGCTGGAAGTTTCCCCCATATTTGACAGAGCCAATGCCAGCCCGCTCCAAGTTGGACCCACTGCTGGCCAAGGCTGAGCCCATCAGGGACGGTGGTAGCGCCTCTGGGAGAACAGATGTAAGAAGGGCAAAAAACCCCCCTGCACAATGGCAATTGCAGCCATAGAAAGGAGTGAGAATACGTGAGAGAAACAACCCTGCAGACCCCCAGGTCAGTGAGGAAGGAGGGGCAGGAGGTGCTCCAGGCGCCGGAGCAGAGATTCCCCTGCAGCCCGTGGGGAAGACCATGGTGAGGCAGGCTGTCCCCCTGCAGCCCAGGGAGGTCCACGGTGGAGCAGATATCCACCTGCAGCCCATGGAGGACCCCACACCGGAGCAGGGGGATGCCCAAAGGAGGCTGTGACCCTGTGGGAAGCCCGCGCTGGAGCAGGCTCCTGGCAGGACCTGTGGGTCTGTGGAGAGAGGAGCCCACGCTGGAGCAGGTTTGCTGGCAGGACTTGTGACCCTGTGGGGGACCCACGCTGGAGCAGTCTGTGCCTGAAGGACTGCAGCCCGTGGAAGGGACCCACGCTGGAGCAGTTCATGAAGAACTGCAGCCTGTGGGAAGGACTCACGTTGGAGAAGTTCGTGGAGGACTGTCTCCTGTGGGAGGGACCCCATGCTGGAGCAGGGGAAGAGTGTGAGGAGTCCTCCCCCTGAGGAGGAAGGAGCAGCAAAGACAACATGTGATGAACTGACCAGAACCCCCATTCCCCATCCTCCCTCGCCGCTGGCAGGGGTAGTTAGAGAATTCAGGAGTGAAGCTGTACCTGGGAAGGAGGGAGGGGTGGGAGGAAGGTGTTTTAAGATTTGGTTTTATTTCTTATTATCCTACTCTGATCCGATTGGTAATAAATTAAACTGATTTCCCCAAGTCAAGTCTGTTTTGCCAATGAAGGTAATTGGTGAGTGATCTCTCCCTGTCCTTATCTCGACCCACGAGCCTTTTGTTGTATTTTCTCTCCCCTGTCCAGTTGAAGAGGGGAGTGATAGAGTGGCTTTGGTGGGCACCTGGCGTCCAGCCAGGATCAACCCACCACAGTGTGACATATAAAATCTTGTCAGTGATTTTGTTTCAGAAGATGAGATTACCATTTTTCAATAAAATAAAGATTATCGAGAAGTTTTCTGTACATCATTCTGAAAGGATTGCTTTTCGTGGGTCTCAGGGGCCCCTGTTCTGCAAACCCTTACCTCAGTGCAAGGCCTTTGACACACAGATAGCTCTGCTGGTAGCGGTATGACAGCTTGTGTGAGCAAAGGTTTCAGTGTCCCATCACAGAGATTTCTATCAGGGAACAGGTAAATCTATAAGGAATATTACAAAAATCTCTAAAGCACTTCCAACACATATAGCTGAGACACAGGAAAGATTTATTTAACAGGCTTGAAAATCTGAAAGCTTTTTTTTTTGTTAGAAAAAGTTGTGATAGCAATTTAAAAATTAAACAACTCTCATGCCCCAGAATGTTTATTGCTGAATTATCCTTTTAGGATTTTGCTGGATCCTGCTGTGCCATTTATCTCTCTAAGAAGCAATTTCTTAAAAATTTCACCATTACCTGCTTGCTGTAACAAAAATGTGTTTGCTTTTTACAGCTTGAAAAATGTATGTATGTGCAGAATGTCTACACATGTTGTGTTTTGCTTCTGGGGCAGAGATTTGGAGTAGAAAGAAGGAAATAGAGTATCCCATCTCACTGCTTTCTTCCTAGCATGAAATATTTACAAATTGGTTCTGTGAAGAGCAACAGCCTTTTTCTGGGAAACAGCAGGTCGGTGCTTTCTCGGACACCGTTTGCAGGTCTTAATCTTTACTTCAAATGGCTCCCCTCGCAGATTTGTGCCTGTGTACCCACTACCTTTCTTTCCTTCTGCTACATGCTTATTCCGTCCTCGGATTGAAGCGTGTCTGTAACACAGCAGAGGGGGGAGGCTGGCTGCCCTCCTGCAGAGGACCCGTGTTTGAAGTGGAGCTCGGCACACGGAATCACAGAGGACCGCTCAGGTGGGCAGGTGCCTCTGGAGATCCCCTCATCCAACCCCCTGCTCAGAGCAGGGCCAGCTGTGGCAGGCTGACCAGCATCTTGCCCACTTGGGTTTTGTATATATGTCCAAGGATGGAGACTGCCTCTCTGGGCAACCTGTACCAGTGTTTGACCATCCTCACAGTAAATTGTTTTTTTCTTATTCTTAAACGACCTTTCTGTATTTGGGTTTGTGCCTGTTTCCTCTCACTGGGTGCCAACGAGAAGAGCCCGGCTCCGTCTTCTTTACTCCCCCCACATCAGGTATATACATACATTGAGGAGTTCTCCCCTGAGCCTTCCCTTCTCCAGGCTGAACAGTCCCAGCTCTCTCAGCCTCTCTTATGAGACACTCCAGCCCCTTAACCCTCTCACTGGCCCTTTGCTGGACTCGCTCCGGTATGTCCATGTCTCTCCTGTACTCTGCATTGCAGTCCCAGTGCGTGGGAGCACTGGGGGGGGGGGGCTGACCCACACGTGGGCCAGTACAGACCCACCAGGAGCTGCCTTTCCCACAGCCCCCTGGAGAGAGGTGTTAGACCGATCCCTTCTCCTGCCTTCTTTCCCCAGAGCAGCAGCAAGGATCCCCCACACTATGCCTCTGATGAGTGTAGGCAATTGATCTGACTGTCTCACAGTGCCTGCAGTTATCTCTCATGAGATTTTATTTAAGTACAAATGGCAGCTCTTTTATATTGTTCCAAATAGCAAAGGATCTGAACTTTCAAAGCTGCCAAATTCTAAGTAGAATCCAAACTACTTATCTTCAGACACTGCTAAGGGCTTTTTGTTTGTTTGTTTGACTTGGATCCCTGGCACATAATCTTAATTTCAAGTTAAAGACGGTAAACTCTTTTTCAGTGCATTGAAGACTCATCCTGACCTAAGTAACTCAAATCGTGATGATTAATGGATTACACAAATTTAGACAGAATTTTATTACGCATTTCTTAACACTATACGTCTTTGGCTACCCGCAGAAACATTCACGCTCTCAGAAGATATGGTAATTTGCCCTTCTGCTCAGGCATCCTTGCTGCAGATGTTGTGAGACTGACAAGTGCTTCTCAGTATATTCCCTCAAGACCCCATAAGTTTAAAGTGAATCTCAAAGATAATTTTCAGTCTCCTACTTCATATATGCTGAGTTCAAGTTCACCGTACATAATTATATTCATCGCCCTGTCACAAAAGGGAATCAATCTAGGCATACTCTGTTAACTCCACCATTTTATGCTCAGCACCCAAAATATGTTTTGTCTAGAAACGGCAGCAGGAAACACTGAAAATGGCCAGTGACCCAAAATCTCCTCGAGAACTGAAGTGCAGAAAGCACTTGCATCCTTTTATCTCTGGGAAATACTTTCAGATTTATTTGCTTTGATGATTTGGGATTCTGCCAATGTACAATTTATGAGATCTAGTCAATTGTATAAAGTTATTGTGAAAAGTCTGTGGTTTTTTATTTCAATCTATGGGTGGGGAATTTTGTCATTTTCTGAAAAGCTCTGTACCGCTCACCAGATTAGGCACAATGAAGAGTCATTAACCTTAATGAGCACCCTGTCTCCACAGAAGGCTGCTCAGGAGGCCAGTTAAAGGTAGAAAAGCATTTTTTTCCCCTCCTCCTACTCTATGAAAGGGAGTAAAAGGTAAAAACGCAAACTTTCCATTTGGGGCAGTAAGATAAAGCGACAAAGCGGGGAACTAAAAATGATTCACAGAAGGAATAAAAAGTGCCATAAGGAAGCTTCTGGCCGAAGAGGAGCACGTGTGGCTCGTCGTCTACCAGCCACCGCCACGGAACGCTTCTGGCGCGGGGAGGCTCTGGGAGAGATGCTCTGAGGCAGCGCAGGGGACACAGACCTCAGACCAGCCAGCAAAACGCAAGTAAGGCTTCTTACTTCGTCCAGGCTCTTTTATCACTCATCCTGTCACGTGAAGAACAGGCCTGAATGTCCACTGATCTACAAGCTATACAAAGCAAGCATGAAAGACTGTAAAGTGATGCACATTGGATTTCAGCCTGCTTTTGCCATGCGTCAAGTGTCTGCCTGAGAAGGAAGGCAGAAAATGGGGCTCTGCATGCTCCTAAAGTGCAGTCGTAAGGGCGGTTCCTGTCCCTTTTCAGTTCGGCCTCTGATTCAAATAAGTCAGCTTCATCCTCGGGTGAAAAGCAGAATATCCCACCCAATTAAGAAATCGGTGCCCCAGATAACATGCAGTCTGCAAGGCCAGAAACAAAAGGCAGCACCAGGCTTTGACAGTGCAAACATATTCAAAGAACTCCTTAGTGCTGCTCACTGCTTCACATAGTTTCCTACTGTTTTCATACAGGTTTTATTAAAATGGACATAATTATGTATGGCAGGCACTAGAATAATTTCCAATGATTATAATTCCTTACTATTTCAGCCTTTATATTTTATAAGGGAATATTATGCATTTATACTTGATGCCACTTTAATTAATACTTCTTCTATTTAATCTCCAGCTAAAACTGTTATTAATTAAAAGCACATGTGAAACTGAAGAAAATGTGGAGCTTTACCCTAAATTTGTTTTTTTCAAACCTAGAATCAGGAATTTTTTTGTAAATATTAAGCCCTCAGGATTAAGGTAGAGAATATGTGGATAAAGATAAAAGAAAAGTAGAACAAGCTAAGAGAGTGTGATTTAATGTGATCTGACAGGAAAACAAAACAAAACAAAACCAACAGAACAAATGGGGGCTCCAAAACCAAATGTTAGTTCCATACTACCATCAAAGCCAAACTGCAGAGGCAAATAATTTTCATACTGCCATCACTTTACATCTAGCAAAACAACAACACTCTTGCACTTAGGCCTAAATCCAAAAATGATACTGACATGCCCGGATCCAATTGAAATTAATGGTCCATTTAAATCAAAGGGAGGAGGAATCTCAAATCTGATGCAATGTTGGGGCTTGAAGCGCTATCCATAAAGAGAGGAATCTCTCTCAAACAATTCAGACATCTAGCTAATGGCATGCTGGCCGATGATGGAGTACATTTCCATGTGTCTTTTTCTATATACTCTGTATAGGTAGTGGCACCCTGGGAGCCAGACACCTGAAAATCACATATAACGATACTCCCTGCATTTAAGTTACTTGTGCATCTTAAATTCCATATGCTCAAGCGAAAAACACTGAAAATCCTAACTTATTGGTGCCTCTGTGCTTTGGTGGGACTCACTGTTAGGTTCACAAAATATGGTGAATATGGTCCTCTACTACACAACTTCCATGCATGGGAAGAACCATGACCAAAGAACTGCAGGAATATGGCAATCTTGATGATGAAAATTAATAAAAAATTAATTAGAAAGGAAATTATCTCAAATGTGCTACTTTCCTGACTGAATACCAAGTTTGTATCAACCCTTCTAGGCACAGACATCAGGAGCTCTGGAAAAAGAAAATAAAAAAAAAAAGGAAAAAGAGATGAAGCATAATAGAGTGTTAAAATGGAGCATTGCTTCCATACCCATGAGATTGCTTTTTCTTTAAAGTATTTCAATTATCCTGACAATAAAGGAAAGAACAGCTACATTTGTATCATATTATTTCCATAACAGTTATCTTCAGTCACTTCTGATCTGACAAATTTCTACATCTATTGCATCTAATAAGCTTGTTTTGTTTTTTTCCAACCCCTTTGATGAAGTGTAAATCACACCACAATTGTTTCACTGGAGGCTTGCTATGTGCACCATCCTACAGAGCCCGTTGCTAAGACAGAGCATGTGATGAGGCTCCACCATGGCAACAACTACCAGCCCATGATACGTTAAAATCCTCGACTCCTCGATGTTAAAGATCATTGTGTCCTAAATAGGGATTCTATAATCTGAACAAACAGAAATCCCCTGCTTTTTCTGGTAGTGGTGCAATATCAGCAATTAGCTGCTGAGTCCCAGACTGTATCCCAGAAGATGAGAAAAACAGCTGCTTTGGCTTATTAATGGCCACTGGCTTTATATCATTATGTTTTTAATTTGGGCAGCGTATTGTTCTTAATTCCCCTCCAAGAGACAGAGGAATCTATGAAGATCATCAAGAAAGTTTAGTCATCTTCCTGAGGGCTCCTGAGGAGGTTTTTTTTAACCTCATGCAACCCTACCAGGATTTTCCTGCAAGGAATCTTTCCAAAGCCACGGGCTGCACTCACAGAAAGCTAGTTTTATTAAGATTCAGTCTGTCAGCACTGTACATGTCATACTGTAAGCAGTCCTGGGTATATCTCCCAAAACAGAGGATTCCCGAAAGAATGATAACCAGTGTCTGTATGGAGGCATTATGTCAAAAGGCTCTATTATTAATGAGGTAAAACTGATGTCATGTAACAATCAATACACACAGTTATAGAGATCTGCGCAGGCTTATAACTGCTACAAATTCAATTATTTCAGCAAATGTAAATACAAGAGATATAAATATGCTAAACAGTTCAAAATTCTTTGATGAAAGCTAAAACTAATTTATGTGCTATAATATGCAGTCTTGTTGAATGCAATCTTATGAACTGTAGCAATCTTGACCAGAGTTTAAAGGTATCCAGTCACTGAAATGTTCATTAAGCATTATCTCAAGAGGCAGTTCTGTTTGCTAGAATGATCTTTTTTAATTAGTGAATTACAGAACCACATAAAAAACCTTCAGCTGTCGTTGCCTTCTGCTTACACAACATCTTTCTACTGCCTAAGAACAAAATTGCTCTGTAATTGTATCCTCCACTGCAAATAAGCAAAAAATGTACTCCAGGAAAGCTCTAGCAGTTCCTAGGTTGGGTCAAAATAAAGATGAAGAATCAAACACCTTACGGATTAGTATGACCAAGTTTTCTTTTGCATCTTTCAGAATCTTTTAATGGTAGCTATTTTGTTAAGAAAAATGACATGATTGTTGATATCGTATGATCCGTGTGAAATTGAGGTGGCCTTCACCAAACAAAAATATCACCCACATACAGCTATGGTTAAAAATAATGCAAAAACCCCAAACCCATGGAAGGTGGAGAAACAGTCATTCTAGCCAGAAATTGTCCAATTTCACCTGATCAAGCACTGAACATAGACCTGTCCTAATACTCCAGGAAAAGAGTATCACATTCCAGCTAGATTTTTATCATGTCTTGTTTGTGGTTAACTCTTCTTTTGACTTGATTAATCATAGCTCTGTGTCAGAATGATTGTTTCTTGTATTCTTGTTGTCAGAAGAGGGAGACAAGCTGGGGATATTTTACTGATAATTATCCATTCATCCAATTACTACTGCCCATTTAGAAAATGGTACAAAACTGACAAAAAAAGAGTGGCTTCTAGAAGAATATTATTCCCATCTGTTGGTCATGAAAGAGACTGATCTAAACCTGTGTATATTTGAAAATTCTGGCTGTAACAAGACATTGTAAATGGGCATGACGTGTAAAGATCATGAAAGGGTGCACAACGTTTATAGGATGAGGTGAGGAGTACCAGTTAAATATGTGTAAACAGTCATTCTGTCAGTCAGTGAGTGTGCAGTAAACAAAGGAGCACAAAATTTCCAATGTAGTCTTTAGGATAAACAAGTCGGCACTTCTGAAATACTGTTAGCCTGCAGATAAGTAATAGGTGTTTAGCTCAATAGGTTATCTGAATGCAAAACTCCAGCCTCTAATCTTGCCTGCACTACTGACTGTACAAGGCTTGAGCAGAGCTGTGAATATATCAATACACAGATGCCTGTTGCATCAGAAAAACAAATACATGAACCAACCAACCCCACAACTCAGATAACAGCCATTTTTTCCATCATTATCAATATACACATGCCTTAACTGAGAAGACAGTGAAGGAAAATCAGTCACACCAAATTGTTTTCTGCATTACTTCAGAACAAATGCACAGTGACTCCAGAAAAAAAAAAAACAACCCACACCACAAAACAGTAGAGGTGGTGAAGTCAAATGAGAAGCTGATAAAAAAGTACATGATCCATAAAACATCCTGAGAAAAAGGTTGAGGGAAGAGGGAGGCAGAGCTCTAGCAGCGTAAAGGAGGAAGCTGAAGAAGCTGAGGACCACACACACTTTTATTGTCTCAGTTTTTACCTCCTGGGGCTGAGTGACAACTTGCAGTGAGAAGTAAGCCTGAGTATGCCCCACAAGGACAGCAGTGCAGAGGTAATAAATACCACCCTGAGCAATTGGCACTTTGCAATTTTGAACATTCCTCTGCCAAAGACACTTCTTTAAGGAACTGTGTTTTGTTTCTCCTCTTAGAAATTCAGCGACTCCTCTCAGAAGCAGTCAGCACTGGGATTAGGAGGAAAGGGCCTCAGTTCACTTCAGCTGGTCAATACCTAGATCAGAAACACATGCACACAGGCAGCTCTTCATTCTGATCATCATCTTTGCTTTCATATTTTAATGAGTACTGACTACATGAAATTTTGAGGACGAAATGTAAATGATAGTCTAATAAAAATCATGTCACAGGTCAATAGCTTCATGGACATGGAAAAAAAATAATAAATTGCTTGACTACTAATGTTTGTTTTGAACTAAATGAGGGTATTTTTGAGGTCAGTTAAAATGCTGCTGCATCTTCACCTTACACGTTCTTGAATTAGTAGCTATATAGCCTTAGCACAAGTATTTTAAGAGCAGCTTTTTTGGTAGTCTCAGGTACTGTACTGTCATGCAGGGTTATGTAAAGGAAACTAGTCTTCCATACAAGACATAATTTCCAAGTCTTTTTGGTCTTCTCGTCTGTCACCAGCTGCTGAAGATAATTTAGTGCAAAGCACAGCTTTCCAGTGCTTTACAGTTCCCATCCACTAGTGCCCGTTCCCCTAACTTTCAGGCCTTCGGAAATAACAAAGAGAAAAAATGGAAAAATCAGTACCTTTTCTGAATTAAAGGTTAAATGTGAAGATATTTTGGATAAACATGGTCTTAACGAAGTTTCTGTGTGTTTACTGTCACAACAGAATTTATATTTTCCTGATTTGTCCCAAGCACATTCATGGTATTGCAAAGGATTTTTTTAAAGCTGCTTGAATGTTGGGAAGACTGTAATAACTTCAACAAATGATAAATGAGAGGAAGGGATTGCACTAGCGAACTGGATTTCAAAAACCATTCTCTTCCTCTCCTCCTGTATGGCAGCAGCCATGGTATTTCTGGCATAGCTACATGCAGCTCTTAATTTACTAAGAGCTTAGTAAGTGTTTTGTTAACAACACATACAGCAATGATATCTGAAACATTTGATCACCTATACTGCTTAACTGATAATTCACTTTCCTGTCTATGATCTGGATTATTCCAACAAGCTGTCCCTAAGACACTGCTGGAGCTCTGCTCAAAGGACACTCCATTCTGCTATCCCTTCCGAAAGTCAATACTTTTTGAGACAAAACTGCACCAGGTTTGATTTCCTCCATACAGCCAGCACTCCTCCAGCAAGCTTTATGTCCTCAAACATCCCCACACGCCAGTTGATATGCCACGCGTCATGCAAAGCAATCATTTTTCATGCTATAGAAACATCACAATGTTTGTATAGAGTCCTCAAATCATCTCAGACACTTTGAATTGAGACACACACACACGCACAATTTGTATCCTAAGGTCAGAGGAGCATCAAATGGAGTCCAGAGCCTAATAGTATGTCCTGCAGACAAGGCCTGTCTTCTGTGAATACAGCTACTCTTGAGCAGGGGAAAGCCAAGCCAATCCGTGCCACTTCGCCTTCTTTTCTTTGGCAGTGACTCCAGGGCCTGCGATAACTCTGCCCTTATTTTAATAGTTAGAGGTTGCTTAATGAGCAGCAACACAGCCCCAGTCAAAATCGCAAGGAAAAGCTGATCAACTTGACCTCTCCTGTTTGCATTTTTAAAGGTACTTTCTTAGGAGCACTTTGTAAGTACTCTTCTTTGAGGCAGCAGACCTGTCACCTACAGCCAGGAGAGGTCTAGCATCAGCGGTTTACTCCTGCAGCTTTCCTCTTCTGGGGGTTTCTTGATGTGGAGGTCAGATACAGCCTTACCCAGTTCAGAAGGGAAGAAAAAGGAAGGGGCTTGCTGTTATTCTTGCTTTTTCCACAATTCTCATGATTGAATCTTATCAGTATAACAAACAATTTGATCAAGACAACTGTTACCTGATGAATCAAGAAGCATGATAGCTAGTAAAGGATGTTTAAACACAGATATCTGCACAGAAAGACAGTCATATTGCCTGTTTTTCTTTTCAGATCCTTTTCTGCAAATATGCTTATAGTATCTTTCTAGCACGGATTTAGTTGCCATTTCCACAAATAACCTAAATTTTACTAGATACATTATATATGATTGGAAAAAAAATAGACTTCTTGGATAAAACTGGAATTTTCTTGAGTGCAACAGAAGGTCCTCCTAAGAGAATCAAGATGATTTAAACAGCAGGCACAGAGGCAATAGCCTTGGTCCCTACCAATTTAGCAGTATATCCCATCCAATAAATTCTATTTAAACTCAACCCAGACTTAATAAAAAAGGTAAATAGTAGTTTAGTTCAGATATTTTAATGGAGCTCTACAGTGATTAAACTTTAAAGGAGTGATTATTTTTGTTTTTATAGTAACAGGAATTGCATTTCTTATCTTATTACAGTAAGTCAAAAAATTAGGAGACAAAGACATTACTTCCAACAGCTAGTGTCCTACGTCTGGAAAGAATCAGCATCCCATTAAGGTAATTACCGTTCTCATTTGGGATCCTGTTAAGCTCTTAAATAGTCTGTCATTAAGATATATACAGCACATCTCTTTAATAAGATCTCTTGATTTGATGAAACCCTTATTAATACCATCAAAGGTCCCAGAAGAACACCTCCATTTTTTGTGAGTCTTCTGTTCAAGATTACTCTGGTGTCATTGACACTGCTTTTTGTATAATTAGGCATGCACGCAGAGTCCTCTTCTTGAATTTTCAAGACAGTTTAGCAATAGTGTATATGTACCAATGTGATGCATCTCCCTTTACAGTAGCAGCTGCTAGCATGGAAAGAATGTATTTTTTATTTTATTTTATTTTTAAGAACAAATTAGTACAGATTCTGATTCAGCTACGATTATCCAACAAGGAGAAATTGTACCCAGTGTTTTTATAGTAAAAGCATGCCACACTAAAAATCTCTGTTCTGAAAGAACTTATTTCCAACAGGCATATCCTTTTGTTCCTCCTCTTCTTCTGTTATACAATGATTGCACTGCACTGATACTTGGTAATGAGAAGAATAAAATGCGCTAATACTCATTCATCAGACTGGAGTCTGGATTAAGAACAGGTGGATACCTCCTTTGTTGCCCGGTGGGAGAAACAGAATCCGTCCATTGATTAAGCACTGTATCGCAGATACAGCTCTATTAG
Source organism: Harpia harpyja (assembly GCF_026419915.1). Classification (NCBI taxonomy): domain Eukaryota; kingdom Metazoa; phylum Chordata; class Aves; order Accipitriformes; family Accipitridae; genus Harpia; species Harpia harpyja. The sequence goes on from NC_068943.1 coordinate 7,279,868, forward strand.
CCCAATTTAAAAATGATTGCTTGATTCGGAGGGGGCAGGAAAAAGTAAAAGCTTGAATGGAAAAACATGCCACTTACTTACAGATGTTGAGAAGGACCCCTCCGGCCCACTGCCACAGCTGTGATGCACAGAAGTGGCAAGCTGTCTGAAAGCTGTCAGACAGACATGGCAGAGGCCGTGAATGTTGGTCTTTCCTGAAAATCAGGCTGCTGATGCAGGTACGGGATGCACGTCTTGGTAACTAAGCAGGCACCAAAATTTGCCCGGCCCTCCCATCCACATGAACTCATCACCTTTAGAATTGCTATCATTTCAATTCACATGGCCAGCACTCAGCAAATCCTAAAGACACTATTAAGAATCGCATGCAGAGTATTGTCGAAAACCTGGCCACTTATTTGTATGCTATAACAAGACCAAGACTGTTCTAAATACCTCTTTATATTCACTTTGTGAATCAAACTGTTGTGTTATATAAACCTTAAAATGCCACTGAAAACAGGGAGAACATGCGAGAATTTACAATACCTCCAGGTTGTTTGATGACAAAATCTCTCCGGGAAAATACTAGAGAAAAAAGTGTTCATTTTAGGATAGTTTGCATGGTCCAAGAAGTTTTTATAGTGACTGTGATTTAAAAACGAATTAAAAGTTACAATGTATTCAAAGCAATTTTAGACACCATTAGTCCAGACAATATTTGTGGAGTTCTGCATGGAAAGGTCTTAATTTTTTTATTGCCTGTTATTCAGAGTTATTTTTGTGTGCACTGAAAATTTTCCTTATCCTTTCCTTCCATTTTTTTTTTTTTACCTACAAAAGACCAGGATGAAAAGTGTGGACACGCATCCAGTATTTTATCAATATACTTAAGATAAGACACTTTTCTAATTCTCTTTGAGGTCTGGCCGGTGTTTGTTCTGTTCATTCTGCATAACTTCCAGAGGGTTAAGACTCATGAAAAAATGGGTAGATAATTCAGAACATGGAGGAGAGAGACGATCTGCCAATCTGACATGAGTAAAACCTGGGAGAACTGTGTACCTAGGTCACAGTCAACACAGCTGACCATCGCTTTTGTAGCCATGCAAACACACCTCGTGGGCCAAGTGGCAATACCTCCATTCCCATCGAGAGATCTTCTAGCACCCGTTGCAAATGGATGTGATGGAGCTTTGCTGTAACTGCAAAGCAGGACCAGTGCCAATCACCACAGCGCTGCTGAAACCATTATGAAGGATGGATTTAGATGATTTCACTAACCCTGAAGCAAGCAAATTATGCTAGATATCCTGATTTCTAAAAGAGTTCCCAGAGGATGAGTGCCTTATCTTGGTTTCTTAGCTCTCTAGGGCCCTCTCAAATGAAGAAAAATCCGTTCAAATGCTTCATCTGGCAAACAATTAGGGTAGTTTATTTTATATGAACTGGTTCAACTTTTCCACTGTTCAGTGCTATTTGACCTCTTGAATTCTTTACTATTCCTAAGAATACTGCGACAATTTAGAAGAAAAAATTAAAAAGAGGCAAGTGATCACAACTAGTAATAGAAATTTCATGATGAAACTTTGTCTCCAGTAATTCATCTGCAAAATCATATACTAAATCAGGATGGGATTACTCATTTTTTTAAAAAAAACTCATGTGCTTTCATGTTGCTGGGCTTAGTCTGAGCATTTGCTCTTTTCCTATTCTAATTATGGGTTCTCTTTTTATTTCCACCAGCCATACCAAAACAGCATCAAAGACATTAAAAAGCTGCATTTTTAAATGAGACCTCCAGTATAACTTTTTTCCCTCAATTAATGCAAACCATATGAAAGTGTAAATAGTGCATGTGATAGAAAAAAGCCACCTCCAAATATTTTGCTGTCTCATTTCTTTAAAACATTGTATGATTTTCCAAATTTGTTAAATATATGTCTTTTACATCTGTGATTAATGCATGGACATGAAATAGTATACAATCAGTGCATATATGTATAATTTATATTGTGGCATACAGATTTCCTCTCCTTTGCTGAGGGTGTAGATTGGACTGCAGGTACACGGTCCTGACTGCTTAAGCAAATCAGTAAATAAGTCTGGTACCAATTTGTCTTAGAACAGGACAGGTTTTAAAAGGAAAAAAAAAGAAATGCAGGAGCAAAAGTACCCAAGGACCACCAGGAAATAGTAATAAATATATTTCTTTCTTATTTATTTCAATAGCCGATGGTACAGGGTCTGGCTAGGACGGAGCTAACTTTCTTGGTAGCAGCCTGTACGATGCTGCATTTTGGATTTGAGACCAAACCAGTGTTGATAACGCACCAATGTTTTGGCTATGGCTGATCAGTGCCTGCACAGTGTCTGTCGAGGCTTTCTCCATTGCTCAGTCTGCCCCTCAGCGCGCAGGCTGGGGGTGGACAAGAAGTTTGGAGGGGACGCAGCCAGGACAGCTGATCTGAACTGACCAAAGGGACATCCCGTACCGTGTGACATTGTGCTCAGCAATAAAACTGAAGGGTTTTGTCTTCCAAGGCAGCCTTTGCTTGGAGACTGGCTGGCACCAGTCTGCCTGTGGGAGGTGGTGAGTGATTGCCATTGCAACAACTGTGGATTTTTTTCCCTCTTTCCTTCACTGTCTTTAACTTGACCCCAAAATTTTCTTGCTTTTGCTTTTCCAATTCTCTCCCCCATCCCGCTGCGGAGGGCATGAAAGAGCTGCTGTGTGGGTGCTTAGCGGCTGGCCAGGGTCAACCCACAAGATGAATTAAAATTAAACTAGTGATCCAATAAATGAAAATCACATTTTTTAATGGTATCACAAACTTTCTTAAGGGATAGCTTTTTTTCCAAGCACATTTGACCTATAAATTTTAGGACTCTAAAAGTAAAATAAATGGAGTTAAAACTCCTGCATCTTGAGAACAGTAAAGGAAATTAAAAGTTCAGGTTCAGTTTGAGAAACCATTCACAGTTTGCTATACTGGATCTGTGAACCCACTTCTTTTTAATTAAAATGGCCATTTCAACATTAAATAAAAGGTCTACTGGGAAGAGTTCACGGAGTGCTGACAGTATACCTTTGAAAAGGATTAATTTACAGGCAAAGGGATAAATATGTATTAGAACTAAGGAAAGGGAGTCAGGGATGGAAAGAGAAGTGTTGCCAAAGCTATACTGTGTTGCAATTATAGTAACCTAACAGCTCTATTCCCTCTAGTCCAACTTTCTATGCTAGAGTTAGTTTATTCCTACTGGAAAAATAAGTATCACAGTTTGCAGTGTTAAAAGGTGGCGTCATGTTACTAGGAACTTTATAAACATTACAGCACTTTATTTCATTTTGGACTGTACTTTTAAACCAACTTCTCCATGTTGGTTGGAGGCCCCTAGCAAGTATTAGCTGACAGTCATGAAGCACCAGATGTTACCAGAGTTTTGATTTTGGTTTCAAGTTTGTCAATATTCACTTTTGATGTTGCCAGTACTCCTGCTTTTTCCAGCAATTCAAAACCATTTATGACTACTGGCACTTTAAAATAATGTGCACTGTCACAGCTACAATTTGGTTTGAGGAAAGTACTGGTTGGCATACTGGCTGCTTTTCTAAGTTAAGAAACACTGTTTGCTTTCAGAAAACCTAGAAGCATTATGCCTCCCTCTCCCAAGAGTAAAACTTTGTTTCCAGTTTGAAGTGAAGTTGATTAATGCACGTTAACAAACACACATTTTAATCTGTAAAAAGCCATTATACAGATGTTTGCAAGTGAAGGAAGTATTATTTGGACCCACCTTGATTGAGATACAGTCTATCCCAATGACTGTCTTTAAACAATTAAATATTAGAAACCTATTCCAAGTTCATCACCCAGAGCGCATGAGCGTTTTACAGCCAGAGAAAGGACAGGAGGAATTTTCCACCAAAAATCTTTTCTTTCTTCAGTTTTTCCATACCGAGACAGCCCAAGAACTTAGCTTGGACAATGCTCTTCATTTGTGTGACTATGAAAGGAAATATGAGCTATGTTTGCCAGTGATTGTAGAAGAGTGGTTCCATAACTCAGCGGTCCCTTCCAGAAATATATTCAAAATTAATTTTATTTGTTTTACAGATATGAAAGGGGCAAGTGGAGACAGTTGTAGAACATCTGCAAGCAAAGTGAAAATAAATTTTAAAAAAAAGAGAGAAAGTGACCATTCTGGAAAGGATAGTAAATAGAGAACTAGTAGCGATACAAAGGAGGTATGCCACACCAGCAGTACTGGAGAGTGGGGTTTACAACAATCCAAAGGAATGAAGACGAATGAGCCAGAGAGGTTCTGTTCCAAGAAAAGAGCATCCTGACCTAACAAACCATTTGCTTAGCTTTAAACATAAGGGCCACCTCTGTGACCTTGCTAGAATGACACTTATCTTTACTGCTCAGGTCTATGCTGGACCTAGGAAAGTGGGAGCGTGTGGAGGATCCAGCCCCTCTTGAGCTGCATCAGAGAGCAGCGCAGCCTCAAGTAACAAAAAGCTTTTGCCTCTCTCTTTCTGAGCCCTTCCACCCACATTTGTGTCTACCACTTCTCAGTGCTTCCCCTTTATGATTAGCACTCCTTCCCACTTTACTGTCTGTCATTTATTGGTAGCACCAGAGAAAACAGCCTCTTGTGAGTTTTGCTTATACCATCATTTAATTTTACTTTTCCTTACTTATTCTAGAGGTAGTACCAAACATCTGCAGGATATAAGATATATCTGTAGCTTTCACACAAATAGTTGAAAAGGGTAAATGAAAGTATACCATCAACTCAAGTTGTGATGTACCGACCTGCACTACCACGCGTGAGAGAAAAGGTTCTCCTCCCTGCAGAGTATTCATATTTATGTGTGTTGATTCTAAAACCTCTCCGCAGCTCTCCAAAGGCATGGTTCTGTGTGTTTATTTTCTGCTTATAGAACTATGTTATAAAGTATTAAAGCTGTAAAGGCAAGAACTTGAAAATCAGGAAATTTCATAATTTAGGTTACACATAAAACTTTAAATCTACTGCTGCCCCCTGTGCACATGTGGTATGACTGTTTTTAATGCCATGCCCACATATTATTTTTCCCAAAGAAGGCCTGTTTCATCTAATGTGCACAATGGATAATGGTCAAGATATTCCCTCAGGAAGCGGCTTAATATTTTTGTGAAATTATAATTCAGTCTTTCACAAGCTTTTCAGTACCTCGCTCCAGAACCTGGGAGCCTGTGACCAATCATTTCGTCTCCAGTATTACATTATGTATTTCACACCAGGACAAACAGAGACACAGTCTTCCGAGGGCAACAAGTGGGCTCAGCAGTAAATGAAAGGTTATAATTTAGGATCAGCTGAATGCCAGGCATTTGTTCAGACATGATACATTTCTTTCAAATGTGATGAACATAAGGATGTTATGTTGTTATGATCAGGTCAGACTATGAGCCAGGATCCTGTCTCTGACCTTGGGGAGCCAACAGGAAAGTCTGAGGATAGAACAAGCCTGTAGTGATATAAATACATTGTATTTGTAAGTATTGTAATATTTTCTGGATAATCTTTCAGCCTCAAGTGGCATCTGACTCTGGGACTTCCTGATCTATAAGTGGTGGGGTTTTTTACATAATAGCCATCAATTTTCTTCTATGAATTGATTCTGGTGTTTTTTGATAACATGCAATATCTTAGGCTCTAGTAAGGTGAGCTGAATTTGTGTGTGCTCTTTATTTCTGTTGTAAAACCCTGGAGATATCAAAATAAGTACCTGGGAGCTTAGGACACAATGTGGCAACCTGTAAAAATGCTGGTTTACATGATTTCAGGGCAGGATGATGGGGAAATTGTCACCTGCAGATAAATGAACATTTTCAGTGAGTTTCCAGAGCTGACTGGAAAGAAAGACCTTGGTGAACCTGAGATCAAATTTTGTATTAACCACAAAACCATGTGTGCTGAATCTTTTTAAAATGATAAACTTGATCCAGTATTCTGGCACCTCGCAGATGGAACATCCAGCTAAAGTTACTGGGATAGAAACAAACACCTAAAAAGGGGCTAACCTAAAACCTACACTTAAGACTGCTTTCTGTCATTTGGTGCCTCTTTATCTGGGATCATGAGATCGGTTTGGGTCTGGATGTTAGACATCCACATTCATTTGGCATCAAGTCATGCTTTTGGTTGGGGCTTACTAGCTGGGACATAACTTTACTGAATGCAAATTAGTGCCATCACACGAATGCATAGAATCATAGAATCATTTAGGTTGGAAAAGACCCTTCAGATCATCGAGTCCAACTGTCAGCCTACCACTGCCAAGTCCACCACTAAACCATGTCCCTAAGCGCCACATCTACACGTCTCTTAAATACCTCCAGGGATGGTGACTCAACCACTTCCCTGGGCAGCCTGTTCTAGTGCTTGACAATGCAACCCAAATGATAATACTTTTCAGTATTCAGATGGCTAAATCCTCTCCGAACAGCTCTGATGCATCAAAATCTGTGAGTTAGTGCAACTATTGCAACACTAATACATTTAGTACACCTGGTCAAAGGGTATCTTTCCTCTAAATTACTTCCAGAGTTTTGTATCGAACCTTTCTCAACTGCTAGAGCAAATGAAGCAGGGCTGCTGCTAGAGACTGTCACTGGTCATATTGGCTCCCAGAATCTTCTTTTCTGGAGCACCACCCATCCTCTGAATGGCAAGAGACACTCCTTTGGAAAAAATATGTGATGAAAAAAAGGTGAGAAAATTCGGATGGTATGAATAACTTACATTCTGACAACTGCCACCTGATACTTCTCATTTTGTAACTTGCAAAATGTCTTTTATGTTTTTTATATTTAGTTGCTTCTTTTTCAAATAAGAAGAACAAAGGTGAATGCAAACTCTCTGATGTTCAACCACACAGCATTCCATTGTGTACCAGTTAAAAAGTGTTTGGACTGTAAACCATGGACCTGTCACTATTGTATTTTCGGTATTGCAGACAATGGCCTCCTCATCTTGTTTACTGGTTTCCTTCTGTGGGAAACTGAAACATGCAACAAAATGTTTTTATTTTCATGCAATACTTATTTTGTATTGCTGAAAAAATAAGCAATGTAATAACGGATGATGTGCCAAGCCCTTATAATGCTTCCTGCCATGGGTTTTCAAACAAATGTGTTAATCCATGCTAATCTGGTTCAGTGCTTTGAAAACTATTATATGTTTTTTACAGCCCACTTGCCATCCCTGCTAGTATTACAAATGTCCTCCATTGCATACATGCTTTTATTTTATTGCACCTGTAGGCAAATTTAAAGCAAATAAAATGATATAATTATGTTTGATAAAGGTAGCTCGGTGGTATATTTGTGTCATCCAGTTCAGTGTCTATACAGTTTTTTTCAGTTTCAGTGAAGTATGTACAAGGGATAAATAGATCTCAGAGGGTGCTGCGTGCTCTACTCTGGAGATCTATGTTGTTCAATTTAACAGAAATGATTGCAATATTACAGAAAAACTGGAGAGACATGGACACCTCCAGTGGGTGATTCCCCAAGTCTTGAATTACCCCTTAGAGATGCCAATCTGTCTCCATTGATTATACGGAACATTTAGGAAGACTACAAGCTAAAAGCTTATCAGCTTTGTACCTATGTTGGGTGTAGGTGTCAAGGTGGTGGTGGTGGTGGTGGCAGGGGTGGCCTCTATGGGAAGTGGCAGATAGAGCCGTCTCCAACCTACCCACTGCAGTGTGAACCCCTCAGCCACGATGGTGGCACCTTGGGGAAAGTGTATTTAAGAAAGTGTAAAAATGCCAGACAGGCAGAGGAGGAGGGAAAACCAGAGTGAGAAACAGCCCTGCAGATGCCAAGGCCAGAGAAGGAGGATGGGGAGGAGTTGCTTCAAGCGCTGGAGCAGAAAGTCCCCTGAAGCCCGTGGGGGACTCACACCGGAGCAGGCTCTTTCTTGAAGGACTGCAGCCCATGGAGAGCCTACACCGGAGCAGGTGAAACACATGAGAGGGAAGTAGAGGCAGAGATAAATTGTTTTGCACAGACCATGCTCCCTACCCGCTCCCCCCGTGCTGCTCAGCAGGGAATAGAGGAGTTTGGAGTCTGGAGTGAAGTTGAACATGGGAAAGCAGGAAAGAAATGGGTTGTTTTAATGTTTGTCTTTGTTTCTCATTACTCAAATCTATTTTAATTGTCAATAAATTAAATTAATTGTCCCCAAGTTGAATCTGTTTTGCCCACCAAGGTAATTGGTAAGCGATCTCCCTGTCTTTACGTTGACCCCTGAGCTTTCTCATCCTATTTTCTCCCCTGTCCTGCTGAGGAGGAGTGAGCGAGCAGCTGGGTGGGGGTCTGGCTGCTGGCCAAGGTTAACCCACCACAGTACGTAAACTTAAAAGGAATGATATCAAGCTAGAAATGGGGAAGAGGAGGCACACCAGCATCAGATTTATGAAAAGTATTTGCATTACTGGTCTGAAAAGAAAAACTCTATGCCTAAGACTAAGGCATGCACTGCATCATCTTACTATTGTTTCTGATTCTGCTACAATTAGGAAATATGGCAATCCTTTACTTCTCATAAGACATCTATATTTTCGATTAAACCCCTTCTGTGACATCCCACTGAACATCAGATATGCCATAGACCAAAGCTAAAATACAGATTAGCACGAAATCATAAAGCTAGAAGATTGACTTTGTCAGTTCCTTAGTGTTTGAATTTTCTTGAAAAACATGATTCTGACTACTACAAAAACATTGGTTATCCCATATCAGCATAAGAAGCCAAAAATGAGTTTGTGACATGGTTGGGCACATTCTATTCAGAATACATGCTGGCCTTGAAATTTTACAGTCTAAGTAACTAAGACAGAATCAGCAGGACAGCAAAGATCACTAATGTAACCACAGACTTAAATCAAGAAGGCTGGAATACAAAAACAAGACCCTAGCTGTAGTCTAGGTCACTGTTGCTCTCCAGGTTTCCAAATTAGCTGTCTCTGTTTTCCCTTCAGTAATGATATATGCTCTTCTACCAATATTTATACAAGATAAAAGGCATAGTGTCTTTGGAACTGCAGTGTGTTAACGGATGCAGAATTAATCTAGTCATGTTTTCTTTCCCTAACTTTTCTTGATAACCTTGACAAAACACATTGTCTCTCCTACATTCCTCTGATTGTCTGTCTCATTAAGTATGTACTGAATAACAAGTGACAGCACTGTGCTACCTAAGATACGCTTTATGGTATAAACACACGAACATCGAAACAAGCCATTTTAAATGCTCTAGAAACAGTTATTTCCTTCACATATTTACTTTTAATTAAAGATGCATGCACTTATAAGGACATTCATCATCCTGATCATCATGCTACTGGCAAGGAAATCCCTCACTGTGAGAACTCTACCCTCACTAATCAGTTCCTCTTGGGAAAATTCGAGGAGAGATTACTAGAAATAGAAAATTAATTCCTCATCACGTGTAAATTTTAATGATTTCAAAAATTTCATCACTTCATATTGGGATCATCCTGAAACTTCATGTCACTTTTCATTGACAAAGAAAAAGAACAAAACCACCATGTTATTCAGTGTCTCTGACAAATGATGGACTTCAGTCCCCCACATGTGATGTGAATGCCCTTATCAGAATAGATACTGGTACAGTTTGATGGAAGCTTGCATCTTTCCACAAAAGATTTCAGCTGTGATGAAGTAACATACCTTGATTATAAAAAAAAAAAAAAAAAAAAAAAGATGTTTAAGCTATATGAATTTTCCCCCGAATTCTCAACTGTTTGTAGTGAGAAATGAGGCTGTGGAGTGCTACGATGGACAAGATGGGGTTGCATGTGTTCTGTCCCACCATGGATTCACCTTCTGGGGAAGGTGAGTCTTCTTCCTGCAGTCCCTTCTGTGGCAGGGATGGAGAATCAAAGATCCTTGCTCTTCAGTATTTCCAAAAGCCTAGCTTTAGGTCAGCACTTCTAATGCCTGATCCTCCTGGGATCAGTTTTGCCATGACAATGGAAACAGGACTGCTAACATTTGAAATCTTTTATTTTAAAATAAGTAATCTATCAGCAATGGCATAAGGCTTTGTAAAAGAAGCGAGTGCAGATAAAATGTTTCTTAAGATAGGCTACCTAAATCCATGCGAAGGCCAGACTGATCTTAGCTATTTGTTCTCAGCCAGGTTTCTAGCTGGCTTTATACTGTTAAACTAAAGTTTGCAGATTTTGTGTTGGTAAAGTTTGCTGCTATTGTTAAATTACATTGACACTTGTCTTATTAAGTGGTACGCTAAAGCGCAGCCTGTGCTTTATGATATACATAAGTGTATGTATCAACCTATGGTTAGAATCAGTAATCGTGTAGAGTGCTATAAAGGTTTTATTGCCAGTACGCCGCTTGTGAGTTATGCAGGTCATCCCAAACAAGTGGCAAAACAACTTTAACAGCAACGTGTGGTATTATATTTCAGTCATGCCACACAGAGTATATCACAGCAACAGCATTAAAGAAAAAAATTTAGCAAGCTTTTAAAATAAAATGTTGTTATTGAAACTGCTTTTATGTGACCTTCCACCTGCAAAGTGAGTTGCCTTGGTTGCCCATAAATCCCAAAGATTTAGGGAACTCTTTGCCTTGGTTACACTATGCACATTTTTAGTGCACATATTTAGTGAAACTATAATGCTGTCTACTTCTTTTTATGCTCACTACCTTATCTTTGTTACACAGTTTAGCTTTTAAGATGTGTAATTATTTATCCATATACTTAATGAGAGAAAATTCTACTTTGATTCCTCACAAATCAAAATTACTTTTTCTGCCACACTGTTATTTGTAGTTAGGCTTTAAATTTCACTTGCTGCCTTGAGCTAAAATACATGTGAAAGGAGGTGCAAGGTCATCTACACAGGATATTAACATTTATACAAACTAGGAACCAATTCTACCCATATCACACTATGTTTCCAGTCCTATGGTATTAATAAACCCTGCTTGCACACTGTAGTTATATCAAAACCTATTAAAATGCCAGGGGTCACTTATTCAAACGGGGCTTTTATGGTTAATCAGGAAATTTAACATTGATTATACTGCATCTGCTTTTAAAAAAAGTAAACGAAATTTGCCCACTTAAGAGTCATGATCAATCCTTTTGGGACAGCGAGGGGAATTAACATCTTTAATTACCCTGTGATGGATTCTTTTTTCACTTGCTTACTATTTAAGACATATTGTATTACTGCAAAAGGTGACTACTGCTTTATGGACTGCACAAGCATCCTGGTGTTCCTGTGAGGAGGTGGACTGCTTTTATTTCACACTGCCATAGGATGATGAATATTTTCTTCTACCTGTACAAAAACATTTGATACCTAGATTATGCACTTCAAGTGGGAGCAAGTCCAACACCACATTGTCAGTAGTAGGCAATGAGGTGCAAGATTGATTAAGGAATGGGCACGCTCTTAAGAACCCAGTTCCAGGCTTCCAATTTTATACCCCTTCCCCAATATACTCCCATCTGGATTTTTGGTAAAGCTGTAACTGTTGCAGTAATGCCTCTCTGTATGCATCCAAGGAGGCGTACAGAAGCAAACCCAAGACCAAGACCAAGGCCAAATTCACCTCCTCTCCACATGATGTGCTGTGGGAGTGTCTTCAGGGCTGCCTTTGGGATAACTGGGATAGTTCTTGTGAAAGAGTTCACATATCCCCTAAAAACCACACAGTAAGTATGTGGGTGATCCCAGAGCACTGAGCAGCGTCTGTCTATTCGATTTTGCAGTGACCTTACATGATTAAAGCTGGGCAGAAAAGATGGTCCACGGTCCTTCCTAGAAAGGCAGATACATCACCGTAGGAAGAAGCTGAGAATCTGTAGCACAGTCTGCACATCAGGAATGGGGTTTCATCCCACCCAGGAGTCAGCAGCTCAGCTACATCATGGATGCAGAGGTAGTTCACGAGACACCACAGCCCTGAAGAGGTGTGAGTGTGCCAATTCGGCCCATGGCCCTGCTACCTCTGGATCTCACTGCAGACTGTGCTCCTCCAGAGATCTTGCTGTGCTGAGCCCTTGGTCGCAGCTTCTGGTCCTGTTGTGCAGGTTTTTTTCCCCTACTCTGATTCAAAATGAGGGAAACTGTCTTTTCCCTTTTATGAACTTTTCTGTTATGTGAACACCTCATCTATACTCTGTATAGAATTTTTTAAACAGGGAGAAGGGATTGGAGTTTTTTGTCGGTGATTATTTCTGGATTATTAATTACCTTTAATTACCATGTAACACCAAGATTAAAATGCATTCTAAAACTTGACACTTCAACCTTATTAGCTTACAACAAGAGTACGGTAGTTTCTAACAATACTATTTATCAAAGCTAAACCGCTTATTAAGACCTTCTAATTATTAAGGTAGTGTAATCAATCTTCAGTAAAATTCCATTAGAGAGATATAAGCCCTCGAGAAAACTGCTCGTGACTCTTATGAGCTTGACCAATTCTGAAATGTATAAGAAATCTCTTTTCTCCCACTGTAGGTTACCTATATTCAAATTTGCTACCTTGACACTTGACAGAAAGGCTTTTGGTTGGTTGTTGGTATGCAATGGAGTGTTTTAATCACCTTTAAATGCTGATGTTCTTATTATTCATTTTTTGGTAACAATTTCATCCCACAAGCAGATAATTTGATGACAGGGAACATAATTCATAAATCCATTAGAGGGCACAATCTTTTCCCCAATGTGTTTACTGTCTGTATAGTTTAGAAATACTATTCTCCCTCTACTTTGCCTCTTTACTGCATCACCTGGGTGTCATCCTCCTCATGCCACTTATTCTGCTCCTGTTTTCAGTATGCAGACGGACTTTGTATTTCTTAGGTCCATCCACACATTCTGTATAAGCCTTGATCTCACCCGCATTTTGAAATTTTCACGTCTTACCTTATATGTTCATTTTGGCTATGTCTATATTGTTGGACTGGAAATGCTTTCCATCTCCAGGTGTGTGACTTAGTTGCTAATACTGTGATGGGATGAACCCTGGGCTTGCAGCACTGTCCCCTCCTCACTCTCGGAGCCCTGCGCTCTCACCTGCCTCCCAGGCTGCTCGGGGGGCCCCGGCTGTGGGACACGGATGTATTTGCCCTCCCCACAGTATAGACAGAGGCTCGATCACTTAGCTCACCTCCTCTCTGCTTTTCCCATGTGCCAGACAAGGGCATTGCTCGTCCTAAGAGGCACAAAGAAAGCAAAGGTTTTCGCTATCACCAAAGAGGGATCCCATCTTGGAATGTGTTTCAAGCTCAAGGCAAGGCTGCTCTTCATGAACTTGCTCTGCTTTGCCTAGTTGACTCTCTCAGGGCCATATTGCAGCCCAAGACAACAGAGACAGACAAAAGTAAAAAGACACCCCAGCAGGCTTCTTGGCTGATGCATTATTGCTTGTCTGCGTCACAGAGAGACAAGGGAAGCTCATTCGGTAGTCTTTCCCATGTGAAAAGAAAGTAGTAGACTTTTTGCTCTTAAAAAATTCTGTCTGGGAGAAAGAGTAGAAGTAATCTACCCTGCCTACAAAGATGGAAATAAGCAGAATTAATTCCAAACAAAGCAGTGAGTTCCTTTATCCCACACGGACTGTGACCTTCAGAATCACAGCTACTTTTTTAAAGATTTGTTCAGCATGGTGACAGGTTATTCAACACTAAGCTAAAATGCTTGCTTTCAATTTCTCTTGTTTTTCTCCCATTATCCAAGTCAGACTGTATTTCTCTCACTTTATGCCAGCATTCAGAATGTGTCCTCATCTATACCTGCTAGCACTTAACTGCAGCATTCTGCATTTCTCTATCTCATCAACTTCATACCTTTCTAAACCTCATCAGAATTTTTTCCCTTTCATATATGCCTCCTAATATCCCGACTCAATTTATTCCTTATAATTTATCCTACAAATGAATGTTTGCTTACTCACCCCAAACTAACTCTGCAACAGCTTCCTGCAATTTTTGGTAGATACTTTTCTGCATTGTTAAGAAAATAAATGTTTTGCATAAAGTTGAATTTAAAATGATACAAAGGCATAGTACTCACTCTTTGAAGTTTTTACAACAAATTAAACATGAAAATTATCCTTATTTTAATGGTTCTTTTAATAAGGTTTTACAGAATGAGTTTCTTGCTCAGAGAAGAACTAGAAAATTGAAATAACACATTTTCTAAATCTCCACTGCAAGGACTTGTGTCACATTTTTAGTTGACTTAAAATACATCAGGATTTTATGCAAGCACATAGTTTTCAAAAGCAACACATAGCAATCCTTTTCATTTGCTTCCATCACAGAAATCTATTAATAAAAAACATGGTCAACATTAGAAGGGGCTGCCGATAATGAAATTGTTTTTAAGGTTCCTCAAATGGAATTCAAGCTGTATTTTACTATGGATACCTTTGGCCTGTTAAGCCCTAGACATCTGGAAAAAGTTCAGTGTTTTTTTCATAGTACTTGGGGAGGGTACTCTGAAAAGAATAATCAAATTGTGGGAGATGAAAGGAGATTTGTTTACGCTTTTGTGTTTTTCTGAAAGCATAAGATCATTTCTACTACAGAGTTGAGCTTATCTTCCTGGTGTAAATTTTTATTTAAGTTATATTTTGTTTAATTAGAAGACTACTTTTGTAGGAGAGTAGTTTTTATTTGAATTAAGTGACTTTAAAGCAAATAATCTAAAGAAGACAAGTATATGTTAAAGACAATACAAGAATTTCGATTCTGGAATAATCATAAATGCTTTGAGCCATCCTATACATTTTAAAGCCTCATTTATACCTTCCACAGTATAGACTTTAATTCTAGTTAAAGCTAGATAGGTAAAGCCAGCAACATTATATTGCAGGTTTCATTAAATAGGATCTTGCAGTATTGTATACAAATATCTGCTGGATTTCTGCAGAGCCCTGCTACTTCCACACCTACGCAGTTCTTCAGGACTACTTCAGAAAGATGCAATTAAGAAATCAGATGTATTGAATGAGAATTGTTAGTAACGTACAAATAGGCATCCTTTTTATTTTTTTCCCTTTTGCTCAGCTTCACTGCTTTTAAAAACACGGGTTATAAACAGGAGTGAAAAATTCTGGACATGCTACAAAATAAAAGACCAAGGGTTATGGTATTTTGTTCCTTTGCAAACTCTGTCTTCATTTTATGAGCCCCCCGATACCTGTGTTCTTTCCCACTGAGAAGGTGATGCATTCTTTCCCTAGCATACAGATCTCTCCAGCTTTGTCATTCATGTAAGTAAGGTTTTCTTATAAGTCATTTTCTGCCAAGTTAATACACCAAAGCTTTAAAGGTGGAATACAAGAGCTTTTTAAAATGTTTCAGGGTACCTTCCTTCGTACAGTCAAGAGTAACTGCAATCCATTTAAGTCAAATGCTTCATATAAAAGGAAGCATTTAGAGCAGCAGGGTTGTTTTTAAAGCAGTTTATTCTCTATAATGGTTTTGGCCCAGCCCTTTAGTTTTCAATAGCATTTAGCTCATAGACAGAAATCTTGATTTTCTCCCTGCAAAGTATAAGCGACAGTTTCTTATGTAACAGTCCTCGAAGCTTGAATGACTGTAAATAGTTATTCAGACCTTGTTATTTGCTTCTGACTTGCTTGTAATGGCTTAGTGTTGTGATAATGCAATTAAATGCTGTGACTTACTACAAAGCAGTGGAACATACAATTGCCATGTGGTTTAGTTTGACTGCGGAATATGGCCAGTGCTCATAATGGATGCTATTAATCAGAGACAAATGTGAATATAAAATCACAATGTGCAGGTAATAGGCAACCGATAATCAGACCATCCATTTTCAGGCACCAGATCAAAGAAAGATTATTATCATTATCCAATCAGTTATGTTAGGTTTTGAGCTGCTCTAGCTTGACGGGTAAGCAAGATCTAAACGCTGCCATTCTCACCGCAACTAAACCATTTGTGCTTTGTTTAAACATGAGATACCGGAGTGTCCCTGAGGCCCTGGGGGTGCATCCAGGCCATGTCCCACCTCCATCTGGGATGAAGTTGAGGTGTAAATCTCTCCTCCCCGACTTCTGACTTTCATAGGAGGGATGGAGGCACAGAGATGCACAGTGCACTTTGGTCAGGAGGAGAGGATGCTGGCGTGTGCTGCAGAGCACAGCTACCTGCAGCATGGCCCTAGCTTTTGCCACTGCAAAAATGGGCCTGATCGGATAAAAATCTTAGCTAGAACATAGTTTTCATCCTTCTATTTATATACTCTCTAACATTTGTGTAGTCCATGTGGTGAGGGTGCAAACCTTTTTAAAAATTTCATATGGGATACATGGACTTGTTTTCCTTACTCCCATTTTGTGCAGTCTTCAGAAACGGCTGACAAACCCCAGCTGTTCTCTTGAGCAAGCATTGAAAACTTAAGGTTGAATATTCTTGGGGTAGAACATAACTGTTTACATGTAGATTTGGCTTCTGAGCCATCTAAATGTAGTGTAAGGCTGCATCTACATTTTGGGAGAAGTATTTGGATCAAATTTCTCTCTATTCTTTACTGCATGCTTTGGTATTAACCTATTACTTTCCTTTTAAATAAATGATTGTTCTACCTGTTTCAAAATGTAAAAGCTTGGGTTTTGTTCTTTTTCCCCAAAGACATGTAAATTCAGCTGTATTTATTTGTTTCTTTAGTAAGCCCTGGGTATATACCAGATGGGAAATGACAGATCTGCATATCTCTGTATAATTCTGACATCTTTAAGTCTTTTTATAAAAACACAAACTTATATTTATAAGGGCCTCCAAAATGAAAATATATGCACTTTAGGCAAAATGTTTACAGTTTGCTTACCCACATAACAACCATTTCACAGATCCCAAAATATTTATTTTCAATATTGAACTTCTTTTTATGGTTGATCCACTCTCTTTCAAAGCTGTTCAGTTTATACAACCAGTAAATTACTTTTCCATAATTGCTGTAATTACAGTCCTCCTCATGTGCTCACTCTTATCTCAGAACTGTGCTACTGTTGAACATTCTGGTAACAGAAAACCTCATGTTTATTTAGGAGATAACATAGAACACTCTGTTAACTAAAACATCTATTTGGGAAGCTCTCTGTAGTTAATGTAATGTGATATTACTGTGATTTAAAAGGCTGTAGGAACATACCCGCCACACAAAAAGCTTTTAAAGACAACGTAGAGCTCAATGAAACCTTGAAATGTTAAAAATGTTCCTATTAAAAATCAGGCTGAAACCATGGCTTTATTATGTAAAGGGAAAATATGCTAATAGTAAGAGGAAAAAAAATATGACACCAATGTAGTCTAGGTCATTCCTACAGAACATGGGAAATCCCCATTTCCTGCTTAACCATCTCTGAAGCGACAGTTATTGTAATGACTCAGGAGTGCGTGCTGTGTACTTTGAGAAGAAATTGTATCTTACCCTTCTTGGGTAAGTTTCGTCAAAAGTGATATTTCCTCATGCGCGCAAACTCTTCTTATTGTGTTCTAGTTCTCGCTAATATCTATACAAAAAGCGACGCAGTTTTTTAAGCACAGCTATGAGGAAATAACATTTCATTACCTGAAATAGTCATAATCCAGAAGATGGAGAGGACTTCTTCTTCCTAAATTATAATTTTTTTGTATCTTTAATCATAGTTTTCATCTTCAGCTGCTTTAGCAATGCCTTCCCTCAATTTTACTCTCAGTGCTGATTACCCAAACCTGCTATTGCAGTTCTGACTTTCTCACTAAAACACCTCAAAAACACAAGGAAAGAGGAGGATTGCCAACACAGTTCTGAGGTGAGCTGAAGCAGTAATTCTCAGAGCTTTCTGCACTGTTGGCCTGTATTCACAACTACTTTGCTATTTTCTCATGGATACAATGAAACACAAATACATTAAAAATGGCATTAATTTCAGAATCCAGATTAAAGCTGACCTCTCGTAATACTCTGACACATTTACTGCAAGGTACCACCCAGACTTTGTCTGTGCTTCATATTTCACCACTCCTTCTGTCTAATACCATCTTCTTCTCTGTCGTTTTTCATTTTGTTACCATTATTCATGTAGGAGCCTTCTTAAATAGAGCTTTCGCCATCTCTGTCAGCTTTCCTACATATCCCTGCTTAGCAGCCCACTATTCTAAATCACATCAGAAAACATTTTTTTAATCCTTTTCCACTATTTTAATTGCTCTTTTTCTCACCTATTTCTTCATTGTTTCCATTTCATAAACACACTTAAGTCTCTAAAACATTTTGGTCCATCGCATATAGGAGGATGCAGTATACATCACAATTGCATCCATCAGTATGGTACTGTGAGATGTCTTTTATAAGATTACTTGAAAATTAAAATAAAGCAAAATCACAATTTCTTCATACTAGAGCATGAAACAGTACAAATGGCACAAATTCAAAAGTAGAAAATTATACATAACTAATTTTCTCCTTTTTAAAAGGGAACTTTTGAACCAGGAGCTATCTAATGATTATTAAAAGTAGAATAATAAACTGGCATATATGGTAAGCACATAAAGTAATTGAACGTTTATTTTCTTTAAGGAGATGCATGTTTTTTCAGCACTGTGCTGCATATAACTCTAATGAAGAACTGAAAGCAGACCCTTAAGGTGGAGTGACAGGTAAGAACTTTTACCAACCTCATAGCATTAAAAGGATATAGGGAGATCCCACTCTCTCACCCCACATCTCATCTGCGCTCCTTGTTATGAGCACCCACAGGTTATTTTGCAATGGCTCTAGCATGCATTGAATGATGATCCAATGGGGCAATAAACCAAGACAACTTAGTAATCAATGAGAAAACTAAACTGGTTACAAAAAAAAAAAAAAAAAAAGGAAAAGATTGGGTGGAGGGATTATTTCATGCTTGGGCAATGGTCCTGTTCACAAAAACATCCTATCAGCATCAAAGTGAGTGCAAAGGAATCGGTGCAAATATGAAGCTATATGAGGTCACAGGGATGGAGAAGAAGTGACATCTTTTCAGCAATGGTGACCTCAGCCATCTCATGTAAAGTTCCAATTTGCATTTCTACTTGAGATGGCTGCTCCTTGAGCTGATGCTGCTCACTAATCTGGCTGAGAATTTCAAACAATTTTTCCCCTCACAGTTTGTTTTCCACCAGGTTAGTAGGTTGGAGAAAGCTTGGAGAGGAGGTCAGGAGAAGGGAAGCAGAAGAAGCACATGGCTGGGAATGGGTTCTCTGCTTTTCGTAGCCTCTGGCTCTTAGACTGGCTCAGCCTTCTCAGGATGCTTCACCTTAGGGATGTTACTGCCTAATGCACCTAAAGATCTACTGATGAAGATGAAATTAGCATTCCACCTCTTGTCCTGAATTATTTCCTTCTGCCATACGGTGACATTGTGGCATAAGAGTTAATTCAGGTAACTGAGGCAGCAGAAAGCCTATCCCAGTTTTGTGGCTGGGTTAGCTTCCTGCTGGTTCTGGTCCCAGTCAGCTCTCCACAGGCTGTGCGCACCACTGCTGCTGGAAAAGACACGGCAGAAACACATAGCTAGGACAGAAATGTGACCGACCTGCTCATGGCAGTTGCCCATAGCTTCATCTCTCTGTAACATCAAACCGATTTCTTAAACCTCAGCCTGGCTGGTATTTCTATTGACATCACTGGCCTAGGGAGCTCTTTTTCTCTCCCTGCCACCCTCTTCTCCCACCAGCTCGTCCCCACCAGGCTGCCCATCCCTGCTCCGTGTCAGCAGTGCTGTTTGTCTGTGAGGAGGACCACGAGATCAGGGGACCGCTGATGATACAGTGGTACAAACGCACAGCTGGCTGCCGGCGGGGGGACACGACTGCCTTAACTGGCTTAAGCAGGACGGGTGCCAAATGTGAAATCATGGCCAGGCAGCGATTCCCAAATGTAGCTTGCCCAGATGCCGCCTTCGTAGGGCTAGAAGTGTTTTCTGTCACACCGTCCCCCTCTGTGCCAGACCATATGCTTAGGAGAAAACATGGCACTGTCCCCAGTCCCCCCTCCCATACGAGACAGTAGTAACAGCAGTGACAGATCCTTGCTCCTTCACACAGGAGGACCCACAGGAGGAAGCTTTCAGGCTCTCCTTGTCTCTTCTGAGGAAGAGGAAGGAGATCAGTTGTTAGTTTTCGGGTATTGTGTTGACTCCTGAATGTCAAAAGGTGACCGGGCTATGACTGCACCTCACCCTGAGGAGGGTCTGGCTACACCCTTGGCTATTGTGAGGAAAAAGGATTAAAAAGTTTTAAACTAAAAATCTAGAGGTGGGTTTGGTTATAAACTAGGATAACTAATGCAAAGAAATTAGAACACAGAGCATCTTAGGATGTTGTTTCATTGTTTACTGAGGTCCCCTAGCTCATCACACATCCCCTCCCCTGCCATGGTGCCACAACTCACTGGGTCACAGGGAGAGCCAAATCAGAGAACAAACTCAGCTAAACACATTGAAAAAAAGAAAGGAAAGAACAGAAAGAAAAAGTGGTCTTCATGGAGATCAGCCCTCTGGCCCCCAGTGCTGGGACTGGAACACAGGGAGGTGCAAGGACGTGTGTCTGGCATCACTCTTTTCTGAAGCAGCATCGGCTTAGATCAACTTAGGTCAGCTAATAATGAAGCCACGCCTTCAGGCAACGTTCAGAATTCTGCATAAAAAGCATGCAAAATGCACATCAACTCCGACGCCTGGATGCAATCTGCATTGGTCAGCAGCTGCTCAGAGCCCATGAGATCTGTATTGTTTTCTTCCTGTGCTCTTACGGATCATTGCTACATATATTACATACACAGTGAGTCTCTGTAGAGAAACAAATAATTTCAGCTGTCTTAGGTTAGAGCTTCCTAAAGGCACAATTCTCCACATTTATGTGAAATTTCAGATAGTCACGATAACTTATCTGAATGTACAGTGAAATCTAAAAATTATGACCTTAAAAACTGGGAATTGAATAAGCCTTTTCAGATTGAAGTCAGTGATGTAGAGACAGAGTCTGAATCATTCTGGGAATTTTGAGATGCCTTAGTAGCAGTTTATGAGTACATAAGCCCTAAACTGTGATAATTAATCTCTTTTCAGGTTTATACCTGCAGGAATTGTACATATTGGAAATCAAACAGATTAAGATTGTTATTCAACATCTCTTCTTGCCTGTGCATTTCCTTCCTTTAAAATCGGCAATTAACCCATTCCTTCAGTTTCTGTAGTAAGAGTGTGCTACTTGGGGATATCCACTCTAGCTTCACAGGTACCAGTAGACATGGCTGGACCATCACCAACCTCAATACAGGTTACAAGACTCAGTTCGGAGCTCAGGGAAGTACGGACAGCAAGCCTAGGCTCAATTCTGTGCTGCTATTTTATTTTGTAATTAGTATGTAAACCAGATACTAGTACCTAAACTAAATAAAGTTCAGGTTGCACCTTAACTGCAGTAAAAACATGTGGCACAGCATCTTATCGATATCTGTGTTTTACTGCTCGTTTAGTAATAATGCTTTTTTGGTGTGACCTAAATTTCCAACCCGTACAAACTCCCCTACTCCAGCAAGCTGTTGTGGGAATAGACATGCATTGATAAAAAAAGGTGCCGCTTTCACTAGGCAGACATCTTCCATTTAATGATGATTCTTAGGCTTAATTGTTCAAATAGTGGGAAAGGATGTGCAGGTCATCATGGTGCTCCTAGGTGCCCCAAATGACAGCAATCCACCCCACAGTTTACTGCAATAATTAGAAAACAGTTTGTGTAATCCAGGTGCTCCATCTGGGTTACTGATCATCCACGTGACTCGATGAATGCTGTGAAAATTTTCTAGTTTACACATTAGGAAAACAGGAAGAAACTTGTTCCACTGGCCTATGGCCAAGTAAAGAAAAAAATGTGATTCCTAAAGGCCTGTTTTTTATCTATGTTTCTTTAATTCACTGAAAGGTGACACATACATTTGCAGAGTGTTGAATCATTATTTCTTTCAAATGGTAGTATTGTAAAAAGATGTTTTGGTTGTTATAGTGCCCATTTATACTCTTGGCACTTCTCTAAAGCCTATGAAGGCATTTGCTCCATTTCCCCCAAATAAACAAACTACAGCTGCTATTCTTCCAGCAGCAGCTTGTTGCCTCTGCTTAAATATGGCTTTTTAATGTAAGAACATTTCAATATTCTTAAATTTTGTTTATTAAAAAGTCTCGTAACATACTCCTGGGAACTCACTCGGCTCCCATACCCTTTCATTCGCTAAATGAGAAAAATAAATAAAATGCATCCATGTATATAACATGGAATAGCACAACTCTGCATCTTTTCTCTTACCTTTCACATACACTACCTAACTTCTCCAATCACATACATTACTTAACCTCCAATTTTGTCTCTAATGAGGTCACCTACAATAGTTTGGATTTGGTGAGCTTGTTTTTTATGGTCCAGCAAAATATCCACTAATCAAATAGAAATCAAACAAAAGGAATTTTCTGTCTTATCTGTATCTACTTAAATTAAAGGAATCTGATAGGTAACCAAAGCTCTTTATAGATGAATAGCTATGGAATTCAGACTGAAATGAAGGAAATTCAATAGCTGCCCAGTTTCCATTGAAAATAATGGTATTTCATAACTAACTCATTTGCCTTGAATTCTAACTCTTCTGCAAGGAGTTCTATGGCAATATAATAGCTATTTATTTCATTAATTTCAATAGAATTTCAGTAAAAAAGTAATGAAAAGCAGAGAGTGCACATCCAGTAACTACTAATTCAATACCATCTTTACTTTTTATTTTAAAGAGTATATTTTTATAAGTATTGAAAAGCAATTCGGTCTACAGGAAAAGATTTTTTTTTTCATGTTTGCATTAGGGATCTTCAACGCTTGGAAAAATACTTTTATGCCTGATGGTCTTGCAGTATACCCTGAGCTCTACTCTGAACTGGAGGGAAAAATTTCAGAAAATCTACCCTCCTCTCCTCAAAAAATCCTCTCCTGAAACACAGCAAATCAGAGATCTGAGTGTCTTTCATCTCTCTTACAACAGCTTAGCATGTCGTACTATGTGTAGGATATATTGAGAGGCAGATTTTCCCAGAAAAAGACGTTATGGTAACATCTGCAAATAAACTAAGCTGGAATACTAAAATATCACCTGAGATAAATGAAGACTGATTTTAGGCAGAACTATTTACCTTGTATGGTATTCCCAGATCTCAAACTTCGTGTAGGTTTATGGACAAGCATTCAAAAATTTGAACAAAAAAGACTTGGGATAACACATAGATTTTGTGACCAAGTTAAAAATTAAAAGAGAGGTTATTGTTCTTCATAAGTGTTTATTATTTTAATCCATAGCAATCGCAGTGTCTTCAGTTGAAACACTTGTTTCAGAAGTTCACCCCTACAAACACATTTCCTATGGCACTGATTAAGCTATAGTACAACACTCCTGCGTGCAACATGCTTTGCATATTTATATGGAACACTGAAAATCTAAGAGGTGAGCACAACTGGGAAAAACCCCACAAACAACAACAAAACTACATTTACTGGCATCAGCTGAAAAGGGCTGCGTTCTTGCCACTTATGGAGTACTATAAAGTCACAAGACTTCACGCAGTTTGCACCTATATCGCCTTTTGGGTCAAATGAGATGAGTGTAAAACAAGGAGGAAATGAAAATTATAATTCAGTGTCATGTACTTTGGAAAAAGCTATTTGTTGTTTTGCTCTGAGACTGTTTATTCTTCAGAAAGTGCAAGTTATGTCTACTTGATGGTTTCTTTCCCTGTAAAGAGTAGCTGCCTAGAGGTCGCGCCTTGTAGCTGGTTCAGCCTGAACAACAGCAACAAGGCAGATTGGAACAGAAGTATCTTCATGTAAACTCTATCTGGCCTTATGATTGGGTTTCATATTGCCAGATTTCGAACAAATGTGAATCCAAATTGAAATTTTATACAAGACTACCCTTACCCTACCCATTGGACTTTGTGCAGCAGCTCTGCTTTTGACTTCACGGACTATGTAATTAGATAAGCAAACTATCAAAACCCTTTTTGTAAGGGGAGGGAAAGCTCCCCAAACTTTAGAATCAAGACACCTTTATCTTCCTGAACTGAATGAGGGTTGGGGAGCTTGAAGGTGCCTTCATGGAAACAAAAATAATTATTCGCTTTCCTCATCTGTCGGTTAACAAATAACTTGACAAAATGAATTCATTTTGGAATTATTTTAGAGTTACATTCAACATCAGTGGAATTAGATCCTCATGTACTATTCACTGCCATATTTCCATTACTAAATTATTTGCATCAACTAAAGTTCCACTGTGCTGTCCCTCCTGATTTCAACCTGAGTAATTTATTAAGCTTTTATAGAAAAGTTTGATCACAACTGAAATGTCAGAGGCTTCTTAAAAAGGTGCTAACATGTCTTTATCATAGTTCTGCTTTCTTGTAATTTTTTTAATATTAATTTATATATCAACTCTTCAAAACACACATTAATCAGACAACTAGGTTTTATATGTATTTTTCTGGCAGCTGCATTTGAACAAACCAAATATAATATACACTTATATCAATAAAAGATTGAAAGATACTGTAAGAATATATTAACTGTATATGGAGAAGACAGTAAAACTAAATATTATGAAAGGACTCAAAACTGTCTAATAGTTTAAAAGTGATTTATCTGAGTGCAGTCATCGTGCTAAAATGAGAATATCAGTCATTAATATCTGGAATAGAGGATTTCCGTATTATTACAATATGTTTTTAGCCATCAGTGTAGCTTGGAGCAACTATATCTCATACATCCCACAGAAAGGTTTTCCTGGCAGAAAATCTCCCAGGATAAAGTAGAAAGGAAACACAACCATTTCATTTTCTGATTGGTATCAAAAGCTAACCAAAGAGTAAGCGCAGTACAAAGAGGAGAACCTGATTTAGAGTACGTTTCCAGCACTGCAGATATCAGCAAAGTTTCAACTAACAAAATATTCATGGATTCATTTTTAGTTTGTCATAAGAAATACATAAACCCCTTCTTTTGAGTGTATAAATGAAACACAAATCACAAACTGTAGCTATGCGTGCCAGAACTGTCACTCTTATGTTCCTACAGCAGTCTATATCCTGTTTATCGGCTTCCTTTAACCAATGTATTAAAATAAGCATGCTGAAGTATAACTAAATGCCAGTGGGTATGATCCTACATATTTTATTAGAACTAAAATCTACTGGAGGACTTTCTGTATCATTTCATCTATGAAATTCAAGTTAGCAACTTGTGAGTGCTCTATGTTTTATTGGCTCATGCTCAGGAAAATTTCTTGCCTTTTTGGCACTGTCCGTTTACTATGGTACATCATTCGGTTTAGCGATGGTTTTCATCTCATCCTACAGTTGAGCTAGGTGCAGGATGCTGTTGTAACCTGCACACTGAAAGTGAAGACTGACCTTCATCTCATTTCACAACGTCACAGTGAGATGCAAAGCTTGGTTGAAAAATTGGATTCCCTTTTGAGGTCAGCAACAAATATACAGTGGAATCAAAACTGCATTCTTTATTTTTCAAGCTGCTATTTTTTCCTACATAGTTGCCTGTGTTTTAAGGGTTAACAAGACAAGACAGATAGAAAGGCTCTTTACTGCTGCTGCAAACTGAAGTGTGGTATTACGAAGGTGAGTTCCTAGTGATGGGGGAAGTTCAGTATATGCTTCTGGTGGCTAAATAAAAAATACATGTCATGGGAGTTTAAACTCCCATAGGTTAACTTGCAATATAAATGACATTAAGGGATGTTGAATGTTATATTACAGGGCAGGTGACACTGAGTAACACAGAGAAATAAGAAATATAAGAGATGAGTTTTTCATATTACCTTCTAAACATGTCGGAATCTCCCAAATGCATCAGAACACTTAGATTTCACTGTTGCAAAAATGCTCAAAGAATTTTAGCCATACCAGCTCTGTCATAGCACTCTGGGCCAAACTAGCTCTCTTGACTCTAGAAATGGTAAGACTTTCTGTTAGTAAGGCAGAGAGAAAGGAAGAGAAATCTATGTTTCTCCCAAGAATTCCTGCACCTGAAAAAAAATTTCTTTACACGAAGAAATGGAGGGTTGACATATTGCAAGAAGGGAGTCCATAGGACCCTTACCAGAAAGAAATAATTATTTCCTGAAGCTTTTATTTTACTAAAATTCTGATCTCTCTAATGGTTTTAAGTTTTTGCTCCACTGAATCTGGCACTGATATGGGGTATATGTAGGGATCTTTATCATAGTCTCTCTGCCAAGTCATGAGAAATTCATAGCTCAGTCAACCACTCTTCACCCTTTTCTATCACCTTATCCTTAAAAAGTCTTTCTGAAAAAAGAATGTTGACTGAGTGTAATCTGTGCCCTTGTATATCTATGTGGCTTCATTAGGAAAAAAAAGGAACATTTTGTTTACCTTAAGGAACATATGTACTTAACATAATATCCATACAAAATTATATATTTGAGTAGGTTTTGCCATATTGCTAATAAGGTTTGAAGCTTTTGGCAATATGGGGTCATTTATGTACGGCTCAAAAAAGACCTGCATAAGCAGTAAAAAAGTAAAGAAAAATTTAGTGATTTAGACTGAGATTGGCTACACATCTGAATTCTTTTACTGAGTTTTGGGTTGAGTTTTTATTCTTCAAGAAACATCAAATTGAAACTTGCTTTGAAATTCAAGGACTAAAAAAGCATAAGGAAATGATACTAAGAAACTCCCAAATGTCTCATTAATGGAATTTGGCAGATTATTTACAACCCCAAATCTCTTTTTTGGTGTATTGTTCATGTACAGCATTAGGATTTATTTGTAAAGAGAAATTTTGGCTGATTGACAATACTACTTTGTTTCTGTATTTCAAAAAAGAAATATATGCAGTTTCCTTTTAAGGTCATAGGACCTTAAAGATAATGTACTACCTAAGACATTATCATAAACAGATTAGCCTTCATCAGGCAATGGCTCAAAATTATAATACAAAGCAAATCAATGTCAATTTTGCTTTGACATCATTGCAGTAAGGGATTTGCACCTATCACCTTTTATTGATGTTGTATAATAACCTCAGCGAAGTATTTTCAGATATAATCAAGTGTTTTGATAGTAGTAAGGTAGGGAGGTTTCTTGCTGGAGAACAAATTTGCTCTGAGTTACATGCATCTCTCATACATTTACCTGAATATTGGAGAACATAATTTGACATTTGTTTCTAATATGAAGCTTAGAGAATCTGAAATAGTTGGTAAATCAATCTATCAGAAAGAACAGATAATTTAGAATATTACATAATTTCAAGTTCTATTTTCAGTGTATGAAAACTAATTCTTATGTATGCAGTTTTCTAACACACATGCAGATTCCAAGACAAGATATTTTAAAAGTATAAAATGGTGTCACAGTGCAACAAAATACTTTTCTCAGATATATGGTCTTAAATATAGCTGAATACAAGCAGAAATAAAATGCAGAAAAATGGACACAGAGACAAAAGTTGAAATATAACCTTCAGTATTCCTCTGGGTGAAATTCAAATTATTGCATCATTACATTTTCCCTTAAGAGTTGGAGTGTCTGCAATACATAAAATTCAGATCATCTGAAGTTTACCAATACTGAACAAGCCAAATGATGAAGTAACTGAAGATATGTTTATAGAGATAACGTAATTTCCTTGAAAAAACAAGTGCATCGAAGTAGCTCTTTCAGGTAACTGAACTGTAAGAGCATGGCCAAGTTCTGGAGTCTGGCTGTGTGCTCCACTCACACCCTTATTTCATATGCCAGAGAGAGGGGGTGCCCCAAACCCCCCAGACCAGAAGGGAAACCAGACCAGTTAAGAGGCACAATATTTTCCAGCTGGTCCCTGCCCTGTGAAACAGGGAGATCAGCACAGTGAAGTGCCTGAGGGATGCCCCTACAGTTAAACAGAGATTCAGCCCTGCATAAGCATAATTAATTGAGAGATCAATTCCTCCATGGAAGAAAAAACTCTTTTGAGGTGTTAATATACATGGTAACCTAGGACAGAAAGAGCAGTACTGTCTACAGCACTCCTGGAAGCAAGAAGTCCCTTGAGAGAGCATAGCCATGGACTTGTAAAAGTACAAAATAATAATGCTTCATTCACGTGGTATTCAAGCAATAAACAATGAACATATTCTCCTGTTCCTAGAGACGTCTCATGTAACATCCCTGTGTTCATTCATAGCATTTTGAAGGGCAGTGGCAAAACAGCTTCCCCAGCACTTCCCCTGAATGTAAACACAGAGAAATTTGCTATTCTATGCAACTTCCAAACTGCACTCATGTGTACTAGCCAGTCATTTCACTTTGATGTAAAATGATGTGAAGGAGTTGGAGATGAGGAATGAAATTGGAACTAAAAAGTCATCATTTGGGTCCAATGGTTTCATTATAAAATCTTTTAAACTTTTTTGACAAGGCTGATCAGCCTTCTTATTTTCAGAAGATGCTGTAGCATCTAAATGCTGCAGTCAGCTTAGGGCTCTGTTGTGCCTGGTGAAAACGCTGAGTATGTGGCTCTCATGCTGCTCCAAGTTTTGAGAAGCTTTTTCCTGCAAATGCAGAAATCATACAGTTCAAGAATATTGTGTATGGATGGCGAAGGCGGAATTCTAGAATTGCTGAATTTGGTTCTGTATTTGTAACTGTCACATGACATGATGATAGTGATGTATTTCACATGCACCAGTATCTTTCTGTCCTTAACAAAACCAGCATAGTTAATCACCATACTTCATTTCCACAAGTCATGTCAAAGCTCAGGAGCTCCAGAAGTTTCCTGCTATCATTCAGCTAAGCATCTGAATCTTCAGAAATCCACAGCCCCTCTGCAGGAGCTGCAGTTTTCAAGAGTCACCCTGAGTGAGCCATTAGCATCCTTCCAGGATGCATCCTCCTAGTAATGAGCTGCCAATGGTGTCAGCGAACAGCAAGATCAGGCCAGATGAGTCCCAACCCTCTCGAGCCAGTAACTGGAGCAGAAGATCCCCACAGTCCCGCAGAAGGGAACCTCCTTCTTCAGTGACACATCCTAAAGCAAATATACAGGGCAATGGATGCTGTGAGCTGCTTGCAAGAACCTGTATTGCCCCAGGGGGAGGCACAAAGATTTAGCAGGGTAAGTAGAGTTTAAGCAGCAGGCAAGTGCTGGTGCTATTTGCATGCTGCTGGCAGTCCCACGAGTTCCGAGAGTTTCTCTCAGGCTGAATTCATTACCATCTGAGGAATTACATGCCCAGGTTGTGTATCCTTTATACTTCTGAGGGAAGAGAAACAGTAGGGAAAGAGCAAATACAGTTCCCTTCTACACATTATTGACCTCGCTGAATGGTGATGTTCCCTTTATTTCAGGGGTGCTCCTATATACTCTAAGCCATCAGGTCTTGGTATCGTATTTAAATTGTAGGCAGTGATTCTACTATTTCTGGAAAACAAGGGGAAAATATGGGATCATGGAGGCTACAGCTTATTAGAGAATTTAAAAATGATAACTCTGTAATCTTTTAATCAGGTATCATCAAAGTGAGTTCACTTTTTATTTGTGCAACTACATATTTTTATCCTGAACTGACGTTATTGTTTTATGATGTTAAGTCTGTTTTTTAAATAGCACTGCAAATTCTTTTGTGTAGGCTACCTATGCATTGTGGAGACTGGTGGGCCTGAAGCACACTAAAGGTTTTTTCCATAAACAACATTAGATTTACATCCACAAATCTGGTTGTTCTCAACTTCTGAGCAACTGAATTTGCAGTTGTATCACACAACAAAGTACTCATTTTCCCTTGCTTTTGCGAAACATAAGCTAAAGCGGGAAAAAATAATTCTAAACTACAGATTCCATTTTTTCGTCATCCATTTTTTCAATCAGGATGGGGCTCCACAACCCTTAGAGCCATCCACCAACCCCTGCCACTTCAACTAAGGGAATAGACTTTGGTGTATAATAGCTACTATAGTCTGTACAGACGAGAGACTTAAAGAAAATATTACTTCTCCAAACTCTGGAGGCACTACAGTTTCTCTAAGAAATGGGTAAAAAGATGAAAAGCATTAGGTTAAGATAACTTTCCCCATTCTTATTCTGATGGGTGCAAAGAGGTTTCACTAGATGTGTCATGATGCATTTCATTCAGGAAGAAAGCAAGAAAGGATGATTTTAGCCTAAACAATTAAATGTTTGCTAAGTTGACACTAACTGAAAATAAGGTTTTACACACAGGTTTTGATTTTTAGGCTGCCTTAACTATGAATGCTATCAGTTTTCATAGGAGCACAAGATGCACATTATGAAATTCTAGTGTTTGCATTCAAGTACTCATTCTATGCTCGTCAAACCAAAATTCATGAATTTCTACCAGAAGCTCTGAATTTGGACTAATGGCATCCCAGGGCTGCCTGAACCTTCTGCAGTGCCTCTCTATGGAGGGAACAATATAACTTATTTTTTCTCCCAGAGTCCTTAAGAGAAGCTAACATATAATATCATAACATATTTTCATATAATGATTAAGGAGGAGGGTGGTAGAGGGAAGAAATTCAAGTGCCAGGTAACCAAGGTTGCCAAAATCCCTGGGTTTAGCTCTTACCATAATCAAGCAGGAGCAAGACTTTTGCCTTCTGAGAGTTACAACAGATTGCCAGCCTTTGGTCTGTAGTGTGTAAGGGTAAATAGAAGTGACAGATGCTATACACTTCAGAGAAAGAAGGGGTTAAACCCCCAATCTGTTTTGAATGTTATCTCCATACATTTCAGAGGTTCCCTATTTTCATGAACTTAATATGTAGTTGCCTACACAGCTATGGCTGTGTTTATTTACAGTGGCTGTACACACAGGAACAAGAAAATTGTAAAGGATTACTGTTACAATTATAGACAGATTTTTCCACGAACCAAAGTGAGTCTTGAAAAGCACAGTTATTCCTGTAATAAGCTATTAAAAAAAGACAAATCTAGGTGGTCTCTTGAAGCATTAAAAAGAAAATGTTTATCCTTGTGCTTGCATATGGAACAGAGAAAACACAGTCCTGAGGGCTTTTGTAAGCAGTAAATAAAACTGATTGCATATTTTCATCACTCTAAAGCTTTTATTAGGAGTAAGTAGTTAAGGTTTTGATGGGGAGTTTTACTTAAAATGATCGGATTGCTCTAAGTGAGACTGCATGGTATGCTGTACCTCAAGAGGTCTTCTAAGGTAAGTTTCTGAGTCACACTGATGGGAAGAAAAAAGAGGGATTCTGAAAGCACAGTAATGAGAAAGTTTATTAGTAGTGCAGAGCTGCTGTAATGACAGTAAGTGAAATAACTTCAAGACCTGAAGGAGAAGCTTTTGCTGAAACCTTGCAGATATGATTTTCTCCTGTGGGTGAAGTCTAGCAGGGCGACGGCAGTAAGAGTGGCTGTGGCTCTCTGAGCCTGGATGCCAGCTTTTCTGGCCTTGAAAACTACAGTGTGAACATACCACATGCTGATCTGCCTTGCTACACTACAGAGCTTGTCAAATATTGAATACACTGCCAGCAAAGCCACTTGCTCTTCAGCCTGAGCAGAAGGACAGCTGTGGACATGAACTAGTGCAGGAGTCCCTTGGGTCCTTTCCACAGACAGGGATGCGATCCCGAGGCATCAGAATCACAGTCATTTGCACATCTCTGTTACTGCATAACTTCTGAAGTATTTTCTGTAATCTCCTACCTATTAAAACACGGGAGTAAGGTCAAGGTGTGTCTGATTTACCACTGAAAAATTCCTAGGGAAAAAAAATATTACTTGTAATTTCTGCTGCTATAAATAGCCATTCAGTTGCAAACCTCCATGGATTGCAGCAAAGCAATCAGTGGACTACATTACTACACAGGCACTACACTAGTGTACACTTTGTCACTAAATACAGCAACAGAGCATTTATGATTTACTTTGGATGTCCACAAAAACAGCCCAGGTAGAGTCATTGCTGTGATTAAAGCAACTACCTGGATTTTTACTCTTCTGTTGTTCTGAATTATTTAAGTAAGGACTATCATATTTGGCTCACAACCTTGCTTGACATTCAGATTTAGTATCATCTATGTTTTTGTCTCAAGACAGGAGAAAGTTAACCCCACTGGTAATTGTGAAAGAAATCCTGCAAAAACCAAATGGGTTATGGACACTTTGGTGCCACCCTGAACCTGTGGATAAGGCAGTGGTCAGAATGAGATGCACTTGCTTTCATGGAAATAATCTTTTTACTGGTGTTGATTCTGAAGCTGAATGAGGGCACCAAGGGAAAGTGTGGTGTCCGCTAAGGGGAGCTCATTCCTCGACTGACTGAGAAAAAGAGCAGTTAAAGGGAAATAAATGAGCAATTGTAGAGAAAGCTAATGTTAGGGAAAGTCAAAGAACCTCAAGATAGTAACAGGGACTGAAATACAGGGTAGCTAGAGAAAGAGGAGTAACAGTATTGCTAAAATTGAATGTAATTTCCTAAGATAGATGGGGTTTGAATCTTTGTAAATGGGAATGAATAGCTTTCTCCGTCTCTTCTGTGTTTCCGTGACAGAATGAAGAGTGGGATTCCTGATACTTCTCGCTGTTAATCGGTATAGCTCCATGGAGAGAAGCATAATTTTGACTATATCTGTTGGGCCATGAGACAGAGAAAATCCCCTTTTCCCCATTCCACAGAATCAGTCATCTCTCCTGAGGCAATCTCTTTCCTTTGCAGTACAGTTCCTCTACTCATTCTTTTTATCTTGCATTTGCTAACTTTGTTTGAGACTGGTGCAAAGGAGATTATGAGGGGTAACTAACAGGCAAAACATCAGAAGCAAGCTTTGTCAAAATACACAGTTTCAAAGTCAGTGTGGCTGGTTTACTTTTAAATACCTCTTAAATATTTTATATAGATACCTGGAAGAAGCGTTTATTCATTATAGTTTTATAATTATAATTATTAAAGACTGTCTTCCTTTCTCAGGCAAAATTCTGAGTTTCAGAGGAATTCTGCTAGAATGAGATGTGCTACATTTGGCTGTTATTGTGCAATAACGAAGGCAACAGAATACAAAAAGCCTATAATGCAACGTTACACAAAAAGGACACAGACCTTAAGGTGACACAAACAGGAAAAATATAATAAACCATGTGTCATGCTGCTGCAGCTGTTTCACCTCTTACCAATTTTCACAGTCTATAAAGTCTTGGAAAGCACCAGATGTTTAGGGGAAGCTGTCCCACTCTCCCTAGCTTTGAAGTTAGATGCAAGATTTATTAGTGCTATATAAATGTGATTTCAGTCCTGACTTTTATATTTATAAACTAGGTGGAACATGTAACACATCCTGTTGTCAGAGAGCCCATTTACTTCCCTCTGCTCCTCCTCACTTGTAGATCTTGAGTGTTGCTGGATAATTACAGTAACTACAGAACAATACTAGAACATGCAGTCCAAACTACAGTATTTGCTTAGTTACTGACAAACACATCTGAGATTTTTCTCCTAGTACCAACTTTTGCCAAAACGACCTTGCAATACACAGATTATGAGCTAAGCAAAACTGTCTTGTTCTGTATGAATATGCACTAACATTTGGGATTCCTGCCTACGCAGAGACTGCTAGTGCACAAAATTATCTTTTTTTTTCTTTTTTCTAGTGCACGGTTCCTAGTATCGGAACAGGGATAAAAACTGCTCATGCATAATTTCCAATCTTTCATAGCTCAGCGGTGCTGTAAAGTGCTGCCGTTCGTTTTAATTCAGTGAGTAGAAGTTTTGTTGTGTTTAGTACTAAGGGAATTGCATGTGTTATTAGAAAGCCTCTGACAGCTGTCAGAGACAGAGACGACTTGCTGCATTTCAATCTTTCAGAAAGGAAGGACTAAGGACCCTCATCTTCAGCAAAGCTGTCAGAGCCCTCAAAAATGGGATAAAACAGAATACCTTTTCCAAACACAGGAAAATCTCTCTCTCTCCTTCTCTATTCCCTTCCCCATCAAGTTGTAGAGGGGAAGTTGTACAGGTAGAAGAAAGAGGAAATACGTCTTGATATATTTGTACTTTATACTGCCTTGTCATCACTGACCTGAAGGGAAAATTGCATAGCAGCCTGCTTTCCTTTAAGGAAGCACACAGTGTATTACATAGTATTTAATAAATTAGCATTATGTTTTAACATAATGTACAACCTTTCATGCAGTTTTTCTTTTCTGAGAGCAGGAACAATCAAAACCTGAAAGACACTGATGAAGACAAGGGCTTTGCATCAAAGACTCTGAAAGTCTGAATCTGTAAGCATTTCCACACCTTCCAACACATGCCTCACCCTGCCCAGCACTCTTAATGAATTTAAAGCACCAGAAAAGGAAGTCTTCTTTTAAGACCTGAAATTTTACCTTCCAGCTTTTGATTTGAACAGGTTCTTGCCTTAATAAAACCTCTGTTTTTTATTTTAGTTAAAACATTTTTTTTCTAAAAGCTTAGATTATTTTCTTTGATGAGAATTAGTGACAACTCAGCTCTTGCTTACTCTTTAATGACAAAGGGAAAGTAGCTTATGCAATGTCTTTAACAGGTTGGCATTGTTTTCCCATCAGCTCCTACTTAGCTTTCTGATGATGAATTGACTCTTCCTTTCATACCAGTAATCCCACAGATATCCCTCCATACAGCACTGCTTCTGATGTTAGCTCCTTTAACCAGTACAAGGCATGTTTCTTTGCATCATTTGTTTATTATTGCTGTTTGCATTTTTGGCTTATGCTATTTTTATAGCACACTCAATGCTGTTTTTCACTTTTCATACTCTGATTCATTTTTCATCCTGTTTTCTTCTCCCTATCCATCTTGCACTACCTCTCTGCTGAGTAAAATGAAAATCCATGAATGAGTCAGAGTCAAATTTTCAAAGTCACATTGGTCAGTGCGGTTTGAAATTAAGCAAAATGAGATTGCTTATATTTTGTCTTTCCAAAAGTAGAAAATAACATTTCCTTTCTTTGGTTGCAATAAAGAGAGCTTTATCCCATGTTTTCCAGCTGCTTTTATCTTCATGAAATCCAGTCTAGGCTATGGTGCTCATTAGTGACTGGTGTAACTAGCTATTTCTGTTCTTTCTATATTATCATTAGCCTTGTCTAATTCCTCATCCTAACCTGTGTATCATCAAAAGCATCTCAAAGCTCTTACTTCTTGTTAAATGTTATTCTTCTGGGAGGTTTTTTTTTGCTACGGGATATCTGAATGGCTGTTTAAAGGAGATTTCTTTCATGTTTTTTCTTAGTTTACTTGAGTGAAGAATTATGTGAATAAAACTGTAGTAGCAGTTTTCCTTAAATACATATTCTATGCTCCATTCTAACATTTTGATTGCATGTTTGGTACTTTCTATTCAGCACACTGAAAGGGAGACATTAACATATTTTAATCAAGAACAAGGAATTAATAATTTCTTATGTATGTAACTTTTTACGTTTTTTGCTTATATACTACCAGAATTAAGAACAGCAGCTGTTGTGATTTATGTTGACTGGATGTTATACAATGTTATTATCTTCTCATCTTGCAAGAGCCTTGTTTTCAGCTGTAATATATACTATTTCTGCCATGGTAAGCTTGTTATCAAATCCTTAACCAAAGCCTTCTCAACATTTCACATACCATGTAATAATAATTCAGCTCAGAAGCCGTAACACCACACCATTCCTTTTGAAATAATACGAAATGTGACTGGCTCGGGGAGGGGGAAGAGTCATTTTTTACTGCAAGCCAGGAAGGTCAATTAGAAAGTGAGGTGCATCTGCAGTTGCTTCATTGCGAATATTGACCAACAGTGTCTTCTAACCTCACAAAACTCTGCAGATGTTTGCTATTACCAGCATTTCCTTCCACTAATATTTAAACTCTTCTTACCTATGAACAGATTCCACTCAGTATCCAAATCAGCCTGATTTGCTAGGCAGCCCTTCATTACATTGAGGCAATAGTTGTTGCAAGGTTTCACAGTGGGAAGTCCTCTGCAGTAAGGGCAGTACAACATCTTCATTAACGCTCGGATGCACCCTGGGGTGGGACTGACCTGCAGAGTTTAAGGGGGGGAAAGAAAAAGAAAAAGGAGGAAATCAATCTCCTGTTCTGTGAATTTCGGGATCGCTGAGATTATGCCTCTCAAGCAATAAGTGCAGAAGGGGCAATTTGTGAAAAGAGCTCAACCCTTAATAACATCCTCCTATGAGACTAATCGATTCCTGCCAATTATCTTCATTTAGCACAGCCAGCAGCTATTTTCAGGAATGCAAAAATCAACACTTCCCTACTGATGGCAGTGCTTGCCTCCCCAGCCCGCCCACACCAAGTCTACTGGAAAGCGAAGGAAAAACATCAGGGAATCAGCTGGACAGTAACTGACTGATCCTAACACGGAGGTTCCTGAGGAGACCCCATGCTCTTCCTACTGAAGCTAGAACTGTCAGTCACACCGTCACAAGGATCAGATTCTCCTCTTTATTAAAGCACAGTAAATCCAGGATAATCTTGATGATTTCTATAAAATTATTCAGAACTGCACCATGACAGAGGGATATCATTCTGTTTTCAGGCAAAAATATCCTTCTGTCTTCTCAGACAATTTCATAAAGAGATCAGACAGGGTTTTTTGATATGCTTGCAACATCTCGAGTGACAAAAAGCATTGTAGACAACAGCCTAATCCATTTCAATTTACATATCTGCATGGCACAACTTGGCTGCACATATTGAACTTAAAACAGCCGCCAGAGTCAATGGAAAGACACCCAATGAGTTTAGGGTTTCCAGTCAAAGTCATTAACACTGACACTGGCTGACAGAAGGAAGTAGTGTGTAGATACAAATTTTTAGAGATATGTGTTAGAGTTTGCACTAGAAGGGTATGCGTTTCCTGGAGAGGAAGAGTGGAGGTTAGGGAAAGGTTTTTGCATAAGGCTTCTCCATTATTTCTAATGATCCTTCACCTTATCTTTTTTAGTCATCAAAATGCTGGGGGCATCTATTCAGCAATGTGCCTTCCGTGTTCAGTGGAGAGAAATAGATTCTTTTTGCGTCGTTTCTGTATCCCACCTCTTGAAGGGTAGGATAAATCATCTTCTGGACGACATCCACTGAATCCTCCATATCTAAATTTAAACCACTCAAATTGGTCACATTTGACAACCATGTGAAGTTCCTTGGGTAAATATTATTTCCCTCGCCCTCTCGTTTCCATATTTAATTGTTTCACCTCAGACTTTTAAAATCGTATGTACTACTACAATGTACATTTTCAGGCCAGAAATTCTATCTTGTATTAAAAGTGCACGTTAGGTACTACTTGCAAAAGCATCTTGTCATGGTGCAGTGGAGCTTAAGTTTCTCGTGCTGGAGTGACAATCCAGAGCAATGACAAAGGGCTACAGGTTCCTCAGTGATTTCAAAATTCCTGGACAGGAGGGTGCAAAGCAATGGCACTCCTTTCACTCATTCTGTTGGTTTATGAATAAATGCAACGCTTCTAATATGAATTTGAAGGGATTAAACTGTTTTTCTGTATTCATGGTAGCTTGTGCTGAAGGCATGAATCTGGCTTTGCACTATAACGGTACACACTAAACTGACTGATGTGGTTTGTATTATCAGGATTATACTAAAATGGCACTTCTTTTCTTTTTCTCTGGAATTTCTTTCTCCCCTTGTGATGTTAAATCACTGATTTTTAGAGAACTATGCAGAACATACTCTTTACACTGGAGATTTTTACATGAAAATGGCTCTGTTAAAGAGTTACAGCAGATGCTTCTGAGTATGCTCAGAAGTGATTTTTGCCTTGGTTTCCAAGGGAAATGCACTTTACCAGCACAACACTCTGATGGTGTGTGTGAAGGTATATTTATCCATCCTTTTCCAATAGCTTTTGAACCATCAGCCAATTTCAATCAAATTTGACTGAGAACTTCAGGTCTCAGTACATTAAGATCCTACAAGTTTTTTCAAAATAGACAGCTGGGAGAAAAAGAGAAGAGAGGCTCTATTAGTGCCTTTATTGAGGAAAAGGCTGAAGCATGAGGTCAGTTCCTCACAGATATCAAAGAATCCACGTGGAGGAATGATGCTATGAATGACCCATGGGTTAAGAAAAGCACCAGGGGGAAATGTCACCTTATTAAACAGCAGAAAATCCAAATACAAGGAAAGCTGGACTTTGTTATTTCCACTGCTCAGAACTACTTTTTAGAGTCACTTGTCCAACTGTTTTATCTTTATACCTCTAAACCTAGAACACGCCCATTTTTACACAAAGATTAGCACAAAAAGCAGGACGTAAGCAGAATACATATACTTATGGTCAACAATGGACTTTTCAGAATTTGAAATTGCTGCTTAAAGCCAGAGATGTTTCTATCTGTGGCCACATGAGAGTTTTATCAGCAAAGTTCCTTTCATGCTTAAAATTATGCTTCTTCCCAGGCCCAGAAGTCTTGTCGATGCAACGTTGTCAGCACCTGGTTGACACCTAAGTTCAGCTGGAATCCACATGTTCTCCCATCCGTACCTTCCCAAGCCCACTTTTGTATTTGTGCTGACAGCACATATACCTATAGGATCTTGACCTTGCACAAAAACTTCCTGGCAATTTCATTCCTGAAAAGCATAGCTAGAGGAGAGAA
The DNA here is from genome assembly GCF_026419915.1 of Harpia harpyja. NCBI lineage: Eukaryota > Metazoa > Chordata > Aves > Accipitriformes > Accipitridae > Harpia > Harpia harpyja. The sequence continues at coordinate 7,318,694 of NC_068943.1, forward strand.
AACAATCCCTGTCTTTATATTATATTTATATAAATCAAATATCATAAATACTTATGCAAGCCTTATTTTATCACAAGTGTAGTCTGAGAGGTAACTAGCTATCATGTCTTTCTCTGCCGGAGGTCCAGATCATATGCCCGATCTGCTAGGACAGGATCCTAAAGGCCAGTTAGAATACCTATTTACAGTGGCCCAGTGAATCTTGGATCCTTGTCGCACTACAGAACAGCTTTAACCAGAGTACTCCCAGACACAGTCCACTGCGAAGTACTCAGGATAAATTCTTACCGCTCAAAAAGAATGAGCAGGACCCAGGTGTCTCATATCTTGTCTGAATGTTTTAATATCCCCCATACAAAATGGTGGCATCATCAACAGCATTTTATAAGAAAGGAAGGTGCCCTGCTTCTGTTCAGAGAGTAGTAATATTTTTTAAGATAAGAGGCCAAGCTGTGACTCCAAGCAGAAATCAGATGGAGCAAGTTTCTACAGGAGCCTCTGACATGTCTATATCTGCCTCTGACATATCTGTATTGGCCTCTGGCAAAGACCAACACAAGCAGCTCCTTGCTGACCAAGCTGGATGTTGCAGACCTGTGCTTCAGAAGATGCTATGCTGCTGAAATAAATACAGGCACAGATCAGTTGCTGTCTCTGAGGCCAAGTGGCAGGGACTGGCTTACATTCCCATTGCTTACTGCTAGCACCTTCTGCTCCAAGCTGGCCACATCCCGTACTACTACATGGTATTTGGCACTACATCTCCTCTGGGTCCCACGTGGTGCCTGAGTGACTAAAATACATAATAATTATTTTGTGTGGTTATGTTTCAGCTCAAAGTGTTTGGAATAATAGGAAGGCAGTACTGCAGGCGATGGGAGTAAAAGGAAGCTTAATGTAATGTTGCATGTTTTGCAGTGAGATGGGAGGTTACGTCTGATAGCGCTTAGACTACACTTGGCTTAGCGTTGGAAAGAAGGGAGGGGACCAAAACAAGACCGGTATCTTGATGCAGCTTTCTGGAGGCGGTCTCTGTCCTCCAAACAGTGCCCAGGCACTGCACGGCGAGAGCCAGGTGGAGAGGTCCGACACACAGCCAGGAGGAGAGCTAACAATTAACCGGTGACCCCAGCACGTGATGAGCCCTGTTCTCAAGCTTGCTCCCTCTTCCCCTGTCACTTAGCAGTGCTGATGGACCTGTAGGTGACCAACCCTTCCCACTTGTGGCACAGGGAAACATTAAACTAACTCGGCTACTTTGGAAGTCTGAAGGCTAAAAGTTAAATGCTGTGTTACAGCAGTTAAGTGCCTTTGTGAATCTAGCCTTCGGTGAGCAGCCAAGTTTCAGTTCTCAGCTTCAGCTGTTTTTTCTGTATCTTTATTTTCAGAGAATACAGTCAGGTCTTTTTCCTCCCTCAACAACAGCTAAAGTACCTTTCATGCAAAAAATAATCGATTTTTACTCTAACATTCTGAAATCTTGGTACGAAACCAAACATGATAAATATTCAGCTTAGAGTATGAGTATTTCAGAAAGCTATGAACACATGAAATCTAGAGATTATCACAGAAAGTTGATTTTCAACCACCTATAATTGGCTTGCTACTTCTTGCTGCTGGCAAATTCCATGAAATGTATTTTCAAAGCCCATTTCTCATTCCCATCTTAAAAAAAAAAAAAAAATTCAGCATCTCTCACACCTAATAATACTTTTCTGCAGACCAGTCAAAGGGCAGATATTCATTTCATTCAGAAGTATTCCAAACCTGCATTTGCTGAGGATAGCTGTTCCTCAGCTCAGGAGTTTCAGCATTTTTTCTGTAAACTAACATTTGTGGATGGATATAGCTGGTTTGGTGGGTTTTGTTTCTTTTTTGTCTTTTAAAATACATTGCAATTGGCTCTATGCTAATCGCAGCAGAGAAATTTGCATAGACTTCAAAGTTTAGAAATAACTAGTCCTTATGTAAATGATATATTATAAATCAATCAGATCACACTCAATGACATAACTGGGGAAACTGCTATAGAGGAGTCATTAATTATATCGTGCTGTCTCCCTTACTGACTAGGACATCTTCATTTTAGTGTAAGCATACGTGGAATGCAGCACATCAGAAAAGTGCCTTTCTGAGCTTTGATTGAGCCTAGTAGCTGCAGGACATGTTACATTACTGCTTTCTGTAACATTTCCTGACAGCTTCAACTTTATCTAAATGAATGTGTTTGCATACATGCAAAAAAAACCCCAAAGCAAGATTCTTAAGGGCTTCATTACTGAACACTTGTTTTCCCCCTTCAGAAATTCTAGGAGGAATATTATTTCATCTAGAAGACAGATTTTGCAATGGTGAACTTGCAAATATAAATAATTGAGGAGAGAACTTCTTTGGGTAAAAGCCATGAAATTGTACTCTCTTCTAACACCGCATTTCCAAAGACTGCTTTGTTATGTATTTGACCTGTTTTTATAATCAAAAGCCTTGGCTTTGTCAGGTAAACAAACATAAATATTTCTTCTGATACAAAAAAATCAGACAAACTGATTAAACAACTGGTCACCTTTAGAAGGATCAAATGTACTGACATGCAGTTTCTCTACTTGTATTTATAGGTGATTTCTTACTGAAGTAGCTGGTATATGTTGTCTGGTAATAAAGTAGGGGTGTTCTTCCGAAGTAATATTGAATGTACCTAAACTCACAGCATAAAGCCATACTTAGGTCCAGATCCTGTCATTTCTTGGCACCTAATAAAATCTGTCAAATATAAGCAAAAGGAATCAAAACTCAGTGCTACCCCAGAGACCACAACAGGGGACACAACTCCTTCCTACATTTCCTATGCACCCAAAGGAACTGATCCCATTTGGAATCACACGGAGTCACTCCTTAGCATGAAGACCTTGTGGGGAAGCTGCCAGGAGGAACCAGTTGATTTCTAGCCAACTGGCCCAGGAAGTAGATACTCTTTTAAAATGCCTCTACACTAGAACAACCCATAGTCTGGGAAGGAGAAGAGAATTGCATTTTATTTCTCACAAGCTTTACGAATGCATTAACAACCAGGCTGCTGAATAAAAAGTGGAAACTTCTACTTCCTTCCCATTTGGTGTTCAAAACAAGGTATCATATGCTTTGCTTTATACAAGAGGGTGAGGTGTATTCCTGCAATCCCATGTAAATGGTCCATAATTGGAGAGAGTTTTGAAATGAATCCCTGTCTTTAGCACTTGTGTGTTGGTTAAAGGATCCAGCTCCCCACTCAGCAAGCTGATGTTGTGTGTCCTGCACAGGCATGATGCACTGTCTGAGAAACTGGGGCACTGACATCCTTAAGTCACTTTTTGGATCTCTGTGTAGTCCATCTACAACTTAATGATGGAAAAATGAGCTAAGTTTCCCAAGTATAATTTTGTCCATAGCCTAATTATCTCAAGAGTTTCAAATAGGACGAGGGCAATAACAATAAAATGCTTACATATGTGGCCAGGTCAGAGTTTGATCTTGAATACATTGGCATGTCTCGACCAACTCCAAGAGAAATGCAAACTCCGCTAAGAGTATCAGTCCCCCCACATTCTTCCACCAAAAAGTTGATATATCTGTGGACAACTCCATAGTCCAATTCTAGCGCTTCCTGTCCAAAAAATTCCACAGTACAATTCTAGTATTTCTATCCAAAATTATATCTAAAATCAAATGGGACATAAGGATTAGAAGTTCATGCTTGTGATTTCAGAAGGGAGGGAAGAAGAAAAACCTTTAAGATTTGCTGATTATTGCATTCAGCCTGCTAGAACTGAGGAAACTTTTCCTAAACACAAAAACATCATTTCTGATCAACCATTGTAACAGTGATGTAACTGGCATCAGACCGAGATGTATCATCAAGTACACAGCATTGCCGCAAACCTTTGGATCACCCATCCTAAGAGCTACAGGTCCTTTTTCCTTTCCTTTCATCTTTAATTAACTTCAGTACAAAGACTAAACTTCAGTCCAATCACTCACTACTTTTAATCATATATCTTTGACACTAGCTTCTCAACAATTACTCCCTATTGATTTTTATCATTGTTGTTTGTTTTTAATACTGGGGAAAGCAGATAAAGCTTAGCTGGGAATGATGTTTTTCTTCCTTTTGCTCTTTCTTTTCTTCAAACAAGATTTGCTTACTGTTGGATCCAAGTGACTCATTTTTCTCCTTATCCATATTTTGGCTATTTTCATGAGCACTGTGTTACTGCTGATTTCATTTAATAACCTAGATATCAAGCAAGCTCTTTTCAGCAGATTTCAGCTGAAAATGTGTCTGTGTGTATCTAATTAGAACTACGTAGAAATATTCATAAGATATTTGAATGCTTTATTGAAGTACTTCTCATTGTTTCAGTCTGGCTCTTAGATGCTAAGATCTCAGTTCACTGCTTTTATAGCACAATCTGATATAAAAATGGAAATACTGCATCAGCCATACTCAATTGGGAATGTATGTTGTAGAAGGTCAATTTGAGAATACTTGCTTATATCAACCAAAAGTCTAGTCTAATACTAACCTCCTAAAGATAAAAATAGCTATCTTTTTAACAATTCATAGCATCCCAGATAACTGAAAAGTAGAAGACCTGGTTTGAGTACTACAGCTTTGTACTAGTGTCTTTGACTTTGTGCTTGAATTATACCAAAATAAAACACTACAGCCAGTTAAACAGCTGCAAGATTCTGACAATTCTGGGATAGTATATCATGAGAATATGATGAGATAAAACATGGTAAATTTAATTTTAATATTTTCATATAAAAATATTTTCCCAGAAAATATATAATTTATAGTTCAATATGCTCATTAAACTATTAGAAACAATTTTAGGGCAATATAGTTGAACCCTAGAAAAGTTTTGTAATGTAAAAAAGAAATTACACATTTATTATCTGATACAAACTGTGCAGCATTAAACACTTACCACACTGCAACTCAGAAGAACCACCTTATTTTTTTCTAAAAGAAGAGGAATATTTAGCCATTGTTCTTGTCCAGCTGATATGTCCTTTCCATTATCTATGATTTTGAAATCATGAGAAATATGGCAACTGGATTTCTTTTCAACACCTATTAAAATTTGAGGCATTTTTCATACTATTTGGGCAGCTCAGTATGTCTGTAGTTGTATTCCGGCATGTGTTTAGTTCTGGAAGGTGGACAAATATTGCTCCTCCATTTTACAGATGAAAAAATGAAACTGCACAAGCAATTTTTAAAGGTATTTAAATGGACAAAACCTTAAAAGTTATGCACCAGAATTTTTCAACACTGCTCATAAGTATCGCTCTCATCTGTGACTTGCCTAAGTTAACATAACATGTAATTCTGAAACTAACTGTAGGAGAATAAGGACTGCAAGTCTCTAAGTGATTACATCAGGAGGTTGTACATCAAATCATAAATCATTGTTGCAGAGATGAACTGTGGAATTTCAAAATTTCCCCACAGAAGTCAAGGGCAAAAAACACAAGGACAAAATGTTTAGATGTTTACTTGGGTGAGACAGAACCTCTATTTACAGAGGAAAAGAATAGCTTCTCCTATTTTTAGGAAACTAGGAAAATTACTTATCACACTATCTGAATAGAGAAAATCCAAATTTAGAAAACCACTTGAAAATCTGCAGTCGCAAGGATATTTGGTGTAAAGCTATTTTTTTAATCTCTTGAAACACTTCTGAGTAATGCTTTAAACCAAATTTTTTTTTACAATTTAAGTTTTTAAAAAATAAAATGTTTGAATGCTCAGATGTAAATATTAAAATGTTCTTCTTAAATCCCATTTTACCTGTCAGAGACATAATCAATTTCAAAAAACTGGGTGGAAAAATGCTGTTTGATTATAAATATGATTAAAACGAGAATTTCTTAGACTGAAAACAGTGCAAACTGAGAAAACACTCCAGGATATGGGGGTTTACATCCCATGAGATATTACTGAGCTGAAAAATCTGCCCTGCAAATTTTCTGGAAAAATATTTATATTTCTCATCTGTTGTTAGAGTAAGCCCACATTAAATAGAATTTGAGGTATGGATTCCATCTGTTATTTTCCCAGCATTTCAAGGGCAAAGCTAAGGTGAAAAATCATTGAAATAATTTCTTCCTTCCACTCCCAGGAGATGAGAAGTTTTCTGTTACACAGAAATAAGGAAGGAATCTCAGGGCTGTTAGGCTTTTCAAATCCCACCATCTCTTCTGGAACATAAACTTTAAGGCACTCTCTTAATAAAAAAGTAGTTCCTCTGCTTTCCTCCCAGAGGAAAGAACCACTGCATCTCACTTAAAAGGGAGTGTGCTCATTTATTCTAGCCTTATGTAGAAAAGTCTACAGCCTCCACCAGATAAGGAGACCTTGGTGTAAAAGGAATGCCTGTGCTAAATTTTCCAAGGCTGAAAATAGAATAGGACATGACTGTGAGCAACAGGGTCAGAAAACCGCCTGAAACTGGCTACTTCAAGTAATTTGGGGAGCAAAAAGATCCATAAAGTCCAGCATTTTAGAAGAGGTCCTTAGTATGATTTGCTCAACTAGACACAGATATCAAAATCTGACCTAGGCTCCCTTACAAAACAGATTAACTTCAACCTAAAACCAGACATCTAAAATAGATGCTTATTACTCTCTCTTGTGGTGCTATAATGACTAATCCATGTGCAAATATCTTCATGCGTATGTTTAAAGTTAAGCAAGAAGAATCAACTGTTTTTTCCAACTAGAAAAGCAGAAGGATGTTACTGAGCAATGATGTGCAGGTGCCTTGTAGAACAGTCAGAAGAAGAGCCAAGTTGAAAGAGGCATTAAGAAAGAATGGTGAGGAAAAAATGCCAGACTGGGCTCTGCATAATCGAGCAAAAGTGGCTTTGTGCTCACTGGGAGGAAAAAAAAATGTTGCAGAGAAGTAGGTTAAGTATTGCCCAGGTACAAATCAGAAATATAAGAGGAGGTCCTTGATAATCTGGAAATGAAACCCCCAGATAAGCAGGAGGGAAAACTCTGAGAAAGGGTTGAGATAGAAAAAGAGAACTGCCGCAGCAGGAGATAATGATCGAATTGAGCAGTTAGACATGTTGTGCAGCAGTACCTGGATAAGAAAACGATGTGAAGAATGGTCAAAGTCAGTCCTACTTACAACACCCAAGAAGCTTGAAATGCATACTGCATACCTGAGAGCAGTCTTGCTGACTGCCTATCTGTGATTCACAGTGCAAAACAGAAAAGCACCTGAGAAGAAAATCAGTTCTCTCAAATAGAGAGAACAGCAAAACTGTCCTGATCACTCGTAAGTACTCACAAGTACTCTCAAGTAAGTCTTGTTCTCTGTTCACTGACCTGTGAATTGTTTTACTGACTGAAAAGGGGCATGAAGCTCAGAGTGGTGCAGAGGGCTGTGGGATGTCTTAGTTGTGCGGTGTCAGCAAGAACACACCAGCCCTGATAAGAAAGAAAGAAATGCACACATAATATTGGCAGCCTTGGTCAATGTTAAGTTATGCAATAATTTGAGGTGACAAGTGACAACAGATTGACCCAACACGTTCCAGCTCCTTCCTTCTCTAAGAAACATGGACGGAGTCACGATGCAAAAGAGACTTCAAAATTTATAGTAAGGTGATCAATGTGTTGACAATGGCAGTCTCTTAGACACAGCAAATAAGGATATGCAGATTGCTTGCAGGTGCCTTCCCGCATAACTGGCAAATGGTCTGGGCTGCATATAGGCAGTGACTAAAGGGTAGGGACTGGGTAGACTAGTACTAAACGGAGGGTATCCTACTAGAGAGAGAAATAGAATTGTAGGGATAGCAAAGCAGGCAACTCCAAGGTTGATAGCTTTGTCTACTTGATAAGCTTAATCATATTCCTGCACTGAACATTTTTCAAGTGAGTTCAAAGGGTAAAATCCCATAAGCAGCCCTGGGCGATTTGGAAAAAAAGCAAAGGAATCTCCATAGAAACAAAACATGATTTCTCAAGTTGCCCATATTCTTGGTCCTTCTCCACGAAATTCAAAAGGCCAAATAACAGAGCACTGGGTTCTGAAATGAAACATTAAATCTGATTGTTAGCAATAAGCTGGTCACACCTTGTCAGAGACAAGATGCGTACAAAAATACAGTCATCACATCAGCAAGGAATGCAAAGCCTGCTTTAAAGACTATTTGCTGAAGACCCTCCAGCCCAGTAGAAAGCAGGATTTTGGTTCTTTGGGACACAACAGAATATAACACTTTGCTTATGCTGCTGTTTCATTTCACGATGTGAATGAAGCACAAGAGGGAGCACAATAGACAGGACAGTAAAATAAAGTCTGTGTGGATCATATGCAAGTACAGAGATTGAAAGGGAACATCTTAAACTATTTTCCTGACTTCTAGAGTGAAGAAGCGTGTCAGATCTTTCAGGTATCCCAGCAAGGACCTAGTCAGATACATTGCTGGGTTCTAATAATCAACCACAGGCTCCTCAATACAATACGCAATGTCTTGGTCATATATTCAGGGTAGCACGGAAGCAGAGGGATGCTTTATAAATAGCTCAACATCTATTTATAGGATCCATAAATGCCCACTGCATTATGTGGGCCCAAATCATGTGAGATCACCTTATAGCTCCATGTTAACATTTCCTCTTTTATGGTCTTTCAAATGCTCTTGTTAGATTTTCACAAAGCTACTTGTAAATATAAATACCATATATAAAATATTTAACAGTTGCTCAAGTGCACCTTGGGATGATGACTATGGTCTGGAATGACCTGTTTATGGGATTTGTGCCCACATTTCTGCTGAGTATCGCACTTGCAGCTTTTGGAACTGCACAGTAGAAAGTAAATTTGCATCTTCATCCCATCATTTAAGCATTATTTGATTTTCTTTTATCTTCTTTTATTTTCTTTCAAATCCCTTCCTGATAACTGCATCCCTACTGACACAAAATTTAACAACAGAGGGCTCCTCACTAGCGTCTGTATGTCCTACTTCCAAGTCACTGTAAGAGAAACATAGGAAGGGGATTAAATCAAGAATAGTTAGGGGAATTAATGTCTCTACAGTAAGAACAGGGATTCTTTTCAGTGTTTTGTCTCTGAGTTGTGCACTAAAGAAAAACATGGTCCAAAGTACTAGCACTGGATGACTGTATGATATGAAGTCAAGTATATAATTTCCCTGAGAATGTTTTATTGGATTGTATTAAAACAAACTAGTCCTGTGTAAAAGATCCAACTTCCTCCTCCTTCACACTCATGTACACATAAATATACAAAACCTAAAATCATGTAGTAAAATTAGATGCATTGTCTTGTTCACTGATAGTTAACAGAAGGGTGAACTGCAACAGCAAAATGCCTCTGTTATACCTAGTATTATAAAATTATAGCTTAGGTACTATAATTTTTGGAAAATATGCTAATGGAAAGTAAGGACAGTGTAGCATTGGTTCAAAATAAGCAAGTACCCAATGAAAGAAAATTTGTTGAGTTTAAACTGGTTATTTGTTTACGCTTGGAGGAAGCAGATCAAAACCTACACTATAAAAGTATATCTGACAATCAGATTTGGTTTTTCCTTTTATCTAGAGATAGACTAACTGTGAAATTTGCTATTAAATCTTCATTTACTCTACCATGAATTTTAGGCTGATGTACCAAACAGAAGTAGAGTCTACAAGCTTATGAAAACATTCATTTTAATATTTTGTTCCTCATAAATTATCAGCAGGTAAGCTGTTGTTTAAATTTTCTTTTCTTTATCCAAAACTGAGAAAGAAAATGCATTCTGTGTTGGACTGACTAGGACCTAAAAGGCAGCAGATCTATGAATATGAAAATTAAAAGAAGATACTAAACTGGGAAAAAATATAGCCTAAGATTATTTTCTTTTGCTCAGACATTTTGCCGTAGTAACTTAAATTCCAACAATTTCAATTATCACTGCAAACTACTGTAATTGTCTTGATTTACAGTTCTCACTTTCTCAAGTGCAGAAATCACTCATTTATGTGGTATGGTTTAGATCTGTCAACAGCCCTTGAAAGCACTGATCCCGTATCATCCTCAGTGGGATGGAAGTGCTCTGCAGTACGCACTGAAGCCCCTGTCCCAGATGCATACTTCCCAGCTGTTGACTAAGATCAAGTGCATCATCTTTTCTTATCACTTTAACATCCGACACATTCTCAGCTTGAAGATTTTCTATTAAATGGATTTGGAGGGCACAGGAAGGAGTAACCGCTTCCTCCATCCACTCCATGCATCAACCCAAAACTGCAGTGCTTCCAGGGACTGTGGCCACACCATGACTGCGTGTCAGGAGGTGATACCTGGGCATAAAACCACCCTGTGTGCTTAGGTCTTTTTTTAGGTGGAATCTGGATCCATGGTGTTTCCACAAATCTTCTGGTGATGCAATCAATAGCTACACCACCACCCACCCTGCTGAGCCTATGTACTCCATGGGGTTGATGCAGCCACTGCAGCTATGCTCTTCACAGAGAATTCCCGAAATCTTGGGTCAGAGACACAGTGTATATGGGGAACGCTTGTAACTGTGACCGCCCTTGTCCCTGCTGGTGTCACTCTTCCCAACAGACTTTCACAGACTTTCCAAAATAAGTTAGAACAGACTTAATTGTGCTGTGGACCGAACTCATCCTGAATACATCTGCAGCCAGACCAGGGTAAGGATTTTTGTATTTTTTCCCCAGCATGCCAAGTTCTCCTTTAACAAAGTGATAGATGTTCTATAGCTTGTTAAATAAGATGTCAGTCCTTGCTAGATGGCAAAACCCCCATTCATGTTGAACCTGAAAGGACCACACAGATTAGACTGAAAGACAATTTGACCCGTGTCTCTAAGTGGCAAATGACTGAATTTACTGCCAGCTAAGTCAGAAAATCCAGTAAAAGTAAAATACAGCACTGTATACTGGCTACCTGGCAGTAAACTTGTATTTAAGCTATTTCATTGCCATTTGTCTTTATCTGATTAAGCTACCTGATTTATAAAACATGCTGGAATACAATTTATATGCAGCAATATAATCCACCTCGTGGTCTGGTTTCCAGAACCACAAGGATAAACATGCTCAAACCATAAAGGCACTCTCAATGCCAGATACCCATTTATAATGCCTGCTGAAAGATGTCTCATCATTACCATCTCTGGTATGGATGAACTGTCAGCTACACTACCACAACCTCTTTCCAAACCTCTTAAAAGTAAGGAAAGTCTCAGTCATGTCCAAAACACAAAGGTATTTCATAAGTTGGGAGAGATTTCCTCATCAGTGCAGTAATATCATTCACCTTCAGTGAAGAAGACAACACGGATATCACTGTGAAGTTACCACTACTGTAAACCTTTGACAGAGAAGCCAAATTTTCCAGTGGATATGAGAAACACCACAAACTTGATAATGTCCTGTGTATCTAAAGGTGGATATTGAAACAGATTCTGAACCTGACAACTTTGGTCCAGATACCACAAACCATCTTAAAAAAGTACAATTTCACTGTGCCTGTCCATTCAGCAGAGTGTACATTGTTTCCAACAGTATCTCTGGAAATAAATGTCCTAAGCAGAATACTAGTTCTTAAAGATCTATGTCTTATAATGCTGCTGAAACATTTCTAATGAAAAATTAGAGGGTAGAAGATACCTGGTTTTCTTTCTTAAACAGCAGCGGAATGAATGGAATAGATGCTGCATGGACAACTACCAAGGTTCCAATTTTTATTTACATGGGCAAGTGCAGTGAGGTTCACAGCTGTGCAAGGTCTCCTGGACATCCCATCCACTGCCTGGATTTAAAGGATTGCTTCCAGAGCAAGAGAAAGAGTAAATTTGCTTATGCTTACTTGATTTTCAGAATCTCTATATAAGATACTTCAAACATAACAACCAATTAAAGCCAACAATAACTGGATTCTGCAGCATGAGTATCTCTGGCCCAAGAAGCAAACTGGGATCACCTGCTGATTTCCCATGTCAGTAAAATACCATTTGATGGATGGCCTCAAAATTAATTATTGAGGTCAGTTTCAACTGGGTACATCCAGTTTGCTCCTCTCTCATCAAAAGACAGTTTTCCAGCTCACAGAGAAAAATCATGGTATAAAAGTAGTCCTTTTTCACTGTCATTGCTTATTTTACACCTTATTTTGCCACCACCACTCTACACCTCAATCCACAGTCCCACAAACCTAAACCATGAACAGCCCACAGACAAATAATCACATAAAATAAGCTGAGATTTGTCAAAAGTTTTGTTTGATGGACGCTGTTCTATCATCTCAAGGGACCTTAAACAAGTGAAATTAAAAAAGAAACAGGCTAAAGGAAAAGCGACGTGAGCTTCAACAGTTTTTAGAGCTTATAAAACAACACTTCTAATGTGAAGTTTTCCATGCTAGCAAACCTTCCAGAATTAAGAGCATAGGTAAGGAATGGTTGCTATCAGTTGAAAGTCTAAACTTTCTTTCTGACTTAGTCTAGTAAGTATAAAATTGATTTCTCATTGCAACTAGTCATAGAATCATAGAATCATTCAGGTTGGAAAAGACCCTTAAGATCATCGACTCCAACCATTAACCTAACACTGCCAAGTCCACCACTAAACCATGTCCCTAAGTGCCACATCTACACGTCTTTTAAATACCTCCAGGGATGGTGACTCAACCACTTCCCTGGGCAGCCTGCTCCAATGTTTGATAACCCTTTCAGTGAAGAAATTTTTCCCAATATCCAATCTAAACCTACCCTGGCGCAACTCGAGGCCATTTCCTCTCATCCTATCACTTGTTACTTGGGAAAAGACACTGACACCTACCTTGCTACCTTTCAGGTAGTTGTAGAAAGTGATAAGGTCTCCCCTTAGTCCACAGGAAAACTTTCCCTCATTGCATCCATTTTTTTTTTTGCAGCATCGCTCCCCATCTTGCTGAATGTCTTGCATCTCTGTTCCCCCAGTCCTGGAAGCCTTTTGCCCTGAGCATGCTCAGATGCTTTTGTGCAACCAGCGCAGCCAGAACAGAAGAACACAACATACAACACCCAGGAAAAAGTCAAAAGCAAAAGAAAATTTTACATGTCCTCATCGTGGGGCCTGGTCCTTAGGTCACAAAAATAACCTGAAAATGCTCAGCACTTGAAGCACCTTTCATAAGTGGGATGGTGTGAACAGTGGTTATGTTGGGCCATGCCCCGGAACAGCTCGTTCACTGTGGATATGGTCCTGTGGTTCACAGCAGATGAATGGACCGTTCCTACCACCAATTTTGAGCTAGATAGATGTAGGTTTAATTTCACTTAAGTATATAAATCTACAATTTAGGCATCAACATCTGATGTAGTTATTCGGAACCCTTTTAGAGATAATGGAGAGAAACAAACACAGGGCTTAGTCAATCTTAGATGTAAGTAGGTATATGTGTCTCAGATTTTAGTTAGAAATTATTAGTTAGGAAATTATTATAAACTGCACAAATTAAAAAGCTGGAGTTGTTTTAATGTTGACAACAAACACTATATATATTTGCCTTCACTTTTCCTGTATTATTCTTTGCTGTCTCGGTCAGTGGGTTGTTGACTATCCTCCAACCTCAGAAACACATTTCACCCAGACTTTGTTCCTTTTCTCCTTGTGTAAGAGAACATCTGGGCTTTCAAGGAGAAGAGAAAATAGAGCCGTGAGGGTGGCTGATTTTTTTCTTTATACAGAAAGGTCAGGTTTTAGTAACAAGATTAGGATATGTCAGGTGACCCAGACCTGGCCTTTGCTATGTGCCAAAACACCAGAGTTGATCCTGCTGTTCTTCTGTCCATTGGCTACAACCACATGTATAAAACCCAAAGACAGCTTTGGCAAATAACATTGGCATAACAAAGCACAAAATAATGCTGCAGAAATATTTCCTTGTACAAAATGACTCCTGGAAGTGGGTTCCTACTATAATTGGCCCGTTACAAGCCATGTTGCCATTTCCCCTTCTACCCACCACGCTTCTGACTGGTTGCATGAACACACTTACAAAATGGTGAGATCAGTGACATTGCTGCTGCTAGAGATTGGATGAAAAGAACTGCTGGGCACCTGTTATGATGAGGAAAGGTTAAAGAAATTAAAAAAAAAAATATGGCTTGATAAAAAGAAACACATTGAGCCAAGACTGAAATTTTGAAGCACAGGAAGCAGCCTCTCTCTCTCTCTCACCCTACATTTGTCAAGGGCACTGAAAGACAACCTGAACCAGAAATAATTTCACTATAGCTGGATTTCTTCATTCAGAGGAAAAGCGTTAACAAAACCCTTTATATATTACCTCTCTAATTTAGATGTATATATTCCCTCTGTAGTAGTTGAAAATGTGAAAATTTTAACACTACTACTTATGAACATAGGTGCACAAGAGACAAAAGAAATTTCTTTAATCTCCTGGTTTTTAACATAATGATCTTGCTATATTATCATTTAATGGCTAATCACATGATACTGAACTAGCAAGCAAACTGCTTATGCACTGCATTTTACTTATTTTTTGAAGGTCTGATTACTAAGTGGCAACTAGAGATAGTTATTACAGGAAGCTATTACATTACTTACTCATCTAATACACTGACTTTTTATGTTTCTCTCCCTCTTAGGAAAAGTTTTTAAAAGAGACTAATATTTGCAGGAGAAAAGTCCACACCATGGGCTAAACAACACTTGGCTGTAAGACTACAGTACATTGTCTTGCAGAAGGCTGTGTTTGCTTCATGCATTACATTTATTATCTTTTATGTTCTGTGAATTATGTGGGTTTATTTTTCCTTTATTTAAAAATAATGTAAAAATACAGTATACCAGACAAAAAAGAGGCTGTGGAGATGTTTTCATAAATATGGTGGGATACAATGAGGATCAGATTAAACTCTGCAGATTGGTTTTACTTATTACTCCAATCCAAAACAAGAAAGTTAATTTTACTCCCTTTATTTGATTAATTGGAAACTAAATCTCTCATCAACTTTTTATGAAAGCTGAGTTCCACTGAGTTGTGATTTTTCCCTCGATACATTTTTTACTTATTTAGAATTCTTGCCTTGAGCAAGACTGTTTGCACTGTACTATGTATTATACAAGCACAGAATTAGATGCTTCCATGTTCTAAAACAACAAACATAATCCTGCATTTAAAATGTGAATTCTGCCCATTTTTACATATTATTTTTCAGACAATAACATTATAATGACAGCCAGTTACAATTTCTTAATTGTTGAGTCTTCAGATCTGTGTAATTTGACAAAATGTGGGGCTTGGTCCGCAAGACAAATTAAACCTGAATTAATGATAACTTCTTATTAGTCACAAATTTGCCAAATAGACCTGATTCAGTATAGAGAGAATCAAAGATACAATAGGAAAACAATGTAATTTTGATTGTTCAGAAAATGTTGGTGTCATTTTATAGATGCTTGATCTTTCCTAATAGATTTCTATAGCAAAGCCCTTGCTGTAGTATCTTAAGTCCCAATAAAGTACTTATTAATTTCTTGTAGGTCCCAGTTAAGTTACTTGCTTTAGTATGAACAGTGACTTTAGAGCCTCCTTCTAGAGACAGTGAAAAAAATATTTTTAAACCACTCAAGAAGAGCAGGAAAACCATTTGAACATTGATTTGTTTGAATGAAATTTAGAGACATTTTGATCTGAAAATCTTCAGAGGTTTCAAGACATGTTTCCTGTACTCAGAATTATTTGATATCACAGACTATTCTGAACGGAAGAATGAAAACATTTGCTTGCTTGGTTTTTTTGTGCGAAAATGACTGCATGTGAAGTATAATAAGTGAAAATTTTCTTGAGTGCTTATTCCCATTCCCTACTCACTTATGAACACAAAAGAAAAGTGAAGATGGAGCTGCAGACATCAAAATCGAGTGCAGTCTATTCTGGGAACCATTTATAGTGTAAGTAAAAGTGTAATTAAATAATGGCTTCATTTCAGCAGGATCCCATGATAAGAATCAATAGTCAGGCCACTGATCTTGCATTAATTTGCCCTTACATCGTCACTAAATCTTGTCACAGTCACACTTTCGTGACACCCTGAATTAACCTTGACTATAACCTTGGCTTTAAAAGAGAAACTTTTTTTTTTTCCCTTCCCCTCTCCAAAGGCTTCAATGGCTGCTTTCAGGGATTAATCGTATTCAGTAGAATTCACATATATAAGACACGATCTTCAATTCTAAAAGGTGCAACAAGTTTAATAATCCTTGCCCAAAAGTATCTTCCACAGTATAATGAAAACTGTTTCATGTTTAACTTATCTGAGCCTTGCTGAAAAACAATTTCCTTTTACTTGAAGCCTTGCATATTCCTTGGAAGTAAATACTGCATTTTGATCTTAGTCATAAATGCAAAAATGTGCTAGAAAAAACAACATACACAGATACAAAGAAAACAAATCGAACATGACTAAAATGTTGCAATATTATTTGTAAGTTTTGGGGCCTATTGTTGATGTGTATCTCTTTTTTTTTTCATGTGCAAAGAACCTTCTGATCTTCTGCAAGTCGACGATCAGCACGTGCAATACATTTTCATTTTGCCTGGATTGTATTTGCTGGCTGATACTTTGTACTCCTGCAAATACAAAAGGCTTCCTGCTCCTTACATCTCTTTACAGATTTACTAAAAAATGAATTGCTTCAGAAAATTCTGTGGATACTACTTTACAGCTTTAAAACTGTATGAATGCAAACATAAAGCAGCTCCCTGTCCAGACTGATAGACTGGGATTTATGGAGAGACAGCATTTTCACTTCAGGGTGTGTTAAAGAAATGAGAAACCACAATGAATCTTTACTGTTCTGGAAATACAAAACGTGCTCTTTCAATCCTGTCTAAAGATTTCATATTATGTAATTTCTTCTGTGGTGATACTTCATTAAGTTCCACAGAAAACTCATTATCCTCCCTCTCTGAAAAAGTCAATACAATAACTGGATCTTTTTATTAAAAGACTCAGTTTCAGATTCTTTGCTTTCCTGGAGGCTTAGAAGCACCCTGGCCTTTGGAGTTGTGTCCCCTCGCTGCCTTCTCGGGCTGAGGTCCATGGAAGGCCTCACGGTCCTACATAGTACAGCCCACCTCCATCCTGGTGCCAGACCTGGCCAGGTTGCTTTCAGGAAGATACTGGATTGCTTTCTGCCTCTCACTAGGGAATGGGATCGCCAGCTCTTTACCTAAAAGGTGCCTTTGTTTTCAGTCAGCATCGGTCCCTGAAGCTCAGTGTTCAGCCTGTAAAGACGGCATCAACAGAGCAGAGAGAAAGGGAGATCGAAGAGCTTGGTATTGTTTGCTGGTTTACGCTCCTGTGTTGTGAGACATGAAAGCACAAAACACGTTGACATAATTTTTCACATCGTAATATCCACAGTGAGGAACTCAGTTATGAGGAGTGAAAGGAAGTTTAGTATCTTGTATGTTTAGGCTTCCTTCATGAGTTTTTTTCATAGCAGTTTTATCTTGTAATATGTTGTGCTACTGTTTCAGGCAGTTTGGAAGTATAGATAAATAGGATAAATAAAGGAAGGAACGGCACTTATTAAGAGACTCAAGATCTTGGTGATACTCACATATTGGTAGCCATGACCACTCCAGGGTGTACTGCTGTGTTGACATCCAACACCCACAGTATCACACACAAGCCAACGTCATACCAACCGTAAAAACTCTAGTCTGTTTTATTTTGCGGAGTTTCCCAATACTCATTATTCATTTCATTTTCTAAATTTAAACTTGCAGAACCAAGCAAATAGGAACTCAGCTGTCCAGGATCTACTGAATACTCCAAATGACAGAGTCCTAAGGGCACATGAACAAGTTTTTGGAAGGCTGTGTTTCATCCAGCATAATTTACATTTTTAACACAATCTTCTAATTAATAGTACTATATTCCTTGTTAACCATTTGTTTTGTTTTCCTGTATTCAAGGAAACTCAGACACAAGAGGAGGCAACAGCTCAACAAGAAACTGGTACAAAATACACAACACTCTTCTTCTAAATGTGTTTTTAGAAAAGTCACTGCCATATAGATCTGCCCTTATTTCTGCCTTAATCTTCATGCATATGGATTAATGCCTGGTTTTGTACGACCAAAGAAAAGGTTTATCCTTGTTACTTAACTAGACAATGCTTCTGTAAAATTCCATTTTAGAGGTTTAATAAAAGTATGATAGTGAGTAGTAAAGCTTAATCTACTCTACAGTATTATTTAACAGCCACATAAAAACCGAAGAGTTCGGAGAGTTTGAGCTGACAAGTCAGCATTACATGTGCTTTGTCCATTTTCTTATTGCCAAACATCCAAACATAAAAAGGACCATTTTCTAGCACTCGCAGTACTTAGCTGACATTAGCTTCTTGTATTAGCCCAGAGAGGGCAACTAAACAAAGCAAAACCGAGTAACACTGACATCATGGTGATAAGCTAGTGCTTGCCATTTCATCTTCACAGCAGTCAGGGTATCTAGTAGCACAAAGGAGAATCAATCAAGAACAAAACAGATTTATTGCCACTAATGAGTGACCACAAGAGTGCTCCAAAAGGTGCATCATACCCCATTTTCTTTTTGGTTTTGACATTATTATATGGTAGAGAAGATACAGACAGGGGGGTCTACTTGTACACAGGATGAGCTAAGAGTTAAAGAAAAAAACAGTCCATGTTCCATACTGGCAAATGAACTACATTTTTTCCCTGGAAGCTAATGACACAAAGCTAATATCTGCTTGTCCTTCATCCCATAATACACTTATTACAAAACCACTATTCAAATTACAGTCACATCTTATTAGACAACAGATGGTCTTACCTAAATTGGTTGGTTAATTCAGGTTCACAATTTCTTATTAATAAAGTCACAACAATGAATCAAGCCTTCCTAGAACTCTTCATGAAGCCAGCCATGCCTTGCAGTTAATGACTACTATTCAGCAAGAAGCAACAAACTTACAGAAAGGCCATTTGTATAAAATGTGCTACTGCAGTTCCTTATGAATCTTCGTTATTGTCTCCTGTAAGTGCATTTTTTCTACCACTGATAGGTGCCGGAGTCTATCTTCCCATTGTGATGTATACACTAACTCCATGAAAAGTAAATGAAGATAATCATAATAGAAAAATCTATGAAACCGACATGACATTCAACTTTAATTTTACAGAAAAGATTTATTCTCTCAAATGAGATTTCATGTCAAACAAGCTTCTCTAAACATATAATAATTCTTCGGCTATAAACTTGCAGCTAGTAAAATATTTTTAAAAAGATGAACAGCAGAAACCTGACTGCAAGAACTTTCTGATTATCATATATGGAAATATAAATTCTATCTTGCTACATGCTTTTATTTTTCATCTAAGCATTTATGTGGAATTGAGCACTATATCTTCCGCCTCACAAACTCTAAATTAAAATTCACATTATCTCCATTATCCTAATTCTGCAGATACAAAAATGAACTGCTCACTGAAGACAATACAGTGTAAGTCTGTCCTTTTTCAGGAAACATTAAGGGAGGGCTTAATCTCCAGTGACTGAAAAGCTCTCCTTCCTGCACTGCCTTTTTTGCATGTGGCCAGAAGATCAGGTTCACTGAAATAAATGTACTGCTCTCTTCACAGGGCTTACACACCTCTGGGTTCCCTTACGAGAGCTAGAGGTCTCCTGCAAGCTAACGTGCAGTTACAATGCCTGGAAGCTATTTAATGAGAGGTTTCCCTCTGAAGAAAATGCAGCGGCTGTATAAGCAGGCTAGCCCATGACAACAGCAGATTTTAAAAACTGCAAGCCCATGACAGAAAACTTAGGGCAAGCTCTGCCAGACATCGAAATGCCCCAAATGCACAGTTGGCTCACTTTGTACACAGCTGGCAGTGTCTGATTTGCTCTAGGTTTATGACATGAACTTGATGGCCATGCTCAAAGAAGATTAGCCGTAAGGCTGGACTTTTCACATCTGAAGAGAAAAGTGAGGCTAGTTCTTAATAAAAGTCAATACTTTCTTTGCACTTAGGGACATCACTGAGGCTGAACCAGTTGTTCTCAGAGCAATCTGCCCCGATTGAGGTATCCCTGTGGCAGAGTCATCAGACAGTCTGCTTTGGTGGCAATGGACCACTGTTTTGAGTGAGCCCTTTTTCTAGGATTGGCACGAACTATTGCTGAAAGCTTGAGGTTGAGCATAGACATAAGTTAATGCCAAGAGTGGCATTGCAACAGAAGTCTTCATTGGGTCTGGAAGCTAAAAGAGATGTGACTGAAATCACACCTTCAACTTCCAGTAATATTTCTTGATTCAAAGATAATTAACCTGGAAGCAGTTGCAAAAATAATTGAGAAATCCTAAGAGAAGAAGTAGAAAAACACCTAACATGTGACCCACCCAGTCCTTTTACAGGTTAGAAGTGTTTGATTCCCAAGTGACAATACCTTCCAAGCCATTAAACTAACAGCTATACTATACACACCAACACTCACATCTCATAAGCATCCCATGTAGAACAGAAACAGTTGTAACAAAAGAGGACACAGGTTTTGAAAGATAACCACAACCCTGATGGTAGTATTTGCATGCTACAGGTGTAACGTGAAGTCCTCATACTCGCAGAAGATGAAAACCACCAGAAGCAACAAACGGCTTCTAGAAATGAAATCCTGACCTGTGTGAACTTGATAGGAAGACATCACCTGGCCTCAAGGGCCAGACTGCCACCTCCAACTGGAAATTCACCTAAGCTGTTAAAAAAGAGCTCTAAATAATTGAAGAAGAAGTCCCCTCTGAGTCAAAGGGGGATAGATCCTCAGTATTGGACAAAGCAGTCCTGTTGTTTCTTAAAGTCATGAAGATGCCTTTCCTCATACACATTCTGACCACCTACCCCCTCCCCCCACCCCCTTTTTTGTGAGCTGATTGCTCTTTTTCATTGATATCTTTATTTATTTGCATTAGATTTCAGAAGCAAAGATGTCATGTGCAGGAAAGGAAAAGGAATTTTGAACCCACACGGTACAATTTTTCATTTACATTAGACAATGCATATGACACCCCATAAAGAAGATAAAAAGGCACATCTCTCTGTTGAAGTGAAATATGCTTATATTTCAAAGAAAAGAAAAAGGATTTGCAGATTTTGAGCTTTGTCTAGACAGTGCTACTGTATATATTTAGTTCATCTCATTTAACAGGCCCAATTTCTTTGAATTTTCTGGCACGATAACAGTTTCCCTCTAGTGTTATTTAATTTAAATTTTATTTTCTTTATACTTGATGCCAAATTTTGTGCTTTTTTGATTATCATTTGTAAATGATGAGCACAAGGTGGGCGCTAAGAGAAACAGATGATAAATTACAAGATATCCATAAAATTACAACTCCTAATTTCTGTGAGAAATTCAGCTAGGTATGTGGGCCAAGGTTTCAAAAAAAACCCCAAACAACTAAGAACCTGTAACAAAGTTGAGTCTTTGGGTTTTTTCAAAATGACCAGGCATCTAACAAATCCTGTTAACTTGCATGGAACAGACTGTCTGCTCAGCCTTTTTGAAAACTAGGTGATTAAACTTAAGAATCTAAATATGGGGTTAAGACCTTATCATCAGGCTCCTATAATAAAACAAACAAATGAACAAACAAACAAACTAGAGAAAAAAATTAATTTCCAGTAGGTAATTTTTATTCACTGAAAAAGAAATTAATGCTTTATAGAATTTCAAAATAGGATAATTATTTAAAGCTGCAAGAAAACCACAACCAAGAACGACACATAGAAACTCCTCTAGACAACTAAGAAAATATTCAACAGAAGTATCACATAAAGTTAGAGAAAGAGGAAGACCACTTCAGTCTAAATACTTATCTGCTGCTTTATCCTGTAAGTGTACAATGTCTGGTGCAATAGGCAAATGCAACCTTAACAGAGTCAACTGCCTTGAAAGCTTTTATGCTTTTAGAGTGCAATGAACTGTAATATAATAGAGGCTACTATAATGCACAGAGGCAAAGTGTTTTTGAGAGTGATATAACCATTTGTGATGCCACAAATGTCATAAAAATTCCCTGAAAAAGGAGAGAAATAAAGCAGTAGAAGTAGTGATTGCATATATAGGAGGTAAGTGATCAATGACAGTAGTATGGGAATGCAACAAGAAGCAAAAAAACAGCTTGCAGAGAAGCGAAACTTATATAGTTGTAGGGATGAGTAGTTTGGCTGCAGTGTGTGCAGACTTACACAGCTGTTTTTGTCTAGAACCTCTTTCATCTCTCTTTGTCCAAATTAAAGAACCCCACCCCTCTTGCCTGTCCCAGTCTGAAGCCTTCTCCTGTGAAAAGCCCTCTTCCAAGTCTGGTGGCAGAACTGAAACTTCTGAATGCTCTTTTGACAACTCTTTCCTTGCTGTTTTCACACATCTTGTACATACATAAGGAGGTTTTTTGCTGGGGGATGGGGAAGTTAGTGCTCATTACGTTTTAAGGTAGCAGGAGGTCCATTAGGCACCAAGAATGGGATAGGGAACAATTAAACATATAGAACTTGCCCTGAACTACAAGCATTTTTAGAATTATTTTCAAACAGCTCAAATAAGTGTATAAAAATATTTTCCTGAGCACAAAGAAATTAAACCCAAATGACAAAATTATTGCAAATAGCAGTCTTCATATTTTGAATCCATCCTCTGGTGCCATGATACCTCCTACCAAGCATCTCTTATCTGTGTTTGCTTTATCTCTTCACTTTTGTTACATTATTGTTCCTACCCTTCATAGGATTTCCTCATTCCTGCCAAGGTCTCATGCAAATAAATCCCTTAATCAACTTTCTTAACTTCAAAGAATTCAATTTTTTTAAACAGGTAATTCTCTTATATTAATGTAGTTTTCATAAACTGAAATTTCATTTCGTAATTCAATACTGGAAGGATCTATGATAACTCACTCAACACACACTCTGATGTTATAAATAGTTTGAGAAAAAAAGCAGGATGATTGATCCATAATAACAATTTTTGCCTCTCAAAATTCTGGCAATTTTGTGTCTTTACAAGGCTATTGACTGAAAGGCAATTAATCTTCAAATACATGTTTGTCACTTTATATATGTCATGCGGTAATCAAAATAATATTGAAACATAAAATGAAAACCCTCTGCCACCCTTTCTTATTCTTTTCTTCTACCTTGAAGTTCTATGATATTATGGCCCCTCCTCTAAAAGTGGAGATTTTAGAATAGAAGATGAAGTCATTCAATGAAATAAGGATTACTAAAATAATTAAAAATGAGGTAGCAATGTGAAAATAATGTGGAATGAACTCTCTCTTTACCCTTTTTAAGAGTTATAAAAGACTGGTACTTCTTAGTCAATAACAAAATAGCAGTATCAGCTTGACAAAATTCCCCAAACATTGACTATTTAAAAGACTAATCAGGTGATAACTTCTTTTTTCCTCATTCTTGTATGATTTACAAGAAACAAACAAAATCTTTCCACAAGCAGCCCTGACATCTTGGGCTTGGGTAAGAAAATAAAGACTATTTCATTTTCAGTCTCCAATTTGAAGGCAGACTGATAATGGCTATATTATGGCCCCAGTCCTGCAAAGTATTCCCTCCATGCAGAGATCACTGCAGGATCCTGGCTTCTGTTCATACCATCTGATGGCCGTTTGGTGGCCAGCATGAGACAAGGAGACAAGTTAGCAAGCTCCGTCCATCACACCACCACCATCATGTTTTGCATTAAGTGGTGTTCTTGCTGGCAAACTAAACTGAAAAGCTATATTTTGGATGCTGATTCAGTCTGTTACCCATGGCAATCTCCAGAAAAAAGGGTAAAAACTTGCACTGCTGCCTTCATTCTTTGGCTGAACAGAGGATTTAATTCTCTGTGATATTAATATGGCACTATTCATAAGTACGTAGCTCTCTAAATACTTATAAAAGCTTTGTTAAAATTATATTGGTTTTTCATGGCCATAAATGGAAACAAACACAAGGTACATTCCATTCCCAGGAAAGAGTTATGTTGCACTGCAAAGAAAATATAACTGACACTAAGCAATTCTGAAGGGTTTTGCCTTTCTGTCCAGAAGGCAGACTGATGAGCTCTCTTTCACAGCGGGAATGTAAGTCTGAATTGCACTGCATGAAATTACACTTGCCTAAGCTTATCGGAGAAACCACCTGAAAATGATTTACAACTCAATTTGTTGGGAAAAAAATAGCAAAGAATTCTGGGATGGTGAAATGAATCTGTCCTGCTTTGAAGTTTCTGGATAGTTTTTTACAATAACCGTAAAATAAAATAAAAGAAACTACAGATTAACCTTCTCTGTAAAGTCAAAATTTATTGATAGATGGTTGTTTTCTACTATTTCCAAATTATAACTTACTGAATATATATTTAGGGTATTTTATTGAAAATATATTTTTGTGTGCGAACTACTAAAGCTAAAGACAAAAAAACTTTGGCCATCTAGCATATATTCTCGAGAATCTAGACTTTTCCTCTCAGTGCAGATCCCCTTCATCCCTATCCTGCAGGGAGAAGTTATTTTGTTATCATGTTTGGAAGGTTAGTACAAAGCTAGACATGAAGTTTTAGTTAATGTGTGAAGCAAAGTTTCATTTTCTGAATTATGTTTTTCTATGTGGTTTTTATACCCTTTTGACAATTATGAAATGTCTCCTTTTTCTGCTTGAAATTTAGCTCTTCACATAAGATATTTCTAACATAGCTAGTAAACTCATGCTCATTTAGCTTGTTCTTTTTTCTTTAATAAATATTACTTTATATCTTTCTATTGTTCATTAAATAACTCTAATTTCAACATTTTTTCCTGGGAAATTGATTTATTTCCTTTGAGTGTGTGATTGTTCATTTTGCTTATGAACCCTTACAAAAGGACTTTTTGTCCATGTTTTCAATCTCTTTCTATTCGCTCTAATTATTTCTCAGCCTTTCTCCCAGGCTATGACACCTACAGATTTCACTAACACTGTGTTAACTCTGTCTCTGAGATAATTTAGAAAAATACTTTTGTAATAGAACTGACTTTGTTATCATAATAGTGTCTTCTGGGTCATCCCTTCTTCACCTGCAATCTATGAACTGATCAAAAATAAGATGTCTATGAGCTAATGAATAAAATCTTTTCATCTTTGATGATGTATTGGGCTTGGATGTTTTTAGTGTCATTTGGTAACTATAGCCCACATTCAAAACAGAGCCAGTCCTCTGTGCTTTTCTCTACCCATTTGCAACATAAGATACTGATCTGAAGGATTAATGATTATACATCGATTTGCTGCTCCCTTTTCCTATGCTCATTCAGGAGAACACTACATTACACCGGTGGTTTTCAGGTCCCTTGAACTTTTAACGACCAATTATTTACATATCCTCCTAACAAAATTTCTTGGTAGCATCATTTTAGGAGCTCAGAGATGAGGAAGTTTCCAGAAAGATCCCTATAGGTAAATTCCTCCTTTCCTGCTACAGTGAAAGAGATGAAGCAAATTTGACTGTTTTAACAAGTAGACTTGGGCATTTGGGGACATTGTTTCTTTGCTATCATGGTAAGGGCAGTTGTGTGCATTTTGCCTGTAGACAAAAGCACCTGGCTGAGTTTTAATCACTTATTATGCAGGAAAAAGAGACAAAGTGAATCCCCCAAAGGCTTTGGATATTTCCAAGACAAAGGCTATTGGACTATGGTCCAGTGGATCATATCACTTTTGTGATTAGTGCCCTTAGCTTAGGCAAAAAGAGCAGAGTGAATCCAAATTGTTAGTTTTAGGTGATTAATTCCTTTGTCCACTTTCGCCAAGTCTGGTGAAGATGATGAAAATGTGAAACACCACATCCACTCTGGTGTCTGTACCAAGGCTGAGGTGCCAACCCTGGCTTGTTGAGAAAGGTCTGTCTGGTGTTCATGAGTGCCCGGCTGAGCCACAGCCACCAGCGCGTACAGAGGGAAACAGCTCTGTGATGTCTTGATGGCATGTCATGTAAAATAACCAGACAATAATAATCTCCATCTTCTCCACATAAAAGAAATTAGTGTTTTCATGGCAATCTTTGTCTCCTTCTTATTCAACCATATTGTATTGGAATTGGACTCTTGCTATGTAATTAAGATAACTTGTTTTATCCGTCAAAGTCTTTGTCATGTTTACTCAAACTGACACATCTTGGAAAGTTTAAATAAGAAAATAAGAAAAAATAACAAGCTGGTGCCCCCTGCACAATCAAATATATACATTTGGATTAAAAAATGTTTCCTCTCTACAGTGCAAAGATACAAATGACAAAGTTAGATTGAATTGCAGAAAGAAAAAGCTTCTTTCCAAAAAGCACTAAGTAAAATAAGCTTAAATAACAAATCCGTAAGACTGAGGGGGGAAAAAGGGAAGCTTTATTTTTACCAAGTTATAGCATGTGTTGCACCAGCTTGGGCTTTCTTTTTGTGACAACAAAGCCAAGACCTTTTGTCTGTGCATGCAATGCTTTTGCAGGCTGGTACATCGTCACTGCCCTGTATGAATGCTTCCCTGATACAAACATGACCTTGTGCTCCAAAGCTGCCACCTCCTGAAAGCAAAGTATTCACTGCTTCCTTAAGGATCATCATGAACTGTGCAAATCAAATTAAATGTAAAAAAGGTGTGTCTATTTCATTGCTCTAAACCACCATGTTTTGTGCCATTTGAAAATGTGAGCTGCTATGCTTGTATCACAAGCCAAGGGAACCCACACATTATTTTTTTGACAAAGCAAATGAGACTGGGAAAAATAATAGCAAAGCAGCTATGCATGGCAACATCACCTGCTTTTTTTCCTAATCTTAGTAGAACTGCCACTTAAAACAATGCAAAATAATGTTTGGATGTTAATCCTAATTAGTGGCAGAACAACAGAAAAGTAACCTCTTGTTATAAAGGTTGGTGCTATCAGTGTTTTGTTCTCTTCTTCCAAGTGTTATAAGCTTCTTGACAGTACTGCAGCATGGAAAATATTACACGCTGTTTTTAAGAAAACAATTTCTCATCCTATTTTTGCTATTTTAACCAGACAAGCAGTGAAATTCACTATTACACTAGTTCTGGAAGGCTGAACTGTGTTCACTTAGTAACAGGAGCCTTGATGCTGTAAAACATCAACTTTGGTCACGTCTTATGACCTTAAGAATGACTTTTTAAAAATTTGCTTCCTTATACTAATCAGGGTTGCCCTTCCAAAACACAAACAGATTATTAGAAAACTGAAGCAATATTAAACTCCATGCACTTAAGGGCAAATTTCTATAAATATGAACACCTTGAAAGGAAAAGAAAAAAAGATGTAATGGTTTCTAATTTATTTACTTCTACATAGAACAACTATTTCTATGGTTATTTTGACTTTGAAAAATCTAACTCATCTTTCAGACCATTTCAAATCAGAATGAAATCAGATCAAATTTCTATCGATCAAACAAAATTAATTACCTGCTTACACAACTTCGACTGCAAGTCTGCCATGGAAAGGAGTAAAAGGAATGAATTTCTATACTTAATGAAGTTTAAATGACAGTGAAGAAAAAGCTGAATAGGCTTCAATCAGGAGCAGTAATCCTAAGAGGGCCACCTGACAATTATATTTAATATGCTAATGCTATTACAGTACATGAAATTTTCCATTCTGCCCATAAAGGTCTTGTTAACAGTAATTAAATGTTAAGACATTCAGCCCTGTAAAGAAAAGAGATATAGTGAAATTATTATCACTAGAATCAGTGGAAGACCTTTTCTAATTAGTATTTGAATAGCAAAAGATTGAATTCTCACTACCCAGGGACAACAAGGCTGATCAGGTCTCTGTTAAATTACATGCAATCATACCTTCTTCATTATAATTGCAAACATCTGTGTAAACCACTGGTTTTGCTACTCAACAGATGACAGGAGTCGATACTAATCCTCACCCTCAGCGTGTTTTACACCCAAGAGCAATGACCTGTGCTACTAACTTTGGAGATCTGTGCTTCAGCCCCTGGTGCTGGCCATCAGGCAGTCTCCCGAGCAGGAGATCACCCAGGATTAGGGGAGCAGTAGGTCTCAAGTGCTGCGAAAACACTGCTTGAGCACCCAAAAAGATGACCCACTGCAGAGTGCGTGCTGCCGCTGTGGGCTGGTCTACATGGTCTACATACAAGGCATGACTGTCCTCAGTGTTATGGCCCTGGCTTTTCTTTTTCAAACTGTAACAGATTAGATTTTTCAGTCCTGGAGGTCCCTGGCATTTTGTCAAAATGACTGGCATCATGTTCATGCAAACAGTTCTCCAGTTCCGTAAAGACTATTTTGATAAATCTTAAAAACGTTTTCTTTTTTGCAATAGTGAAGTAGACTCTTTACCAAGAGCAAGCACTGGAATTACCCAGCATGGCTTCCAATAAAGAATAATTGGATTCAGTCTATGAAACTAATTAAGATTGCCACAGCCTCTTTAGGATCCTAATGCTGCTTTTAATACTTGCTCATAGGATTTCACAAAGCGTCCATTTGCAATGAAATTTATTTGCATAGATAAATGTATATCAGCTAATTTAAACACATAAAGAAAAATGAGGTCCACTTATTACTTAAACTAGGTAGAAACTTAAGAGCAAATTCATTCAGATTAATATTTAACGAGGTCCTAAATCAAAACTGATGTGATGAGAATATAATTAGGAATAATCACCCATATAGCATGTCGGCGATCGTTATTCCTTAACATCTTGGCCCCAATTCCATAGCATCTACCATCGTACAGAAATACTTGCCAAATATTTGAAGCAAAACTCCAAGAAGTTAAGAAGACGAAGTGCTAAATAAATACTGTAAATCTTTAAGTTTGCAGCATATCAGCTCAAAAGCTCGTAATTTCAAATTCTGGTGATAGCAGACAATTTCATCAAGCAATGGATACTGATGCACAGTTTCAAATGTAAAAAAGAGAAGGCTATACCATGGGAAAACTGCTAAATATTAACAATATTTTAAGTCTTTATGTATATGCTTTACTGTTCCAATGCTTGGGTATAGTGACATGGAGTTTCTTTCTATTCTGTGCGGATGGATAACAGGAAGCTTTGGTCCACTGTTAAAAATAGGTCTGTTGCTTACTTCCCCAAGCACCTCCAGCTTCCAACATGGTGATAGAGTGGTTATACTTGGGAGCAGAGAAAAATGAACATACACTGGTAAAGATTTTGTGAATCAGTAGGTAAACATCATGTAACTCACTCTTTCTGAGCAAACATGGAACCAGTGTGAGTGACTGCTATCAAAATACAATTTCTTCATCTGACTTCCAATCAGTAATCATAATCAAGATCTCATGGAATAGAAATGCCACTGAATGCCAGTGACCTACTTATAATAAAACTATCTTATATATCCTATAACTTCATTTACAAAGCTGAAATTGCATTTGTGCAATGATGGGAGAAACACCCTTCCCCCTCTTCCTTCCCAACCCATCTTATCTTTTCACATTTAATACTGGACAAAAAACTATGGTTGCTGTAACTACTGGATGGCTTGCAATCAGAAAAGAAAAAGAGATAAAATGCTTGCCTAGTTTTTACAACATATGTTCCTTCCAGTCAACACTCCTTTAATAATTTCTATATTCAGTTTGCTCAGCTGTTTGCCAAGAAGACTCTAACGTCCTCCATCTGCAGTTATGCCAGGTATCAGAGACATCTCATGTAGATAAGCAGGAACTTGGCTAAATCTTGAATGAGAGAAGGTGCACTATGTCATATACTAATGTTTTCAAAGTTAGTTTGCAGAGCAGCTGAACATACTAAGTCTCCTATGATGCATTTCAATCAATTTTTTATTTCAAGTTGGTAGAGATTTGATGGGAAAGGATTAAGAAGCACTAAACCAGGACTTCCCAGTTACTTGATTAGGAATTACAGAGCAAATCATGAAAGCTGTCTCTTTTTACAGTTGGAGTTAAAATATGACCATTTATAACAAAAATTAATAATGATTAATGATAAAAAGCCCAGAGGCTGATGTATCTCATAACATTAAGTCAATTCTTTTCCACCCTTACCAAATATTTTGTACTACTAGTCCCACCTATGGAACGCTGAAAGTATTTTAATCACCTTCAATGTTAGCATTTTTACCACTGTAGAACTTGCTTCTGAAAAAAAACCCACAAAAATTGAAAATGGGATTTTGTACAACTTCTGGATGGAGCTTTCCAAGAGTTAATGTAAGAATCCCTAAGCAGAATCCATGGAAATGAAAGATTAATTCACCAGGACTGAGAAAGAAAATCTTGCCTTATGCTCTACATCTTCCCATTTTCCTTGGGCAATGAGGACTGCTCACTCTTCTATCCATGCAAAATGCAGGCAAAATTACTATTTTCTAAGAGCAAGGAGCCTGAAAAAGGAAGGAGTACAAATTACAGTGCCAATTTCTGGAAACCTTAAGGTCTCCATATATGGCATAACAAACTTGCTCTACATAAAGTTAGCAGACGGTAAAGCTTGTGCCATTTGACGTGACCAGTCTCTCCCCGATTATTGTACAAATGTACATTTAATACAAAACACAATAATCTAGAGGCTGTTAAACTTGCTGTAAAAGAAATAATTTCCTCTGGCTCAAGTCACATATTTGCCAACGCGGAGATCTAGTATTCCTGCTTGCTTCTGGATCCAGTATTTTGACTATGTTCCAGTTCCAATACTAACACAACTTTCTTTTAAGTGACACAACTTTCTTTTAAGTGAAGACGAATGGATCTAGAAGAGAAGGGGAACTGCAGTTTCTCTTTTAAAGTGAATCCAGACTGCCATACATCTTGGAACAATACTGACTTCATTCTGCCTTGCCCCACTGATCTTCCACTCTGAGCATTTGCTTCAGACCAAACTGATTCACACCACAGAAAATACCTGCTATATAGCTGATACGCTTAGCGGCAGCAAAGAAATAACATTTCTTTTATTTCATTTGTCTCACAATCTCCAAGCAAATCAATGAGACAGTAATTCCTCTCCCCTTCTCATTTTTAATACTATGTTTAAATAACAAACTTCTGACCCACATCCAACCCACAAAAAAGTGATGTGATTATAATACGTCAGCTATGCAGAAGTACTATGGCAGTCCCCACAAATAATGGTACTTCTGACCCCACTATGTAATATAAAAATTCAAGTAATGTTTCCTTTTATCCCCCCTCCCCAAACCCAGGGGAATAGGAAATGCAAAGGAAAACTTCAGTCAGAATGATCCACATTTTGATGTCCATAGAAAACCCAACTGATGTTTGAAAATGAATTTAAAAACCCCTGAAGCTACTGTAGTCAATAACTTAAAATTGGTACAGAAGTTCTTAAAACACCTGAGATATCTTAAACAGATTTCGTTAAAAATAAATGAGTAGTTTAAAATAAACACTAAGAAATGTGAGAAATCCTCAAACTGAGAAATTAGACTAATGTAAATAGTGTGTGCTCAGAGAAAGATCTACCTTTTACATTTGTAGTGAAATGTAATTTCTCACAGACTAACTACGTAGCACAATGTTCCTGGAAATTTTCATTGTTTGAAGAGCTAACGTAACTTCTATTCATTTAAAACACTCACTCAAGACCAAGCTTCATCTGGGCTACATTGCATTTTAGTTTTGTGTCTAGTTTTTCTTGAAGAGTGGGTCTAGAGACAGTGGATAATGAACAACCCCAAGGTCTCGTCTACAGCTGAGGTATTTGATACCAGAGATAAAGAATTTGGGTGAGCAATTCCTGTTGCAAACTATCAAGTACATGGCTGAAGTTTTTATTTTAAAATTTCACTTCATATGGGTAAGAAATTATTGATCTTTCATATAACAGTCATCAAGCTAAAGTTGTGTGGAGAAGTCATGTACAATGCTGGAAAGTCTCTGCCTTACCATCACATCTGGTTTTATTTTTAAACAATAACCTTAAGATTTATATCACCTTTTCCCCTTAGTTTTAATGTACATGGGTTCATTTAGTTACTGACATATAAAAGTGCTCTGAATGTATTGTACTGTACGTTGATTTGAAAAAAATATAGAAGAACTTTTTCTTTGATGCAGTCTTTGACCATTAACATCACAAACATCTGCTGTTATTTGACATCTTTATCACTGATTCCAGGAGCACGTCCAGTTTCTAAAGAAACTCAGGCATTGGGATAGGAAGGGGATCTGGATGCCTGGAAGATGAGGTCTTCTGATCACATTACCCTGGCGCATCCCAAGAAGGTCTCTGGCAGAGCGTCCCAGCCTGGGCCAGGGCAAGGGCTGGCACCAGCATCGATATGCCCAACTGTTAACACAGTTGCTGTGTGGCAAACGTAACTGTGGCTTGTACTGCCCAGAGCTTTACCAGACAGCATCTATTCACAAAAGGCACCTTTGAAAAGCCCAGCCTGCTTTTGGGTGGAAAAGAGTTTAGCCCTTACAGCATGAGCTATGTCATGCCAACACCCTCTACATGCTACAGAATAGTCCCTGAACCTGCTTCCTGATATATGCATAGTCTATCCTACATCTGTCGACCATGTCAGAAGACTTGCCAATAAATTAATATGAAAAGCAAGTGATTTAACCATTTAGTGAAAAAAAAAATCAAATCATCATATATGGTCTGATAGGAAAATGACATTAGTTTTACAGACTAACCTTTATAACAGACAGTCAAATGACCTCCTGTTGGAGTTATCCAACCCTTGACATTGTAAACTCATTTCTGGCTTTTAAAAATCCTCAAAGAAGTCTTTAGCAGACTTTTATCATTTGTGGATAGTATCTGAAATTTGGAAGAGATTAGAAAAATGTCTGTGGCTATCCTTGGGAAAATCTGTTCAGATTTGACTGAGCTACGAACAGGCCAATGTTAGCATTTGTGCTATCCTCAGTAGAGCTTGCCAAACTACTGGGGATAGAAATTGTGAACATGCTGTTTGAATGAGACATGTTCAGTCCCATTGAGACTTCTGTTGCCATACATACACAGGACACATATAACACATAAACTTTATAACAGCAAGAGTCTGGATGTCTTAACTGAAATTCTCTGCTGTACTGTGATAAAGATTAACGTATACCGTCATTTCATTGCATATTGAAACTCTAAGAAAATGTACCAGATGTATTTGAAAATTACCTGAAAATTCAGTCACAAATAATATTCTGTTACTTTGGGAAAAATAGATGGATACATGGTAATTCTCACAGAAATCAGAGTCTATCTTTGTTTTCAAGGAAAAGGGAGAACTTAAGTCTAGTATTTAGGTAATAAACACCCTTATATCAACATTGGATAAGTAATTGGCTGACTTGCTGATGTGTATTAGTGCTCACACAATAGTATATGTTTTGGATCATAGCTCTTTCCTTCCAAACTAACAAACAATACCCCTTACACATGTCATTACTGGAGAGTGATGAAGCCATTATATGCATATTTTTCAGGACTTTGAAAAGCCCTAGGTTTTTTTAGTATTCAAGTGAGTTTGAGACAAAAGTACAATCAATCAATTTTGACATTATCAGTTCTGAGCCAGATTCTGTTATCCTGGATTCAGGTGGAATGCTGCCTTTTTTAGCAAGTAGTACAACTGATTTTAATAGTGTTGGTTGCCAAATAAGAAACTATTCAGACTAAACAGGATATCAGAATATTTCCATAACTGGAAGTGAAAAATATGATGACTACTAGACATTTCATATATGCTGAAATACAAAATGAAGGTTTTTTTAAATGTAAACGCCCTTGTGTAAAGACAAATTGATTTTTTTTTAAAGGAGCCTTTTAGTAATTTTATTGCTTTTTTCTTCTGAGCACTTCAATAAACATGTATGAAATGACTTTTCAAAAAGCTGCAACAGGAAAAAAGGAAAAAAAACCCCTACAACTTACACTCTTAGGTAAGAGTACACTCAAAATATACTTCATATGAATGAGTATTTTAAAAAAAAAATTGACCTTTGCTTTTGCCTGGGAAAGCCCCTAAATTTTTTCTTTCATTCCTTACAGAGACATTCCTTACAGAGGAATTGCTATCAATGGTGTTATTACCAAAAATAACATCTCTCTAAGCTGGCATCAGAGTGTGAACCAATTAGCAATATGAGATGCTGTGGAAGTTAAAAACCAAATGTGGCAATAACCATCTGGGTAGACAAAATATTCTTTTTACCTGCGGGTCCTTGAACACAGCAATAAACATATGGCAGAGAGAGCTGGGCTTGTTCAGTGCATTTCTAATAAAAATCTAGGTGACACAAATATGCCATGATAGGTGTCATAGAAACTAGTGTAATGACCTTTCACATCTGGATGCCTCATTTCTAATTAGGAATGAATAAGACATAACAAGGTCAGGTGACACTGTCTAACAGAGCATATTACTTGTATATGGATGAGGCATTTTGATGAAAAACTTCCAAAGCGTTTTTACCAATTATCTTACCTAACTCAGTATGACACCAGCCCGTGTCCCCTTAAAAAAGCTTCCAGATGTGAAAGGTCAGAATTTTTATCCTGGAGTATGCAGTTTATTCTTCTTCCAGTTCCTTCTTATCTTTATATTAATGTCAAATGAAAACCAAATTTGTTCCCTCCACTTCATACCCCTTTTGAAATGCCGTTTTCACCACTTGCACAAGCTGCTTACACCCCTCCAACAGTATGCGCGTGTTTCACCGGTCATAACGACAGATGGCCAGATCCTGGCTCCCTTACTCTGAGTCTGCTTGTGCAGCCGGTCTCACTGAAATAATATTTTCTCATCATCAACTAGTCTGGTTCCTCAGTTTATAATGTCCACAAAATATTACGGGGAAAAAAGAGCATTTCTAGACCTTTGCAAAGCGCCTGAATGGTGTGACCCCCCCAATAAGAGAAGCAAATTCTGCAGCACTGCACACTTAAATGGAGGAGTTTAGCTCTACCTCCCGGACCAAGCTCAAGCACGGGAAGGGAAATGGCTGCTTCTTTGCAAAACTTGGCACCCAGGAGTCCAGCCCTGGCTGTAGGGAGCAGGCTGGGGCCGCCTGTAGCAGCTCCTGGTAGCCAGCAAGCATCCCCGGCAGTGACCCTGGTGCAGTGAGGGGGGAAGAGGGATGCATGTCTGTGGCAGCTCCTCACCCCAGGCACCAGCAGGCGACTGCCAGCGGTGTCTGGTTTTACACGTCACGTACTGTTCCCAGGATTTTGGGGACGTACCACATTCTGCTTGGTGTTTGTCCTCAAGTGGTAATGGAGGTGCTACCGGGGGAGTGCTGCACGAGCTGTTTCCTCTGATTTGGTATCACCTGAAGGTGTCCTGATTTTATGGCTCTGTTGCACTGGGAAGTTTGTGAGCAGCTTTTAGTCACTTTTTGCTGTGAGATGTCAATTTAAAAAAAAAGAGAAAAAAAGAAAAAAAAAAAGAAGAGACAGAGAGATGGAAATGGTGCTCTGAATAACCTACCAGTTTGTCTTATATGTCACTCAAACAAGGTCATTATTGACTGAAAATGATCATTCTTGCTCTTTCCAGGCACATGTAGAATAAAAACATAATATTGGCATGCTCAACTCTACCTTATTTCCCAGTTAGACGAATTTCTCACACACTTCTAAATTACTGCTTCCTTCTTTGTATTTTAAGATAAAGGAATAAGAAAATTTGTGTTACATTTTAAGATCGAAACCAAGCCAGCTTAATACAGAGTTGAAAAGTAAACAGATGTTTTGATGGTGAAAGAAATAACAGAAGAGGAGAGAGGCAATGTAACACATGATGAAATTCACAGCATGTTCAGGATAACATGCAGACCATTGTAAAGGTTCATGATGTTTAGTGAAATCAATCTAGGGAGATATATCAGGAATTGTTCACTTGATCTTTACCGTATCTAAAACTCATAACTGGTTATAACCAAACTAAGCTTTCTGATGGAGAGCAGAATTTAGTAGTTGGCTTTAAAGCAATTTAATTTTAGTACTTCCTGGATAGATCTTTATGAATAGTGTACTCCAAAGGGCTGCATCTTCTCCTATGACTTGGCAATCCACTGAATTTGCAATTCTACTTTTGTTAACTTATGCTAATTGCTTAGGTATGTGCTTGAAGTTAATAGCAAAGCATAGCATGGAGATTCTTAAGCTGGAAGATAATTAAACTCTGGAACTGGTAGCAGTGTAGTACTATCATCTAAGCTAAATAACTTTCTGAAAGATATTGTACAGTTATATCGTGGTCAAGGATATCCCTGCAGCTCATCTGCACACATTTACAATATAAGCAGCACAGAACTGGGATACATCTATTTTTAGATCGTCAGTTTTCTGAGTGGGCTTATGCACAGAAATATTGAGTCACTAAAGGCAGCTATTCCTAACCCAGTCCTGTTTTTTTTTTTTAGGACTTCTAATATGAAGTTAAGGCTTTGGAAAAAATACAGACAGATGCATCCTTCTTTCCTTTACATTCTTTACTGTCCTGCTGCAGCCTACCTATCTCTACTTAATTCCTTCCATCTTTTCACTGACTAATAGCTGAAATTTATTTCAAAGTTTTACAGGACTAGGGATTATGATTTATCATGAGGACAGTAAGGTGCCTAGCATATCACATGTACCGTAAAAATAACAATAACTGCAATAACTAGCATTCTGTGTTGAAATCCTTCTTTATTTCAAGCTCTCAGTCAATGCAAAACCCATTTGCTTTTAACATATCTCAGTCTGTATTTCTTTTAAATTTTCTGATTTGAGGTGGGAGGTTACTAATCACACAGTGCTGCTGGCGCAGTTTTCCTGCAAATGAGTCTGCATGTCTCAAAAGATTTGCCTGCACTGCCTACATAAATACAGATTAGTAAAGAACTAGAAAAAGGCAGGCAAGTTCACTGCCCCTGGCTTTGGCAAATATGTCCCTTCGGTGTGTCTATTAATGTAAATATTATCTTTGCAGAGCAACCTTGTGTTTTAGGTATATGGCAAAAGACAGAACAACTCAAGGTCAGACTTGAGCCCTGGTCTGTGGTGGGGCCCACAGGTCAATCAGGAGTCAGTCAAAGTTCCCCTCTCAAAGTCACCAATGCTCTGACCTATTTCACTTTGTTCTGAGCAATCATAGTCACTTCAAGGATTAGCCAACAAGGGAAGACTTCTAAATTCACACAGTCAGCACCCCGAGGAGAAGAGGTCATGATCCAGCCACTTTCCTCCTCCCTCCTTCCAGCTCCACCATGTAGGGAAAGAGCATCCTCAGCTGGTCTCAGACCATCATCTCTATTATGAAGATTTTCCTTCTGACATAAATGAAATTCGAGAGACCATGCATGATGTTTGCCTTAGCTCTCTGTTTATACATTATCTTCTGCCATATTGCATCACCTTGCAATTAAGTGATTATGATCATGAGTAAGATACAAGATGGAGTTAAAAAAGTCACTCAAAAAGCCCTAAATATAAATATAGGCAGCAACTGATGTTTTCTGATGAAGAGAAAAAGGAAAAGGAAAAGGAAATGGAAGAGGGATATTTGAAGCCTGAAGTTTCCTGCAGATCTTTAAAGAATGCTGTTAAAAATGAAATATTTATTTTTTCCTAGAGGAAAAACAACACCGACTTTCCTCTGTGCTTCATGAGAGCAGAGCAGCAGGTTCTGTAAGTCAAAGTGATTCACACAAGTCTGTCTTTCTTTTTAATAACGATTAAAGATTTCAAAATGCCACAATCCACTGCATTTGACCACTGCATCAGCTATACTGGAGCACAATGAAATGCACGCTGTGGATTTCAACCCTGCAAATGTATGAATTCTTATACTAACTATTCCGAGCCAGAATGCACCCATCAGATAAAATGCTAGACTATTTGTTTTTATATGATTTCTTTCATATAAAGTACCATAAAATTACATATAGTGCAAATCACTGTTACACTTGTGTAACTGGGAGACCCTCTGCAAATTACTGGATTTTGGAAATTATTTGTGAAATGGTCATTTGAAAACAGAGGAGGAAAATAAACCCTTGTACTCTATTGCACAAATATACTTAGTTCCTCAGATGCCTCATAACGGAATAAAACCCCCACTATTTCCAATTACCCATAATCAGATAACCTGCACTTACAGGAAAACCTCTCCTCTTCTGCAGTGAAGGAAGGGTCTGGGGAGCTAAAGAGTGATAATCTGCACCAGGAGAGGAAGGGGAGAAGGAATCCAGCTCTAACCCATACAAATTCAGCAGTAGAAAAAAAAGGGACTCTTTATGCTGGTGGGAGGAGGTGCCTTTCATTCTACACATCTTTATTTTCCTCTAAAGAATATAAACCCCATT
Organism: Harpia harpyja; assembly: GCF_026419915.1. Lineage (NCBI taxonomy): Eukaryota > Metazoa > Chordata > Aves > Accipitriformes > Accipitridae > Harpia > Harpia harpyja. The sequence continues at coordinate 7,357,163 of NC_068943.1, forward strand.
GCTCCCAAGACAAAGGTTTTTTTTATAAACTCTGTAACAATCTATAGGCTATGCACATGTAATTCTTTTAGTCTGGCATTTTTCAGGCATTTTGCAGAACTAATGCAGCAGTATTCTCAGCTGATTGGAATGAACAAAATGTTTCTTTGCAAAGGCTGAGTTTCTAGTCCTTGAACTCCTGCGAAGGTGCACCCCCACTGCAGTAGCTGTTAATGGCTTGTCTGTGATCTCGCTGTCTACATGGACAAAGGGGGTGATGAGCAAGAGAAAAAAAAAGGGAGAAAATGTTGGAAAGTGTCCAATAAGAAAATCTACAAAGCCATTCAGGAGCTTAACTGTTCTGGCTCAAAGTAATTTAGAAATCTAAAGACCATCGAATTTTGATAGATTAAGCTTCAAGTCACCGGAACACTTCTGAAAATTTAATTCAAGGCCCAGACTGTGTTTGAGCATCTTCACCAGCACCAGGCTATTTCTAGATTCTCCATAAAGCTGCTGCTGCAGGACAGCACAAACAGCACGAGACTCCAGTGCTGGGCTTGCTCTTCTCTTCAGCTTTTGGAAGTGCTTGGAGACAGGGGTAATAATGCTGCCCACAGTGCCATCTGTGACTGTGGTAAAAGTCTAATCTGACTCAAATTCAGGATCTAACTTTAACACAAACTTGTTCTTATATTTTTTTTTTTTTTAATAAAAGAATATTTCATTTATAAATATTTTAATCAGTATATCTGACAGGTTTCACATTACATTTTCAAATTAATACTAAAAAAGGAGGGAAGGGGGCTGAATATGTAAAGAGTTAAAATCCTTATTTTTGATGAGGACAATTATTTCAGAAGACTAATTCTTCCTAATTTAATCCTTTCTTTTCCCCCTCAATTTTGTTAGTATGCTACTCCTAGCTGACTGTCATCACATGACAGAGTCATGATCACATTGACTTCAGCTGGTCAGAAGATGTTGTACAGAAAATGGTACACTGTCATGACATTTAGAGGCGCAAAACCACTGTATATGATATTTTTGACATTACCCAGTGTGCTGTAGAAAGGCAAGTATCAGATCTGGTTTAAATCTTCACTAGTGTTTTATATACCAAAGAGTGATTTTACAAAGTAATAAATTGTCAGCTGTGAGGACTAGCTTTTTATTTGTTTACGGAAAGTACACTGCATATTAAACAACTTCACTCTCTTTTTCACTCCTGATGTGGATGGTCCATCTCTCTACCTGCCTATGTTTTTTTTTCATTCCCTTCTTACATCATCTGAGTGCAGAACATTGACATTAAAATTCACAACATTCTCCATAGCATACTACATTACTTTCTGTTTTTTGTAAAATTTTGCATTCAGTTTTCACTGCTGCAAAACGGTGAATCAGTCAAAATACCCTGAAAATCAGGCTGCTGCTACGGTTGTGAGATAGGAATGACTATTTAGCCCTTAACCTTTCTACAGAGTGTGACAACAAATGTACCAATTAGTGTCATTTCTGATCTTGACGTTTATGCACTGAGACCTGGACTGACAGCAGAATAGTTATAGCCTACCAGAAATACATATAAATACTTGCTGAGTTTACTAAATATCAAAACACTGTTGTAAATGCTGTAGTCTCTTTCAAAAAGTAAATTGCATTGGGCGAAGCATCCAGACAACACATCAGGCTTCAGGCCGGTGTTTGGATTATTTTACCTACAAATTACAAATTTCACACTGAAATCTTAAAACAACATGTGCAGAGAAAAAAAGAAGTGAAGAAAAGCTCTGTTCTCTTTCCAATATAAGGATCAGGCTTCACACTTTGAAACACCTTATTCATGAATTAACAGTACTCTATGTGGGGAGTTTTGGTTGATTGATATCCTTTTAGTCATTTAAACATGTTATCTGTTGTGAAACTGCACATTCACACAGTGCATTTATGACTCCTGAATTCACACTGACGATGATCTAGAGAATTCAGCAGTTGTACAACACAACAGAACACAACACAGAGTAACTGAGCCTGTAAAAAATTGAAGAGCTCCTGGAGAGGCAGAGAGACAGAGCCTGAAAGGCTAAGGTTCAAATCCTTCTTCTGCATGACCACCAATTTCATGAAGTAAGGGGTATTTTTGCTTCTGCACAATGACTGTTTAATCTCCCATGTAAAACAGAACAGCTACAAAGCTGAGAAGTAGACTATATAAGCAGTGAAGGTATTGCATATCTCTTATTCAGGCAGTGGGCAGTGAGATTTTGGTGTTTCTGTGTTCAGATTCAGACACAGCAGGGATCTTTGTACTTATTCTTCAAGAAAGCCATCCATTCCTTTGGTTTCTATCTCTTCCCTTATGTCATTTCAGCAAAATCTTTGTCAAAATCAGTTCTATTCAGGGAAGAGAGGAAAAAGATTAATAAAAAAATTCTCATTGTGGAGCCACAAGAATATCTTTACGAAGGAATGCTTAGTGGAGTGAGCAAAATAACTTCTCTCACAAAGCATATTTAACATATTTCATTAGATGTCATAGCCAGACTGCATTCCCAAAGACCTCTGTTTGGCATTTTTCAAGTGTGGGACTCCAGAGCTGCAGGTGTTGGATATTTTTGGTCTTGCTATTCCCAGCTTTACTTTGGCAAATAGCACAAAATAGGAGAATTCTCTGCTAAAGCTTAGTTTCCTTCATATACTGACCTCAGATTTTAAGTTCCTCTGTTTATGATTTCCTTATTTTTCCTTGCCAGTTGGGGACCAGGGAAAACTATTTTACCTTTGGTAATATTTATTTGTAAAAAATACCAGAGAGAATAGCATACAGCAAAAAACCCAAGGCATGGGGAAGGACAAAAAATTGATAATATGCCATCTAAAATGATCAAGTTGTCAAGGATGACACTGATATAAATTCCCTTGTTATTGCAGATGAACCAGTATAATACCAGGGGACTGAACATGAGCCAGATTTGATTTGTCAACTTGTTGCTATTATTTTGACAACATTTCAGCAAAATTGTCACATCTGTCGAAATTCTGTTAGAAAAGTAGATGTAGCAAAGAACACCAAACAGCCTTATTTTCTCCTACTGAGTGTGCTGGGATTTTCCTTCGTTGAGTCATCAGCCGGCAGCAACAATGAAGTGTCACAACAATCACAAAGATACCATCTGTTTAAGGGAGATGATCCAAAAGCAAACATGTATCTTCCTAAACATAAAATTCATCAGCACAAAATACACACACAGACACACACAAGTGTGTGGGTTTGCATACATATATATAATTTCTGTAATTCCTGACATGTTATCAAAACACCCAGATAGTAGTAATTGCAAAATTTCCTGCATGGATTTCTATCATTAGCTAAAGCCACAGATGATACTACTTGAACTTCGTATCATGGGAGCTCATGACATTTGGAAATATGGAATATGTTTTTCATCACATGGTGCCTCTCGCACCTGGTGCTTGCAGAAATTAGGCTTTGATGATTAGAGTGCTTCCATTTTTTTCAAAGTATTTTTAACAAATACAGACACAATGCATAGCTCTGCATTGCCAAGAACACCTCCAGCAAACTAACAGACTACAGGATGACTACTGCAATAGGACTCATCCAGATGACCTTTTTTTCCCCTTTTCTAACACTATGCATGTGGAAGTCCTTGTTCTGTAATGAAAACTGTTTAAAAAAACTAGTTCTCCTTGTCGATCCTGGCAGCAATAATAAATGTCCACAAATGTAAAATTTTGATCTGTATAGTTCTTGTGTGATAGAAAAACATCTGTGATGCATTTTCTCAAGTAAATATGACAATGAATAAATTGGGGAAAAAAAGTCAACAATATTTTCCAAACACGCAAAATAAAGCTCAAGGAAACATTTGCATGCATTGCAATTCATGAAAATATTGACAATGAAAAGATTATTATGAAAGAGGCAAAAAGGGAGAACTGATTGCCAATATAGCTCCCTTACCCTAGTTTAAACCCTAAAGCTAATTGATACAATAAATGACCAGCAATACAATCTAGTGTTCAGACAGACGCTTAAACTTGTTTTTCTTTCATTATACCATCCAGACCTTTTAAAACAAAGCATAATGAAAAATAATGGTCATTAGGTGACATAAATGTTGCTTTGTTTCTTACACGTACTCAATCTACTACCCATTACAGATTACCACAGTGGACCTCATGAAGTAATTCCAGAAGCACGGAGGCAGCTACCTTCTCTGCTTGACTAATATTTAGCGCGTGTATCTGTTCTTTTGCCTTCCTTTAGAAGGTAAAATGTAGTTTAAGTGACTTAGGTAACGCACCCGTAGAGCCAAAAGGAGTTCATCCAACAGCAAAAATCCCAAGAGGAGTGGTCTAATGATGATACAATAATCATCAATATTTTATTTAAGCCCTCTGCTTATATTTAAAAAAAAGGCTTAAATATGAGCAAGACCAGGGATAAAAAAGTTTTGCTTAAACATTTACTATGTTTCCCTGATTATGTTCTCATACAGCAGGAAATAAATGTTACTGTTTTCTGCTTAAATTGCCTAAAACATCTGTCTGCTTTTCTATCTGTCTTAGAATTCACGTGATCTGTGGCACAGGAGTGGAAAAATTATACTTGCCTTCACTTGAATGTAAAGTGAAATAAAAACATACATGCCCACATGAGATCATAGCAGAAAGTTCAACTTTACTGAAAAAGAGCAACAAAACTCAACTTGTTGCAAAGGAACCTTCCTACTGTATGTGATTCTCCACCCTTAATATTGTAACTTGGTCAACTTCTCTTTAAGTCACTTCTGATGAAATATTTTAATTTTTTCCTGGGTGTACACCCTACCTGATACGATAACATTATGCTATGCTATGAATTCCTAATATAATATAATATAATATAATATAATGCCACAAACTAGTCATTTTACATCTGGTATAATGATTTTCACTAATACAGAGATTGATTACTAATGATTGACACTAATCCAGTCTAAATTTTGAGAATATACGTGATGATTTTGTGATGACTGATTTCATTTTGTATGTCCCCACATTAATAAATAAAAAAAGATAAAAGTCACATTGAATCTGACTCTGAATACATGCAGTAGGAACAAACAGCAAAATCTAGGCCTGTTTCTAAATGTTATCAAAGTCTCACTTGTTCTTGCTGAATTCTCTGCAAAGGTTCCTATGAACAATACTGATGATCATGATGATGTTAGTGTCATAAAAGAAAAAGATCTTCACTGATGAGAAATTTAGTTGGAATAGTTAATTTATAATCAATCAGTTATAGAGCATAGGAGGTCAGGTTTCTATCTCTTGCACTCTGCCACACACACGCACACAAACATGCAGATACACAAACATGTTTCGTTTTGAAAATTCAGTCTTTAAGACTGTAGGTATAAAAAAAAAATAGCCATAGGCACGATGAACTATGTAACAATTCATTCCTTCATATATGTAACAATGACTTCAATAATAGGCAACAACTTTAACAATTCACCTGACATAAACAGACCAACATCAAAGCCAAAACTCCATGAATGGGTAGTCTTTAAGTAAGCACACTGGAAATGAAACACATTTAGAAAAAACATATTTTAAAATGGAACTCAAATCATGTTTTCAAATGTGTTTCATCACTTGAGCTAGATGGGGCATAACTGATGAGAAAACTTACTTTTCTGCATTCAGTCAGCAGAACTATTGCATTATGTGTATCTCTTCACTGGGAGTGAAGATGAGTGTGGAATGAAAACAAAGTGACAGATCAAAATGAAAGAGAAGTGATATCACATAGATAAACTTGTCTTGGACATGTCAGTACTCGCTATTTTATTTCTCTGATATGAAGGATGGATGAAGTAAAACCAATTTTAGTTGTCAAGGGCTGCCACAAAATGGAGAGAAACAACATGAACAACAAAAAGATGTCAGGAATAGGTCTATCAATATCACTAAATTATTTTACACATACACAGTAAAAACCCATCCAGCTTCCAACTTCACATAAATAAAATACCATTCCATTTCTAGTGTATACCATAGTTGCAGAAGACATCTAGTGCTTCACCCACCTTCTCAAACTACAAAAGTCACCTATCTGAATATCTTAACATTCAGGTACTATGTCTGTACAGTCTTGAAATTTTAAATAACTTGTACTAAACCACTTCTTCAACTAGGACTCCATTGACAAATTTTTTGAAGATTATGCACAAAGCTCCTGTTGAAGGCAATAGAAACTTTGGCTGCTCAGCATCTTTGAAAGTCTGTTCATATATTTTTATCTCTTCAGTATCCATTTAAACATAACCCCTGCAAAAATTAAGAAGACTGTCCATACAAGAATGTAAATAATCTGAACAAACCTTTATAGAGCTTGGGAATTTATAGAAAATACATTTAAATTTAACACACAATAAGAAATATAGCTATAAATACTGAACACATCCCTGAATGGAGCTATAAGAATGAGTGAAGTTATGATAGAAGAAAAATTAAAGAGCCTGTAACAGAAAAAATGGGAAGGTAGGGAAACAAAAAAGCCCCTTACTATGTGGAAAATCTGCTGAAACACTAAGTTTTCCATAGAAATTCTGGTGTCATAAAATATTGTCCTTTTATCTTCATAGTAAATCTTACTTTGGAAGAAGATAAGAGCAAGTTGTTATTGTATAAGCCAAGATTCTCTTAATGTTTTCATCGATAATTGACTAACTAATACTGAATTGATTCTTGTATTAAATCTACGTGGAATAGGTCCTTATTATCAGTAAAAGACCCTACAAATTACAACACAGAACACAATCAAAACCTGAAATAACAAGAAGTGTGGAATTAAGCATGTGATTTAAATTGAATCACAATAAAAGGAATTGAAATGCTAGAGATAGCCACATGCGATCTGACCTTCTACCTCCCTATACTACGTGATCAGACTGAATTTCCCAGCAAAAGTAGTATCAACAGCTCCATTCAGTACCTGCCAAAGTAATTCTACTAAGGATTGAATGCTTGCCCACAATGGTTTGATCCAGTAGAGTTGATAGGAGTGATAGATGGCCCGGCATTTTCCTCCTATGACATGCTGCAGAAAACTAAGCAACTCTTTCAAGGGCTTTGCTTTCTCTGGTTTGATAAGATGTTTTCTTCAGAAAATAAAAATAAGTTTATTAAATCAACTGCTCTCAGAAGAGATACAGTGAATGACTGTATATCAAAAGAAAATGCATGTGTAATAAAGGAGCTCAACTTAAAAGCAATCATGATTTCTAAAAAAATCATCATACAGAAAACCTTATACAGAAAACAGGTGTCCTTTCAACAAAGTAACGTAATATAAGAGATATATCTAAAGGGATAAGCCTTCATGTTGTCCTTGAGGATCGGGAAGTGACGCTGGTTAGTAAGTTACGTGATTAAGAATAAGCACACACTTAATCACTGGTGCTGTTTTCTCTTTCTGACTAAGTTACAATGAGTGTATCCATCCCACGCTACCTAGAGAACTTAAATGAAGAAGGCTCCCTTTCCATTTGAGTGAGTGAGCAGATTATTTTCTCTTTCTTTTGTACAAGGAGAATGACTACTACACTAGAGACCCAATAAAGTAGTGCTGTTGGAAAAATGTCCACTACTCAAATAAATACAATGTATTGAGCTGGTAGCTGCCTCGTCTTTCACTAGGTCATGCAAGGAAATGTAAAAGGCAACAAGTGCAGCCCCTTCAAATTTGAAGCCATAAGAACTCACCGTGATAGAATATTTGGAAGGTGTTTAGAAGCTTAAGGTAACATAAAAAGCTATTGAGGCCATTTTGTTCAACTTTTTTGCCCATTTTCTTGAAATAATGTTGTCTAATAGCTGTCAACGCTCCACCTAACTCACAGGATCAAATATGAATCTTTACATGTGACCAGGCACAATGGTCTTGGATTTTTTCTGCTTTACCATAAGCTATAATCTTGTTTTCATTTCCTTCCACCTTCTTATTTAGACAAATGGAGCGAATACAATGACACATGAAAACTAGTGACATTCTTCAAGAAACACAACTTGGAGTGGAATTAGTAAATAGGACAACACCTACTTTAAAGTGAATCTCGATTAACCCTCTCTGTCCTTGCATGTCTCCCTTTACGTAGATACTACCCTTTTAACTCTTTGAATTCGTTCATTTTCAGCTAAAATATTCTCAAAGCCAAATGTTTTAGGCACACTACATCAATTTTTTTTTTTGTCAACAAAGTTTCACAGACTGATCAATAATAATTTAAAATCAGCTTCTGTTGAAAAATTCAAGGTTCAAGGAAACCTGAGACCCTCTAAATGTGAAACAGGAGAGACAGAGATGTCCAGGTTTGTCATATCAGTAGGATGCTAGGACGTTTAAACCAACTGAGAGAAAAATCTCAGAGAAGAATCTTCTCTGGGCTAAGCACTATTTCAGATCAGCAATTTATTTGGCTCTATGATATAGGACTTAAAAGTGTTTGAAAACTTATCCTGGCTCTTATTGTTGCATTAGTATATTTCATTAGCCTAATGATAAAAATCTAGCCTAGGAAGTAAGTCACCAAGTCACAGCTCTCCCATCTCAGAGGCACCACACTATTTTTGAAAATAACTTAAAAAGGAATACCACTTACAAAACATCTTTAGATATTGAAGTGCTTAACTCCTACTGAATTTCAGTGGGACTCCGAGTTGTTTGGGAATGTTTGGAGATCTTATTCAAAATCCAGAGGAAGGCAAAGCAAACAGCACAATTGCATTAGGCTCAAGAAAAAAAACCCGAAAAACAAAAACCCAAAGAAGAGGCAAATGTTACAAGGAAGGATATCAGAGACAAGTTTCTCTTGTATGAAGAGTAGGATCTGATGGTGCCATAGAAAGGTCCTCTGTGATTCAAATATCTGAACAACTAAAACAAGTTGTGTCTTTCGGCAAATGCACAGAGCGAACGTGCAGTGCACAGGGCTCTTGTGAAAGGCAAATGAAACATAAGGAACGTCCCAGGTGAAGGGAAGAGAAGGAGAAGGTGGATCTACAGTGAAACTATTTGTGAGGAAGAAAAAAGACCAGCTTTTAAATTAAGGAGGATGGGGGTCCTGCTCTGGTTTGGTATTGATGCTGCATTACTTACATATTCTGTGTAACATGATTTCCTTTCACATCAGTTTTACAAGAATGTAACTCTACTGGCTCCCAAACCTCTAAGCACAGCCTAAAGAGCAACTATAAATTTGACCTTTCCTGGATCTGAACATTACTGTAGGTCCTTCAATTTTAATTCCAGTTTAAGTATTGTGGCACATTGTCTCTCCTTACATAGCTCCAAATCACTTATTTGAAAATACTGTTTCCAACTTCATTTCTACATCTGGTGCTTATTTCTTGTTTATAATATATTCCCTTTGTAACCTCGCAGAACTCCTTGAGCACGAGGGATATTTTTTTTTTCTTTTTTGTTTTCTTTAAAAAATATTATCTTCTGTAATATATCTACTAAAAGAACATGCTGACCATACCGAGTCTGCAGAACACTGAGTTATATAGTGAAGAATATAGCAACAAATAACAGAAGAATAGGAAATAATCAAAATACCCTGGCAAGCTGAGCAACCTACTAATTTAAATGTATTTCTTCTAAATATATAATCCTCTGATTTTATATTTTCCTCAGGTTTTTTTCCTTAGTTTTCATGTCCATTTATTGAGAATACAACAACATGAGAAACATCCTGAAGGATATAATTTAGGAGCATATTCTACAAATTTTGGAAACCTAGATTCTAGGGAACGATGATTTTCAATCCAAGTGAACTCAGCTGAGCAATTTTGTCACTTCAAAGTAAATAAATTAAGTTCCACACACTTTACTTTATGTGGCTTCCTTGGAAGGAAATCAAGGTTCATTCTCGTGTACACGTTATTTTTTAGAACAGACGTATTAGTATACAGCTGGTTGGGAATTGGGGAATTTTTCCAGTAAACCAGCTTTTCCATTGGGAAATGCTAAATTATCAGAATTGGGATCTTTTGCTTTAGCTGGCTGGGATGGAGTTAACATTCTTCACAGTGGCCCATATGGTGCTGTGTTTTGGATTTGAGACTAAAAGAGTGTTGATAACACACCAGTTTCAGCTACTGCTGAACAGTGCCTACCCAGTATGGAGACTTCCTCTGTTTCTCATGCCGCTTTCCCAGCTGGCAGGCTGGGGGTGGGCAAGGGACTGGGAGGGGACACAGCCAGGACAGCTGACCTCAGAGATATTCGGAGACTGGCTGGGTGTCAGTCTGCTCGTGGGCGTGGGGAGTGATTGCCTCTTCAACCTTTGTGGTTTTTTCTCTTTCCTTCACTTATTGAATTGTCTTTATCTTGACCCAAAAGTTTTCTTGCTTTTGGTCTTTGAACTGCATCCCCCATCCTGGTGGAGGACGAGAGGATGAGCAGCTGGGTGGGTGGTTAGTTGCTGGCCAGGGTCAACCCCCCACACTGATAAACCAGTTATAGTAAGAACATTTTGAAGGCAAAGATTAGGTTTTATATCAAAATAAGAGCAAGAGAAGGGAGCAAGGGATTCCTCCTTTTCCAATCAGTTCTCACAATCTCTCTCTTGTTGATTTTTTTTCTAGTTAATATGTACAGTTAAACACTCAATAGTGCAGAGAAAGCATAAGATAGGTTAATTCTAACTCTCAGCAGCTACAGCCTTGTCCTGGGCTACTAGCGAAAGCAAAGGCTCAAGTGCCTTTTCAAGGGAAGCATTCCAAGGTGGAATATTTCCAACAGGAGAGGCTGCAAATTCCTTTCCTTTCCTCTCAGATTAGTAAATAAATATTTGGTTATGAATTTTGTTTGGGGTGAAGAATACTTAGGCTAGAGTACACATAACATGAATCAAACAGAGTCTTTCTCATTCATATGAGTTCACTGGTCACTAACCTAAGGACAGGAAAAGACTGGAGAAACAGTTTTTTAAATCCTGAAACTTTGACTTGACAAAAAGCTCTCCAGCTATACTCTGGTATCCTTCAGCAAATTATCGCCCAGTTCCTTCATAGGGATATTGAAGTTTTATGGGATTCTTTAGAATGAAAGGTATTATAAAACAAAATAATTACATAACTATATGAACATAAAATATACTTACTCAATTCTTATTCAATTGAACTTTAAAAAGCACAAAAGACAGAAACGTGGATGTCCTTGGACCTGGATGGTCCTTGCATTGAAAATTTAATTTTCTTTGAAAGTCTCCCTTTTCCCTCAATCTCCCACTATTCAAAGTTAATTTAAGACATATCCAGGTGAAATGCAATAAAACAAGTACTATCTCTAATGGTGTCTTCAGAAGTTATGAAATGCTGCATAGCCTTCAGCAGTCTCCAGCAAATCTATTTTACTGTGTTCCTTGTAAGATTTACCATGTTTCACGTTGGCTAAATAGGTAGCTGAAAAGCTGAAACACACATACACATATTATGTCTTTGGAGATTCACATATACCCTATCCCCACTGTACATTTAGACTATATTCATGCTTTGGTGATACAAATGACCAATCCTGAATACCATTGTCTTTAACAGTAGAGAAGATCTGAGCTGATATTTAATGAAAATGCAACCTCGGGCAGCAAAGTGATCTAAATAATATTTTGATCTACATAAACAGACAGCTGACAGTCAGCCTTTGGATAGAGATTAAATAGTCAGGGTTTTCTGGGTTTAATGGTTGTGTAGAACATGCTTAGAGTACCTAAGTTCTCCCTTGGTTTTTCATGCTACCTTATCCTTTGTTGCAAGAAAAATATTCAGATTCAAAATTTTATGAGATTACCCAAACTCCAGATTGTTCTACTTTGTTTTTTCTCTTCTCAGACATTTTGTCTTGTCAGAAGAGAAAAGAAATACCACAAATCATATCAGATATTAGTACTGAAATTATTATCAATAAATCAAAATATTTTATCTTGATGGGATATATATTGTACAACATAAGTAAAATGCTTTTGGGAAGAATGCTGAATTACATTTAAAGAGCTTAAGAGCAATGCTTGTAATGATGGGGAATTCTCACTGCCAAACAGTCTAATGTAGTGCTATAATTTCTTCATTAAAACATACTATTTGCATATAAATATCAACTAGTTTGCAATAAAACTACAGACATGCCTTAGGAAATAACTTTGATGTACTTAAAGTTTAGATTTTATCATGTAAGAAAATTTATTATTCTTTCCTTATTATTATTTTTCTTATGACCTTTGGTGACTCACAATCACCTTTGCATAGCTAGTTACACAGGAAAGCTAAACACTGCTCTTTTAAGTTAAAATCAAAATACTGTGCAGTGACCAGCTGTATTTCTGACTGTACTTCACATTATCCTAGTCCTTTAGTATAAGCAATACCATACTGTAGAGTTTCTAAATGGAGCCATTGGCTGGAAAAGGATGTCCAAGGGTGTGGCATGAAGGTTACTGAGTGAAGCAACAGCTTTTGGGGCTCCTGATGAATGAATAGCATGTGTACCACGGCACCAACTTCAAGATGCAAGGCATGTTTTATTCACACAACTGGACAGAAATGCAAAACAGCATCTGCTGTCTTGTTTTCGTCCTTTCCCTCTTCCTTCTGGGCCTGAGGAAACTGGTAAGCTGTAGCTCCTGGCCTGACCGGGCAGAAGTCTGCTGGGCCTTCATTCAGCTTCTGCAAGGCAGAAAAGGAAGGGAAAAGGCTTCTTTTTTCCACATCACTCCCTTTGTGGATAAGGGAAAAGCAGAGCTAGGTCACATTTAGTGCTCTCTTGCATCACACAGTACAGAAGACATGCTTGCCTGCATCTCTTTTTAAAGGGCTCTGTTGAATACGACTGTGAGTTCATGGATATCTATGATGAAGCACCATCAGGAGGCTTTTGCCACCATCAGTGCTGATCTGCACATAGTAAAACTGTATGCACCCATAAAGCCCTGGAACTGCTATTCCAGACAGCAGTGTTAATACAAATCTGGAATGTTTCTGAAGGCTAATAAAAACATAAAATGAAATAACGCAGCAGACTTCTGGCAATGTCTCTGTCCGGTGCAATTTACCACAGGAAATAAATCACTGAGACGGGAAACACAGGCAGTGGCTGTGACGGATGCACTCGACCCCTTAACCAAACCAGCAGTAGTTTGGTTCAGGCCCCAGAGGAGGCCTAGCCAGGCCAAAAACTCCTCCAGTTCCAATCTGTTCTCTGAAAACCCACCAAGGAGCAGAGTGACACAGGCAGCACCGACGCATATGAGCTTGGATCACCAACCATGCGATTAACACATGAAAAGCGTGTGGTTTTTCCAAGATTCATTTATCAAGGAACAAAGAAAGTTGTGGGTACGAGGAGTCTCGTGCATACCTTCCCCATCACGTGTAATTTGACTATGAGCCAAACACTTTATTCCACAAATATGACCGCCTAAGTGAGCTTTCTTTGGGCTCCCTCTGCTAGGCAGCCTCGCTGCATGGCGGTGATCTCCCCTCGAGCTGGGACACCTCTCAAGGTTGCTCCTCGAGGCAGAGAGACCTTTTACCAATGGCAGATCTTTGGTAAGCCACCGATATCGCGCATAACCTTGCAGTATGGCAACTTTGGTTTGTGCCTTGGTAACTTTGATTTTGTCTTGGTAACTTTGATGTGTGCCTCAGTAGTTTTTAATCACTGTTCAAATGATTGTGCCGTACAGTAATAGAGGGAACCTTGCCATCAAACTTTGTTAAGCCACACTTTTATGACACCATATTAAAACCACTTTTGCTTACAGCTTTGATGGTGATTCTTTAAGTGTGATCTAAATCACCCATTCGCGGCAGTGGCAAAACATGGGACTTGTCACATCAGTTCAGCGTCAATCCATAGCTGTCTAGTTAATTCAGACTTACATTCACCTTTCCTCACTGCAAACTCGCTTTCTGACCAAGAATTTTCATTGAGTTTTCAGAACCCATAAATAGCTTTATATTTTGAATAACAAAATTGGTAGACATCTTGTTTATCTAGTAACATGAGAATATCTTATGGTTTCCTAAACATGTAAAATATTTGAATGCTTCAGGCTATAAACTTACCTATAAAACTATACACACAGCTTTTAAAGTATACTGTGTTGTCTGGAGCATGGAGATACTACCAAGTCAGTGCTGGTGAATCATTCAAGTGAAAATTTGTTTCAGATTTCTATTGACTGTGAACACTCTTAGGCAGTACTTTCTCCCTGATGGCTTTTTCATGATTTCCCCACTGAATTTTGTTTTTAATACATTGGGATAAGTAAATAAGCCATTTCATTTTTATTTTCCCTCCCGTGAAATGCTTCCCAAGTAACTTGATTAATGTTCAAAACCAATATTTGAGCAGCCACATAATGTAATTAAAATTTCATAAAATAGCTATAATCATCCTAGCTTGGTAATAAGCAACCTTATTTATCACACAAATGATTTCTTTGGATTTTCAACAAGCACTTTATTTAGCTAACTAAATAATCTTTTTCCTGCAGGAGGCTTGTGTTTTAAAACAGACAATTGAAGCCACAGCCAGAATGCCTTGCCATACAGAGCCAATATTTAATCACAGGAGGTTTCGGCTACGTGTGCATTGAAGTTAGCCTGATTTATCCAGGAAAGTGTGCTTGACTGAGTTCCATTTTAAACCTGTCTGCCCAAACTGCTTTTTTTATCTTGAAGTGATACTAAGTGCACAATGAGCCAGTTTAAAGGTAGAATGTTAGGTGAATAGAATTTTTTTTTGAGTAATGTGCAGCACTGTGTTGGTATCTTTTAACACCATATGGGCCTTTGCTGTCAATAACAATAACTGTGAAATCTGCTAGTTGCTGGAGAACCTTAAAGCTGAAGAGAAAGGCATTTTATTTTTTTCTACTGCTCTTTACATAATCTCTATCTCCATACTGTCCCTACAGTCCAATTCTATTTGAGACTGAGTGACTTAAATCACAGTCCTACTTTAAAAGTGCTTTTGCAAAAAATGGTAGCATAAAGTTCCACATTTGTTATATCCCAATGACTTCCAGATCAAATTTTCTTAGCTTGCTGACTGAAAGGTCATTTTTATCTATGCGTCTGTTCTACAAAACTTCCTGGAGTCTGGAAACTAAACTATGCTGTTCTTCCATGCACAATATCATCCAAAACCCTTTCCGCTGGGCAAATGCTTCCTTCGGGTACAACTGGGAAAGACAAAGCATTGCTTTCAAATCATGCCCTCATTTACCTCCCTCCATGTAGCCTAGGGCCCACAGTGGGGCTGGAAAGGTGCATCTTAGTACTTGTTTGAAGCTATAACAGAGAGGGCTCTGCATATTTAACTGTTCATAGTTACGCTGGTAATATAAACAGTAGAAAACTATCCCGCTTTCTATTGCTGAAGACAGTCAGTTCTGTAGAGATGACACGATTGGAAAGGAAAGAGGAAAAAAACCAGTTCATTTTCCAGAAGCATAAGTAGAAAAAGCTGTTTGCTGAATGAAATGGTCACTGTATACTATCAGTTTTTAGGGAAGAAGCAGAGTTAAATACTATTCCAAGGTTCAGTACTACCACCAGGAAAATTTTCCTCTGTGAAAATACCAGTTGCAGCAGCTGATGATTTGTGACACTGTGTTGTAATCCAGGAGGAACTTGGAATATGACCAAAGGGCGTTACTAATATTCTGCATGACTAATTATTGAACCTTCCTCTGGGTTCAAACATCCCAGTGTTTGCACAGATGATGCTTTTGCTCATCCATCATTTAAAATGTCTTGTAGCTGGAAAGCTAACAACATTCATAAAAGTCCATTCATAAAGCCCTCGGGGGGGGGGGGGGAGAGGCGGGGTGACAGTTTGCATTTTTCTGGTCTTTTAACTTCTTTGCTGCTGACCATGATTACAAATATCATGTAGCCACGGCCACTGGGAAGGAGATTTGTCATATTTTTTAGATAGAAAAACTGAAATATATTGCATTAATGTAACAGTCAACAGACAAACCTCGTTTTGCTAAACAAACCTTTTAGTTCTGTGCTCCTGACAAGCTGGAACTTGTTGGATCACACTGCTGCTTTCACTAGGTCTTTACAAATGGAAACTGGAAAGGTAGGAAATGGAGGAAGGAATGAAGCATGTCCAAAATTCACCTTGATATGGAGCCAGGATACGGACCAAGTGTGCAGAGTTGGAAGCTGCTGCGTTCTGTACTCTAGATTTATTTTCATTGACCATCACAGTATCAAGGGAAAATTTAGGTTTGGAGGGACCTCTGGAAGCTGTCTGAAATAACACCCTGCTCTACGCAGATATGTGAGGCTGATCAGGACTCTGTCTGTCACAAAGTGCAAGTTCTGCAGCAGCCTGACTCCACGACCAAACACTGTTGATCTTAGCGGTCCCTTCTCACTCTGACCTCTGTCAATTGCCTACATCTTCTTCCAGTATTAAACAAGAATTCCCAGTATTTTCCAGGTCTTATGCAAAGCTCCTGGAAAAAGGAGATTAGATTTAAGGATTGGCCTTAAATCTCATAAAAGCATTCACGACTCCAACAGTTGTAATAGCCACTGTAGTTTGGAGTATGTCATTACTACAAAACCTAGATAGCAAGAAAAGCGTCCAAAATTTCAGTATTTATTTTCATAGACTTTGCTTTGAAGAGAATCTTGGACATTAAACTCAAAGCTCCAAAAAGCATATTCCTCTTCAGAAAAAGAAGAGGCACTAAATATCCTATCTCCTTTCACAGAGCCTCTCTTTTACACTCAATTTCCTTTCCTTTGTCAGGAGCATTCTGATTAGAATTTCTCTGCAGAAAATCAATACTTATTCAATAAGAATGAAGCTGACTTTGAATTTGAAATGGAAATTGAACCTGTCAACCATTCCGACTTGCAAACATTTGATCCCTCAAATATGAATCTGTTTCTTCCCCCATTTTAAAGAATGATGTGCACAAAACCAGAGAGAGAAATAACTGGAGAACTCACACACTTGAAAAGTAGATGAGAATTATCCATCAGTAAGCTCTGGGAAACCCTAATGCTGTGTTCAATAATAGCTAATTATTGAGAGACATCCCTGCTGATGTTCTTTTCTGTTTCACATTTGAATGACAAAAATTTGTATGCAGTGTGCATTGCATATGTTAAGCGTGTGTATGCATGCATGTGTAAGTGCACAGGTGTCTGCACCTGTCAGATGGGGAGGCTTTATGACTTCTGAGTTGAAGTTCTATTTCTGAAAAGAGAAAAGAATAGCCTGCTAAAAATAAAATACCACTCAATGAAAGACAGATATTAGACACACAAGTTGTTGATATCTGTGTAGTTATCTCAAAATGTTTGCTAATTTTGAAAATGCAGGTGCTGACTGCAAGGGCTGAATGCATGATTTCCACTGGCTGCAGAGAAATGGATTTTAGGATTTAACTCATCTGTCACCTGAAGATTAAACATACTCAGTGGTGCACAGTCCTTGCTCCTGCATACAACCTCACTGGTGAAAGGTTACTTACAAGTCAAGGGGCAAAGCCCCCAGCCCTTGTTTATGAAATTTTTAGTAACAGGATATTGTGAAGCAGAAATTACAGGGGAGTGGAGTGCTTCATTGAAAGAACAGAAGCAACATAGCCCCTCTCTGTATTGACTATATGATTACAAAGTGTTGCATTAAGCTTTTTCTTTCATAACATTTTTTTCCTTGGGTATGCAAGTATGATCCGATCTCCTCACGTATGATGAATTAGTCTTCAGCATAGTACAAAAGAGTATCTTCACATAACAAAAGCATAAGTGGAGCAAGGTGATAAGCCTGAAGAGAAGTATCTATTAGGAGCAAACATTTTTAGCCCTACAGCTCCAGGAAAGCTGGCTTTGCCACTGAAGAGGGTCAGGGGAAGCACTGATGAGGCTAAGGTTATGGTTCTATGCACATTAATACCAAGTCTGAGCATTGCTGAATCACTAGGGCAGTACAAAATAGGTCTGGACCAGGCATGAACCAACCAACCAACCACATTTTTCAGGCATGAACCAACCAACCACATTTTTGCCTAATTAGTCTGAAATATCCCCAATTGCCCCATGCCTTAGAGATCACCAAAGTCAGTTCCAACTGATCGATGTTGGAGAAATCCCTTGCATCCTGATCTCCACTGAATCCAACAGCCTCTGAAAGCTGGCAAATCACACCACTCATTAGCAGTTGCCTTACTGTGGGAATGCATCTGGAAAGGTAAACTCTGGGGAACATTCCACCCAGAGAAGCAAAGCACAGTCATGCTGTAGGCCACTGGAGATCACCATAAACCTCTTCCTGATGACAGCCTTAGCTGATCTGGCAGAGTACAGGATACACTGCCCTTGTTTTATACAACTCTTTCCTGATCAGAGACCTACAAGCAGCTCCTCATTCAGAGCCCGTTGTGACAAA
The DNA here is from genome assembly GCF_026419915.1 of Harpia harpyja. NCBI lineage: Eukaryota > Metazoa > Chordata > Aves > Accipitriformes > Accipitridae > Harpia > Harpia harpyja. Next base: position 7,375,641 of record NC_068943.1, read on the forward strand.
TTGAATACAGTAATGTCACCCTGATTTTAGCATTTGGCCTGTCTGATGTTGCCCTCATGGAACTATGGTCTAGGTCTCTCTTAGTTTAAAAGTAATAAAGAAAATGGGTAGTTTTCTCTCCTTGGAGCCTGAGTATTTTACCTATTTCACGGTTAACAACAGCAGTTAATGAGGAAAGATATTGCCAAATGGACCAGTAGAATCATAGAATCATTTAGGTTGGAAAAGACCTTTAAGATCATCAAGTCCAACTGTGAACCTACCACTGCCAAGTCCATCACTAAACCATGTCCGTAAGTGCCACATCTACACATCTTTTAGATACCTCCAGAGATGGCGACTCAACCACTTCCCTGGGCAGCCTGTTCCAAGGCTTGACAACCCCTTCAGTGAAGAAATTTTTCCTAATATCCAATCTAAACCTCCCCTGGCACAACTTGAGGCTGTTTTCTTTTGTCCTATCGCTTGTTACTTGGGAGAAGAGACTGACACCCACCTTGCTACAACCTCCTTTCAGGCAGTTGTAGAGAGCGATAAGGTCTCCCCTCAGCCTCCTTTTCTCCAGGCTAAACAATCCCAGCTCCCTCAGCCGCTCCTCATCAGACTTGTGCTCCAGACCCTTCACCAGCTTTGTTGCCCTTCTCTGGACACGCTCCAGCACCTCCATGTCTTTCCTGTAGTGAGGGGCCCAAAACTGAACACAGGACTCGAGGTGCAGCCTCACCAGTGCCCAGTACAGGGGAACCATCACCTCCCTGCTCCTGCTGGCCACACCATTTCTGATATAGGCCAGGATGCCGTTGGCCTTCTTGGCCACCTGGGCACGCTGCTGGCCTATATTCAGCCAGATGTTGACCACCAGCCCCAGGTCCTTTTCCACCGGGCAGCTTTCCAGCCACTCTTCCCCAAGCCTGTAGCGCTGCGTGGGGTTGTTGTGACCCAAGTGCAGGACCCGGCACTCGGCCTTGTTGAACCTCATACGATTGGCCTCGGACCATCGATCCAGCCCATCCAGATCCCTCTGTAGAGCCTTCCTGCCCTCGAGCAGATCAACACTCCCGCCCAGCTTGGTGTTGTCGGCAAACTTACTGAGGGTGCACTCAATCCCCTCGTCCAGATCATCGTTAAAGATATTAAACAGAACTGGCCCCAAAACTGAGCCCTGGGGAACACCACTTGTGACCAGCCGCCAACTGGATTTGATTCCATTCACCACAACTCTTTGGGCTCGGCCATCCAGCCAGTTTTTTACCCAGCAAAGATTACACTTGTCTAAGCCATGAGCAGCCAGTTTCTCCAGGAGAATGTTGTGGGAAATGGTGTCAAAGGCTTTACTACAGTCCAGGTAGATAGACAACATCCACAGCCTTTCCCCCATCTAAGTGGGTCACCTGGTCATAGAAGGAGATCAGGTCAGTCAAGCAGGACCTGCCTTTCACAAACCCATGCTGACTGGGCCTGATCACCTGGTTGTCCTGTACGTGCTGCGTGATGGAACTCAAGATGATCTGCTCCATAACATTCCCTGGCACCAAGGTCAGACTGATAGGCCTGTAGTTCCCCAGATCCTCCTTCCACCCCTTTCTGTAGATGGGCATCACATTTGCTAACCTCCAGTCAACTGGGACCTCCCTGGTTAGCCAGGACTGCTGATAAATGATTGGAAGTGGCTTGGTGAGCACTTCCACCAGTTCCCTCAGTACCCTTGGGTGGATCCCATCCAGCACCATAGACTTGTGTGTGTCTAAGTGGTGTAGCAGGTCACTAACCATTTTCCCTCGGATTATGGGGACTTCACTCTGCTCTCTGTCACTGTTTTCCAGCTGAGGGGGCTGGGTACCCTGAGAACAACTGGTCTTACTATTAAAGACCAAGGCAAAGAAGGCATTAAGTACCTCAGCCTTTTCCTCAGCCTTTGTCACAATGTTTCCCCTGCATCCAATAAAGGATGGAGATTCTCCTTAGCCCTCCTTTTGTTGCTAATGTGTTTATAGAAACATTTTTATTGTCTTTTATGGCAGTAGCCAGATTAAGTTCTAGCTGGGCGTTGGCCCTTCTGATTTTCTCCCTGCATAACCTCATGACATCCTTGTAGTCCTCCTGAGTTGCCTGCCCCTTCTTCCAAAAGTCATAGACTCTCTTTTTTATCCTGGGTTCCAGCCAAAGCTCTCTGTTCAGCCAGACCAATCTTCTTCCCCGCCGGCTCCTCTTTCGGCACATGGGGACAGCCCGCTCCTGCGCCTTTAGGATTTCCTTCCTGAAGAATGTCCAGCCTTCCTGGACTCCTTTGCCCTTCAGGACTGCCTCCCAAGGGACTCTGACAACCATCCTCCTAAACAGGCCAAAGTCTGCCCTCCAGAAATCCTAGGTAGCAGTTCTGCTGACCCCCCTCGTTACTTCTCCAAGAATCGAAAATTCTATCATTTTGTGATCACTAAGCCCAACACGGCCTCCAACCATCACATCACCCAGAAGTCCTTCTCTGTTTGCAAACAACAGCTCCAGTGGGACACCTTCCCTAGCTGGCTCACTCAGCAGCTGTGTCAGGAATTTTTCCTCCACACGCTCCAGGAACCTCCTAGACTGTTTTCTCTCCGCTGTATTGTATTTCCAGCAGACATCTGGTAAGTTGAAGTCCCCCATGAGAACAAGGGCTAGCGATTGTGAGACTTCTCCCAGCCGCTTATAGAATATTTCATCTGCCTCTTCATCCTGGTTGGGTGGTCTATAACAGACTCCCACCATGATATCTGCCTTGTTGGCCTTCCCCCTGATTCTTACTCATAAACATTCAACCCTACCATCACCATCGTCAAGCTCTAGCCAATCAAAACGCTCCCTAACATACGGGGCTACCCCACTGCCTCTCCTTCCTTGCCTATCCCTTCTACAGTTTTTACAGTCATCCATTGCAGCACTCCAGTTGTGCGAGTCATCCCACCATGTTTATGAGATTGCAACTGTATCATAGTTTTCCAGCTGTGCAATGGCTTCCAGCTCCTCCTATTTGTTGCCCATGCTGCTAACTGTTCACTTTCCTTCATACTTTGCTTTGCAGCAAGGAACGGTAAGTGCATACTGGGCTGTGTAGCCTGAAGGTTAACGTAGATGATTTCTCTTCTCTATCTGACACTTGTGAGACTATATCTGGACTGCTGTGTCCAGTTTGGGGTTCCTCACTCCAAGAAAGACATTGACATACTGGAGCGAGCCCAGAGGTGGGCCACCAAGAAGGTAAGGGGGACTGAAGCATATGATGTATGAGGAAAGGCTGAGTTGAGGGAACTGGGCTTGTTCAGCCTGGAGAAGAAAAAGCTGTCAACAACTGCTTACTGGGGATTGTAGAGAAGATGGACCAGACTCTTTTTGGAGATGGATAATGATAAGAGAGGAGAAAATGGACACAAGTTGCAAGAAAGGAAATTCCAATTAGATGTGGAGCAGACTTTGGTCTGTTCAGGGACCTGCTTGGAAGAATCTCAGGGGATGTAGGCTTGGAAAGAGGGTGGATTCTGGAGAGCTGGTTGATTTTCAAGGATCATCTTCCGTGAGCTCAAGAATGGTCCATCCCCATGTGCAGGAAGCCAAGCAAAGGTGGCAGGGGGCCTGCATGGCTGAACAAGCAGCTCCTGACTACACTCAAATCCCCAAAGGAAGCATTCAGTGGAAGCAGGGACAGGTGACCCAGGAGGCATATGGAGGCATATGTCTCTGAGCAGGCAGGGATGAGGTTAGGAAAGACAAAGCCCATCTGGTGCTGAACATGGCAAGGGATGCGAAGGGCAGCAGAAAGGATCTCTACAGCAGCTAAAGGAATCTGAATGACCACTGCTGAATGGGAATGGAACCTGGAGACAGAAGCCCTGGAAAAGGCTGAGGTAGTCAAGGCCTTGTTTGCCTTGGTTTTTACTGGTAAGAGCAGCCTTCAGGAATCCCAGGCCTTTGAGACCAGTGGGAAAGTCTGGAGCAAGGACAAACTTAACCTTGATAGAGGAGGATCAGGTTAGAGTACATTTAAACATACTTGACATACACAAGTCCATGGGACCTGATGGGTTGCACCCACGCATGCTGAAGGAGCTGGCTGATGTCTTTGCAAGGCTACTCTGATTATCTTTGAAAGGCCAGATTAGAGGTACAGACTGGATAAGTAGACAGTGAGGTGGATTAAAACTGGCTGAACTGCTGGGCATACAGGGTTGCAACTGGTGGCACAAAGTTGAGGTAAGTTGGTAGTGGTGTAGCCCATGAGTTGATACTGAGGCCAGTATAGTTAACCTCTTCATTCATGTCCTGAATGATGGGACAGAGTGCACCCTCTGCAAGTTTGCAGGTGATACAAAACTGGGAGGAGTGGTTGATACCTCAGTTGTTTGTGTTACTATTCAGAGGGAACTCAACAGGCTGGAGAAATGGGCTGACAGGAACCTCATGAAGTTCAACAAAGGGGCATGGAATGGAATGGAATAGACTAGTTCAGTTGGAAGGGATGATCATCTAGCCCAAGTGCCTGACCACCTCAGGGCTGACCAAAAGTTAAAGCATGTTCTTTAAGCCATTGTCCAAATGCCTCTTAAACACTGACAGGCATGGGCCATTGACCAGCTCTCTAGGAAGCCTGTTACAGTGTTTGACCACCCTCTCAGTAAACGTATAGTCCTGCCTGTGAGAAGGAATAACCTCATGCACCAGGACACACTGGGGACCGACAGTTGGAAAGCAGCTTTGCTACGAAGGCCCTGGGGGTCCTGCTGGACACCAAGTTGGACATGAGACAGTAATGTGCCCCTGTGGCAAAGATGGCCAACAGACTTCTAGGCTTTGTTAGGAAGATCGTTGCCAGCAGGACAAGGGAGATGACCCTTCCCCTCTACCCCTACCCTTCCCCTTTACCCCTAATTTGATAAAAAGAAAAAAAATGAGTCAAGAGGGAAGTAAATTTTGACAACTACACTTTCCCTCTCAATTTTGAGTGCTAAACAGGTTTGTTCTGTGCCTTCCTCTTAACTGTTTTTTCTATCTGACTGAAATATTAGTCATTTCCATTATTTCTATCACTTTGCTAAACAATCATAATTGAAACTGTAATATTCAATGAATTATGTCCTTCACCTTCCTCACATCTGTATAAACATTCATCAATTCCTCAGACACCAGTCCCAGACTGTCCATTTTGGTTCTGGCGACAGTATCTAAGAAGTAAGTAAATAAAAACCTGGCAGATGACCATATGATCACCTTTTGCAAATGACAAAATCATGAACCTTGCTATGTCACTAGTGATACAATCATCAGTCTTTTGATAATTCAAATACAGAAATCTATGTGTTCATTTGTGCCCAAGTATCAAGCACATACCCTGGTCTAAGCAATTTGACAGTGTCTGACCTGCAGATGGGAAAACCTCTGTATGAACCAATAAATCTGGCTATTAAGAAGCAAAAAAGGTGAAGCGAAGCTGGGATTTTATCATTTCATTGAATCAGGTCATTAAAGTTGAGTTATAGCCCATAACAAACCAAAAGGATGAAATTATGAAATGCTGGTTCTTTGCCAAAAAAATTAAAGCACTATAGGTTTATTTTTATCTCAGAAAGTCAATGTTCGTTCACTTAGCAGCTTTCCCAGGTGCAATGAAAATTTAAATGGAAAGCTCTAGGCAGTATTATTAAATGATTTCCTCACTCTTTGATAGAAAAACATGCAGAACACAGATATCTTAATACAGAATATGTATATATAATGGACCCACATAACCTCAGTGGGATAGAAATGGGCTGAAGTGAGGAGAAACAGATAGTTGCCTGTTGCAAGAAACTTAGTTTCTTTCTGCCATTCTGGTTTTTCAAAGAAAACAGAGAAAACTGTATGCAATTCTCACTTATAGTTAGTTTCTGTTGCTTGAAAACAGACTAAAATCTGTCAGTTGTACTTCATGTTTTCAGTGGAACTTCTCTGGTGAAACTTTCATCTTTAAATCCTGCAAAGTATCACAGTATCTTCAAACATGTATGCGAAAATACACATGATCAGACATGGAAAGGAGTATTTTTTCCTCTTGATGAATCCTAGTGTCGTGTTAGACGAGTTTTGGTGCACTGGTGCACGGGACACACTGTAGAGGGGAGAGCAGGTAGGAAACTATGGAAACCTGACCTTGCAGTAGGTGTTTTTAGTATCCCCCAAGCCTTACTTTGTGAGAAAAGAAATTTCTTGCACATGGCCTTGTGACTGCAGTGCTATCTAGCAAGAAGATGACTTAGAAGAAGTACTTCCAGGAATGTTCTTCTTTAGCCATGGCAAGTAACAGTGAACTTGGGGCCAAAAATACTTTTCACTCTAAAGGGAACTGGTAAACCAGTCAATCTCATGGCACTTAGCAATGTAAAGATCATATCACACAGATCATATTCAACCTGTGCTCAAAATCAGGAAGGAAGCTGTACCCCAACCTCAATCATTAGGTCCTAAGTCCCAAGTCCCTGCACCCAACCTGGAAAGCTGGAAAGCTGGAAAGCTTAGAGGTTTTCCATATTAGCAAGAGAACATAAATAACGAACTGTGAACTACTTGTGCAGTTGATGGGAATGGGTTACACTAGCAATATCTGTTTTGTTCGGGTTTTTTACTAAAAATAGCTTATAAAGTGTTATAAATTAGTGACTCAGAAAATTTGAAAGAGGAGAGGAGAGGAGGAGAGGAGAGGTGAGGAGGAGAGGAGAATCTTTCTCCATCTATACCAGTGTATTTTTTGTTTGCAGTTCATGTGTGGATTGTAGTTTAGTATTGTGCATGTCTTGCTAAGATAAGCAGTGGCTAGATATTGGCCCAAGGTACATTTTTTAAAATGCTGACTTGTATGCCAAAGATTCAAAGCAACTGCACAGAGCACATATTCCTTACTCCTTAATGCATCAGACAACACAATCTAGAGGTAAAACACTACCACTGAGAGGACTGAAAAAATATTTTAACAAATCTCACATGCTTGTACTAAGCAGAAATTCTACTCTTTTGTTCAAAACTGAGGGTTACATTTCCACATATAAGCTTTTTCTTCAGTCTTTTAAATTCTGAAAAAAAAAATCCTCTATTAGAGAAACAAAAATAAATCTGTCAAAACAAGGGTAGAAGAGGCAAAGAAGATTTTTTTTCTTCTTTAATTGACAAGTCTCTAACACAGTAATTTTCTGCTTCATTTATCTGTGGCTGAAATATAACAAAACATCTCAAAGGGTTTTCAGTGACCTGTAAGAATAGGATGGTAGAGTTTAATAGTCACAGCATTTCAGGATCATGTAATATTCTGTCACCCAGCAGGGCAATGTCAGAAAGGGACAGTTATCCTTATTCTTATGGAACGTATAGCAACTGTGATAATTCTTCCTTAAAATGGTTTCATTTCCCATGATTGCTTGATCCCTCCGCAAGATATCTGGTAGAAACATTAGGTTACCCTCCTTTTATTTATACCCTTGTACAAAATTCAAAAAACCTACTTTTTCATTAGGAGGTAAGTCTGTGAATAATTTTCAATACGTTCATAATTTCTATGCATGCAAATTAGTAAATAATACCAATAGTCCGAGTACAACATGGAAAAATTTTAGAAAATTCTAAATTGTGGGGTTCCCTTCTGCATCTTAGCATAGGGTTGTCGTTTTTTGTTTGTTTGTTTGTTTATAAACTCGTTTTAAATTAACTGAAAAAAAAGAAACATTTTGGATTTAAAAGTTTTCCTTTTAAAGAAGAAAAATTGTAACTCTAAAAGGGATTCATAAGAAGAATCAGTTTGAATTAAGACTGGGTGTTTGTTCTTTTGGTTTGCTTACTTTATTTTTTTCTCTATAACATCTGTTCTATAACATATGAACAATCTAAACTTAAAACTACCCAACCGAATCCTCAAAGTAGAGGAATGTCCTTGAATATTCAGTGTTGTTAGCAGTGGTTAGTTGTTATGGTAAGAATTGCAGAACTCAAGTACGGACAGTTCATTTTAAAACACCTCTCATTGGGAAAGAAAAAGAGCGCATACCTTCTTTAGAATTATTTTTTCACTGCTTTTGCTGGTTTGTGGTTTAACATTCCCATGCATCTTTAAAAAACCCAGGCATAAGCCTCAGGCAGACTAAACACACAAAACATACCAAAGTCAATGTTTTGTGATTTCCTGCCCACTTTCAAGGTATTGGAATTACTTAAATCTGAAGCTTCTCTAAAGCAAACATCCCACCCCAAATGTACAGTCTCTATTTTTACATTTGCTTGGAATATTCCTCCCAACACATTTGCTTGTTACTATTTGCAATGGGCTAAAATGTCAGTGAGGGGACAGGTCATATTCCTGGTGTTTCACAGGCCCGCAGCAGCAGAAAAATAGAGAGTATATGTGAAGCCTCTTAAATTGTTTATGCACCAACAGGGTAAAACTGCTATCCCTGCAGTTCTCAACACTTCATTTGCTCTCCCCATTTTCACCTTACGCCATGACACGCTTACTGAAAATGTTTCCTTCCCCTGCAAAGCTGATCAGCTGTGCTACAAGAGCAGAAGGGCAGCCACCTGAGCTCTCTGGTCTGTGAAATAAAAGAGGGCTAGGGATTGATCTTCCACAAGGCCAGTGGCTCCAGCTGTCTTCCCAACTCCCTGACGAGGACTTCTCTCAGGAGAAGCATCTTTTGCGGACCAGCCTACAGCTGGGGAGACTGAGGGCACGGAGCTGGGGGAGGCAGGAAGGAAACACGCACACTGGAGTAGGGTGTCTGCAAGAACATAGCCTTTATCACACACGCCATTTCCTTGTAGTTTGTTGCTAGCTCATTATGAATGTTTAGATGGATGAGTAACTGCAATTGCTATAAAGTGCTTGTAATGATATGTTAGAAAATGGTAATCTAGAATCATACATTGGACATACACTACCAATGAGGACCTTTAATTTTTAGCACATGAATTTTAAATTGATAATTTTTTCCCTAGAGAATGCAGCTGCACATGTTTTTTTAAAGAATCCTCAGATATCAGAGAGGGGTTAAGTGTGAAGAAATCTTCAGATGGGCAAGCAAAATGATTGTAGCAGAGAATTTAACTGTAGTTACCAAACATTGCAGTAAGGAGACAGCAAGAGTTATTTCACTGACACCTCTTTTTCTAATATATTGAATTAGACATTGCAATATTCTGTGAGATACGACTTTATGTGAACAAGCCTATAGCATAAATATAGTATATAAAAAGAGACTTATTAAAACAAATGCTTAAAATAGTTTGTAAGATTTTATTTAGAGCATGACTAAACCAGTTACTCTTTTCCTAGATTTGGAGAATTGCCTGCCTTCATAGCCCATTAGATTTTTCAGTTTGCATCTGCTAGAATTCTTGCTCACAGGCAGTTTGTAAAATAAATGAATTAGCTTGTTTTGCCTTCTTTCAAAGCCATCTGAATTCTGTTGTTTGACAGCTTGATTCCAATGCCAAGTGGCTTTTCATGGGTATTAAAACTGCCTGTGAAAAAAAAGTAGTGGGAAAGAAGGAATTCTAAGCAGAAGCTAATACAGCAAGGAGATATCATCTGCAGGAATCTAACTGTTTCAAACTATAAAAAAAAAAAGAAAATTGGAAGTTGAATTATGCTTTTAAATCAGATGCAGAGAAAAATAGTTTGTCCATTCCAAAGAAATGGTCAAACTATGATCTGGGTATCTAAGTCCCCCAGGCTTGTGTGCCAAAACTTCAAATTAGTTTGACAGCTTCCTGGCCAAATTTTGAGGGGTGAAAAAAACCTCTCTAATTTGATGGAGTAGCCCATCGCTGTAAAGAAGCTTCAATTATGCAATCCTTCCCTGTGCTTCACAAAATGTAAGATTTTTGGATTTATATCTTCACCTTCTACAAATGATTTGAAATTAGCCAGTACTGTTACCCTGAAGAAATAAAACATGCAATTGATAAGATCATATTGTTATGAAAATCCCTTTATAAGCACAGTATAAGAGTGATTGTATAGCTTGCACTGATTTTCATATCTGAGCGATTCAAATCTTGAGAAAATATTTCTCATCTATATGGACTATTGGTTTTATGCTTTCTTTTCTAAAGTTTTGATTTAATAAGCATGGTTGCTGAATTCTGTTATTGGAGAATAGTAATTCAGAAATAACTCTTTTCTTGACTGAAAGAGTTCTTGCTGCACTATATATTAATGCACACAGAAATCTCCTATAAGCTTAAAGTTACTAATATTATAACACAATACAGCTGAGCTGAATAGAATAAAATCATGAATCCACTGTCAACTAGCCTGAGTGCATGCTGCCCCTTCAGGAGCTATGAGAGACGTGATAAATTTGTGACATTCGTCAAAATACCAGGTTCAAAGGAACATATGATCACTTCTAGCCTTGTATGTTTATTTTGAAGATTATGGATCTGCATACACTCATTTTTGCATTATTTTATTCTTCCTGGCAGTAAATTTTTCAACAGATTTTTTTCATCGAGAAGAATGAAACTACAATATTGCAATATCATTTAAATATTCCTTGGCCATCAAAAGTACATCATTGTATGTTGTTATGTAAAATAAATACAAATTAGTTTCTAGTACTTCCTGAAAAAAGTCCCACCCTATTAACAGTGTATTGATTTATATTACATCAAATCCTGCAGTTGTCCCTTATGTTTCTTTATTTTAATTACTATTACTACCATGAACTTTAGCCATAAATCAAGACCCTGTTGTAAAAGACTGAGAAAAAAACAGGACAAAAGAAAGCATATAGACTGAGCATAATAGGAGAATAGAGAGAAGCTGTTGTTCACAAGGAGTGAACCAAAAATTGATAAATGTAATAGGCGATAAAAATATGTAGCACATGAATAACACAGATGATGCCAATTTTGCTGCTACTTTGTGGACATAATTTCAGCAGATTTGAAAGAGGTTTACACCAGGATACTCCTGGGCAGACCAATGATGGAGGCAGGCTGCAAGCCAGTTGCATGTTTGAAGTGACCTGATGAGAGGAGGGGACAACCTGTGAAGGTAACAGAAAGCTTATGTTTCATTTAATAAAAAATGGGATCCAATGGAGGACTGCAATGGGAAATTTAAAAAAACCAAAACAGCAGGTTGGAAGAACAATCTTTACAGCATTGTGGAAACACTAGCAAGATTGCTGAACAAAAGCAAGATTGCACTGGTCAAGGCCAGAAAAGGATGACAAATGATGCTGGGAGCCTGGCTAAAAGCATGTCAATGCAGGAAAAAGGTGTATATTTGATATAATGTAGAATTAGTCTACAATACTTGGGTGTAACCTGGAGGAAATTCCACATGGAGACTAATATCTGCAGTTCATACAAGACCTTCTGATAGGAAAGATGGTGCTGCTGTTCGAAATGCTACAGGTAATAGAGAAAGATTTTGCAGGTAAATTTAAGAAAAGGTAACCTGGAGGTATCAGAGAAATAAGGTTTTAGCTTGAGCAGAAGGAAACAGGATTGGTATTGATAGTAAATTACATATCTTCCCAGTAGAAAAAGTAGTAAATTAGGTCACTGTTAGATGGGATTACCCCGAGGTATGGCATAGTGGAAGGAGGGAATGGACCAGGAGAGACCCTAGAGGGCCTTCAGCTAAAACCAGTATATGGAAAGGGAAATAAAAAAGCAGAGAATCAGAAAAGAAGAGGCCTGGGAGCAGAGAGTGAAAAGATTTCGAGAAGGAGACAGGTGCTGAAAGCGAGAGAAAGATAGAAGGTAAAAATAAAGTCCTTATAGCATAATTCAGCTCTGAAAAATCATTCTCATGAGGGCTGTTTCATTAGAGTGGGATTAGAGGTTACAGGAAAGAATTGGCAAATAGCTCAGCATGGCAATTGCAGAGCATGTACTCTGTGATCTTACTTCACTAGCAGCATAAAGTGAGGTTCAGCTGCTCAAAAATTAGACATTTAAGTGTAAGCAAGTCACCTTAGGCTCTCTTTCTAGCTAATTTATCTGATCTATCTTAAGAGATGATAAATCAAACTCTGGAAGAAGCTTCAATTGACCTGAAGGGGGACATAGACACAGAGTAATTACATGCACAAATTAAGGCAGAAATCCTATCACAAAGATCTGTGTAAATCTGGCTTCAGGTCATTGTTCTCTCCTCTTTCATGCTCTTCCATGAGTTGTCTTTGACTACACTGTCTATGGGAAGAGGATCAAGGACTCTTAATTTCTTTTCAGTATTGGAATTTTTTTTTTTTTCACCAGCTTAAGCACAGGTCTTAATAGCTACATTACTTGTTTCTATGCCCTTTGTCCATCTCACCACAAACCTTTCCTAATATTGCCTCTCCTCTTCATATAAGGTTACTACAGCTAAGACTATAGGGCAGAGGGATGAAATGTCTGTTATGCACAAGAAAAAAGTTTAAATCCTGAAAAATAATAATAATAAAAGAGAATTCATAACAACATCTATGTTAAGCTAATATTATTCTTATCTTTTATTTAAAAACCTATCTGATCACCTGTTCTACAAAATTCACCAAGCCTGCTTTGGGTGCACTGATCTGATCTGTTTTGTATACCCAAAGCACCCTTGCTGTGCACAGCACACTGAACAGTAGCTGTTGCAGTGCCTGCAAATTTCATATGCACTTAGAGTCTGTTTCATACGTTATTTTTCATTATATACCATTTTTGCACAGGACTGCAATGATTTTACTAGCACAGCACAAGTCTGACACCTGATAACCACCATAATAGCATCGGTCCACTGCGCAAAGCATCAACTTCTATTCTTAACTGATACTGTCATATCTATTCTGCTTTTATCTCTGCCCGATACACAACAGGCACCTGTACAAAAAGATATAAAAGGCACGACTGTTGGCCCTGTTACAAACACAGGGCTAAACTTCAGTGTTCCTATTCCTGGTTCTGCTGAAGGGTAGGTCCACATGAATTAGAAGACATTGAAAGATTTGCAGCTTTTTAAAAAGTAAGGGGGGGGGGGGGGGGGGAGTAAGTAGTGTGTTTCTATTCTAACAAGTTTTGTTTGTTATGGTATAATACATTCCTATTATTTTGTTCATAGCAACAGATCTTCATCCAGCCAAACCCTTCTCTTTGCTTGGTTTAGTCAATCTAGAATTTTCAAAACTAAATTAAACAAAAAATTAATTTACTTATGGATATGACAGTTTCCATACGTGCTTGAAACTATTTGACTCCGATGAACAAGAAACCATTGCCCTTGTATTTTTCTAAAAATCGTCAAGTTTAGTCAGAAAGTGAATCATGTCAATCTATAAAAACTTAACAGCAGCGGTAGGTTACATTGATTCAACTACTCATTGATACCACTTTATGTTGTCAAGTATTTGAAACAACCTTGCTTCTAAGGAAGTTTTCAGAGCACCAGTACTTAGAAGTGTGAAGGCTATCAAAATGTAGCTGAGATATACCTGCAAATCTCTGACTGAACTATGCAGTCTTTAAAGTAGACAATTCTTTCTCGTTATGACTGTACCTTTTGGTAAAGATCTAGAGAATCTCAATTTTTGGATTTTAAACTCCATATATATAGCTCTTTTTCCTAATGTTCTCCTAAGGTCATTTTTGAGATTTCTTCCATACTCCATATCTGTCTGATAGAAAAAAATGATTTGCAGCACTATTTCAGGACTTCTGGGAAAAAAAACCCCACTTTTAAATCATGACGTTTGATTTTTCATTGTTCCTAGTTTCTCAGAGTTCAGCTATCTAGTTCTACCTCTGGACATTCTAAGCTCAGTTTAATTTAATTTTTTTCTTGCAGCAATATAATCCAAGGTTGAGATTTTGTCTTCTGTGTCTACAAATACACTCTCTATGTGCTCCAGTCCTCATTATGTTTTCTTAACAGTAAACTAACTGATGGACATTTATTATCCTTTAATCCTTCTTAAAGACAAAGCAAAATTTGTGAAAGTGTTTGGGTACACTAAGAACACAAAGCCATTTGAAACTTATTTGTAAAATTAAATAGGTAAAAAGTATATAGGTAAAAATTAAATAGATAAATCCTAAGTTTGTTCCTTTGCTTATATTCAGTGTATTCTTTTAACTTGTGGCAGTAGGTAGTATTTTATCTATTAGTAGAATAAGAGCAACAGAAGCTTCACCAAACAAATGCTTTATGTATTTGTTTAACTATGGTTTTTTGCTTGAGTGACAATTTCATGTACAAATACAGTATAAAGGATACAGCAGGACTATTTCTGGAGGGCATAGTCGGAGGAACCATTGCTAAGAACTGTAGTGGACTGGGCATCTACACATTGGCAAGCTATCATTTTTCTCATGTAAGAGGGACAGCATAAAAACATATTTCACATGGTTTTATGTTGTATTTGTAAGACCAATATGCTTCATTCTGAATGAACTACTATCAAATTTTCTGCAGCTGATATATAAATGAAAACGGGAGTACTTTCTAAAATATTGTAATGGCCTAGGTTTTACTGACAGGGAAAGGAAACCAAGCATGTGAACCAAATGACAGTGGAAAGGAAATATTCTCCTTCTATGTCTCTGATTTCTACAACCTCTTGTCAGACTAATCTCTGACTAATCTCAGCCTCACTGTACCGTATGTACAATGTGTATGCACACACAAACCTTCTGGCTGAAGAGCATTCAAGAACAGCTTCATGTAGCAAGTTTCTTTTTGAGAGACTGAGAGCACATCATAGGTAAAGATTGAACTTGTAACAGAAAACTTAACCGTAGGGTTACTACCAGTGCTTCCAGAAAACTAGGGAAACTTAGTAGGTAAGCAATAAAAAAGGTGTTGATCACACTCAATGTCTATCTATTTACATCGGCATCTAGTGACTGCTGGCTTGCAAGATTAAGTAGTAAGAACATAGTACATCATCTTAAAACAGTCTTAAGATGGTAATTTTTTGTCCATATATGAGCGGGCATTGATAATGTGAAACAGTAAGAGGCACTGACTAGCAGTTACCTCACCTCTACTTTCTAAAACCCTGCAAGCTTTAACTAAAACACTAGGTTGAAGACAGGTTTCTTTCACAGGAATCTCAGTGATGTCAAAGTCTCACATGTCTGGAGCAGAAACCTCTATGCCAGCACATAAAGGTGACTTCAGCTGTGTTTTCCCACCAAAAGATTAAACACTTTGGAGAATACAGGTGGTTATCCACCCAGGCAGCAGGGTGGAAGAAAGACAATGTTGACTCATATGTTGAGTCAGCTTCCCTCATGCATTTCTACAATCCCACATATTCAGGAAGACAAAAAACTCTCAGGGAAAGTTCTTATTTTTTTATGATGGTAAAAAATGTGCAGTTTGAACCCTGAAGTCCTAGTGACTCACATCTATGAGCACAGCGCCACAGCAAATTGACAGCCTAAGTGCTCATTCGCAACTATCCCAAGGGACAATCAACTTTACAGCAAAAATATTATCTAAGTATAAGGACCACCTTTATTTAGGAAATACCAGGCCATCCATTCTTGTGAGTCACAAATTAAAAAGTGACAACAAAAATGAAGCAGTTGATTTCTACTAATAAGATTTGCAAAGATCGGAAATATTTTTAACTTGCCTTGCCTGTTTGTCGTTTTCTACTGTTGCTGAATGGCACATTTACCACGACACGTTCTTTCTTCTCAGATTTCTTACTGGGACGAACCTCTCCCCTCTGACTTTCTTTCTTCCCTCACACCAGCTGGAGAACAGGCCACTTCTTGCCTGGTTTTACATGTTCAAGATTGCACAGCAATTTGATTTGCTGACTTCATTTTATTTATGCAGCATTTTTCCATTAAAACGTTGCCCTCAATTACATAAAAGATACCCATATTTCACCTGTCAGGTGCCAGCCTCTCAGCAGATGCCATCTTGCCCCATCACTAATGATGATTATACCAGAGGTCATTGTTGGAGGCTTACTGTCATTTCACTGACACAATAGAAAATGCTTATAAAAGCTCTTCATTTATGCATTACGAATTTCCTCCTAATCTCATCAGTAATTCCACTGTACATTTGTAAAAGGAAAGCATCAATAAATTTGTTGACTACAGGGCTAATTTCTCATCATCAGCAGGGATTTCAGCCTGTGTATGCTCTAGTGACAGTGCATTTTTGTAGAATGTGATATTTCACCCCTGTGATTCAGCAGGTGGCCTCATTTTCGTTCTAATCATACAGTATCAGTATCTGTTCAATTTTTATCCTGAATCATATCTATTCAGGCTCTTGTCCTTATCCGACCTTGATAAACTGATTGCATTTGTGAAGCTTACAATTTGCTCTTTAGACTCTTTTTCAGATGAGTTATTGGTTGAGCAGTTGGATATACTTGGTTAATCTTCCTGTGCCTTTGGGCAAGAAATCATCTCTGCTGAAAGCTGCTGTGATGAAACTTAGAAAATGTTCTGCTTTACTGGGGGAGGGAGAAAAGGCGGGAGGTGGGGGATCTTTCAATGTCCTGTGATTCATTTTTATTTTGTGGCATTGTTGTATCTTCCAAAGAATTTTGAGCGTATTGTTCCCTTCTGAATAGCAGCTTATAGGAATACGTATTGTAGATTCTTTACAAAATTTTTCTGTCCCCAAGGGAAAGAGACTGCAACTTGCTGCTCATAATATTTATTCAAGTTACTGCTGAAAAAAGTTCTCTGAGTTGCAACACTAGACAATAAAAAAAAATTCAATGATGCTAACAACTAACTTCCACACTTGACATAATAAATTATTGTTTCTTATCCCCATTTAAATTTAGATTTCTCTCGTTAAATCTACAGAAAATTTTGGCACTAGTTTTTCACTGAACATCACTATAAACATTTTTTATAAGTCTGAGAAGAATAGGAAGAGGGACAAAGACGCCAAACCTTGGGGCAACTTCCCACCAAAATGGTAATAGATGCCAATGATAAATGGGCACAGGACAAAATCCAAACATCCTGGGAAACCATATTGTGACCAGACTGTAGCTCCACTCACGACACTGGAGTGGTGTGATCTCTTCTACATTTTGGCAATGCTTGTTTAGCTTGCCAGTAAAAAGTATTGTCGGATGGTAAGTGAATCAAACTCTTTTATGTGTTTTGTCACTCAGGAGCTAAGACTCATGGATGAGGTGTTGAATGTCTCTGTGAAAACCCTCAACCAGAGTTTAAGAATTATGGACATCTTTGAACATCACTCAGGACACGGACAGCTCTCACTATGGTGCTACAAAGGTAGGTCTGTAAACTCCTGGTTGACCAGACAAAGTGAGTTTGTTACTGTGGATTCACTGGGCAACTGCGAAAAAGAACACAAATAATTTGTATTCACATCTTAGAGCACTGCGGGAGAAAAGCCTGCATCACCACCAACTAAAACAACAATGAAAAAAACCACTCTTTAACAAACAGTTCTTTCAGCAGTCTCCTTCTTCAGAATTAATGGAGAAATAGGATTTGTAACAGCAGAGCAGAGGAGGTCCTGCTAACCTGCAATCCCTTCTTCAGCAGAAGGAAGTATCTTCACAGGATGCTTTCTGTTGCTAGTTTGAAAAAAAAAAAAAGTCTTAGATATGAAGATCTGTGACACAGGGGGTATTATTTGCTAGCAAAGAGACAGAGCTGACTAATGAATCAAGGAAGGCAGGACTACCTTCGAAACAGCCTCTTTCAAATATTGAAAGAAAAGAGCTAAAAAGAGAAAGAAGTAGACAATTAGCAGAGGGCAGTGTCATACCTCTGCCATGCTGCAAGGCTTGGTCTGCTACGCTGGGTAAAAAATGTAGTAAGAAGGTGGTATTTGAGATAAATGAGTGATTCCTGCCATCCACAAGGGAAAACGCTTCAGGGAAGAAACCCCATCTCTGCCAGTATCACCAGTGTCTTACTATAACTAATTATTTTGTGTAAATATTACATAATCGTGATTTTAATTATATATACATGTGCATCATAATTAATAATGCTTTAGGGAAAAAAAAAGCCCTACAATGCAACTGAAAAATGCAAGAATTCCAACTGCAAGTTGATCTTCAGCAGGTAACAGCCTGATGCCTCCTCTGCAGGGAAGCTCTTTCAGTTGCAGGGACTGTGGTTATTACCATTATTTCAGGAGCACAGCACTACTATTTACAAGCAACTACAGGTCTTGGTCTCCATTGTGTTAGGCATAGCGTTATTAGTGCTTGACTTTCGCCGGCGATTATGCTAAAGAAGGCTGATACTGCTGGGTTCACAGAACTACCAGAAAATGGAGGAAGATGCAGAAGGTAAACAGAGTGGTAACTGAAGAGGAAAGAAGGGCCAGGTTTCAAGAGGAAAAGATCATTGGAGAGATTAGCTGAGTGAAAGCCAACAAGTTACATTAGTTTGTTTCTCAAGAATATCTGATTTGTGGCAAATTGAGTGATTATACACGTTAATATTTATTATGCTTTTCCCTGGATTGTTATGATAAAAACAAATATACCTTTACTTTTTTTTTTTAATAGAATATGCATGTTTTTCCTCTGAACTTCAAAACATGTCACCGCACTGGGCCATAGCTGATTTTCCTGAAAATACTTTCAAGCAAGTTTTTGATTAATATGGTTGATGATTCATCTAATTAATTTAGATGAATGTATGAATACCTGCAAATATTTTAAGTCAGTAAACTCGAAGGCTGCTTTAAGACTACTGGTTACCTGCTCATACACAAGTGGTAGCACATCCTTTCATTGGGCATAACTATGACCTTGCTAACAAATGTATTTGATAAAACGCTGATTGCTGGGGAAGACCAGCAGGACAACAGTAAGACAAATTATCAGCTTTGTCATTTGGGAAAATACAGTGAACATTTTCCAACCTTACATTTAAAGATAAAATACTTCCCCCCCCCCCCGCTTTTGATTCTAAGCTTTCCAGTAAAATACTAGAAAAATACCCCAAGTACCTTGCCTATCCCATACAGCCAGCTTTTCCTTCATCACTTTTGCTCTGCTGCTCGACAACTTTACAGTCAAGCACAGTAAAGAAACCTGAAGGAAAAGCATGGAGATCTCAGTTAGCATGAAAGCAAGATGAAAAATGAAGCATTAGAACAGCCAAAATAGATAACAAGAAGGTCTGTTGAATGTCTGGCTTTCTGCTTGCCAAAAGAAGTGGAAGCCTTAATTATGATTCATGGAGTCATTAATTCTTTTTAGGCATGAAAGTTAATGGAATAATGATTTTTAATCGCTGTGGGATGATTCCTGATGTGCCTAAACAAAAATAGTACTGATGATGTATAATGCATAAAGAGCATTTCAAGAGAAGGAGTCTCACTGAAATGAAAGGATACTTAAGGACTAAGTGTTCACGGAGTGTCTTTTGCAGTTTCAGTTCAGGACACATGCACTCAGGAGCCCACGCTCCCAGAGCCACAACCAAAGTGCAGCTGAAAGTGAAGGGCCACTTTTGCTCCTGCCTGCTTTACATGAAAATAACAACAATTTGCACTGATTCTTTTGACGATCTTTCTCCTCGATAGCTGCCTGAAATGTGGTGATTGTTGCAGGGCTTTCTGTGGTGGAGATGAAAACCATGTCATTAGGGGCAGCCTCTGCTTAGCTGCAGACTGCCTTTGGATTCAAGCACACCAGCAGCAACTTACTGGCGAAGTTCAGCTGGATTGATTCATTTCAGCAGTCATCTTGTGTTCTTTCTGTTCTCATTCAATTAAAGTCATTGTAGCTAATTAAAAAAAAAATGTTGGTTTTATTTGGATGTAAGACATAATATTTTCTAAAATGAGATATGATTAAAATATATGAGACAGCTATGAAGATTTGCACAGAACAGCTCTACAGCCTGCTTGTGTTACCTTGCATTGTAAAATATAAATCTAAGCTGAGTCCTCTTCTAGCTTATTTTTTATTCTTGTCTATGTATGTGGCCTGTGGAGCTTGTGATATATATCACTTCTTACTGTTTGCTCCTGTAGTTTTAATTCCGTTCTCCCCTACCTCTGTCCTCTCCCTCCAACCCCTTTTTGATTTGCTTTATGGATCGAAACAGGCTGCTTGACACGGTAATATTTGACTGCTGTTTCTAGAGTTGATTAAGCATTTATCTATTTATTTCCCTTGAGTGCCAGACTACCGCTCCTCATTTCTGATGTCTCCAGTGTAGATGCCTGTATCTGAACTAGTCAATGGAAAGTCCAAGGCACCTCTGCGACATCGTATGTTTTTCTGCTTGAACCACCTCCTTCAGGATGAGACAGATGGCATAGGGGAAGAGGAGGAAGGATTTGCAAGGCTTCATTACAGACCCCCCTGTGCTCAGCACTGATGCAGAGTCAGCGCACGCTGCACAGGGGCAAGCGTAGCACACTGGGATCAGCTCACACCAAGGCTTGGCCAGTGCAAGCAGATTTGGGCTCTCAGAGATGGACTTCAGCAAAGTGTTTGAGACCAGTACTACCAATATGACAAGAAAAAACTTCTTGGTTAATTCAGGTGCAGTTTTAAAGTAGGCAGTAGTCGGAGACACAAAAAAATAATGCCAGTTCTTGAGCTCAATTCACTTTCACATGAAGAGCACAGTTGCCATCAGCACTCTCTGCCTCTTGTCTATCAAGTTACAAGGACTCCTTAGAATTGGCATTACAGCTCTAGAGAAACCCTGCTAACAGCGTCTGCCTTGTATTGCACTAGGTCTTCTGTTACTGATGTGCGACGGTGCTCAGCACGCTCAGTGACTCCTGATTTTGCTGGCAAGCTACAGATCCCCACTTTTTCTGTGAAGTACTTAAGTTAAAGTTTAAAGGAGATAATGCATAAAAAGTATGATTTAATCACAATGTACTATTTATTTACAGTGGCCTGAAGATAATCACCGAGCAGCAATTGGTGAATTACTTAATTTCCAGAGCACCTCTAAATAAGCCTAAGTTAGCTCAGTTCCACATGCCCTCAACTAATCTAATGATAATTTTGAAATCCAGCTACTTTAACTATCTCATGTAGAACAAACTGTGCCAAAAATATAGCTGACAGCTATAAAATATTGCCCAGAGAACTGAAAATACAGGTATTATGTCACTAAGGGTACTATTACTCAATTGAGATAACTTTTTCAAATTTTATTTTATTTTGAGTATTTCCAGGGGTGGAGATTCGACAGAATCCCAAGGCAACCTGTTCTGGTGCCTGACCTCCCTCATGGGAAAAAAAAAAAACAACCCTAACATCTAATTAAAATTTCCAATGTTGCAGCTGGAGTTCGTTGCCTCTCGTCCTAGTGTGCACCTTTAAGAGAAGTTTGGGTCCCTCCTGCAACCACCCACTGGGTATTTGTAGACAGCAATAGGATCCCTGCAAAGCCCTCTTTTCTCAAGATTGAACAAACACCATTCCCTCAGCCTCTCCTTCTACATCATATCAACAAACATAGCTGGGTGAAGTAGACAAATAAAAAAGTGAATAGAATATTTAGTTATTGTTATATACTCATGGATTAAAAGGTGATCAGCTGGAATACTACTCTTCCTTGTATGCCCAATACAGAGAATATATGACCATGAGCATTTTCAGAATCAAATTTGTCTCCTAAGTGAAATACATTTCAATTTCTAATGGTGAAGAAGAAGAAATATCTTCAAAAATTAGTGGAAATTCTTTGCTGTCTGCTAATCTTGCAGACCCAATACTGCTTGTAGATCCAGTCACTTTACTCCTACTCATGGGTTTTGCTTTATTTGAGGATAAATTGCAATAGTAAAAAAAAAAAAAAAAAAAAAAATTCTCTAAATTTTTTTAATTGGCACTCTGAAACATTTGTGGGTAGTTTAAGGCCACTGTAACTATTTTATTTTTATCTCCTTGGTCTAGCCACTGATCATATCAGTGCTGGCCTGAAAGGGAGGAAATGAATGTTTTTTCTTTGGTTTTTTTGTGCAGCCAGAGCAACCTGTCAGGTGGTACATGACCTTTACTGGACACATATGTCAGTCCTAACATGATCAAGGGGTTCAACAGATGGATCAATGACCAGTTAGAAGCTTCCAGTATGACCACCATATACAGGCTAGGACTAATACTGGAAAGAGTTCTAGCATCTCCCCATATGCTTCTTCAAGAAGGAAAGCAAGTGTTTGTGCTTCTCTTGGATTTGTGTTACAATTGGCTAGGGGGTTAAATGATCTGGCTTTTATACCTCTAGCAAAAGTAGCATCCCCTCGGTAGATATATGTCAACAAGAGAAGGGAAATAACTGATCATCCAAACTAAACTGCAATGCAAAGATTTCCTTTTGGGATGAACAGTAAGAAAGAAAAATAAAATACAGAGATTCTAGAAAACACTATTAAGGCAGAAGTATAAATGTCTAATGGACTGGTGAGCACATAGAGGTGAACACCAGAAAAACATGAATCCAGAAAAGAAAATAATTTTTGTTCAGGAAATTTAAATGGAAATTTCTAAACTAAAAACTGAAAATCCTATTAGGTATTGCATACTTTATTTTGTTATACATGAGTTAAGGTTTGCAAATGAAAGCTCGCAAATCACAGTAGCCTTTGAGGAAGGCTTCTCAATCTCCACTCATACAGCATTATTATTATTATTATTATTATTTAATCTTTGTATTGTTTTTCTATTTATGCATGCCACTTACTATCACACAAGCTTGTGTAAACATTCATAAGTTGTTCGTAAACAGATTCTTACAAAAGTAATGTTATAGTTTACTGACAGCAATTATAGAAGGCTTCCTGATGGATTTCTTTGAAATCTGCTTCTCACTTCCATTGGATTTGTCAGCCCTCCACTTCCACTGAAAAGTGTACCCATTGTTAATTTGTGGTGGGAGAGAGAAGTGACTTCTTAGTATGGAGAGTCCTACTGTTTTTGAATTAAAAGATATATTTTTTTTATGAGAGGGTGTTAAGGATAATTTTTACATTTTATTGTTTTTCCAAAGCAGACTAGTATCCTCCATATTTTTTCACTGTACTCCAGTGTAATTAGGCCTTCCAGGTCATCAAGAGAAGGTTTGTCTGTCCATAGGCATCTGTGAAGAAAATGATCACTGTCTTTAAGACTGTCCTCTTTCTCTCCCTGGTCTTACTGCTGTTCACTGAATGTCTGAGGTGCAGTGAGAGCAAGGAAAAGATCAATCTTATTAACACCAAGAGAGGCAAACAGAATAGAAAAGCTTTCCCAAACCTTTTATCAGAGCTATGATATAGAGAATACAATGGGGAATCAACTCCAGCCCTGTGGAACTGCATATATAAGCACTGACAAAGTACTGTCTGCCTAAGTTAAAAAAAGATACCCTTTCAATATTTTATACATATAGAAAATGAGATATATATATATGAGACACTAAAACAAACCAACCCAGCAGTGTTTCCCTAATTGATGCTATGCCTTCCTCTCAAACAAGCCCTCCTTTCCACAGGTTAATTGTCTCAGAGCAGGGCACAGCTACATCTGTGCTGCTCCTGGCTCTGGAGGTAACTCGGGTGAGTCCAGCTTGCGGGTCTCTGCTCCACGCTTCATCATGTGATGCAGAGTTAACACCTCCTTTTATTCTTTCTTGCCTTACCCAAAGAGCCAGTCCAGACAATTTACAGGGTAGTCACAATCCTAGAGTGCATTTACAATACATGAGAAAAGATATTTTGACTTTGACATATGGGAAAAATAATCACAATTCACTTATCTTGGAATGTGATGGACTATCCAAGCAGATGCAATAGAATGGTTAAACTACTTAAGGCGTATATTAGGTGACACTACCACGTCCGAGACTGAAAAAAAAGACAGCAACTAAAGTGATTCTGGATTCCCTGTTCTCTCATATTTCCCATGCTTGGTTTAATAAAAAGGGCATAGCCCCAGAATTCGGTAGCTCTCTGCACTGCAGAGACTCTCTGCTGACTGATTTCTTTGTTCAAGGCAATAGAATGGAGATAAAGCAGCCAGTGATGATATTTGATTCTCATTTATGTTCTATACGCCTCGGTATCTCTCACCTTTTGACCCGACTGATCCATGTCTGTTAAGAAAACCCTACAGTCAGTAATGAGGACAGCCAATTCCTTTTTCTGAAAGGTCAAGCTCAGAAGCAAATCCAACTTCTAGTTTTCTAAAGTGCTAGAAAAAAACATTCCCTTCACTCTACTCTGACCCCAGGGCACATCTGATCTGGAGAGAATAACTGCAAGTTAGGACCGGTGCAAGAGACTTCCAGCATTCATGATCCAAGGGGTCTACAAATAGCCCCAAATAGGAATCCTCTTGTGTGAGCATTTAAAATTGTTGAGAGAATTGCTGATTCAGTGATATCATTAAGCATGAATTTAAATGCTGCAGTTTAAAGCTGAACTTGCATCTGCATGCTTTCTTTTTTTGAGGGGTTTCTTCCTTTATGGGTAGGATAGCGTAATGGATAGCTTCTGAAAATAGAAAATAGAATATATGTTTTGCCTGCAATGGATACATATTTTCATGCCCTAGGGTACAGAGATCCAGGAAGGAAGTCTGTGAATTAGCCTGCCCTGAGGTCTACGGTACATCCTTTTGGAGTAGGCGTAGACAGAAAGAATCTTTGCAATAAGCAATGTTAATGCAGGGGCCAACGTCTGTAGAGGCTGTGTCCTCACTTCTCCCCTGGTACAGCTAGAGCCTGTCATCTCATCCGGGGCAGGTTTTAGCCTCAAGTTAGGTTACAGGTATCCTACAATATAACACTTCCAGCATTCTTGAAGATTTTGGGTCAGCTTTGTCTTTGTTTGCAGTCACAGTCTGACTTTCTTTTCATTACTAAGCTGAGAGCAAAAGGCAAAATATTCTGAGGAAAAATATTTTTCAAAATCTGGAGATAAGAAAAGAAGTGTCAGAAGAAGAAATTTGATATCCTTCAAGCATCTCAGCGCAGCTGAGATAGACAAGGACAGAATGCAGGATTACTGTTTTGTTTCACAATAAAAACCACATGATTTGATGATATTCATGAGAACAATTTAAGATTTGTTTCCCCTTAAGAAATTAATACAACTTTTGAACTTTTAGAGTCTGCATACAGACACCCTTGCATATAGCACTGTGTGAAACCGTTCACATATTGGCGAATGAGCATGCTATTTTCAGCAAGGCAGCAATATGTCAGGTTAAAACTAAAAGTAGGCATCGGAGAAAACAGTCTTTGGTCTATGTCTGGAGGTATAATCTTCTAGTGCATGACCAAGTCAAAATGACTCAATTTTATTGGCTTTCCAGCTCTATATTGATCTTTTAAATAAGGATATATGAAAGTAGAGCAAATCCTTATTTATACTGGTAATTCTTAATGTCAGAGCAAAACTGATGTTGACTGAGGCTAGAGACCAGTTGGAAAGTTTGTTTAAAAGCATCCTTGTGGCACACAGACCAAATTTTGACTGGCCCTAGGGCACCATACATATACTGTACACATACAAGCTATTGATTATATTCCCAGATACGTGCTTTCTGAACATCATTTTTTCAGAGCTGAAAAACACTGAATCACAAAAAGTTACGTTTCAGCAGTTAACTTGCTGCACGTTTTCTGAATTCTTTTAGGAGGAAGAAGGTCGCACAGTTGCACCCACTTCTCTAAACAGATTGCAGTACCGAGTACTAAAAAATACTGGGTTTATACCAACAGTTCTGTTTTTCTGTGGTCCCCTTCCTCACTGAGGAATCAGAACTCCTTTAGACTGAAATATAAAGTAAATGGATGAAACTTGAATAATTAATGACTTGAAACAGAAGGAGTCAGTGTTTTTACAAACCACCTGGCACTAATTTTAAACAAAAGGAATGCTAATGCTTGGAGAAAAAAAAGAGTTTCTAAGGTCCTCTTAAGTGTTTCAAGCCAATGATTTGAACATCTGGCTAGGAAAGCTCATGTTTGAGCCTGGGAGGATTAGGTTAAACAAACCTGTCTCTGGGGTACAGAGGACTTGAACAGAGTCAGCATATTGCACACCTGAGCCACAACAAGTCTTAGGAAAAATTCCTGGAGAAGTTCATATGTTAATACATATACGTAAAGCTGCAAATAAAATATAAATCTTAAGAATTCCACATTAAAGAGGAATACGTATCTATTATTATCAGTACATAGCTGCCTGTTACTGAGTGCAACAACAGACTTCTTGCTCCTGCCACTCAGCCTTCAGAAGCCTCCTCCAGACAGAAATGAATGGTCCACAGGCAGCCAGGGGAATTGGGGACACTGAGGGGATCCAGCTAATCAAGTTCAGCCTACTGAAAACAACTGAGAGCAAACCCCATGGGACAGCAAAACTACCAGAGAAACTGTAAAGCAGTAAGGGAAAAACAACCCCCAGAAAGAAAACCTCAGACTGATGAATACCTTAGTATTCATCTACCTCCACGGTTTTTACTTACATTCCTTTCCATCTATTTCTCAACCTCCTCATTTTATTTTTTTTCCCTTTTTTTTTTTTCTTTACAGGAAAGTGAGTTGTCTACAAAAGTCTACAAAATATATTCTTAAAGTAAAATTTGGCTCCCTACCCCTGTCTCTTTTTTCCCGGATGTCTGAAAATCCATGTCTAAAACTAAGCAGTGTGCTCACAAAAAGTTTATGCCTTTTGGATATACTGATTATAGATTTTGAAGGGATTATTCAGTTCTGAATGCAGGGGCAAATATTGTTTCTCTTCACAGTTGTGAGCTTTCCCTTATTGTCTCCTGTGTTCCACACAAAATTGAGCTAACGCATATTGAACAACAACAACAAAAAATCCAAGCAGAAGAGCAATTACTCTGAAATACTTTCATTAAAAATATGAAAACCAAAAGCCAAATCAACAGCAACAAGAAAACCTCTTTCCCTTCCTGAATCCATTTACAATTACTCACTGTAGTGGTACCACAAGAATCCAAAGAGAAAGAGATGTGGCCCATCCAAGCTTTACATTGAATTATTCTGTAGGGCAAAAAAAAAAATTATAACTACTGCCTCATGCATTGAAAAGAATTCAAATCAATCCTGTAGAATAAGGCCTTAAGGTTACAGATGTAGATTGTTTGCAATAAACCTAATACATCTCTCCCAGCCTTTTTATTGTAGATACTGCTGATTGATTTGCTGTATTAAAGTGCAGCAGAGATGGTTGTGATATGAATTAATATTAACTGGTGAATAACATGTATATAAATGTGTCATAACCCATTTAAATCAATGTTAACCCTTCCCCCTTAGATCAGGAGATCTCCAAACATATTTCTTTAAATGTGAAAGTGATAAGCAATGTACAAAATGAATATTCTGATTTATTTAATGTCATTTTAATGGCTTCAATTTACTTTATTTCTTAAACAAATGTCAAGTTCAGTTGAAGATGATAAGTCTTGGCTATTGTTGTAAGTACATCTTTTGTGCTCGAAATTACTAACAAAATGTTAAATCAGGCTTATTTCCTGCCCAGTGCTATTAGCTATCACTTCAAAGTAGAGGTCCTAAGATTTAAAGACAGTTTTTGAACAGTCAAGACCTCCCTGTGGCATTAGAAATTAAACTCACTTTTTCTTCTCCCTTTTCTCAGATTGCTTATTCCATCAGGAGCAATTTACACAAATTAGAGTCTGTGTGTTCTGAAACTGTAACTGTTTCTCCAGGACAAGTTAAATGACACTGTGTCACTAGTTGCTATGCCCCTATCAACGTCATAAGCAAACTTTAAACCTGAATAAATTAAACCTAGAAACACTGCATTTGTCAGACTGGATCAGACAACTGGTCTATCGCAGTGCCCTGCCTGCCACTGGCAATGATCAAACACTTCATGCTCGAGCAAGACAAAATACGCCTAGTGCACCCAAGGCAATATTCGCCATAGGAGAGAGAAAATGCCTTCCTGACCTCTGCAGGTGATGGATTATCTCCCTGACGCTTAAGATTTTATTATGACTTTGCTTTTGCTTCTTTAACGAGAGAGGTAATGGATATCAAGTCAGGATTACTTATATGCAAAATCAGACATGTGCTCTTTATTAAACCTGATTCTTCTTTCCCACAATGGAAAAAAGAATCTTGAAGGGGCTCATGCATGATTTCACAGAAATCAAAATAGCTCATATCAGTAAGTGAAGGATCTGAGGACAATCTGGGCCAAACTGTCACCGTGTCCACTTCTGTAGCCTTCAGTGTGTCCTAGTCTTCCCAGCCAAGTTTACCAAAGGGTTTCTTGTTCTTTCAGTAGTGTAACAACCCCATCCTCCACTCAATAATATAAATAAGATTCATTCCCCCCCCCCCCCCCCCCCATTTTCCACAGCTCTGACTGCTTTTATTATGTGAGGGGTTTTTTGGTTGGTTGGTTTTGGGTTTTGATTTTGGGTTGTTTGTTGTTTTGGTTTTTTTTTTTAACTATATAATAGCTCCTCATTAGACTAGGACATTCCTGAGTGATGCTATTTATTTTACATACATCTTTGTGAGATGTCTGTTTCAGTCACAGCAACATTTGCCTTAAAGTCATATGATCAAAGATATAAGACATAATGAAGCAAGAGAGTAACATTATTTGGTTTGCAATGTCATCATTATGACTTTATTGCTTTCTGGCTTTTTTTATTTTCTTATTTGAGAGGATCCTGTGTGGGTTATTTTTTAGCTAAACTGTCACAAACAGCACAAATAATGTGAAACAGAAAACTCCCACAAGAAAACTTTTTCTTTAGAAGTGCCATTCTCTCCATCCTCCTCTCACGAATTCTCATCTTTCAGATTAAAAAAAAACCTTAAAAATCAGTTATTTCAGTTATTTTCACCCATGAGCATTATACTCAGCTTGGCTGAATTTCATAGGGGACATAAGGGACAGAGGTGTCTACATTGGTATAGCTTTGTTTTTTAATTGCCCAGTCATGTTAATTAAGTAAAACAACTTACAGCACTGTTATTAATAAACATCTGACTCATTGCTTACTTCCTCATCCAGATCATTAGCCTATATGTTACTCAGTACTGACCTCACCTATATCATTGATTTTTCTCCAAGATGAAGATTCAAAATTGCCTTGTTCTCCTGTCTTTCACTTAAATAATCTTCTGTCGTAAAAACCAATTTATTCTGTCTTTTTCTCCGCCCCCCCCGTCAATAGTACTTTACAACAGGCCTTATGGTCTTATTAAAAAAAAAAAAAAATCAAAAGTAATTATATTTTTGAGCTCACCTTTATTTTTTCTTTAAAGTAGAAGACTAAGGAAAACCATGACCTCTTTAACCAATTTAAGAGCTATTCTTTTCTACATAAAACTAGCATAGTATTATACTATAGCTCTAAAATTTCAGTTAGTATCCAATGATCAAAAGAGAAGCAATGTCTTTTATTCTTCAGTTTTTCCTTATTTACTGAGCTGCTTAAATGTTGAGCTTGATTTCAGGGTCTGTGTTTCTGGTCTTTTTTCTGGTGAAGCTGCTTAACCCAGAACTGTGGAAAAGAACTCTGCTTTTTAAAGAAGAGTTGTCACTTCCCTATTTTTTCTTGACCAACGCATATAAAGGTAGGAGGTTTAAACATTTGGTTAAGAATATAAGAAATAGCTTTTAAAGATGAAAGCATCTCAACAATAGTTGTAATCATTCCATAAAAGAGAGGTGTAATTATGGCTGGTCCAGAAAAGCAGGTGGCAGTGGAAAGGCCATCAACAGTGCATTTATAAAGAAGAAAATTATATTTCAGAATGAAAAAGCACTACACTGAAACAGTTGCAATGCTCCATAAAATCACTGGAATTGAGCAACACATTAAGAATGCCATGTATCTCTTTTTCTTATGACAAGAAAATACATCTAACTTATTTAGCAGGATAATGGATCGTTTATGGTACATCCTTGGTGCACACTCTTCCATCACCTTCAAAAGTGCACAAATTCACTTTCAAAAGTTTGTGCAGTGTCCAGGGCCTTGAAAACCTGATAACACATTCAATGCAGCTGTTGTCACTCTGAGAGGGGCAAGCAAATAATTTGTAGCATTACTGGGTAAGGCTAGAACCATCTGAACTTATTATGGAGGAGTTATATTATTCATTAAAAAGCTTGAAACAGATGTTAGGGGGTTTCTCAGCATACATACAATGCAAAGCATTAAAACACCTTTACGCTTTATCTTATGTGAATAACTTTGCTCATATAAATTGGAATATGTCACCTTAATGTACACCTGAATATGTACTTACCATTTACATGAGCAATTTGCAGGATAAAAATTTATGAAAAGAATCCCTGCATTGGTATGACATTCAGCCCCTAAGTTTTTCCTAAACTGCACTTTTGGGGACCTAGATTTCAAGAAAGTAACCCCAAAACAGACACACTATGCAAAATATAATGAAAGATGAAGTGAACAAAGAAAAAGAAGCATAGTCACAATCACCATTGTAGTCTGTATGAAGTGCAAACTAGAGCTTTCCAACTTAAAAAGCAGAACCTGCACAAATTTTAACCAAAGCAAAGCCCATCCATTTTCAGCTACTGGTAGTACATATTTGCCTTCTAGACAGCAGCTTAGAGGACACTTTGCAAAAAAAAAAAAAACAACCCCAAAAAACCAAAAACCCTACCAGAAGTGCTAGTTAATTAGATAATATGCATCATCTGTTTCCCTTGAAAGAATACAAAGTCCCTCTAAGGAACCTGTGTACTGGTCTGCAAAAATTAATAATCAATAAACACATACAATAAATACACACAGATTGTAATTAAAGTGTACAACAAAGGAAATACAGCGTTGTTGGCATGGTCCTATCCCTATTTAATATATCTTAATTCATTGTCAAAAGTACAGTTTTTCCCTCTGTTTTCCAAATAAATCCTTATTTTACTATTTCCCATTGACAGTAGAATATTTTATATGAAAAGACAGTTAACTGTGAGCAGTGTGCTTCATCTCACTTAAATTAAGCCCTCTATGCGACACACGGTCCCAGAGGGCAACTCTTTCCACCCCTGTTTTTTAGGCGCCTATACCAGAATTAACCAAATTGCTTTTGGAGGTGCCATCTCGCTCTGATCACTGAGGCAGCAAGCATAGATAACTAGCGTAAACTACTAAATGTCTAATTTCTAGATTATTACAGTTAAGTTAAGCCTGCCCTTTGTGATAGAAGTTCGGTATTTTAAACAAGAATAAACACAGTGTCAGTGATATATTTCTGAGCACGTAAAGTTTGCCAAGCATGGAGCTCAGACAGTACATTTTCCCTAATGCTGAATATTTTCCTATGTTTGAATGTGAAAAAAAAAACCCCATGTAGGAACACTCCATCTATATAGTATATTTTACCAGCTTTTTTTGAAAGTCACAAGGACCTTCAGGCAAGATGCAGGGGGCCACATCTTGAAAGCACTGTCTGTCCTTGGTGAGCCCAGGACTGCATTACTAAGTCTTTACCTTGCCTAGAAAGAAGAGTGATTGCACACACTCTGCAATGCAACACGCTCTTTAATAAAGAATGAACTTAATAGTGGTGTGAATCACAAAACACAGCAACAAAGATAAAATTCACACATCCAATTTTGTGAAGTTTTAGAACACCCAAAGTTTTTAAAAGATAATACCCAGTGAAGGAAACATTCAGCATGTTTGAATGTCATTCAGCTTGCTTGGTATCTCTGGTTATTAGTTTGATGGAAAGCTGATGTATGTTAGCATCTAAGCTGTTTGGTAGTTTATACTGTAGCACTGAACCAGGGAGGACATTAATTCACATGGTGATTTTTGGAGCCAGACTATAATAGCTCATAAATATTATATATTCCATTATTTGCTTCTTATAAAGGGGATTACCATATGAAAACCCAAATATTGGCTGCATGTAGGAAAAAGGAATCGGAGTACGTGAAAGAAACCGGTTTGTAAATTTGGGAGACTAAAGAAGGAAGAACACATAAAGGTGACATTTCATGATTTGCTGAAGACAATTCATACCCAGGCAGAAAGCAACCGTGCCTTGGCGGCCGATTCCCATCATTTCCTTTGTGCTGGTGTCATAGCTGATGTGACCGCATGACCACGGAGCTACTCTGCCTGAAAAGCAACCCTGCAGAAAAGCTCAGAAAAGCTGAGTTTTCAAGCGGGTCTGCTCGCTGCTCTGGCATGCAGGGCAGCCTCACCAGTGCTAAGATGTGTGCAGCAGGATCCGAGCGGGGGACTCCAGGGAGTGGGAGAAGGGCTGCCCGAGGCGCGTGGTGAGGTCTGGTTTTCGCTAAGGAAGCGTGCCAGGGTTTGCTGGGAGAGGGTGTACTTATGTAGACGAAGGAAGGCTATGCACACCTACAGGAGTCCTTTCTGTAGCTTCATCATTGATTTAGGCACTACTTGCCTCTACCGACTTTTATACCTGCCTGGATGTTTAATGCTTGCAGTTGCACACAGCATAATCATCCATCCCTCTTTCTTTCCTTTCTTTCAAAATTCATACCCTCCAGTAGTTATTAAACTAGTAGATTCTGTAAAAGTTGAATAAATCAATCTGCAAGTTACCTTCCTGTGTGAGTGGAGGATCTCTCTAAATGTTATACAATCACTTAACTATTAATTCAGGAGCGAACTCAGCCTTATGCCTTCAGTCTCAAATAATATACTTCAGGATAACTACAGGCAAGGTGTGTATATGAGTGTGTGTGCGTATCTGTGCATGCATATCTATCTCTGTATATTTATATTTATGAAATAGCTCATATTCTACTGTTTGTTGATTATTCTCAAACCTAAGAAATATACAATAGAACACAAGTTATTTTAAAATAGAATACATCAGTCTCTTCATTCATTTGGTCCAAATTCCACCAGTGATTTCCAGAACCACTTATTTAAGGAATTTCTTTTTGGTATCTTTATTTAAGCATATTTCTTTTCCTTACCATTTCAAGCATCACTGAGCTCTTTGGTTGTCCTTTCCTGAGTTGTATAGAGAGCATCATTATCCTCTCCCACGACAATTCCCTGCTTAGCTGCCTGTATCACCTTCAAAACTTTATTTTAGAACTTACCTAATTAGCCTTTGATCCACTAATTGGCTATTATCTGCAGATCTCTCTGTTCTTTCCTGCACATACGATTTTGTTCCTTTCATTATGGGAACATAGAAATTGTCATACTGGGACAAAACAATGGGTCACCTAGTCTTGTATCCTCTCTTTTACTGGGGCCAAAGACAAGACATCTCAAGCAGGTATTCAGCACCCTGATCCTGCTCCTGTCATTCCCTCTTGTGTAAAGCTTCCACTGAAATAAAAGGCGCGTAACATTTTCCTTTTGGCTGTAGGTGTGCACTGAACAGATGTCTTCACTGAACTGTCCACAGTGACATTTAAATCTTTTTTTTTTCCCTGAGAGATTACAGCTAATTCAGAACTTAATCACATATACAAATAGTGTAGATGTCATTTCCAAACAGCTTTTATGTACTGATTTGGGTACAGTGCTCCTTAATGCTGCTAATTACAGGTTGGTTGTCCAGGGATACAATATAGGAAAGAAGCAAATCTAAGTTCTAAACTTTTTCCCAGCTGAGATGTCTTTTTTGGTTTCAGTGCAAAATGTATTTGCACTTATTAGGCTTAAAAGAAAGCAAGTATCATTATTTTATCGTAATGGCCTGATTCATTTTGCTCTGTTTTGAAAAAAAAAAAAAAAAATCTATCCTACCTTTTCAAAGATAGACCTTAAGAAATGAAGAATCATCCTCTTTGAAACATTTCAAAAGCTTGATTCCCAATATTGCCAACCTTATCCATTTAAAGTTTGTGAACTAGGCTCCAGAGACTCACAACTCTCATGAAAAAGAAAGCAAGACTCTTAACAAGGCTTCAACAGACTGCTGAAATAGTAAGTGGATGGTCTTACTTGTTATCCACCTTTAGATGCCTTAAAAGTTCAAGTTTTCACTGTTTTGAAAAAAAAAAAAAAAGCAGAGACTAAGAAAGCATCAGAAGATAAAACTAAAGAATGAGAATTAAGCAGAGCTCTTTATTTCAGTAACAAAATGAAGGGAAAGGGAAAGAGGAAAGAAGAAAGAGGAGTCCACCTGGAGAATTGTGTCATGTTCTGATCCCCACAACTCAAGAAAGATGTGTACAGACTGGAGAGGGTCCAAAGGAGGGCCATGAAGATGATCAAAGGGCTGTAGAACCTGCCCTGTGAGGAAAGACTGAAGGAGTTAGGTCTTTTCTCCATGGAGACGGGTCAGTTGGGACCTCATCACAGTATTCCAGTACTTAAAGGGCAGCTACAAAGAGGACAGAGGCTCTCTCCTCACAAGGAGCACGTGGAAAAGACAAGGGGCAACAGGTACAACTTGCACTGGGAGAGGTTTCATCTCGACTTAAGAAAGAATTTTTTTACAGTGAGAACAATCACTCATTGGAACAACCTCCCCAGGGACGTGGTGGAGTCTGCATCACTGGAGGTTTTCAGGATGTGATTGGACAGGGTGCTAGATAATCTCATCTAGGCTCCCTTTCCCACGAAAGTCTGGACTGGATAATGTGTTGAGGTCCCTTTCAACTTGGGCTGTTCTGTGATTGATTCTATGATTCTGTGAAAGAAGAAAGAGGAAAGGGAGAGGAAAAGGGAAAAAAGAAAGAGAAAAAAAGAAGAAAAGAGGAAAAAATAGAGCAACACTATTTTCCAACACCACAATGTGGAGCACTGCAACAGACACTGCTCAGAAAAACAAAGCTCTCCGCAGTGCTTCCTCCATGCGAAGGATGAAATGACTGCTAGCAGTGCTTGTGCTTAACTTGAACTCTAAATAAAACAAAATCTGAACACCTTCTGGTTGCCAGGGCTGAATAATTCCAGAGACCTTGCCGTAGTTTCTGTAGGTCATTACACTAATTTAAATTCACAATGCTTTCATCTCTGCTTTGAATGTAAAGCACTTCACACTCATCTGCGCTGCATTTCCTTTTCTATGCTTTTAATAGCTAGTTTCAGTTATTTCCCTCTCAAGCGCCTCAGAATTCATTCTCTCCTTGACTACTATTTTGTTCTCAGAAGAAAGCTGAGCTACCCCAACTAAAGATTATAAATAAAGAAGCTATGGGGATAAATTGTGACCAAAGTCACTAAATGGGTATCTTTTGGCTTAAACTGAATTTGTTTCCATTTATGACAAGGGAAAAGTTACACTTAATGCAAAATAAATTACTTTTAATATAAGGAAAATTAGATGGCTCTTTCAGCTGAGTCACTGTCACTCTGTGCATATATGTGTGCGTGTCTATACTCTTGATCCCTAGCAAATGCAAAGCTGTATGACTTGGTTTGACTAAAGGTTAATCCAGCTCAGTTGAACTACCAAGTGGGCAAGAAGTATCTTAAACTGATGAAACTTTGGCCAAAATATAAAGCTTTTTTTGTATGTCCTCTTCTTCCCTTCTCACAAAGATGTTCAAGTGTAGCTCCCATGCTCTCATTATGCCATGTGCTGCTGGGTAAAGTCCTTCACACCTGTGGGAGGACACGAGACAGTGAGGGCTTTGATGATGGTGTTTATTATGTTATGGTCATCCTGGGAACCAAACAGCCCCTCCTGCAGTGTCATGGTATGACGACATGAGAATCACTGTCCTCTCTGGCTTGGAAATGCTTCTGGAGCTCTCTTTTCCCTGTCAAACTGCCCCATGCAGGCTGTGCCCATGGTCTTCAACTATGCCTGAACCAGAAGACAGGCTTCAACTTTTTCAGTGTGTTGCTTCCAGAGAAGGAAGCTTGGCACTCTTAGCCTAAGTCCTCTTCAAAATTAATAAGACCAACAAGACTGCAAAGACCATAACCCTAAACTAGCCTGAACACAAAACACGGTGCCATACTGGCAATAACAGAAACTGAGGCCCCAGAAAACATCCAGAGTGAAAGTACGTTGGAAAGGGGGTAGAAAACTAGGCACAGGGACAACTGGGCTTGGTTATCAGAGCTTCTAAGAAACCACCCTTTCATGAGCAGAATCCTGAAAAACAAGTGAAGAAATACCCTCAGGAGCCACGTTTCTTCTTCAGAAAAGAGATGACAAATGTGAAGAAAAGCAAATAAGAAAAATGGAGAGAAGCATTTCTGAGCTACTTGAACAGCCAAGAAAGAGAACTGGCACAGAGAAAGACCATTGAAAAAAGCATCAAAGCCAAATGAAGACTAGAAATGACCACTGCAGAAGTGAAGACTTGAAATAGCTTTCAATAAAACTATCTTTTATTTTCTTTTTACTTTGCTTTCTTTTACTTTCACTCTTCCATCTTTTTATAAATTTCCACTCAGTTTTGGTTTTTTACTTTTATTTTTGCTCCAAATTCCCTTCTCGCACCTTTGCATTTCATAACAGCATGTGTTAATTTCAGATGTGTATCCTGTCATTACGCTACTCACTGGTTCCCACACTCTATTCCTAGTGAACAGTGAGATATTTCTCTACCAAGCCTAAAGAGAAAACTAAAACGTAAAATGACATAACTTTATGCTACTTGCAGCCTTTTATGCCACTGAATACGGACAGATTAAGCCTACAAATTACTTAGAACACCCTTTAAAAAAAAAAAGCTCATCTACTTCTGTCCTCTTTGAACTGGGGTTTTCCTTTTAGGATAATTTCTTAGAGTACATATAGCAGTCATAAATATCCAGCAAATAAATGAGCTTTGAAAATAGCCCCAGATACAATTTTCGTTAAGCATTATTTGGATTGGCAAACCTCACCCTATGAGTTTTTGAATACTCCACTGTTGTGGACTAACAATATCTTCCATCAGTTCTAACTAGACAAATAAAAGATGCCTACTTTTCCCATCACCAAAAACATGTCTGCCATCAAGATCTCCTCACTTTGTGAAATTCTGTGAATAAGTAGATACATGTTTTCCATTACTTTATTCTTTTAAATATTGCAATTGAACAAATTCCTTTAAAGGTTTTAAAAACCATTTTTTCAATTCCTGAAAGAAAGCAAGCTACAATTTTATATGTCTGTTCTCAAGTGATCTCCATAGTAACATATACTACAATAATTCTCATCGTTAATAGTTTTATTTACAATTTACCAAACTGCAGTCCTTAGAGGATCTTTTGTGTTAAAATATACAGGTTAACACAAATGGAACTTTTTCACTCAACTGAACTTCAGCACTTTTTAACCCTCTCATATGGAAACAAGATTAACCTTTTATTTTTCAGTTTTGCACTGTGTGTTTTTCTGGAAGCACTCTGTTTTTAATTTCTACTTACACGTGCAAAGTTTTGAGCAGAGTTGTTTCAAAACCTGCCACAACTTTTTGAGGGAATGCAAAAGGTTTTAAGATGGCTGCCAGCTTTTTCATACCAAATACCTAACCATATTTGGATGTTCCATTTTTTAAAGCCACAAAATAACACTGGAATACTATCTGTAGATGTGTATGATCCTAGCAACAGAAAATCCTCACAGCTTCTGATACTAGAATATAGGAACATAATTTTGCTTAGGAAAAACTGAATTCATTCAATTCCAGTAAGCATTTTTGTAAACTTCAGAAGACTACATTCCTTCCTACAGTTTTACTGTAACCTTGCAGGTAAGCATTCCCACAATTGAAAGAATAATAATTTCTCAATTTACTTTTATGGCCTGAAAAAATTGCAACTTTTACTCTTCTTAAAGGAAGGAGGAAATAGGTATGTGCGAGTCCTGCAACTGCCACACACAAAGGTGGAAGGTTAAATTGCCAGAAACATGATAAAACACAAAGACTCATCTTGCGGGTCAGCTGTGAAGCTAAATCATTTCATTTTAACAGAGGTAACTCAGAATTATGACATCCTTTGAAAGGGATGTTGGAGAAAGTCATTATGAAACCAGACATGTTCATGAAACTCTCCTTGTATTTCTAAAACTTGGTTCCTAATTTGAGAAATATAAAACCCCCACCAAAACCAAAGATGTCTGCAACAGACCCTGAAATGTGCTCTAACTGTATTCTGTTCACAGGATGAATGAGCTGTTTTTAAGGCCATATTTCAACTGAATGAAAGCTTGAGAATCAATCACAGGAATGAATATGATGCTATGATGTTTAAGGAATGTTATCCATTCCTCCTCCGTATGGGAAAACACTTCCCATAGAGTTTTGAGGGGCTGTCCCCTCCTGTCTAGTATTTGGGGTCTTCTGGTCTGCCTTGCGTGATGTCCCAGTGCCAATATTGCTCAAAGTCAGTATTTAGTGAACATGAAAGGAAATTTGTTTGTCTGCAGAAATCCATGAGATTATTGTGTTTTTCATATGTTGGTTACTGAAAACAGAAGCTCTTTCCCTTACTCACCCCCACCTGTCCCCATTGTTCTTAAGTTATTTACAAATAAGGTGAAAAGCACTTCACCAAAGCATTTAATGTTGGAGCTTATTTGTATGCAGAACACATGGTAATGAATAAGGTGCAGAAAACATTACTCTCTACAAAAATATGCTATGGGAATTATGGTGTCATCTTCAGAATCTGACAAATTGCCCAGTGTATGAAAAGTTTAGACACTGGTGGCTTACTTGGGATGCGCATGAGTGACAATAAAATCATAGGGTCTCCAAGACAAAGTTTGAATTTTGATTTGATTGCAGAGAAATTCTGGCAGGACCCTTTTCAAGCTGCAGTTGATTTCTTTAGCTAGAATTTGGCATGTAAACAAAGAGAAGATTTTGCCATTTATTTCATTCCATATTTTTGGATTTCTGTGCCATCTCCCTGATGATAACTTTTCTTTTTTCTTCCCTCACAAACTGCTCATTTCTGCAGTGGCACCTGGGATGGATGGCAAACTAACAACACAAATGCAAGTGCTACAAGGAAAACAAACCCACAAAGCCTGTTGCAATGTAAGGGTGCACACTGTTCCTTCTATCTTGGCATCTTTAAAGAGAACTCACCCCCTCAACTGTCATTTTTTACTCCAAGATGATTCATCTCCTTTCTTCTTTGGAGTAAAGACTACAACTAAGCCAATCAGTTGCTGTGGTTGTATGAGGTGAACATTCTTCCTATTATAGCTGTAAAGTGCAGCAAATTTGAAGCTGATAAGTGTGAAGGGTGTTGAGTTTCCATGCACGGCTCTCACATCAATGCTCAAACATACCTAGGATGCTTATTTCTTCTACAGTGTTCCTTAATGATCTCAGAGCCATCTTTCGATGAACATGTATGGGAGGCAAGGCGCTCACAAAACTTTCCTATATCCTGCCCAAGAGTTCCTCAGACATTCTCCATTTTGACCCAAAGTAATAAATTACTTAGCACCGTATTAACCCTCTCAACTTAAAAAGCTTGTTTAATCCTGCTAATGGGAATAAGAGTATGCACAAAATATTCTCTGGACTGAGCCTGGAGTTGCGTACCATCAAAAAACCAAAAACCTCTGTCCCTAGTGGTGCTAAAAGATGGCTTTCTCTGTTTTTAAATTAAAATGAAATCTTAAGAGGAAGCTGCTCTCAGTTTTATGAGTGTAAACTGAGAGTTACTCTGCCTAAGGATCCATATTCTTTCTCTTCGTGTTTATGGTAGATGAATGGAACCAAGAATCTAGTTCTCAGGCTATCTACCATCCTCCTCCTTTTTTAAATGGTTTTCTTCACATTTAATGGATTTAGTCACCTACTTCACATGAGGAGATAGTGGGTTTTCGTAGAGCAGAGGAGGGCCTAGCTTTTGGTTTAGTGGTAAAAGCACCAAAATCATCCTTTTGCATCTTTTGAATGAAAACTGCAAATTTACTTTGGGGTGTGGTAGTTTTGATCTTTTTTCCTCTCTTAGAAAATATCTCAGGCAAAACAAAATGTTTGCATAGGCATCTAGAAATGTTCTTCACTCCCCAGAAATGTACACAAAGAAGTCAATAATTTTTTTTTAAAAATAATGTTAAGTATGGAGAATCTATCTCAGTCCAATCTACATGCCAAATGCAGCAATCCACTCTAGTCTCAATCCAGAAAACAATGAATCTTTGCATTATCTTACTGAAATCAGCAAGACAGGGTTGGCTCTTACTATTAGACTCCTATTAACATTTTATTGGATCAGGGCCATTAAGACTTTCTTTAATATGCATGCTTATACCACCCAATCACAAAAACCTGCCAGTGTCATTGCAAGCACCGCAACATCCACAGAGCTGTGAGTGCCTTTGGTTCATTTAAACTGAAGCACGTTCACAAAATACTCACTCAAAATAAGAGTTGCAAAACCCCAAAATGTTATGAAACAAAAAATCAGATAGGAAAATAACAAATTACACAACTTTTGCACAGTCACCCACAAAACAAGCTCTGCCAGTCTGAGGTATGTAAGGAAGTCTTTTCAGTCAGACACTGAGGTGTCCAAATGATGGTCAGAAATGTTCAGCTAGATTCCAAGAAGAGAAGTATTTTGGAGCGTGAGATAAAAGCCTGAGTGTCACAGGCCCCTAGGGGCTTCTCATGAACAGATAAGACATAGGTTTTATCTTACAATTTTATCACATTTTCCTGTGCCTTTGGGATTCTGTAACGTTAGCGTGGTTTTATAAGGGACCCAGTGGGATGGCCTATTCTTTCCATTTCACTGGGGGACCACAGTGCTTGGAAGAGAGAATGTAATTACTGGGATTTTATACCTTTATTCCTGTTGAGTGACTAAGAGTCTTT
The DNA here is from genome assembly GCF_026419915.1 of Harpia harpyja. NCBI lineage: Eukaryota > Metazoa > Chordata > Aves > Accipitriformes > Accipitridae > Harpia > Harpia harpyja. The sequence continues at coordinate 7,416,346 of NC_068943.1, forward strand.
GCCTTAATGTGATTTTGAATTAATATCTTTTGGGGAGTGCGGACAGGAAAGACAGTCTCTTTCTGGATTAAAAGAATAGATATTAACGATGAAAACAAAAAGAGCTGAACTGGGATGTGGACTGGGCATATGCTAACAATCATGTTGTCCTTTTCAGATTCTTCTTTTAGAAAGGTTACAAACAAGACAACATGAAAAATACTGGATCTGCTGAAGGAGAGTGATAAATAATGTTGTGACTTATGCCTTCACAATGTTAGTTCTCTTACGATATTTGTGAGCAGGGCTTGTTTGGGGGCATACACAAATGAGTTGATGGTCTCAGTTCAATGAGCCAGCTTCTTTTGTTTCACACAAAAAAACCACAGGTTCAGATTGCTGCAGATTCAAAGTTGAATGACCAGAAGATTATGGGTCATGAGGCTGAAAGACTCCATTCACTTTAGACATCGTGCTTTCCAAGTGTAAAAAAACCAAAACAAAACCACAACTAGATATATGTGTTAGCAAACGTGTTGTGACACTGATTCCACAGAGCCTGTTTTGTGGATAAGCAAATGACTTCAGCTTCTACTGCTGTCAGTCTAACACCCTTTCAGAAGCAGTACATTTCACTCAAGGAATGTTAGCAGAAAGCTGACTCAATCTGTAACCCTAAATGAGGCCATTCACTCTAGCGAGTGAGAAAAAAATGTTCTTGAATAACTACACAACTGATTTTGAAAAACAAGCACAATCCAGGTTTCAGCCCTACCTAACGTGAGTGCTGCCCTCCAGACCCGATGCAGGTAGGTACTAACCAGAATTTCTAACGTGCCAGTCTGGCGCGCTATCTGTCGGCACGGCAAAACATGAGTTCTTCGCAGCAGCTGACAGAGGGTGAAAAAAGTGTGTTTTTAACTCCGCATCCTTCCAGACTTCCTAAATTACAGCAATGTCAGACACATTTTAGTTGTTTTCGGGAACACACAAAGTCCCACCTGGTTTGCGTGAGTTCCTTCACAGACTGCCAAGCACGTTTTCTGGCACCTATTCCAGGTGGCATTGTCAAACAGGGGCCCTGTTACTTCATGTACAGCGTGCAACTGTGTCACAAGGTACACAGTAACACATGCACTGCACTTTGCTTCCAAAAGAGTCTAAGACTATGCACAGTTATAAAGCTTCTTCAAAGAGATTATATTTCAGCCAGAGTATCACCTCCTAAGCGTTGCGTTATTTAAAACTATAATGCTCCACGGTTGACAAACATACAGGTATTAACCTTAATAAGGATTGATCAGATGGGTAATTATCAGTTGCAACTGTGCTATGTCATGTATTACAATAACAGCAATGCCAGCCATTTTATGTTGTGATTCTTCTCCCAAACTGTTAATGCCGTAAGTTAATGATTTGATAAAGTTCAGATTGCTGATATAATCAGATCACAGCTGCTCTGGTAATGAGTGCTATAGAGATGTCTATAAGTAGGTTATCTAATTAAGTATTAACATATCCATTGCAATATCCATCATTATGCTCTAACGCTGTCCTTCCCAAATACCCATTTTGGGAATCCTTATTAGTATAATTTGCTCTGGGGCTCACCTGCAAAATGAAATACATTGACACTTCCCTAGCAGGAATCCCAGTGGAGCATTTGCAGGTTCTGCTGCTACCACCACATGGGGAAAAGCTGGCAGGAGGCTAACTCCACAGCAGGGGCTCCACTGCAGGTGCTCCCACCGCTGCCTTGCCAGGCAGGAGTGTTCAGCAATCATGAGCCTGTTCCTCCAAAATCAGGCTCATTTTTATTCAACAGCTTTTTAAATTTCGCATTTGGGTAATACACTGATGGCTTTGGAGCCTTTTCTTTAGGTTTTGGAATCTCTGGGGCTTAGGTGGGCCACAATTTGCGGTTTGGGGTTGTTTCCCCTCCCTCCTCCCCATGAACTGTGCAGGTTAAAAATATATTATTTTTAGGTGAAAGCTAATATTCTCACACACAGGTCAACAACCACTGGATTTTTACAGAACCGCCAAAGTCAGGAAAGGGCACACACAGGAGTAAAATATAATTCAGAGCACTATAGGAACCAGAACATGAACAAATAACGGTGGGACAAGCTGAGGCAGAAAGAAAGTGGATACGGGAATGGCATGGCACTCTGCCCTGAGGTTTTCTGAAGACAAAGGAACATGACAGCTTCAGCCAGACCATCTCATGTGGAAAGAGCTTTCAAGTAGAAAGAATTTCAGGTTTTTAATGACTTCATAAAGAAATATCTGGGAAGTTTGGATCTTGACTGAATAAAAAATGTCATACCAGTGTCTAGGACAAGAGCTACCATGGACGTCTCAGTGTATCATGAAGCTTCAGAAGACTCAAGTCCTTAAAGGAGTGTCACACCCTAACCGCAATACCAAGACTGGTTATTAAAGACATAAGTGAGCCCATCCATAACCAATGGTACAGGATCTAGATGAAACCCCAAGTTTCTATAAAAGGGTTAACTAGACAGTGTAATTCCTGGAGACATTTAGGCAGTATGTGAGGTATGAATTCTGGCTTCTGCCCTATACAAGTGGTACAAAACACAGAAGACATTAAATTTCCCTTTTTCAACAGTAAACTTCACTGGATTAGAGAAAGCACTACTATTTTTTTCTCTTCATTCTTTTTCCTTTTCTATAGTTTTCCTGCCTTCATCAGCTTTACCAGGTTGATTGTCACCAAGGATTTAGAGAACAGTAGACAAAGTCTCACAAGCAGAATCTGTCAACAAAGTACACCAGGCAGCATTATGCCATAGAACAAGACAACAACTGTCATTGATATGTATGGGCGATATGTAAGTAGAGACTAAGAGATCTAGGAAGGTGTTTAGTATCTTGGAAATGCAGAGTAAGGAAGGTCAGAAAATAGGGAGGTGGTCTCTGAGTCTAAAAATGAGACAGAGCCATGGCTACCTTCCAAACAAGGAAGAAGATAAATAGGTGAGAATACAACAGATTAATTTTATTTTAGGGAAAGCTGGCCTGCAAGGAATTTTTTAAAATAGAGATTTTCTCTTTGCAGTGTTTCTGAGAATTTGGTGGTACAGCATAATAAGATTTGATATGAAAAGACATTCCTTGGCTAATTCATATTCTCTGCCTTCTGATCTACCACCCAAATGGCCTGGCTTATCTGCATTTTTGTTGCATGTTAAATAATGAATATAGTAAGTGTTTAGCAATACAAAATGGCATTGAAACCCTGGAGACTGGTGAATAATACATTAAGAAATGTAATTTCATTAGTAGTATGTTTCCTTGTTATTATATAAAATGCTCAATAGCTGGATGAAGAATAAAAGAGTGCATGACTGACTTTCTTACTAATACATTCAGTGGAATGAAGGGAAAAGCTAGAGCAAAATCAATTACTGTTTCTGCAATTACGACAACTGTTCTTCTTGCATCAGAAGAATCTCTTAACAATGAGTGTGCTTAGCCACAGATATCCCCAGAAAGCAACTCAAAGCCATCAAGTTAAGCAAAATGGGACCTCTGCAGATCATCTGTAAGAAATCATTGAGACAACTACACTGGGAGAATTTAAAAAGGATTGTGTATTTATGTGAACAGCAGTAACACCTAAAGCCTATACTTATGTCAAAAAGTTAAATTCAGAAACATGAATGCAATAACGGTTGCTTAAATGGTCTGAGGAGAAATTCTTTTGTCAGAAGGAAGTTCCACAATCAGATAGGTGCATTAGGCAACATTTTCTTTGGAAGCATTAGATGTAAAAGACAAAGTGAAGAACAGCAGTTTAGAAGCTTCGCTTGTCTATATAGGCAAGAAGTCAGTTCTTAGTCACACTCCAAATATATCCCCTTGGAACACTTTCATGTCTCAAAAACCATAATACATGTCATTAAGCACTCCCAGAAAAGTATTTTTTCATCATCCCATGTATTGTTAACTTCATCTACCTCAAGGCTTCGTTTAGCATCTGCCATTGTAGCATCTTAGAGCTATTCTGGCCCAACATGCTCAGGTGCAACCATCTCAGCATGCTGACAAAGTACAGAACACCTTCCAGCTGAAAAAAAGAAATCATACTTAATGCTACATCTTAGAAGGATGAAAAAGAAAATATGGATCTAAGAGATTTATTGCAATGGGTTCCTTTAAGTATTTTATAAAGAGGGGACACTTTTTAAGAATTCTCCTTTGCAGAATTTTCACTCAAATGCATCTTACAGAGAGTAATATATTTCATTTTAAGGTCCTGTATGCTTCACACATTGCGTATGATCTGTTTTATTGTTGCTTTTGCGTATCTTTCCATTCTGCAAAGAAATCTTGGCTGGGAGAATATATTATGTACAAAAATGTATGACTCTAGCAGGAAAAAATCTTTTCCCATGATGGTCAGGTGGCATCTAACAGAGTTCTCTTAAAAGTTAAGATGGAGTTAGGGTGACTGATGTACTTCAGATGCTGTGATGTTAGGAACTGAATCTGTGTGTAAGGGAACTACAAAGGTGGGATTCAGCTTTGGGTTTCAGACACTCAGCTTAAGATGTCTTACAACCTAAGGGTCTGTAAGCGAGGTCAGTGTCCAAGCTCCCCTGACAGCCAGAGGAAGACCTAGTCAATACAGGTGATGGAGGCTGCACAGATATTCAGCTCACACTAAAACAGATGCCGACACCTGCCCAGCTGAACGGTTTCTCCATTCCTTTGACCACGCTGACTAGAATGGGACAGCTTGCTTGCATGCTCTGTAGCTCCAGTGTAGAAACCTGATGGTAGGGAGAGTAAATTCCTTTGACTTAAGCTTTATGATGATGTGGCAATCTGGCTGCATTTGCTGTGCTGTTTGTTACCTAAGCCATACCTGATATTGCAACACCTTTTCCTCTGAGTTTTTCACTTAGTGAGAAAATGGTACATTTGAGGAAGTTTTTATGTTTTACTTTCCACTTATGCCAATCCGTATGTTCATTGTACTTCTGTACTGGACATTTACATGACTTACATCTGTACCTGTGTATTTATATCAGGACCAGACCGTCTCCCTGAGACAAACTTCTAATATAAACTATGCTATCTTTATCAGACATCAAAGTTTTTCAAGGTAAAGATGCAAAGGATGAAAACTACTATGCAAATAATGTTTACTGAGGGGAAAACCAGGAACAGACAGTCTACCATCCAATAACTGTCACCGTATACAATATACAGATGTTTCCATCTGCTTTGTTACTTCTAGGTAAATTTGTATTATTTAGGCTATTACAAGTCCAGCATGGATATGATTCCTAATAACAAGACACAGGTGTTCTCTTTAATTCCCTCTTTCACTATTTGCTTGACAACACATTTTACTTCAGCTGTTGGGTGTTATTGCTTTAGGCAGCCTAATGCTATAAAGCAAACATAACATATAAATCATATTTTGGACCCACTGAAGCAAACAGCCTTTTAAGATGTTCCATCTACAAAACAAATTAATAAAATACGTATTTCCTGTTTTCTCTTTTTTTAATTATGTAAGTTGATCCTGGAACACTAAGTTCTTATTTTGTCTGACAGTACTTTGCTATGTAGCTAATGAAACAGTGCACTTTTTAATTATTATTTTGAAGCCAAACTGAAACCAAGAAGCAATTCAAGCCCCTTCCTAACTATCCTGAACTCCAGAAACTTGTCAATTATTTAAATAATGGAGATAAAACAGAGACATTAACTAAAGCCAAGAGGGCAGATAGTCTCTGAGATCTAAACTACATCTCAAAAAACAAGGAAATAAACCATATACGAAGTGGCAAACACACTTCTTTGCTCTTTTTTCTGAACAGATTAACAGAAATCTTTCTGTTCATGACAAAGTAATTCATAGCCCACTCCCATTACAGCCACTGCTCTCTTCCACACAGCTCATTCACTCCATAGTCATTCCTCCCACAGTCTTGCTGAACAAATTGCTTGCAACTAATTGGTTGACAAACTGCAATTGTGTAACGGCGTAATATTCCATCATTTAGGGAAGACTTTGCCTAAGCTGAGCCAAAAATTCAATATGAGAGATAAAATTAGGGGAAAAATAAAATAAATTCTTTCTCCTATTTCCTTGACCTGCCAATTTTAAATATGGCTAGAAAGTGTTGGCAGTCTTCTTGTAAAGGGCAATTAAAAATAAGAAAGATGACAAAAACTAACAAGAGATGTTGCTGAAAAACGGAGTGTGGGAAGTTGAGGGTAAAACTGCCATTCCTGTGAGTATAATAAAGGTTCTGTTGTGGAGGTATAGAGCAGAGCCAAATCTCACACTATCAAGAAAAAATAAACTTCAGTCCACTTCCTTCTCAGAATCACTTGCCTCCTTTCCTCTACATTTTTTAATCATTACCATGCTCAGACCAGATCTCAAACACAGCTGTACGGAGACTGGTCCGCTTATAAAAGGCAATCCATCCTTGGAGCACCAAAGCCTCAGGTTCTTTCTAGTGTAAACCAAAGGTCGCCTCTAGCAAATGCATGCATTTCGTAAGGCTTACTTTTAGTTCATCATGATGGATAAAATGTAAATATGCCCTTCTGTCACATAAAAAGGATCAGAAGATATCATAATCGTAGAACAGGGCTCATTTTCAGCTGTAAAAATGGAAGAAATGTAAGCTGCATTGTTAAATCCGTAATGATAGCACTATTTCCTTCTGTGATATCTCCACATATTTGAAAAATAATGCAACATTTTTTCAAATTTCAAAGATATTATTCAAGGGACTACTGCATATATGAAGGTAATAAATTCTCAGGTATCCATCATATCTGGCATGAGGTCTGAAATATCCATTAAATACCTTACATGAAACTGCTTCCTGGCAAAGAAATATTCCTATTAACTAGCACTGACTGTACAATAAGCACCATTAAAGGGAGATTATCAAATTAAAATTGAATCAGTTTCACGAGTTGAGTTAAAAGTAGTTTGAAGGACTACATCTGCCCATTAATTACCCTGGCAGTGAGCCTGATCTAGTGGAGAACTTTACAGAAGTGTTATTTTTTAAAGCATACAAATAATATCATTTTCCTCAGCTTTTTTCACGCTTACATTTAAAGCCATGCTTAAAAATATTCCTGGATCAGGGACAGGTAGTAAAGAGAGAAAGGCAGAAAAATTCTCCCCTTGAGAATGATTTTTCTCTTTGTTTTCAGCAAGACCTCTACAAGTAAAGGTGACACTGAGTAGCTGGGGAAACCCACCATATGTGAAATGCTGTCAAACATGCTAAATAAACAGAACAACAGGTGAAATATTTCAACCTCTATTACCTTACAGTTATCGTAACTTTATGTATGCCTTGAAACAGCAAAAGTACTTTCAGATGCAAGTGAGATTTCAAGTTGATGATGTCCTCTTACAAAAACAATATTTAAATCTATTAACATATCAAGTAGTCATGTCAGTAACACAGTACTTCCACCAATTTAACACAACACTGTTAAACTTTCGGTAACCATACAAACAATCTTAATGGACACACATGTGCATTTGTTTGTATATAAAACATGCGTACACGCACACACATGCACATATGTCTAAGAAAACTTCTGCAGTAAAGTCCATTAGGATTAGTTCTATGGTTACCAACAGCTACCACGCCTGAATCCCTTCTCAAATGCTGCAGGTGTGTCCTGGCTTTTGCAGGTGACCAGAAGAACGTAAGCCTGCACGTCGGTGCAGCTGCGGTTATAGACCTCATCCCCTCCCCAGGAAACCGCACTCTGAGCCACCCCTGTTATTCCTCAGAAAAACCTCCCCTGAGACCGTGTTTTCCCAAGCTTGTGTTTTTAGCTGGACCTCCTTCCTTTATTTCTGTCAGTCACTGACTCCGCTGTGTAATCTTTGATACCCTACTGTGGTTTTTGTTTATTTATGTTATTCCATGAAGTGTGAAGAATTCATTGTTTTCCAGGAGATGATGTTCCTACCCAGCTGTGTTTTTATTTTCATTAAAACTGAGGGAGAGTCTCCAGCTGCAGGGGAAGCTGAAAAGTAAATCAAGAAATAATATTCCAGCAGAAATGTATCTTGGAGGTACCACTGCACCTATGCAGTGGCCACAGCAGCGTAACTTCAGATACTGTGACAGCTTTTACTCGTTACATCCCAATACTCTCTGCTAGAAATAATTTTCAGGCTTATTTCGTGGGTCCAGTGCTGCTTTTGCTTTATCCCAGCTCTTTTGCTTGTAAAGTTTCATCGATTTGAAATTAGTACTGTTGTGCAGAAGCTTCTCAAGAGAAGATTTAAACCACTTCTACATATTTGCCACATCATCTTTCCCAGTTTTATGTGATTCAATGTAAACCACAGCTAAACACAGCAGGCCAAAATCTCAGCTGGTGTCAATCATACCAGATCTTTTAAAATCAATGGACCTGGACTGATTTGTCTGCACCCTGATTTTTACTGATACAGGAAAATGGTGGTTTTATACATATGCAAAATATGTGAATGAGTAAGCTTGCTTTGCTTCATTTTGATGCCACATGAACACTGCTTCCAAAGACAGCTGGGGCTAGTGTTCCAGATGTCATAACACAGGATCCAATCAACACATTATTTCAGATAAAATTTGCAAAAAACTCTTTAGAATTTGGTGAGTGAGATCCCCCTCCAAATTGCAGAAGTGTGACATTCAGGGAGTAGAAATATGAGTGACAATACACATATGTTAAAAGAAAATATCTCTAAAGTTGTTTAATGTCCATTGTGGACATTAACAATGTGGGCTCAACAGTTTTTTTGCCTCTGTCTTCACCAGCAAGTGCTCTAGCCACGCTGCCCGATTCACAGAATCCACAGGCAGGGCCTGGGAGAATGAAGAACTGCCCACCGTAGGAGAAGACCAGGTTCAAGACCATCTAAGGAACCTGAAGATGCACAAGTCCATGGGACCTGATGAGATGCATCCAAGGATCCTGAGGCAACTGGCAGATGAAGTTGCTAAGCCACTATCCATCATATTTGAAAAGTCATGGCAGACTGGTGAAGTTCCCAGTGACTGGAAAAGGGGAAACATAACCCCCATTTTTAAAAAGGGGAAAAAAGGAAGACCTGGGGAACTACAGGCCAGTCTGTCTCACCTCTGTGCTTGGCAAGATCATGGAGCAGATCCTCCTGGGAACTATGCTAGGGCACATGGAAAATAAGGAGATGACTGTGACAGCCAACATGGCTTCACTAAGGGCAAATCGTGCCTGACAAATTTGGTGGCCTTCTATGACAGTGTAACAGCATTGGTGGATAAGGGAAGAGCGACTGATGTCATCTACCTGGACTTGTGCAAAGCATTTGATACTGTCCCACGCGACATCCTTGTCTCTAAAATGGAGACATGGATTTGACGGATGGACCACTCGGTGGATAAGGAATTGGCTGAATGGTTACACTCAAAGAGTTGCAGTCAATGGCGCAATGTCCGGGTAGAGACCAGTAATGACTGGTGTCCCTCAGGGGTCATACTGGGACCAGTATGATTTAACATCTTTGCTGGGGACATGGACAGTGGGATTGAGTGCACGCTCAGTAAGTCTGCGGATGACACCAAGCTGAGTGTTGTGGTTCATACTCTAGAGGGAAGGGATGCCATCCAGAGGGACCTTGACAGGCTTGAGAGGTGGGCCTGTGCGAACCTCCTAAAGTTCAACAAGGCCAAATGCCAGGTCCTGCACATGGGTCGAGGCAATCCCAAGCACAAATACAGGCTGGGAGATTCGGGGATTGAGAGCAGCCCTGCAGAGAAGAACTCAGGGGTGTTGGCGGATGAAAAACTGAATATGAGCCATCAATGTGCGCTCGCAGCCCAGAAAGCCAATCACATTCTAGGCCAATAAAAAGAAGTGTGGTTAGCAGGTCGAGGGAGGTGATTCTCCCCTTCTACTCCATTCTTGTGAGACCCCACCTGGAGTACTGTGATCAGCTCTGGAGCCTCCAACATAGGAAGGACATAGACCTGCTTGAGCAGGTCCAGAGGAGGGCCACAAAGATGGTCAGAGGGCTGGAGCACCTCCCATAAGAGTACGGGCTGACAGAGTTGAGGTTGTTTAGCCCAGAGAAGAGAAGCCTCCAGGGACACCTTATAGAAGCTTTCCAGGACTTAAAGGGGGCCTACAGGAAAGATGGGGAGGAACTCCTTAACAGGGACTGTAGTGATAGGATAAGGAGTAACCGTTTTAAACTAAAAGAGGGTAGATTTAGATTAGATGCAGTGAAGAAGTTCTTCACTGTGAGAATGGTGAGGCACTGGAACAGGTTGCCCAGAGAAGTTGTGGCTGCCCCATCCCTGGCAGTGTTCAAGGCCAGGTTGGATGGGGCTTTGAGCAACCTGGTCTGGTGGAAGGTGTCCCTGCCCATGGTAGGGGGGTTGGACTAGATGATCTCTAAAGGTCCCTTCCAACCCAAACCATTCTATGATATCAAGGCAACCTCTGCACTGTGGGAACTCCCATACTGAAATTGCCACATCTGACCGTGAACCCAGGGCAGGAAGATCTGGCTGTGCACCACTCTGCCTCTCCCTTTGTACTCCCCTCCCTCCGTTCCTCTCCACAGAAAGAGAAAGAGGTAGAGAGTGCCTCAGCGAGATTTCACTGCATGCTCTAACTGGTGCCCAATACTGATGAGCACTCATTGTGTCCCAGGTACCACAGTAGGTGAATTCATCTGCCCATTGAGTATTGATCTAGCCTTATAAAATAACCACTAAGCTCAAGATCCAAAGACCTGCTCTACCATTCCCAGGTTCAGAACCCTAATATGTTAAAGTTAGCTTTCTACAGGAGGAGGAATGGTACAGTCACAAATGCATAAAAATAAATAGGAAACTTTAATGACATCCTGCAAGAGCCATTCTTTAGCTCCACCGTTTGCTTAGGTGGAGAAAGACAGACATTAAATTTGTACTTGTACTCCTAAATAAGTATGTCCCGCTTTTCAAAAATGCCGAGTCCTGCCAGCTTCTATGATAATCAGAGGTGACAACTTTTCAATTCCTCTGAAAACCAAGTCACATTTACTTTGTCTTATAAGACTGCTTTTATTTTCCTCCTAACTTCAGACACCACAGTTGGAGAAGTGGTGCCTTACCTGTTATTTTTAGTTTAGTTATATTATTTTTTACAGGTATTTTCTTGCTTTCCTAACCCTACTGTGTATCTGGTTTTGAAGGTATAATTCACCAATATGGAATATGAAATACAAATTCTTTAATTTAGAAAAATTAATAAGGGGAAATTCTTATTTTAATGGACTGTGATAATATTACATAAACTTCTAATTAAAAGATTAAAGTATGAATTCAAGGATTTATATACATATATGCATAACATACCTTATAATCTGTAGGTAATAAGAAATTAACAGTTTATTTTTGTGAGGATATCTTCAATGCCACACAAAGCAGACTTTCAAATCTAAATATCCACTCCAAATAGAGGAGGAGAAACTACTTTTTGTTTCCTTAGCCTTTACTGAACAGAAAAACATGTTATCATATTTAAGTGACTTAGAAAATTGGAAGAGTGGCTAATACTCATAATTTTTAACAAGTTAGGTTTTGATCTGTTTGGAAATGTTAGGAAATGACTGTTTTGGCTTCTAGTTTTATATCATAGAACTACAGAATGGTTTGGGTTAGAAGGGACCTTAAAGATCATCTCGTTCCAACCCCCCTGCCATGGGCAGGGACACCTTCCACCAGACCAGGTTGCTCAAAGCCCCATCCAACCTGGCCTTGAACACTGCCAGGGATGGGGCAGCCACAACTTCTCTGGGCAACCTGTTCCAGTGCCTCACCATTCTCACAGTGAAGAACTTCTTCACTGCATCTAATCTAAATCTTACCCTCTTTTAGTTTAAAACTATTACTCCTTGTCCTATCATAACAGGCCCCTCCCCATCTTTCCTGTAGGCCCCCTTTAAGTCCTGGAAAGCTTCTATAAGGTGTCCCTGGAGGCTTCTCTTCTCCAGGCTGAACAACCCCAACTCTCTCACCCTGTACTCGTATGGGAAGTGCTCCAGCCCTCTGATCATTTATCTGAGTAAGTTCCTTTCATGATTTCATTGTGTATCTATTATTACTTACTAGAAGGTTTGTCTTAACAGAGGCATGATGACCATGATCAATTTCCCATTCTGCAGGTGACATTTCACATTCTGCCATTCCCTGTTCAGGCAATCTGCTTTGCAAGTAGCACTAATAATTTAACTAAGAGTGGTAGAATTTTACTATAATAATTTACTGTTCTTCATCAAAAAGACAGACTAAAAAAAAAAAGACAAGCAGACTGAATTTGCTGCTGATTTTCGTCCCTTCTGAGAAGTGGGATTTTGAACTGCATGAGGGTAGTAGACAAAAACATTATCTAACAATCAGGCAGTCCCATTGACCTTCAAGGGGAGGAAAGAAAGCACGTTATAACTTCAAGTGCAACCCACTCACTAGCCTAATAGAGAAAGAGGCTATATACACACAGCAGCTCCCCAGGACACATGATTTCCTCCCACTACTTTAATCGAGATAAAGTGGGACAAATAATGTTAACTGTCACCTACAGTAGAAATAGATGTTTCGTAGGAGGAGGGAATAGCTGGATGGCAATACTATGTTACTTGCCTTTTCTCCCAGTCAAGAAAGGCAGAAAATGATAAAGTGAGACCAAAAGTGTTTCACACTGATACTGTAAGAATAGTTTTATCTTGAAGTTAAGAAAAATTATTTTCACTGTTCTTCTTACTGAAATGTAGTAGCTCCAGTTTTGCTAACCTTAAAAAAAGCACTAGACAGGAATCTGTAAATAGCACAGTGGTTTTCAACCCAGGACAACTGTGAAGAAAAGCCCCTCTCAAAACACTTGTACAAGATGATCAGTGGGGACAGTAGGACTAATTTTCTAGAAAGAGAATCTATTGCCAATTGACCAGATGAAATTCAAGGAAGCAAAGTCCACAGTATATCTATGGATAACAGCAGTTGCTTCCGATTTCTTTACCAACACCTTGACAATCTATACAGCATGAGAAGAATGCATGTGGAGCACAGAAAAGTGATACTGATTTGAATCCTGAAGTGACTTCTGGTGTTTGAAACTAAGAGCAGAAAAGTAAAATAATTCTTGAGAAGTCCACAAGAAAGGAATTGAAATCGTCAAACTTCTCAGAGTGAAAATGTATGTAGACAATAGCAAAAGGATAATATTCATAGCTTGCAAAGCAAATGGGGAAACATTGATTTAAGGATGATGCCAATGGTATAGACAGCGGAAGAACAGAAATCAGAGAGTCTGTTACTGACTTTAGGATGTCCTACTTGTCAGACAGGCCACACTGATACTCATTTGGATAAATGCAATAATGATCAATTACTGGATTGAAAGAAACAAACAGGATAGAGGGCATAAAATCTTAATTAAAGAGGGATGGCATCATAGCAGAAAGGAACCAGAGGGGTGGGCAAGGAAGCACTCCAGGAATATAAAATAATCCCAATGTCCAAGGACATTATGTTGGAAAAACAATTCTTGTAAGACAGCTTATTCACAGTATGAAAGCTACTTTCCAAAATACTCTTCAGTTGCAAACAGAGGGTTTGCAGTCAAGGTCAAGAGAGAAGAATACAGTGGCAGAGAAAATAACCCATAAACAAAACTGTTAAAAAAAATAGAGCTGGAGATAAGGCTGGAGGTGTAGTTGATGAAATGGGTAAGGGAAAGGGAATACTTAAGAGGATTCAATGTCCATTAAAACTTACATAAGAGGAAGATAACATGCGAAGGATGGGGGCTAACAAGGAAAAAAGAAAATAATGTTAGAAGGGAGAAAAGCCCTGGCTGAGAACTAAAGGCTATTTGACTATTGCAGTGTTATAATTTAGATAACTATTCATATACATGTATAGTTTTATGTTTGCCATAATGTATTTGTATAATGTATTTACAGTGGGCCACAGGTTGGGGTTAAATCCTAAATTGTTAAGTGTGCACACCGTTTGATTGCTAAGCTCTTAAGCATCTCTTTTGAAATCTCTGGAGTCATCAAAGCAAACCTGCCATCCATGTCAAGCTCTGATGCACACGGTGGACAGAAAGTCTCAGCTCTCATCTGTCCTTTCCCAACAGAGAAGAGGACATGGCTACAGGAGCGCTTTCCATCCTTTCCATTCATGGGATTGCTAATTGCCTCTTCTCTAATCTGAGACCATTGCTGAAACAGAAGGGCCTTCCAGGCACAGAGCAGAGGAAGAGGACGAGTGTTGTCAGGCTCCTGTCCCAGCTGGGAACTAATTTTACAGCACCCAGGCTGACATCCGAGCCCCACCGTGCAAAGGCTTGGTTCCCACACCACTCCTGAGAACTAACCAGCAACCTTGGTGATCAAGAATAAGGGCTAAACCCAAATGAGTAAATGAAGCCATCTGGAACCAGAAAACTATGCAGGTCTGAGCTGAAAAGTGACAGCTACTAATGGCTGCCACAGCCTGGAGAATCTGCTGCCATCTGCCTCCCTGCTGACTTTGGATGCATTTCCACCTGTTAGGGCCACAGCCCACAGTTGAACCTTTGCTCAAAAGCAGGATGTAAACAGAGCCACATACTAGGGTAATGAAACAAAATTAGCACCCTGTTCAGCAACAGCATGGGAGCAAAGTGTCCCAAATTTATATAAGAAGTTCAGCCTACACCTCAGTAAGGACCAGTGCAATCACATCTTGCAGTACTAAAAGTTATCTGATACCGTTTCCTTTTCCTGTGGTGGACAAGAGGACAGCACATTGTAATTCTGCCTTTTAAGGTGCCAGCGTTGAACATGAGCCTCCATAGCTTGCAAATAGCACAAGCTCTGTGAATAGTACAGGTCAAAATTGTAAGCTTTATTGCAAAAAGCTGGATGCTCTGATTTACATCCAATCAGCCAGTGTCTCTTCCCTTAGCAATGTACCCTGCATTAGCATTTGTTTCAGTAGCACTTTTTTTCAAACTTACAAATGCAGAAGAAAATAAATAAATATATAACAATTATGAATGTTTCTGAAATTACATTATCTGATTACTTAAACATAGTTACCTATTTGCCTTTTTTTCTTGTTTCTCTTTAGAATACTTAAGAAAGGCGCCGTAAGGAAAAGCTGAATTTTTACTTTGCTAATATTTAATGACATTTCAAACATTTGCCTTTTAAATGCATTGAAAGTAACTGTTATGAAGCCAACTGCATATTTTTCAACAATTTCAACCTTCTATTCCCATTTATAATGAGCAGAGGACTGAACATGCTGTTTTGTTTTGCACCTAGAGCATTCACAAAAGCTTTATAGAAGCCTGAACACAAGTGATTATTGAGTATTTCCAAATACATGATAATACAGCGTCTACAGTCTCCCATGGAGCCTTGTCTCTGTCTTGCTCTTGCTTTCAACATGAAAAAAATCCTGCTGCTTTTCAGCAAACAATCCAAATACAATCATCATTTATTATGGTATACCTTTTGTGCTAAAAAGGATAAGCAAAGACTGAAAGCTTTACATGCTTCCCACTCAGAGGCAAATGCAACAAGATGTTCAACATGATACAAGATCACACATTAGTGTATGGATTACATTGCTTTAATATCCAGATGGATTTGGAAATGCCATTTACATAAGTAATTTTAATATCCTATGCAAGGTTTTTAATAACGAATGCCTTGTTCAAATCTCCTATATCATTATTGGTGCTAAGTGACCTGATTTTTTGAAGTACCGAGGATGATGTCATTTATTTAAATGCTTATAAGGACTTTTGGGCATACATTTAGGTTGATGTTTGTTTAAACCTTAGTGTCATAAATGATATTCAAATTATTTACGTAATCTAACATTCATAAATAACAAATTGTTCCTCTGATTCAAATATCCATGTTTGCCCAGTCACCAATGCTTACAAATGCATATTTAAAATAACTTTTAAACTAATCTGCAGTGCATGGAGACATCTTTCTAGCCTAGTTCACTGCCTAATCATTTTACCTTTTTAAGTCCAACATGCAGTTTGTGTACGGAACATTGCAAGAACTGAGTCACTGAGCAAGAAATATGTGTGCCTCACTAGATAACACAGGGCTTTTTAAAGTAGCAAGGTGATTTTTTCCAAAGAAAGGTTATTAACCAGTCCCCTTGAAGGGGGGGAGGAATTTGAAAAAAGACATTTCCCATTTCACTAAACTGTTGAAAAAGTTTAGCTCAACTGAGGGAGAAGTTGTTCTACCTCTTCTTTCACGCAAAGGTCATATCAAAGTCAGAAAGTGTTCCTTGTTCTAATGCTTTCTTGGTGAATACAGAGGCATACCTCGCATGCCTCACATTCTGGATGGTACACTTCCCCAAATCCTATTTCCAGACTTGCGTGTGCTTTGAAACTCCCAGCAGCGTATTCTACTGCATTAATCTAGGTTATGCTCTGTGGTACAGCTCCTGTTCAGTAAACAGGAGGGCCCTGCATCTTATCACCAGGCTTACCCCGGAGATGAGGTCCTGGAGATCATGCCCTCCATGATCCAAAGATCTATTTTACATTATGAAATTAAAAGCAGTAGGAAAGGATTTTCTCTTTCATGGCCCTTGGACACAGATGATAAAATCCACTTAGCCTGGATGGGAGACAATCTCCCTGAATGAGAAACAACATGAGGTGAAAGCTTTGCTTTGCAGAGACTTGGTTTGTCCTGGTATTGTTATGCGGACAAAGCAAGATGGAGATTTGTCCCTTTACACACGCAGTTTGTGAAAGGAAAAATCGGCATTTGTATAGCACCCAGCACATGGGCTCTGTAGTCTAGCACTGAGGGCTTATATATATTATAAAATTACAGATTATTATTATTATTATCAGCATTAATAATGATATCATGCAGCCCACATAGGTCACATACCTTCTACTAAATTACAGACTGTTAAATTATTCTGTGAGGGTCTTTCAGTTCCCTTGATCATAGGATCAAAATTACTTCAAGACAAGTCTCCCTCACTGAACCTATTCTGTGCTGTCTTATCTGGGTGCTCAAAGTGTGGCCATAATATTTAGTAAATGAGTGTGATCAGGCTAAGTTTTCACAAAAGCTTATTAAAGTAGTTCTGTTCAGTTCTTTCCCTTTTTATTGATAGCATTTTAAACCCAGAAAGGGCCATTGCAGTCATCTGTTTTAAAGACTAACAAAATGCAGCCAATAAGTCTTCTTGGAATGAATTCCTACTTCAAGTCAAATAACTAGGTTAAAAACACAGCAGAGCTTTTTGAAAAAGCTATTTCAAAAAATCTCCAATTTAATATTCAAAATTTCAAGTGCTAGGGAGGCCATCATAACCTTTGAATAGCTGTTTCTGTGGATAATTACCCTCGCAATTAAAAATGTGTGTAGTGAATAGAGCCTGAATTTGCCTAGTTTCAGCTTCCAGCCAGAGGATCTTCATGTATCTTAGTCAATTAAAAGCAAGCCTCTTCGATCATCAAACTGCTGTTCCACACATATGTGTGTAAAAGCCATGATTAAATCACCTTTTACACTGTTTTTTTCTTAAAGAAACAGACTTAACTCCATCAGTCTCTTCCTACGGGGTATATTTTAATTACTTCTACATATTATTATGACATTCCTCTGAGTCTTCATCACTGTTTCAATATCTTTCTTGGACTGTTGACACATGGACACCGGGAATACTTTTTCAATTCAAAATAGGCCATGGCCAAACCTTTTTCAGACTGAACTAAATACAACCCAGTTACACCCACTTGAATCTGAGCAATTTTATCCTTTCATTTTATGATCAGTTCATGTTTATTTTTCAATACTCAATCTTTTTTTCATCCAGTGCAACTTTTTTGAGTCGGGAGGTTGCTATCTACCATTCTTTAGAAAGAAAATACTTATTTCTGCACTTTTCTTGTATTTCAAAGGAGTCCCCTATGCTCCTTCTTTATTTTATCCTGTATTTTACAGATGACCATTTGAAAAGCCATGTTTCTAGCACTATACCTCTGGTATCATAAACTTTCTATTGCACAGAGATCTGACTCTGTTCTTCTAAGGCCTCTAGCCCAATTTTTACAGAAAGAACAATTAATAATTGATCAATAATACTTCAATGGTTTTAGCTTGGGTTGATGTAAGAGAAACAAAACAAAGAAGAAGAACCAGACAGAAAGGAAAAATCAGTAGAAACAAGCTTTATTCTAAGATCCTCCCCCTCTAATCACCAAGCTGCTGGTTCTCAAAACACCCCAACCTCGTGCTCACAGTACCAAACTGCTCTGGAAAAAAAAATGCTGAGAATGTTATGTGTAAACATGCAAATGCTTTCAAAATAAGGAGAAAGAGCACTTCCCAAATCTATCAGGTCAGCTCGCAAAACCTAGTGAAACAAATACAGATCAGAAGTCTAGGCATGCCTGTACTCTAGATAGCCTGGAGTTTCCTGAAGTAAGATTTACATATTCTAGAAAAAAAATCACCTCTGTCTCAAGCTAGTAATTTAGAGCAATTTCTGAGGTGTCTGCTTTCTATTAAACATTAAGCCAAGATTATGAAAAGTAATTAGAGGATCCAGATGCCCAGACAATGAACATTTCAGAGTCCAAATTTTTAGAAACTGCTGAGTAGTTTCAGAATTTAGAGAATCCCACTTCTGTGTTGTCTCAGACTGAACTGCACAAACCTCTAGCTGCTTTTAAAACTCTTAGCCTTAATGGCATCTATGTAATATGCAAAAGTGAATCTTAATTTAGTGACTGCAATGAAAGAGTAACTACTTGCATTCAAGAGATTCAGGCTTCTCTCAAAAATTAGAATAATTTCATTTTTAGCAAAACATCAGTCTACATAATTCAATCATCTTTTTTTTTCAATCAGTTTATTGTAAATATTGCATTAGCCCCAATTCTTCAGCATATTAACCTCAAAAAGAACCATTGTTTTTATTTAAAATAGGAAAGATTTAGACTTAGCAATCTTTTTTTCTTTTTCTTTTTAAAAAATTAAATGAAATAAATTTTATCTTTAATCCCTACTAATGCTGCCACAACAATGAGCATGACAGTACTCTCTGGGCTGTAATTATTTAATATGAATTCTGATAAGGATGTCATCTTGCACTGGTGTGCTAGAAGACATGAATCACTGGTTGTAGAAAAAATACATATTCTTTCTACGTGTTTTCTGCTGAATAGTAGCTAAACACTCCAAAACCACTGTGTGAAAGCATTAACAAAACTTATTCGCTTTAAAAAGAGAAAAAGATATTTCTGCAAATTCAATATAGATATTACATTTTATTTGCAGAACCCATGGCCCTGATTTAGAAAAGTATTTAAGTGATGTTCTTAGTTTTGAATTACTACCTCAAATTTAAAGCTGAGTATGGTTTTAGGTCTTTTGCCAGCTCAGAACTAAGGTACACAGTCAACATACTGAAATATGTTACAAACAGTAACAGAACAGCAAGTACAAAAAAACACGGAATGCTCACTGGATAGAGCAATAAAAGATGCTTTTGAATTTCATATTCAGAGAAAAAGTTTATTAAGAGATTTTTCTGTTTCTTTTAAGCTATAAGAGGGTCTCAGACATCCACCTGCAATTCATAATACTGTTTTGCATTGATTGTCATGCCCCTCTATGTAATATATTGGTTCCTCCTATGAATCATAACATCATCAAGATCTCTTGTATACAAGTCCAATTTGCCAGGGAAAAAGAACCCTTATAAAAAGAAATTTACATAGCCACTGCATACAAATAGGATTAGTGTACAGTTAACAAGAACTGCATTCAAGAGGAGTCAACAGCATTTGCAAGATGTTTAACAGCCAGCATATGAAGTAATTCTGAGATGCAGCTGCATCTGGATCATTTTATAGTTTCTTTGTTCTTTAACAGGATGCTCTCTCATATTACTATTTTATATGCAGTTAATCAGCCTTAGAGATCTTGTAAACTCATGGTAACAGTATTCCCACCTACACAGTGGGTCAAGAAATGTATGGAAAATCTCATCTCTCTCTTTAAAAGATAAAATAATTGACTTCTATAATCCTTTCTGTGTGAGGATAGTGTGGAAAACGCCAAAGAACCAAACTCTAATTTGCTTTAAAATATTGCCAGAATTATTCATAGGCATGACATCTCTCTTGGAGGAGCAGCTCAGTGGCCCAGACAGACATGGATTTATCACGATGGGAGCGGAGAAAGTTTAACCTTCCCATTAGTACGTGGAATAGGTACCCACACACAATATCACTCCCACATCGTCTCAGGTGCACAGCCCCCTCCCTTGCAATTAGCACCATCTCCACTCCCTGAAATAAAGGCCTGGAAAACTTGGCAAACAGTGAATGCTCATGCTCATAGCGAGTTCACCTTGTCGGCTTAGTAATATCGGCTGACTTTGTAAAACAAAGGGGCATAAACTTGGACACCTCCACCTACTGACATTCCAGTTATTTTCAAAAATTGCCAGTTCTACATTTTTTAAGGCTGAATTCTCATAACCTTACAATGGGCTGTGAGCAAAGTGCTGACAGCATATTCTTTCCCTTTTGTAAATTTGTCGCTTGCTGGAACGCCCAAAGATTTCATACTGTTTGCACTGTGTTTGTGAGAAACCTGCAGCTGGAGAGACTGTGCTCCAGAGACCCTCAGAGCGGCTGGCCAAGAGCCGCGTTTCGGATGTGTCCTTCCACATGGGGTTCTTGTGTACTTGCCCACCCTGCTGTGAGTTTTCTCAGCCCAGTTGGCAGCCAGCTTATTATGTATCACTACTCTGCTGGCAATTACAACACAAAGCCCAGCCAAAACTCTACACGATGATCATGATAACACCCTTTCCTGTGAAAGGAGGGAGAGGTGCTGAAAACCCGCACATAACATGCCCCTTTCTTTTTCCAGGATGCAAGCTTACTCATCCCTGTTAGAAAAAAGAAATTTAGTTTGCGCATGAATGTGGAAGGCACTGTTCTCTCTACATAGTGACAAAGGCGTGTAAATGTGAGTTAATCTGTGCCACTTAACTTTGAAGCCAGGGTTCAGTCCCCTATCCCTTTTGCCTTATCCATGTAGCTGGGGCTGACTGGCTAAAAGTACCTGGGAAAAGTGCTAGAGAGGCAATTAAAATGTTCCAACAATATTGGAACAAACTGGGGGGGGGGGGGGGTGTAGGGGTGTTCATTAGCCTGCTTAACAAGGCTGAGGCTGACCCAATTTTTTCATAATATAACTGTGTGAAGCCAGTAATTTAAAACCAACCTTGACTTTCATATTCTCTAACAAATACCATGTCACAGGGAAAAGAAACTTTGTCAGCTGCCCAGGAATAAATGGAGGTACTATTTAGAAAAGGTCAAATAAAATTGCCCTAAAAACTGTGTGATAAATCAAAATTCATTTCCAGTCTGAGAATACAGTATGCAAAAGTGTCACCATGTTATTAACATTCCAACCAGCTACATGCATCCAGTGTCATATTTGTCTGGTAAGAAAAATCAAAGAACAGTATTTTTCACTCTTCTTAGCACTATAAACTGCACAGAATTATGGGAGAATGAACTCTATTTTATTCTTGCTTCTAGGTCTCCATAACTGTTCAGTGCAGCATCCTGCTCCTCATTACAAATGTCCCATCCAGCTGGAGACAAAACAGACCTATATAGGGACCCTGGCTCCATGGATCTTCGTAAGAGCCAAATTGAGCCTATTTTAACATTCAGGTTTACTAATTCAAAGTTTTGGGGTTTTTTTTGTTGTTGTTTTTTAAGAAGTCTGTTAAAATGGACTAAATATGATAAATAAATCTGTGAAGAAAAATGAATTAAAAATGGTTCCAGACATATTTTTCTGATCAAAACCACATTTTTAAATGGTAGATAAGTTTGCCTGACATATGCTTTCTATTGCATTATTTTATTGCATTATCTGATTTCCTGATTAAGAAGGTATGGTCTGCACCCATGACTATGGGCAAGACCCAGATCATTTATTTCTTTCCTATCTTTTGTTCTGAAAAGACAGTGGTATGAAACATTAATTTATTAACTCTGATAACAGTCTAATTCACTACTGACCACAGACTGCTTCTTGGAAGCATGGGTAAGATAAGACATCAAAGCCAAACATGTTTAACATATTTTTGGATTTTTCAATTAAAAATAGTCCCCCAAATTATGTATCTCCATCTATTCATGAAAGAGCACAGATATCTGTGCTGTAAATATTGTATGGAGAATTATTCTTCAGCCTAGACTTATTTATGTGAAAGACAGCAGGCTGTGTGCAATGGAGACTTCTGTATTTAGCAATAAAGAGAATAAAGACTTCATGCTTCTAGCCAACCCCAATGACTTGGAATCAGTTCTTGAATGTTAACAGCTGATATTCATTTGTGATCATTTTGCTGCCGACGTTCCTGATTGTCTATGGATGGCAATATGCCCCTTGCAAGGTAATATGCCAGTTTTCCAGGACACAGCTGCCAGTCAACTGTGGGTTGAGGTGGGGAGAGTATATTGCACTGCCAAGGCCATCCCATCTGCAAGAAGAGCATTGTTTTTTGAGAGACTGGCACACCAGTGCCAAATGACTAAGCCAAAATAAGATACACGAACAATAGAAGAGAGGATGACATGGTGGTTTCAGGCACTTGACTCTGCCAGAGAGGTTGAACTGCTCTAGGTACCCTGGGCAGCCCATGAAGAACACAGGTGTCCAGCATATGCAGCAAAGGGTACAATCTTCGAGCACTCATACACATACATTTATGGGAGAAAACTGTCTCAAGCACTGATAAGCTAGAGTAACAGAGCCCAGGATTCACATATTATATTTGCCTTGAGAAAACTGAGTTAGTCCAAGCACATGCTGTCACTGATTATAGGATACTAGGTATGAAAAAAGCATCTTCAATAGCTACATTATTCACACCTTAGTCATGTTTCCAGTTCCTGTTGGCCATGACTTTTGCTGCCAACCAAAGTTATGTATCCTTTTATGTACTTACGTAACTTTTTATATAACTCTTTAAAGTTGTGTTTTAAAAACCTTTACAGCAATATAAATTCTTAAGTTGTACAGACACGAACTGTATTCCCAGGATATTTAACACTCACACTAATGTTATGCTTTTAATGTGTCCTGGTTTCATAATGTAAGTGCCACAGAGACCTCTGTGCTAATTGCAGAATGTTAACCACGAACACACCAGAAGTCAGAAGAGATGAATAAAATCTAAGCACTTGCAATGTGATCAACAAGTGAGGTACCATAGTAGTACTGCATAAACCCATGTCTTGAGCTTGATCCATTTCATGACTTTCTTGCAGCTGCTGATACAACATTGGTACATGCAACTTGTATCTATACTGCTGATTGGAAGTAACTGAGCTCCTAGTCAGTAAACCATCTAAATCTGGTTGAGTCAACAAGTCCTTTGTTAAAAGAAAAAAAAAATCAGCCCAATTAATTAATTAAAGTTTGAGTTATCTGGTATGTGGGGGAGCAACAAGGAGAATGTGAGATACGGACCATGATACAAACTGAAAATACGTTACTCAACAAGTTTCATGGCTAGAACCACATAGCCACTCTATGTCGTAACCCTAATCTGTATAACTGATGAAATATCATTGCCAGTTGTGCAGGTTATGAGATTCAGGATGTTTTTCTAATGCTGATAAATTTCTATTTCTGTTGATGTCTTCATTATTCAATAGTATTTGCACACCAGAATTTAAGAAATTATGTTTACCATTGACTTATTTACAGACTGTATTTTAATTGGATAATTGTAAGCCTGACTAGCTAGCCATGTATTTAGATCTGTTATTGAAAAACAAAATTCTTCAGCTGCTGACCAACTAACAGCAGGTTCCTCACATAAATACTGTGATTAATTCATTTACAATTTACAAAACTGAGGATTTCAAAGCATTTTCAGAAATACTCCTAATAAAGTAAAACTGGTCTACTTTTACTCAAACATATTCAACAATCTATTTTTTGTTATTCAGTCAACTCTGCTAATACATCAAACACTGAACTGTATTAAAATTGTATATTTGTTGCCTTTAAGCCAGCTGATTTCTACAGAAAATCATTATCTTGGTCTGTTCTCCTTTCACAAATAATTTCCACAATGACTAACTAATAAATACTGAATAAAATGTCACTAACAATTGTATTTAATTGAGAGGGAGTAGCTAAATGTAAGAATCCATGACAAAATCCTAACAACCTCTAAGTTAATAGTTACAAAATACTATATTGCATATTAATATTGACAAGCTGGATTTTTTCCCACCTAACGTCGTGCACATAACCAAAGAATCTAAGGGAAGAAAATATTACTTCTAAGAGTTATTTTCTCCTCTACAGTTGGTAAAGAAAGACAGCAACATTCTGAGGTCAATTCATGTGACTGGACACGGGAACTGCTTTCTGGAGATGCTTATCTCTTTTCATTGCTTATTGAAGAAGCCTATGGCAAACACACTCCAAACCTACATACCTTGGTTAACCTAAAGTTCGGATCATCTGAAATTCTGTTGAAGAATGTAACACTCTTGCTTAATGAACCAGACTAGCTGAGCTAACCCAAGGGGCCTCCATGTTCAGAGAAATGTGATTCTGAATAAATCTCTATAAAAATAAATAAGTCAGTAAAGGTCAGCTTTCACCTACAATTCTTAACTTCTTAGTTTAGTAAGGCTTCTGAGATATTTTCTCCTCTGATGAGAAATATACACTAGAAGTAGTGTAAAGAGTATAAAACCTGTATAAGAGAAACAGGAATGCATTTTTTTTCCTGTTATGGAAGCAGAGGTAAGAAATCTTTCCATTTGTATAATTAATCTCTAGCTTAGAAAGTAAATTTTGACACAATGTAAAGTTTTAGTCTCTTGAGTACATGGTTGAAACTCTATTACTAGACATATATAACATGAGACTGCTAAAAATTTTTTTAAGTACTCTTAAATCCACCACATAGTGAAGTAGGGTGACTGATAAGGGTGCAGAGAAGAGACTACATGATCAAACAGCTCTTTCCGCCTCGCATTCTGGCCAGGCTACTGTAGGCTGTTACTTCCAACCACAGCTCCCCTTTGAACCTCGCAGAAAGAGGGCTGAAATTATGCAGTCTACCATCTCCACAGCTTCCTCAGGCAGAAGAGATTTCTCTCACAGTAAATCAGTTTATACCTTTCTGACTACACCAGAATACAATTTATGGAACAATCTGAAGTCAACTCTCTCATTAGCTAAACCACATGCTTTGAGAAAAGACCCATTAAAATGCTCAAGCACATCCCGAAAATGGCTGTTCGTATTTACTGAGGCAGTAACTCCTTTGCCAGGTTCATTTCATGCTCTGTAACAAAAAGGAAAACCCATCATTCTATCAGCTCTTAACCCCCCCCCCCCCCCCAAAAAAACCCCTAATGAAAATTATGGTCCCAAGGTAAAAAACAACCACTCCCCTTCTCCAAATTAGTAATACTCAAAGGCAGATCTACCTGGCCAAATGGAACATAACTATTTGGGAACTACAAAACACCAAGGCAGAACTGTATTGATATTCAAGTAACACATTCATCTGCACATTTTTTTTTAGTGGGGATATTTGCTTTAAATAATCTGACGCTCAGGGAAAAAAACTCTTCTACAAATAGCTCAGCTTTATTCTCCTGAAATTATGCCTGTTTTCAGATCCTACCAGCAGCAAACCCTACCATTTGAATATTGACAGGAGCAGTTCTTGGATGCTTTACAGCTGACACCTGCCAATGTCTATTTCTGACCCACTTCACTCACAGTAAAGGGACAGGGAAGAGAGATTTTCACTTTCCCCCCCTCTTATTGCGCTCTGACCACCATTTCATTTGAGGCAACTGCTCAAAAATCCTCACCTTTACCTCATGCCAAAAAATCAGGAAATACCTTTGACAGCAATCAGAACAAAATTAGTTGCATTGGGATATAGATTCTTATCTTGGGAAAAGAGTAAGTCGATAATATTAATGCTGACAAAAATTTAAACAGGCAGACTGAAATTTCTATAATCAGGCATTTCTTGTCTCAGAAGGTATTAACTAACCGCTGTTTCTTATCTATTACATTTGTAGTTGTGTTGTAATGTCACTAATTTAAAAGTTGTTTTCCCTAATGATTGCTAAGAAAATCAAATTGCAATTCTGTTATAAGTATGCATAGCAGCTGAACTCTATAAACCATAGAAATGTTCCTCTCCTCTTTTGTCATGTCACCTATTCTTTAATTTACAAGGTCCCCTTATTCTATTAAGCTATTAATTTGTGCAAAGGAAGATAGTCTAATTCACCTCTCATAACACAATGAGTTCTCCCACTACTTAGTTGCCAACATGGCACTCCACGAATCTGTATGTGTGTGCGTGCACGCGCACACATGCATGAGTATGAAGACAGGACAAAAGAAAAAAGTGTTGAAATGGGTCATCACTTGATTAAGCAGTAAGCTCATTCGCTTTATGGAAATCTAATCTTTCCTTGACAGGTACTTACTTCTCCTACTAAGGAGCAATACGCAGTCACCAGGAAAAGTTTTGATAATGAAAAAAGAAAATAATTCAATACATTTAGTTAACACATTTCTTTCTTCCACCAAGTGACAGTGTTCTATGTCATATCTTATCCAGCAGTAAGAATACCTTAGTGCTTTACACACCCTACTGCGTAGGTCCTACCTCACTACATCAGCACTATTAATGCAATATATCTGTCAAGGCTTATTAAAATTCTTTTTGATGTGTATCTTGGCTCATAAACCTCCACACTGTATTGATATTGCCTAAGGGAACGTCCTTGTAGCACTGAATCTCTGCAGATGGGATGATAAAAGAGAAATGTTCAAAACTTTAAAAAGTTCAGTCTCTAGCAGAGCTTTCTCTTCCAACACCTCTTTTGAATAGTGTTTTGGGTTGTCACTCTATAGCTATTGTTCAAAAAATGGCTTACAGAACATTTTAACTCACAGAGAAAAAACTTTCTTACAGATAAATAATTGATGGATAAAAAGCAGTTGATGGATCTCAATCCATTTTCATAGATATACCCTTTTCAGTGCTTTGTATACATGCTGTGCCTGTACCAATCCTTAGGTAGCAAACAAACCCCGGCAGCCAGTTCACTCACTAAAGTGAGAAAGAATTTACCAAGTCAGTTGGAGAAGTGAATTTTGTTCTTCTTCATGTATGTAATCTCTTCTGCTTTTCTATTTGTAATTAATTGCCACAGGGCACAGGAATAGCCTTCAGGGACTGTGAACACTGTGCTCCCCAGTTTGGAACATGTCTCTGGTGGCAGGTGATGCTATATGCTTCAGAAACGTATTAAACTTTTACAGTGTGTTTAAACTAAATCACATGGGTGAAATTCACTGATGATGATTTTATGTGAATTTAACTACATATACTGATAGTCTATAAACATTTTACCTATGTTAACTCATAGTGCTGTTCTTATACCTTTAAATGGTCATTTCTTGACTGAAAATATGTTATTCCATCCAAATTTCCTCAGCAATAAGTTTTCATCAGTAAGTTCTTCAGTCTCCCTGTAAAGGCCTTTCCCTTAACAAACTTTGTTTTCTACCTGATTTTATACAGATCGAACAATCAGACCCTAATCAAGTTCACATTGAAGTCAATGGCTAAGGTACTTTTTACTGATTCAGGAGGGAAAGTAGGAGGAGGAAGAGGGAGGCACAGACTGAATCTTAAAATAGAGAATTAACGTTTACATATAAAAATATGCACTGTACTGATGTATGTACATTCACAGTGCTAAAGTACTAGGCTAAGTCTGGAAGATATTTCTCTCAGAAGCAGTTTTGGGGAATCAGACTGAAAATAAGATATGGCCATAGGATGCTTTCTTTGGGGTCAGGGTAAAAATAAGAGAGTCAAGCCATTTTGGGTTTAACGTTTACCTCTCATAGAATCACAGAATCATTTAGGTTGGAAAAGACCTTTAAGATCATCGAGTCCAACTGTAAACCTAATGCTGCCAAGTCCACCACTAAACCATGTCCCTAAGTGCCATCTTAGTGTACTTTGAATAGGGAAACACAGTAAGAGCAAAATAGTCTCCAAAAAATCTGTATATTAGAACTTTTTGAGTAAAAAGCTACATTTTAACCAAAGAGAAAAAAAGCATTCACAGAAGGATCTTCCCCCGTTTCCTTAACCACTTTTCAAACAAAGCAGCTTCTATATCCACAAACTTTTTTCTTTTTATTCAATTTTTCTTCCCCTGTCTTGCATTTCTAATTCAGCTGGAAAATGATGCACGTAATCTGAAAATTTTTGTCAGTCACAAAGCCAACACCCTTCCCTCCTTCTCCTGCTCCCCGCCTGCTGTTTATTTTTAATAAACTTTATTGCATAATTTATTGTTTCACATTTTTGACACTTTTTTTTTTATATTCCTGTAACTATATATAGAAGACCGTAAAATAAAATGGAAGAAAAAGTAAACGTATAGTAGTAGTGATTGGGAGTCAGCTTCCTCTGTTAGCTTTGGAGACTCCAGAGCATAAATTACCCTGCAAACATTCTTCACCCAAAGTTTTAACTCTGATTTAAGTGAAAACCTGAATTGCATTCATTTCCAGTTGGTACATTCTGTCTTACTTTTAAATGCTGAATGCTACCTACGATGAATTATGTAACAATAAAAAAGTTGTACTGAATTAAGAGTTTTCTTTCACCTTATAGTCAGGAAACATCCTGAGGGCTCCCAAAAGAACTTCAGTTTTTGAGGATCAGTGTGGAAGTTTCTGACAGCAGTTTGTCCTCTGGTTTGGTTTCTATGTGTTTTTCTTGAAAAGCAGATGTGCATTGTTCTTTACAAACAGATGTGTGATGATGAAAGATACACAGGTGCTTATGTTTCCTACAGAACTACATCTTACATGTGATGGATAGGTTGCCAGGATGGATAGGTTGCCAGGAGCTTCCTGAACATCTTTTGCTTCTGTCTTCCTATACTCTATGTGGTAGCAGGTTACTTGCCTTAAGATCTCCAGGACTAAAGGCCACAGTGTGCCTTGAGCTGCCTCTGTGCTGGATTTCAAACTACCTGTTAAAGCAGGCACCCCTTATCCAAAGAAAACGTCAGCGTAAATTCAGAACTAACACTCAGATTGGAAGAAAACTGATATTTTTTTTCGTTCAGGCTATCTGTTGCACAGTAGTGTACAAAATTAAATTGTTTCAAATAAACAATTAACTGACTGGCACTCTGATATTAATATAATCAGGTGAAGCCAACAACAAACTAATAGATTTAGCCTGAAGAAATTAGGCGCACAAATGCCTCTAACAGTTCCCTCTTCCACTGGGAAATAGGCAAGTATAAAAGGCGTTGTGGCCAGATCTGAAAAGAACATAGCAATCTGATAGGGAAAATTGCAAATATGGCAAAAGGCTACCAGTTTTGGGTGTGGAATTCACAAGGAGGACTTTGTCATCTAATATAAGTTTGGTTTCCCGCATAGTGAGAGGGGAGAGTTAGGCACTGATGGCCACATCTCTATGGGTGAGAATTAAGTCAGACCTGCTCCAACCTAATTCCCTGTTCCACCAACCCTGAAGAACATAGAGCTAAAAGAAGATGGTGCCCGAGCTGAGAAGCTTTTCCTTATATGTCTCCATGGCCCATAGGCCTGAGCTGGTTTGAGGTCAGACAGCTTAGATGCCACAGACCAAAGCTGGTCAATTATTTCATTCCCCAGACAGAGAAGACCAAGCGCTTAGATCTATATGCATTCACTTGTTTTGGGTTATGTCTGAAAAAAAGGGTTCCTAACAGCCACCACAGTGTGCCATAACACCACAGTGAGTGGCGGTACTGTTGAGCCAGCAAAATGCTGAAGAGAGCAATGCAGCTTGTAATTTCTCTGTCTTGTACGTAAACACTGAAGGCTACTTTTGTGAAATTCAGATCCATATCTTTGGTGGCTTAGGCTTCCCTCTACCAACGGGATGCATAAAACCTCCTTTTGAAACAGAACAATTACATCAGTGTCTTCTGTTGTGGAGGGAACAGCTGATGCTCTGGCATAACAACTCAGCATGCAGAGCACTTACTCAGGAAATACGAATTAAGTGTACTAGCCCTGCTTAGCTTTGTCAGCTTACCAGATATTGCCTTATAGACACTTGCTTCTGGATCCGTGGATTATGCCAACATATGGACGTGAATGAAAGAATCATGGGATGAAAAGTACAAAAGGCAAGCATAGATGCAATTCTGTTGCTTGGCGATACTGAAAAGCACATAAGCGGGGGTGAAGCGGGGAGTCTGTACATGCTTCCTGAATAAATCCAGTAGTTTCTCCAGTGGTGCATTCATGCAAAATTGATAAACCTTCTGAAATCAAAGACCAGAAGTCAAATTTGCACAGTACCAGGACAGACCTGAACATCAAAACATCTCTGGCAGTTTTAAAAGCAAAACCATTTTCAAGAATGGGGAAGTTGTTCGCAGGCTAAAACTGCGCTGAGGTGTTGGAGAAATGCAAAACCTTGTACACCAGCTGCCAAAGGATGGCAAACCGTTATGAAGGACAAGCAGGCATTTCTTGTATTAAAATCCTCTCTCTATACGCTTAGTTTCTGCTCTTGGTCATGTAATGGTGACAGATGTGTATAGCTGAGGTCAACTAAATCCTCCTAATCTTATTCAAAGCTCTACTTTTCCACTGTTTTGTCTGGTACATTTAGTTTTTACTCAAGAAATGAATTCTTCCTACGGGCTTTTAAAAAAAAAAAAAAAAAAAAAGGAGGATGAAAGGACAAGAAGAAGAAAAAAGAGCAATGATAGCCTTAGACATGTGGACTGAACAGAAGTGACATTTTCTCTTCAGAAAAGATTATGGAGAAATCTCGGCAAGCTTGTGGTATAAAAAACTCCCATAAGAAGCAGACACTGGAGGATGTGGATAAGTTTAAAATTTTACAGATGACCAGAACTGTTAGTTTCCTGACAATGAAATGTTTCATTTTGTACTCCTATGCTCATACCATCTTTCATCTGAGATATATTTTGAGATGCAAGACTTAAGCAGGCAATGAAGCCAACTGTCATTGACCTCCGAATAACTAAGAATTGGACTTAGATCCACATTGTTGATTTCAGACTTCATTATTTTAAAGTCTCAAAGAAATCTGACTTTTTCAATGTGTTGCTGATGACTGTTGACTATAACACTTAAGTAGATATGTATTTAACTTCCAGTTAGTATTCCTGACGAGTTTTAGGTAAATCAGATATTTCCTTGACTAATGCTCTCTGTAGAAACCTGAAGGCAGAAGAACCTATTAGTTTTTGTGCTTCTGGCTCACATAAGAAATAAAATGAATTGCTTTTATCAAATCGTGATTGGAAAACAGTGCTTCCATAGGCTGTCTTCTACACAGTATGAAGACAATCTGTAAAAAGAGTCATTCTAAAAAGTCAGCATGTTGTAAGATGATATAGATCTCCTTGCATTGCTTAACCTTCAGATTTTTTAATCTCCTTCCTATTTCCATTTGATTCTTCTGAATTTTCTTTTACCCTCCTGTGCTAAAACAGCAAAAACGTAAAACCTGCTGTAAGATTAATTACAGAGAAGGTCTAAATCTAGCAGGGTCAGCAAGCTCCTAGGTGAGCTTTGCTTCTTCATTATTTTTATCATGACTTGGCTGTGTATCATGACATGCATTAGGATACATCCTTTGTTCTAGGAATTCCTCTGAAAAAGTTCTACATTTTCTCTTTACATAGCTTCTGCAGGTGCCATATCAACATCTTTTATAGGTGGGAAATAAAACTGGTATGAAAACTTGGAAGGATTGTGTGTAAAACGTGCTTTTCAGCAATCCTAAAGAAAACCTTGATTTGAATAATTATTTTTCTAATGTGTCATGACAGTGTTTAATGACATTGTTAAACTAAAATGCTTTCATTTTGGTTCTTAATATATAGGTAGAAGTTTCAGGTAAAGCTGAACTAAAGGGTATTTTCTGTGCCATAGGCATTTAAAAAAAAGCACAAACTGAGCAAAAGCACTGTAATCAGAAGATCTTTGCTTATGAATGACACAAAGAATCCAGGAAGACAGAACTATTGCAAATTTTGAGATGCGAAGTGCTACATAGTAGAAATAAACCAGGTTGGAAGACCTACTTAGGGGATACTGAGCAAGACTGAATGTCTTACTGAGCAGTATGACTCAGTTAAACTCGGGTTATTAAGGTCAATACAAAGCTAGCTGAATGAAATTTAAGGACCTAAGAAATGGAGAGGCCAGGCTGGATTATAACTGACAATTTTAATAGATAGGACATGGACCACAGCTTTTGCAGACCTCCTACCTCCGTTTTCCTTTTGTTGGAGTCGCTGTTTCATTTTAGGCCTTTTCTCCTGAGCTGCTCTTCTGGGACATCTGATGTTCCAGTGCACACAAAGTGGAAAATAGAGCAGTGCACCTGCAGTAAGTCTGGGATATCTGGAAGGCATCTGGTTTATTTTCCCATGAAATGTCTGCAAATTAACTAGACTGGTTTATGTCCCTTTTCTTTCCAAGAAAGGAGGAAAGATTTCCTGCATAGCTGGAGAACCTCAGTTCAAAGGATGCTTCTCACAAAGTGCAGCAGTGTAGATACCATTCACTCTTGCTTCTATGCCACAGACATCTCTGAGCCCTGAAACTCCCCTTGCTGGATAATTCCTGGACTCCCCACCTGAGGAACACCACGGGACAGGAAGAAGAAAAAAGAATGCGGCCCATTCACAGCATGGTATGATCCAGTTCTTGGAAATATATATTAAGTCAATTAAAACTCAAAGAATGAATGACTGAAAAAACCCTTAAAACAACAGATACAGAAGCAATCATAAAAGCTATGCTTGCTCAGCTGGGCTGTTCCTAAACTAGCAATTTGAACTAAGGATTAAAGTTTAGTGAAACCATAGTCCTTTTTAGATCTCCTTTCCCTCTGTGACTTTAACAAGCCAAATCTCTCCAGCCAATGAAGTTAAAATATACAGGACACGCAGCTCTTTATCTGTCACACCCTGCAAATCACATTTTCCAGCATTAAAGTACTATTCGTTTTGGCTTTTAATTACCTGACTTATCGGCATGTCATATTTCTCCCCCCGTCCCTGCAATAATTACATTCTGAATCAGTGTGACATTCAATATTGACCTTTATTTATGGCTCTCACAAACTGTCGAATGTTTATTTATAAACCATGAAAAGCAGAGTTTGTAAGAATATTGATTCAGCGTATTAGAAAAGCAGTGGCCTGGCATTCTGTGAGTAGAAGTAATCACAGGCAATTACTGGACACTGCTTTTCACTACTAATTTTGGGTTTAACCTTATAATTGTATTACTGAATTTGTTTCATTTTGTCCATATATCACCAGGTTCCTAGTAAGAAGTCTGATATTAACATAATTTAATAATATTCAGGGGAAGAATGGTTTTAATTGGTTTAAAAAGAGGGAGATACATAGCCTATGCCACGCAATGAGAAAAGTATTGTAACAACCTTTTTTATTTTTCAATAAATGATAATTAATATTTAAATGCATTAATGAAATAAGTTCTTAGTGGCTGGGTCACAAATCTTTGATGTTTATGCCACTAACAAAATCACTGACTGCTCCTAATGATGCCCCTGAGCTAAGCTTCACTTTACTCCTGGTATAAAAACTACTTTCATTGCCAGTAGCATGAATTTGCAAGTGTGAAAGGCAAAGTCAAACTAAGAACAATTCTTCTTGTCCTTATCCCAGTATAAAATGGCAAGAAAGTGGTCAAAATCAGAAAAAGAACAAACCACAAAACAGCCAAACTTAAAGAAAAGCAAAACTAGCAAACAATAACTACAACCTTAGATCTATGTAAATAAAAGTACTCTGCGCTCACTCGCTGTTCCTAGTGAGACAGATTCAGTGCAAAAGCCAATGAAGATGTAACTGTCTGCCTGGGATTAAATTAGAGCTCTGAGAAGCAGTGGGGGAATGACAACTAGCTGATGACTGTGCTTTTGGATAGGACTGACCAGTCATACTTCATCATTTGTTTCTTCCTACTAAACTCATATGTTCTCAGTGTGAATTTAACCAGGTTAAAACATGAAATCAGCACAAGTCAGGCTTGAGAAATTATGCTCATGAAACATTAAAAAAAGCACTGGTTGTTTTTTTTTTTTTCCTCCTGTTTTCTATAACTTTCAGTGAAAAGTATATGGAAAGAAAATGTTCCCAGGAAAAATTTTCTTTGGGTGGAATGCTATCCTGATGGGATAACACTCTGTTAGGGAAACAGTACTGTTTGTACCAACTAGTACAGTGTTTTTGGCAAATTTGCATCCAGTTCGGGATTTAGACTATCTTTTGAAATACCCTTAGTTTCAGTCTTAATCTTTTCTTGGGAACTAGTTCTATTTTCTACATGCTGTGTTTGGTCCAGAACTCTTCCTTATTAATGAAAAAGATTCTCCAGTACCACAAGCTTTATAAATGTTGTAATTCAGTTATGAATATATTTGGAAAAAGTATTTCAGGATTCATAAGCTTCTGGAAAGTCATAAAGACCCTCCCTTTTTTAAATTTTAATTGCTTTATCCTCCCCATTTGTTTTTCTGCTTACATTTTCCACCACTCCGTGACAGTTCAAAGAGAGTATCATCATCCCTGAGAATGTTTTGTTTACAGTCAGAGAGAATAACTTAGCATTATTTTCTTGTACAGTATCCAGAGCTCAGACATAGTAAAAGATGCACAGGAAAAATATGCACATGTCTTCTCTATCACATTATTGGAAATCACAGCTGGCAGAAATATTTTCAGTAGTTCCTTCAGTTTAACATTAAATACTAAATCACAGCTGGTCAGGAAGGTTTGGTGGGTTTCTGTGTTTTTTTTTTTCTCCAGGAAAAAGTTGAGAAAAAGAAAATACATTTAAAAACATTGACATTTGAATATGCCATATTTTTATGGGTGTAAAGGATAGCACATTTGTCTTCCACCAAATGGTAACAAAGCAGAAAAGCCTATTCTACAGGTTTTTAGGATCTGACAAGTTAGCAGAAAAAGAGGTGGTAGAAAATTTTACCAATTATTTCTGAGCCTGTAGCTCAGAAAGTCCATAAACATCTACTAGTTATAGCTTAAGAAAGTATACTAGGTGAGAAGCTCTGCTCCTGTACTGACCTTTAAACTGCTGGGCATTGAGGTAAAAATCAGCTAACAGACCTCTGGTGTGCCCAAAATGGCAGTTCTTATGTTATACATTGAATATTACATACTGAAGCTGCGTCAGGGGAAGTTCAGATTGGACGTTAGGAAGAGGTTCTTCACCGAGAGGGTGGTCGGTCACTGGAACAGGCTCCCCAGGGAAGTGGTCACAGCACCAAGCCTGTCAGAGTTCAAGGAGCATCTGGATGATGCTTTTAGTCACATAGTTTAGTTTTAGGTAGTCCTGCAAGGAGCAGGGAGTTGGACTGAGTGATCCCTATAAGTCCCTTCCAACTTGAGGTACTTTACAATTCTTCTATATTAATGAATAAATAGGTTTCATTTTTCTCACTTTAAGAAATACTGTAATTGCTTTTTGCTCATATGCATACCCAGCTTTACAAACCATATATAGAATTTAGTGAGCTGAAGTCTACTCAAGCCAGTGGAAATATACTTCACTCAGTGGAGATTTAACAAGCCCTTAGCAACATAGACTGACAAATTTTTAATGCATTAGCATGAGAAATAAAAAGATTTTAAAATATCTGAAAATGTAAAAGTGCAATTGAACTTTGAGATTATGAAAATATTGTTCAAGTAAAACTGCACAACTTGAGATAGATGCAATGCAACTATGTCTGCTTACAACTGAAATATATGAGAAAAAATAATTAAAAAAAGACATGTCCTAACCACCCTCCCTCCCCATTTATCTAAATGGGACTTATCTAAATTATAATTGCACTGACATAAGCAAATCACAAAATAATATTGTAAGAGGAAAATGTTTGCGATGTGTTGCCTATTTTGAGTGTGCTTGAGTGCATACTTCATTGGAAAAAGAGGGGAGTATAGCTCCTTTGCAAGGAACACACTGACTGCATCGTTTTCAGTCAGCACCAACATTATACCCTCTCTGAAGAGAAATCTTCAGAAAAGATGTGTCCCTCACATTAGATAGGGAACAAATCCTTCTGAGTGTGTGACCCACCAACTCCTTTAGAGAAATGGGCCAGAAGAGGCTGAGAAAGTAAATTGAAGGCCCAAAGGAGATGTTGTTACCAACTTTCTCATTAATAAATCTCTTTCTCATGGTGTTTAAGGTGTAGGCTTAACGTTTTTCTATGTGAGTGGCCTTTGATAGTAGCAGTTCAGTGAGATAATGGGTCCACAAATAGAAAGCAAAAATCTTTTTAGCTTCTGATGTTGCAGCTAGGAGATCCCCCCCTGTTCCTAGTCAGTGCAGACAACGGACAAAGATTTCTGTAAAAGAACTGCAACAGTTCTTCTTTTAATTTGCTCCTTTTTTCATTTCTCTTGACTTGCCCAGATGTGGCATTCTTATCACAGAATCTCTCAGTATTAGAGTACAATGAAAATGAAATACGTGCTGAATCTGGATGACTTCCAAAACAGTAATAAAAAATATTTACCTGCCTCTTTTTTGGTTGCAAAGTTATGTGCTAACTCTAAAGAATGGTTGCAGTCTTTTAAAATGATGTTTAAAGAAAAGGATTTATCATTTTCTACAGTAGATAGACCAGCATAAAAATCCACAGTTATGATATGATCAAGAAAGCTTGTATCTCAGAGTAATCACAGCCTTTCCACAGGATATTTACTTATCTTGAACATTTGGTGTCACTTGGGGTTCTTCGCATCTGCCTCACCAGGCTGCATATGACACAAAGTCCCTAAAACCAGCAATTGTTTACCATTTGCCGTGGATACAAATATAGCCACTGAGATTTTAATACCAAAGTCAGTCTTGCAATCAAAGCATATTCTACATTTAAGTAAAAATGTTAATTTCATTAATATTTTAATAGGATCACAGGATAATGATCCTAAACAAGCATGGCCAGCAGGTCGAGGGAGGTGATTCTGCCCCTCTGCTCTGCTCTGGTGAGTCCCCACCTGCAGTACTGCATCCAGCTCTGGGGTCCTCAGCACAGGAGAGACATGGACCTGTTGGAGTGGGTCCAGAGGAGGGCCATGAAAATGATCAGAGGGATGGAATACCTCGCCTATGAAGACAGGCTGAGACAGTTGGGGTTGTTCAGCCTGGAGAAGAGAAGGCTCCAGGGAGACTTAACTGCAGCATTTCAGTACTGAAAGGGGGCTTATAAGAAAGATGGGGACAGACTTTTTAGTAGGGCCTGTTGTGATAGGACAAGGGGTGATGGTTTTAAATTAGAAGAGCGTAGATTTAGACTAGATAATAAGGAAGAAATTCTTTACAATGAGGGTGGTGAAACACTGGAACAGGTTGCCTGGAGAGGTGGTAGATGCCCCATCCCTGGAAACATTCAAGGCCAGGTTGGACAGGGCTCTGAGCAACCTGATCTAGTTGAAGATATCCCTGCTCACTGCAGGGGGGTTGGACTAGATGACCTTTAAGGGTGCCTTCCAACCCAAACCATTCTATGATTCCATGATAATTCGAGTTGGAAAGGCACTCAGGAGATCTCCAGTCCAGCCTGCTTCTCAAAGCAGAGTCAGCTCTGAACTCAGACCAGCATGACCTGGTCATCTCAAAGGGCTTCGTACAATCCGGACCTCCATAGATGGAGCCTGTGCAGGGTCTCTGGGCAACTGATCCACTGCTTGATCACCCTCATGGTGAAGCTTCTCCTTATATCCAGTCTGAACTGGCCTTTGTTTCAACTCATGCCCATCATATCCCACCATGCCCCGCTGTGAAGAGCTTTGCTGCATCTCCTTGATAACCTCCCTACAGGCACAGGAGCTCCTGCTAGGTGCCCCTGAAGTCGCATCTTCTCCTAGCTGAACAAGCCCCAGTCCCACAGCCTCTCCTCACAGGGCAAGTAATCCAGTCCTGATCATGCTGGTGGCCTCCACTGAACTCACTTCAGTTTGTCAATGTCTTTCTTGTATGGGAAGGGCCCAAAACTGAACACAGTATTCTAGATGTAGTGTAATAGAGCATCACTATTTATGTATATATAAAGCAAAGAATCTACACTGTATCTTGCACCAACCACCAAGCACTTTTAAAGATTTTTTTTAAGTGTTTCTTTCATATTAAAAGAACAAAACAGAAGCATTATTGAGCTATTGTTATCATCTTCAAGTGACACTAGAAAAAGGCTCACTATGATTACAGAGCTAGTAGTTCTCATTATAGGATCATAGGACCATTTAGCGATCCTGTGATAAACCCTGTTTTGAAAGGGCTTATGTGCCCAAAACCCAGCAGGCAAGATAAAAACATTTCCTGGGTACGTGAGAGGGGAGACACCCGCACGTTCTGTACAGTCACGTACATACACAGGGAATGTGACATCTCAGCAGACAATTCTTACCTTAATCTGTTTGGGATTCACAAATTGCACATCTATTACATGAATTACATAGCTTACTCCCTACAGCCTGATTCAGTCAACGCAGCAAGACCTAATGCCTACTGACAACAGTGACATCAGATCTCAGCACTTTCACTTAAAACCTGACCCACAGGGACATCACTGCTCTTCAGAGGAAATCTGGGGCTGCAGATATATGCTTTCTACACGTTTGGAGGCTAAACAGCCATATCTGCCCCCAGCCAGACTAGGCGGGCTGGGATTTCATGCCAATACCCTGCCACTGTTCAGAAAGGACTGCAAGAATTGACAGTGCCAGAAAAAAAGGGAAAGCAACCCTGTAGCCCAGGAAGGCACTTGGAGGAAGAGACCTTAGTTCTAGCTGAGTAACCAGGATCATGTATTTCATTCACTGACTTTTAAGTGCAAAATGACCCTTTCCTCCCATGCAGTCTCCTAGGCATAAAATCAGGCTCTCACTTGATGACTACCTCTCTGGCTTCATGGCTTCTGAATGTGTAATTACAAAGTACCACATCATACAGTATAAAAAAAGTTTAGAAGCCTCATCTTGTTGAGCGCTTGAATTGCAGTCTACTGTACAATATATCAGCTCTACCTCACCTTCTGGCTGTGATTTGAATGAAGCAAGTGAGCCAGTCCGTTTGAGGAAAAGGAGTGGCTTAGGCTTGTAAATGCAGGAAAGTATTGCATGGGGCAAGCATCAAAATCATGCTTGTACTTATTGTTCAGAAGTGAGTATTTGGGCATTTCAAGTGGATCTCACTAGAGCATTTCAGAATTCAGAATATAGTTAAGGTCCAAACACACTACAAGGACTGTGAAATAGCCAGATTGCAGAATAAGTATCTAGCCGGAACAGCAATTCAGAAGAATATATCCAAGTTTGAAATGCTGTATAAGAGAAAGTCATTCAGGCACATTTCTGGTACCCAGATGGGTTATTTTTGTGTGTTTTTTTTTCTTACATAGCTTTAATTATGTTAAGCCCTCAAGGATTATAATCGTCATAAATATTTGCATAGATAAATAATTAAAACTAAAATAAATGTGAGTCAAACCGTCCTTTGGGAAAGCTCAAGCTCCAGAGGTGTCACTATTCGTCTATTTTCTCATCAAAAACATGACTAGACATCTCTAACAAAATCCATCACCCAGTTGCATGATGAATGAATGCTGTGAGGGCTGTACTGCCCTAATGAACAGCAGCATAAATTTGCTTGAAACATTTAAATTCTGATCATAATCATCATCTTTTATATACGTAGCCAGTTTTGAATTGCTAATGACAATCACTACCATGCTATAACATTGATATATATTGGTATTTCATTGTGTCCTAAGCACAGAGAAATGCTTTCCAGTCAGTATTGCCTTAATATCTCCAGAAGGAATTAAAACCAACTGTTGCCCCTATTTATAAACTTAGGATGGGTATATCAGTAGACGTAAAAAACAACCAACCAACCAACCCACCCACCCCTCCCCCTTTAAAAAAAAAGTGCACAATCACATTTCAATTGTCTAGCAAGTTTGAAAAAAAATCCAAGCTTAAACAACCCCTGATTTTAGATTACCTTGGATACTCTGTTTGCAACCTCTCTGCCTACTGTCAGCCCCTGAACAAAGGTCCGTGCAGCAATGAATGCTCTAGTCACTTGAACCTTCAGCTTCCTGGGTACATCTCCAAACGGCTTCAGCTGGTCTGTGTACTTGCTTACACACTCCAGGTAGTCCTCAGTGAAATGGTACTGGGGGTTTATGAGCTGGAACATCCGCTCCAGCAGCCGAGCCCAGAAATCATTCAGCATTTCCTCCAAGTTCACATTGCCTCCTGTGTAATACCTCTTCAGCTCTGTGAAGAGGTCCTGGAACACCTCCGAGTTCTGCATGTACAGCATGCCGTACGTCCGGACAAACATGTCGTTTAAGGATCTTTCTGCATTCTCCAGAAGTTCTCGGAAAAATTCTGCAGGGAAAACAAGAAGGTGTTAACGGATATATTAGTAAGGTACAAAGGGTTTTCTGATTGCATTCCTATGTTACCATTACTAAAGTTTTTCTTATTATGTTCTTACCATGGCATTTTACTAGTGAAAGTAATCTATTTGGATAGGAAATTGCTTTATTTAGAAGTAAAGAAAAATAGAGTATAACCTGAATTCCCCAACAACGTAGAAGGATGTAGAACCTATAATGCTGAACATGAAAGACCCATTTAAAAGAGCTTCAGTGAGGTAGTTCCACTTCTTCTTCACATACTATCTGAACACAGCAATCCCCGTCCCTTGCAATATCCTTCATAGCCAGTATAGTAAATCTTCTAAGTTAAAAGTAAAGTCATTAATATGATGATTTAACTGAAAATTTAATGATTTTAGAGTAGCTAGATAACGATAAGTTCCACTTTGCTGAAGTTTTTACAATGTAGAAGAACAACAAGGAAATAAATCTGAAAACTTATTTGCAAATATTCTTGAAGAGAACTTGAAGGAGACCTGAGTGGAAATGAGCAGAATCCCTCTTAAAAGTATTATGTGTCTAGGTAATACTAAGAAAATGTTAGGATTTTCAATAATTTGCTACTCTACTGAAGAACAGTACTAGAACCCTCCACTGATCATGTCACAGCCAGCCTACTAATTCCAGTTTGTGCTAGTCGTTGGGTTTGGAACAGCAGACCTTACGGTTTTTTGAAAGCATTTCAGACTTTACTGCTTCTGTGCCTTTTATCTACTCAGGCCCAAACCATAACCTATTTCTAAATTTTAGCCTGTGGAATTTATTCTTACTGGAAACCAAGCCCATGGGATACAGTGGAAATACGTAATAATCTCTTCTGTTAAGATCCTTTAACTGCCATATGATGCTTAGGTTTTCCCAAGAAATTTACTAAGCATGTACAGTAGCTCTTTAAACACATCAGACAAAAGCAGGCATAGCTTCTCCTGGTTTTTAGAAGATCCCATCTTCCTACAGGGTCTACTTGTCAGCCTTCTTAAACCTCCTTTGGAAAAGAATTCAATGGCTGCTGTGGCCTGTAAATGGGGCACTACAGACAGCAAGGCAGAGATGGCAACACCTCTGGCAAAACACGTATATTTGCTGCAATTAAATGATTCACACTTATGCGGGAGTCATCATGCAGCCAACTCTGGGATATCAGATTCTAAATATGCAGTCATTGCCCATAGACACATCTGCATGTGCTAACTGCAGGGACGTGCTGACTTCTTACAGTCTTGGCTAATGCTATAATGTGAATACTCTTTTAACATAGGGCCCTGCTGCACCTACAGTGACTCATAAAAATGCAGAACCACCACAATGCTAAAGACAGGATGGCAACTAAGACTATGTAAGAAAAAATCTACACTAAATTTGAGGATTTGCAACTGCGATGAGCTGAAAGCAGAATCCACTGAACACCGTTGACCAGTCTACAAGGACTCAGTAAGAAAAGAGCATCTTCTTTTTGGCAGAAATTGTGCAGAGCTGCAGTCTTTGATCTCCCAGATAACTGCAAAGGGGTTATCATGAAAATGTATACACAGAACATTGAGAACTCGCTACATCAAAGCATTTATTAAAAGGAAAATATATTATAATAAATGTATCAATGTCTAAACTGTCATTAAAACCACAGCCTTTCATAAGGAATGAACTCCATCTGGAAAAGAATATGCTTTTGCCAAATAGTTTATGTAGGGAAAAGCAAAAAAAAAAACCCAACACCCCCCAAAAACCCCAAAACAAACCAAAAAACAACCCACAAAACGCACAACCAAAGAGAAACCCTTGTAATTCTTTGTTGCCAAATAGAATAACTTGAGGTCCACAACATACAGTCATCTTTGTTGTTTTTCCAAATTATCCACTAATTCTGACAAAGCTGTTTTTCACTGCTAACCCTGACTTGGTGGCATCCTTGATGTCTGAATCATCCTGATTACTATTTTAT
The DNA here is from genome assembly GCF_026419915.1 of Harpia harpyja. Classification (NCBI taxonomy): domain Eukaryota; kingdom Metazoa; phylum Chordata; class Aves; order Accipitriformes; family Accipitridae; genus Harpia; species Harpia harpyja. The sequence continues at coordinate 7,458,997 of NC_068943.1, forward strand.
ATATTCAGCATTTCTTCTTCTAAGAAATAATGCACACTGGCTGTACTGCTGAATACATCTAGCTCTCTAGTCACACAATCTTGAAGGCAAAAAGATGGCAGAGAACTTGGGGCTCAAATTAAAATTTATTTTAAGGTTGAAGCCAGGCTTTCAGACCAGTGCAACTGAATGACAACTGGGAAAGACAATGACGAAAGCAGTAAGTCCAGGCCCCTTGACTTCTCTCCCATAAAGCTTTATGTGCTGGGGGGCTGCTGTAAGCAATTCACATGCTGGCTCCTCCCAATCCATAGCTATACTGGGAATCCCACTATTTATCTTAAAAGAACGTGCCATTGCATAAGTCAGTCATAGCAAAGCATAACCAAGTTTGCTGACAGCTCCTCTTGTCCGAGATTGTTACCCTACTATTGCTTTGTGCGGGGGTATTATTTAGCAATCTCACAGTCAGTTTGTTGGAAGCCAATCAAACTTTTCAGGGAGGGGTAGACATTTATTCTGTGTTCGTACAGCAGCTAGCACAATGTGGTCCATGCTAGTTGCAATCTTTATTTATACTGCAGTACAAACATTATCAGTAACTCCACAAACTTAAATTTCATGCTAGTCCAAAAGTGACACCACACATATGCATTCTGTAGGAGAGCTAATGTCCTCTAAATAGCAGTACATTTATTTAAATTTCATTCTTCTCATAGGTCTCTAGTCTGAGAGCTATTGCTTAGGGTAAGTTATTATGCCATTAAAAAGTTAGACCATTAGTCTTCCGTACGCTTTGATACAAAAGACAGTTAGTTTAAGAGAGTTATCTGCATCAGTAACCCTATGCAGGATCAGGATAATAAAGCAGCAACAACTACAAAATTGGATACCTTTTTAGTTCCAGAGAGAAAGAGATCTCCCCTGTTGTACTAATTAGAAAAATTCTCTATCAACTCCCATCCAGCAAAATGAATGCTGCTGTGAAGGATCATTTGCTTTTTTAGCCTGCAAATCTTCCATACATCAAGAAGGTAGTCTGCTTTGGGATGCTTATGGATATAAACTGCGTCCTGGCATAACTGGGTACTTGTCCAGTTACATGAGGAGAAACTGTACTTGCTTCTGCAAAGGTTGAATTTTTCCATGGTCTTCACTGTAATTTAAAGATTTTATGTTCATTGCAAAGATGATATTTCATCAACTTGCAGGTAGCTTTTGAAAAATAATGTAATATTTCAGCTAAAAGTAAAAGAACGAAGATGAGACAGACATTAGTCATGTTGCTTAATGTGCTTCTGGAAGGCACTCAAGTACTAGGGTGGGAGAGGAGAATCTATATAAGACAGAGCTGTGCAGTGTTTTAAAATATATATCTTGTGAATTTTTTTGCTGCCAAAATAGGCTGTCATGAGCAGTGTTAATGCTGGAAATAATTTTTCCTAATTTTAAGTGGTGATTCATTTATATGACAGAATATGTCCTGGGTATGTCTTATGGTGCAAGCACGTTTTTATACAGCTTTCATTTATTAGCCAGAGGGTCTCAGGAAGCCTGTTCAGTTCTGCTTATGAGGTAGTTGGAAAGGATAAGGTCTAAGGCACACTGAGCTACTGAAAAGAGGGAGAGAAGATTGCTATTTCAAACCATTACATGCTCTATATAGGCTTAAATGGTGGGTTTCCAGTCAATGCATAACACTGAAGCTAGTTTTCATTTTTAAACGTTATTTGTAAATTTAGGATGCAAGATAGACAATAACAGTCTCTGCAAATGAAGTCCGAATTGTTTTAAAATGTTTTGTCTATGATAAAACAACTCACTTACAAAGTGAAAGGACATAATGCATTGCTAGAGTCTCTTACCGCATGGTACGTACTGCTCTCACTAAAAATAGGGTCTTGTTAGCTCTCATGCTACCTTGTCAACTGAAAGCTGACTTTCTCACTCTATTTTAACATTGGTAATCTAGTGTCATAATGCAATTCAACCTGGGAGCTAGCCTAATTCCAAAGTGATGACTAGTTGTCACCCTAAGTCAGTGGATCAGGTTTGGGGATAATATTGCAGCATGACATGATGTAATAACTGCCTTCAACAAAATATAATCACAACAATCTAGAGCCAGTTATTAGATAAACAAAGTTGTATTATGTTGGAGGTATGTTCTGTGATCATTCCCAGCCCCATAAATTCCCTTCTGTTTTCTTTTCCACCTGTAATTTAAGCAAAACCAACATCTGATGCGACAAGACGTGAAGCTAGAAACAGTTTGTTGTCCGATTCCCCCAACCAAAAAGATATGCATGAGCTTTAAGACCAAAAAGACCAAAAGGAAATTTCATTTAATTACCATATATTCTGCTCAGCTTTGCCTTTTAGCAGAACTTGAGATCTGAATGCTGTACTATGGTGCATCTGATACACTGGACCTGCAATCTCACTACTACTTGAGAAAAAACAGCACAGCTACACAGAAGTCTTCAGAGGTTCTAGACAGGGATATACGTCTGATTTCACATCAGCCTTTATGGAAAACATTGCTCAGGGTGGCATACTGATTTCATCCATCATTGACTAGCACCAACCAAACCATACAGGCAGTTCCCCATTATAGCCTAGCTTCAAAGAGCTCTGAGGATTTAGACATACAAATTCTAGTGACCTACCACTTACTGTGAAGATGTGCATGCCTCTACACCCTATGTGGACTTTAGGTACCTAATTTCATTTCACATCTTCGAGCTTCCCAGTCCTGTTAATGCTGATGGTAAGAAGGATATTAGAATTCATGTAAGCTGACTGTCTTACTGGACGGAAAGGTTCTCTGAGGGTTCTTTAGGTACAGATACATTCATGACATACATCAATGGCAGCCTTTTTTTTTTTTTTTCCACTGCCCTATTCCTGTCTGTCTGTCTTTGTTCATGAAGTCATTAATGAAAAAAAAAATATTTTGGTGAACTCTTCATCTTTTTGCAGGATTCTTGCAAAGGCTTTTTTTTTTCTTTTTTTTTTTTTTTCCTTTATAGATATTCCACAATGGTACCAATTATTGAAAGTGGTGATTTATCTTAAGGAAATTCAAGTGAAATCAACCTCTGTGGTTTCTATGCTTTTTCATTTTCCAGGTGTTTTTTTTAGGTTTCCAGAGACTTTCTTCCAACAATAACTAACCTTACAGAACAAAAAGAACTCAATTTAACTTCCTGATTGAGAAAAAATTGCTGTAAGGAGAATACTTACAGCAGATTATTTTTTTTCCTATTTTTGACATTACATTTGTATTTATATTCAACAGTGAACAAGTTGTATGCATAAGGCTACCAGTGCATTGGTATTCTTAGTGAGCCTGAATAACTAATTTTAAAATTCCCTTATAGCTTTGACCTTTTGAAACACTCAACCGTCACATGTGGGAAACAAATTTCAGCTCCCATTAGGAACAACAAAAGCTGCAGTGTGATGTTGAAAATTGCTCTCCGTTTTTAATTCATTTTGAATATATACACATTGCATTTAAAGCTAAGAAATACAAGTCAGATAATTAAATGTGTCCTATAATTACAAATTTCAGAACAGGTGATTTACATCCTCTACTTATGTCTTGGGTAATATCACCTGTGGGTGAAATTATTTAGCTGTTAATGGATATCAATACCTTTCTAGAATGTCCTATACCTGTAAATATCATGACATTATGAAATCTTTTGTATGCTACTAAATTTTTCAGAAGCCAGTGCAGCCTCAAAGGTTGTGAGTAAAGATGAGGGTCTCTCCCCTCTTTAATCCTTCCATTTCTCAGACTACTGCAGGACCTGATAATAGAAGACAATTGACTGTGGTCTTCTTCCCTGCTTCCTGTCCAGAGTCCATGACTTCTTCCCCCTTATGGGTCAGGCTGTTGCAAGGAACGAAGGAAGGAGACCCAGGGGAAGGGGAGACCACTGAGGCTCCATCCTTAACCACTCCTCACTGCGGAGCATGGAGACAATGCAAACAGCACTGTCCTGCACTAAAATGAGGGACACGAGGATGGGGAAGAGACACAAACACATCTATCATGGGCTGGGTTGGACAGGTTAGATCAGGTGCAGGCAAACGGAAAAAAAGCTAGGCTGATCTTTATACATCCAATACCATTATCACAATGGGAACCTAATCTGACAAAGAATTTAAGGCATTATTTAATGCCAATGTACAAAGAACTTCTTGTACAAGTGAACAATAATATAGAGTTAAAGGATCTGTCATCTACTCAGAGCTGATTACATGCATTGGTAAAGGCCTATAAGACTTTATTCTGCAATGCTGAAATCAATGAGAACATTATCAACAACTTCAGGGGATGCAGGTGCAACCTTTAAACGCTAAACTTATTGTTTCTTCACTGCAAAAGGTCATTTACTAGTACTTGAGTATGTCTAAAGGGGAGACTCGATCCTACCATTGATTCTATGCAGACAATCCTGCAACTAGGTGAAACACATCACTTTCACATGAGAACAATTAAATTAGATATTAACACATACTTTTTGAAATCTTTACTGCTCTCTAGAATCTCAATTCATATCCTGTTGCATCTGGTACTTTATACTGATGATGTATCCTTTATTATAAATATGAAACCTAAAATTCCCAAGATCCCTTCAAAGAATTCATTGAACTTATAGCAATAACCAAGAAAGAAAATGCTAAGAATAAAAACAAAGCAATGAGATAGCTTTACACATAATTCATATAAACACCAATAACTGTCCCTGAAGGTTCTATTTTCATTATCAAGTGGAAAACGCCTAAGTGAAGTACTCATAAAATGTAAGCAAAATGTTACATGGCATCAGAAGGCGACATTCTAGAATATTTATGAATGGGCATTTAAACGCCTACAGCAGTAGTACTGTCACGAATATCCATGACCAAAGAGAGACATGTAGCATTTCATGGATATCTGTGGATTTCAGAATGATGAATTTTACATCATATGTTCATAAAAATGCATAATGCCTCATGAAACATTCATGAGTCACCACAGTTTCTTCTGAAAAACATTTAAAGCTTTCATGAAAATGATATTAACAATACATAAACTATGGGACTCAGTGCAACAATTGTTTTAAAATATAGAGACTGTTCTGTTTTTTCCTACGTACCACTAGAGGCTATTAAATATCCAGTTCAATAGTTAAGGAGATTTACCATCTAACATTTTGTACGAAAATTCTTTGACATGCCTATAATCTATAACAATCTTTTAGACATATTAAAAGTTTGTTGACTTTTAAACACAGGGAAGCGTAAGGTGGACCAGAAGACATAGGGGAAAATTAACAACAAACTGCCTTGCTACAAACCAGATAAAACTGATTTAAGCCAGAATAAATTATATATTCTGTCCAAAGAAAAGAAAAAAAAAATGAGGCAGTTTTTTGACAAACAGGTCCCAAACCAGAGGCAGTATTTGCTATCACTAGTCTCAGTGCTGTGGTGTTCAGAGGTCAGGTGGTGTGCTGGGGAGGAAGGTGGCACTGAAGTCCCTGCATGCCTTCATGCCCGTTTTCAGAGTAGACAGCTTGAATTGAGTAAGGGCAGGAGTCATTTATCTGGAAGGAGGCTCTGGCTGGCTGGAGGAAAACACTGAAATCTTCACTGACTTTTATTTACAATGTGGTGATTAACCACAACCTGACAGCAGCAACACTTTGGAACTGGGCCTCTGTCCTGGTTTCAGCTGGGATAGAGTTAACTGTCTTCCTAGTAGCTGGTACGGTGCTATGTTTTGAGTTCAGTATGAGAAGAATGTTGATAACACTGATGTTTTCAGTTGTTGCTAAGTAGTGTTTAGACTAATGTCAAGGATTTTTCAGCTTCTCATGCCCAGCCAGCGAGAAAGCTGGAGGGGCATAAGAAGTTGCCACAGGACACAGCCAGGGCAGCTGACCCAAACTGGCCAATGGGGTATTCCATACCATGTGATGTCATGCCCAGTATATAAACTGGGGGGAGTGGGGGCGGGGGGATTGCCGTTCAGGGACTAACTGGGCATCGGTCGGCAGGTGGTGAGCAATTGCACTGCGCATCATTTGTATATTCCAATCCTTTTATTATTACTGCTGTCATTTTATTAGTGTTATCATTATCAGTTTCTTCTTTTCTGTTCTATTAAACCATTCTTATCTCAACCCACGAGTTTTACTTCTTTTCCCGATTTTCTCCCCCATCCCACTGGGTGGCGGGGAGCGAGTGAGCGGCTGCGTGGTGCTTAGTTGCTGGCTGGGGTTAAACCACAATAGCTTCAGAGGCAGAAATCTCAACCTGGATTTAGGCACATATGGGATTGAGGAGGGCTTCTTTGCCTCTTTTAGAATAGTGTCTTTTTTTGTTTCTTCCTCCCATTTTAAACAAAATAGACTACTGTGAAGAGCTGTCATTGAGGAGTTTGAAAATCAGTTCTTGGGCCCTATTCAGCTTCAAGAAGGGGGTGTTTTCCAAAGCATCTACTGGATCACAACCATTTGGCAAAGCACCCCGCAGAAGCACAGTTCCTGAATCCCAGCGTGGAAAGACAGGTATCAAACAGATCAGACTGGGTGCATCATGGTACATTTAAAATTAGAACTGCAGCTACTTTCACGTCACACTTGCAAGTGCAGAGAGCTAAGACATATTTGCGCAGTTGTATTTATTTAATGTAACTGCTGTAAATCCATTGCAGTTTTCCCTTCCATCTCATTTCACCTTTCTCTCTCTTTGAAACAAGCTCATTTAAGTGTTTATAAAGAAATCAGTATATTACATCAAAAAAACCTGCAAGATGTGAGACTCGAGACAGACACTACTGCAATAACTGTGAAGACTTCTATTTGAGCTAACCAGCAGAAGCCTGCTGTAAGAGCAGTTTGAAGTTTGACTTCCTATTGAAATGATTATATTCATAAAATCAATTTTGTATATAAGTCTGCAGTTTAAGAGGTAATGAAGTCATGTTGATGGTTTTTCCAGACACCCCTGAATGCAGCTAATAACTCCTGTTATGGTTTAACACCACTAACAAAAAAAGATAAAACTACCTCCAGGATAATTTACTTATTTCTGAGCTTATCCAATTTCCCTGCATCCACACTCAAAGGAACCCCATGCACCATTAAGACCAAGCAGTATTAAATTGAGGCTGGTTTCCCAGTTGTTTCTTGACTATTTGGACACTGCGTGAAGTACTATTTGTTACTGTAATAATACAGAGGTATGATTGAATTTCTTGATTGTAAATTGAGCTACATGGTCAAACTTCACTGAAGCAGCAAACTTTCTTTTTCTTTTGTGACATCAAACTAAGTTAACTTAAATGTCAGGAAGTCAACTTAAATGTTCTCAGGTTGTTAGAAGGATGAAATTCTTTTTCTAAGGTAATAGTAGGAAAGTTACGGAGCAACAATGGTCCCAGAGATCAGATTTGGGCAATCAGTGACTTAAAACAAGGCAATACATAAAATCATAGATTAAGGATAAGGTTAAGGATTAAGGTTAAGGATAATACGGTTGGCTTCAAAGAAGCTACAAGTGTAGGAAAAGATCTATTACTTTTGAAGAAAACAGTCTTTCAGATCCTGGATCTGCATTCACGTGCTGATAGAAAGACCTTGGGTCCCCTATGGTGCTTTGTGAAGTCAATAAACTTTCCTACCTGGATGTTTCAAAGATCAGGGATTAAAAAACAAAGTTTGTATTTGAATAGCTTTAAAGTCAACACAAATTTTCATCTGCAGACATCAGTTCACTGGATCAAGATGCTGCATTATTGATTTTTATCTGACCTACCTTCTCAACAGAAACCTTTTTTTCTCCCAAGAGTGTGTCTACTGGGAAAGTTTTCCAGTCAGAAGGAAATTTAGATATAAGAAACAGTACAACGAACTGAACGGTACAATGAACTGAAACACTATCTTTGCAAGACTGGTATATATTTAGAGTTACATTAGATTTCAAACAGTATAATCTACTTTTTCTTTGACTGAACTACACAAGAGTGGCCTTAAAACTCCTAGGACAATTTTATTTGGGGAACTGTTCCCATTTATTAGCTGCTGTATTGCATATGATGTTTCCATCTAAATGGGTATGTCATGTACCGATACCAAAGTTTTGTGCTTTTATGCCGGTCTGCTGATTAGTTGCTGAATCTATTGAACATATTGACAAGAATATTTCAATGAACCCACAAGCTGTTGACTCTCTAAGCAAACAAACAGTAGCTTTGACTCCTTCCTATGTTCCTACAACGAAATGGTGTGGCTCAGTAGGAGCTAGGAGATCTAGAACCTACTTCTGGATTTTTGTATGGTTTTTTTGTTTATCTGTTTGTTGGGGTTTTTTTGCGCAGAAGTCACTGGACATCCAGGCCTTCTGCCATTTACTGCTTCTTTCATCTTCTCTGCAATCTTGAGACCCACTTGTCTGCCCTCCCTACTATACAATCTTCATCCCTCTCTCAGACAGATGTAATTCCTCACATTACATGGTTTTTATCTGACAACTTGATGGGGCAATGTAAGCATAGGCCACGTCTTCCTCATTGGTGCCCAATGCTTCCTCCTGAGCCTAGTGGAGTGGAGATTCTGTGTCACTTTTGGTAGCCAAGTCTTTCCATTCAGTGCCTAGAATTAGTGCTAGACACTATTTCCTTGTGTAATAGTCTGGTATTTCTCCAGCTTTTTGGGCCATAACGTTAACACTGTGTCATGTTTGAGCTGAAACTCCCACTAACTGTTCTTCTCATATAAATCTTGCTAGCTGGGAGTGACAGCCCTCTGAGATGGGGTTTGAGAAACAAGCTGAAAAAAAACGATCAGTCCTACACAGCAGCAGGTGGTGAAGGCTCCAGGGTGACCCATGCTGACTAGAGGGCTAATATTTGTTTTCCTGCACTATACTACTGCAGAAACATTAAAATATGGGAGGATAAACAAGTGCAAACGAGGCAGTACAGGTAAAACAGGAAAGCAGAAGGTAGAGAGGACAAAAATAGTCAGAGACAAAATAGAAAAACAGGGAAATGACAACTGAATAAAAGGGAGAAAGTGGTAAGAAGAAAGCTAAACTTCTGTTTTCCAGACATTTCTCAGATACAGTCTGTTAACGTCACTAAAACCATCTCCTGTGGACACATGGGCAGAACAAGGGTCCCAAAAACCATCTATCACGTCAAGCGCAGGAGGACCTGCAATCCAGGCTACATGCTGCTTTGTTCTGACCGAGGAACCTCGGCATGAAGCCTTGCTCCAGCTCTGCCTTTATGTTCTCCATGGGGAGAGAAAGAAGGCTTTAGATCAAAAGTCTAGCTTCAGCTATAAAATGAGGGCTCCCCTTCACACCCTGCAGGAGCCTGTCTCTTCATATTGACCCCACCGGATCAGTGCTAGTATTTTCATTTAATGCACATAGGAATATATGTATTATTGCTTGATAAGGTGATTTTAGGGGTTCCACTACTGCATTACCTGAAAGACTAAGGTTTTTAGCAGTCTGGTGAGATGGGGAAGAAAAATGAATACTTATTTTAAGAGATTATTGGAAACTTTTTATCCAATAACTTCTTTATATATACATTTGGAAAACAAAAATACTCAGTCATTTGGGACAAACATTCAGACATAAGACACAATAAGGCACAGATATCTCAGTACAGCTAGAATAAATAGGGTTTTCTTTGAAAAGGACACAAGAGAGAAAACACCTTCTGGTTTTTAATTGAGACAACATACTTCCTTGAATGAGGACCTAAATAATTGTGAGAAGACTTTCAAACTCACACTAAAACAGTAATAACTTCTGAAAAATGGAAACATGAGGTATGTTACGTATTAGGTGACACTGATTACACTGCTCCTTTTCCATAATAAGAAGCTTCACAAGTACATTATAATTTTACATAGCCAGATGGACTTAGACTTCAAGTGCTTCCCCATTTACAAACCATATAATTAGAAATGTCTTTCCAATAGGTGACTTTTATATTAGGGTTCAGCATTAAATTATATTGCTCATTCAACCCATTATCTAGAAAATATTCTCCACTTTCACTGAAGAAGCATTATTTTATTAGTCACACATTCCTCTCTTGTAAAGACCACAGGTTCACTCAGACTTGCCCATAATATGTGTATGTGTAATACACTTCAATTGAAATTTTTATGTTTAATCTCACAATAATTGCAATAGGTGCCATACAGCCTACCTAGTATGTATTTAGTCATTAAGCACTTTAATTAGTGTTACACACCCATGTATAGCTTATAGTGTTAGTCCCTTAATACAGTAAAAATTAAGTAGCTGAAAATGTAACTGTAGAGGGTGCTGAAAAATCTTTTGTGTTGATTACACAGAAACAGCAGCTTTTGTCTCTGGAATCAAAAGTTGTACAGAAATATTTCTTAATACCCTAAATACCCTGGATTTTGTTGGTTTTGTTACTACTTGTTTTTGCTTTAAAATTGGTCTCTTCTAAACTTTTTAACTTATTCTGAGGAGCCATCAAAGTTTGTACATTCTGTCACAGGCTCTGATTTAATCTGATTTAGCTGAAAGTCATGATTTCTTATACTCTGAGCATCAGTATAATCTATTACAAATTGAAATTTATTTTGGCATTGCTTTATTTTGAGGTTTGGTTTTGGTTTGGTTTGGTTTGGGGGTGGTGGTGGTTTTTTTTTTTTTTTAATTTTGTGACTACACTGTGGGTACTACCCAAGAACTAACACGTTCCTACTTTGCATACAACCATTTTTATTGCTTTAACATACCTCTGCCTCTGGAAAATCTCAGACCTACCCTTTATTTCTTTTTCCTTTGCAACGTTATGAAGTTTGACAGCAAGTAAGAAATTCAGTCTCATGTTATTTTGCTGCTGGCTGATACATTGGCATCAGGTCCAAAGGGCCTCTTGTTATCCTTCAAAGCCAAATGTGAGATCATAAATACATTGTCTGCTCTGGATGGATAGAAAAGCCAGAGGCACAAACCCAGACCCACCAGAAGGAACTAAAGGATTAGAAAAATATACACATTTTAATCCTTTGGATTACTGCTATATTCTTGAAGCAATGCATAGGGCTGGAGCTGACTTTGCCACAGAACAATGAAGAATTAAATCACATTTCTGTTTTTAAAACAAGAAGTAAGGTCACCACTGTTATTAACTTAATCATATATATAATTCAGAGCATAATGTAAAATTTAGAAAGTTCAGGCAAACAAGGACATGGAAAAATAATGCCTGTTCGCTAAAGCTTTTTTCAAAATGTCAGGTAAGCTTTAAAAAGACATAACACTTGAGAAATTATTTTTACCGGAGGTAAGAGAGGGAAAACTTCTGAATTAATAAAAACAGAGCATTATTTTTTAACATCACAGAATCTGCATTTTTTGCCTCAGTCTATGCATGTCAGGTGGACATTAACCTGGTCATGACTCCTGGATTTTTTTTCTTTTATTATTTTCTCATTTGCTCCTTCAGTCTTAGCATTTTCTTAACAGATACACTGAGTAAGTGATTAGCATTTCAGCCTAGTAGGCAGCAGCCATTTGGGTCTGCTAATCTGCGACACGAAATAAAAGAATGGGAATAAGGTAACATTGCTTTGCTTGGATTATTGTTAAAAGGTTTAAATCTTCACTGACATTCTGCTCCTTTGATTTCTGCTATCCTGACCGGGAATATATGTGGTCTATATTGCAAACCTGCTTCCCTGAGTGTCTGTTTACCCAATCTTTCTTTGAACTGCTGATGGTAATGAATCTCCTTCCTCCAGCCTCAACTGCTGCATTCAGTTATCATCAAGCACAGGCATCAACTAGAGCTCTAATCTTGCTCTGATGGATGGAATACTAACCTTTCACAAGATTAGAGACACAAGGTGCTCTAGAGATAATAAAATTCAAATAGGTTTATTTCAAAGGGCAACTCAATCTCGATTTTGTTCATGGGTCACTTGACAGATCATTTGTCAATGTAGTTTTTGTGTCCTTCTGCATCTGGCTTCTGTGCAGTGCTCCAACTATTTCAAATTAAGTGGGCCCCAACAGGCAGAGTTCGGCAAGGGTCTAGCTTCAGTGGAAATAGCAAGGTGCTCATTCAGCATGGAGCTGGCGACTTCGCTAAAAGTACGTCTTAGGTGGGTGGTGCTTGGATGGTGGAGAAGTTTTTAGCATTTTTCAGGAAGGCATAGAAATGACAATAACGATAAGCATCTTGAACACTGAATTTTAAACTCCTGTTTGATCATGGAGCAAAAATCTTGCTAGCATCATGACAGCCAGCTGTGCAATATATGCAGTAGCTGTAAGTTAAGAGATTTGTAGCTCATGAGCGACCATTTTTAATGTGCTTGTCAAGCACAACTATGCAAAAGCGTTTACAAATCAAATATTTAAGTCAGGTATCTACAAGCATGAAGATAAGGCTCTTACAGGTGCTGAAAGAAGATTCCTCCAGATGACAATTTCGGCGTTCAGTGTTACACACATCAGTTAGGATCCTATGCAGATAAAATAGGTAAAATCTCCTGCAAACTCTAAGGTTGTAGCTTGCACTTATTCAAAAATACCAACTGACCTAGCTCTGTGGTTTAATAAAGCAAAATTAAATGATTATAACTAGTCTGCTTAGAGAACAAATATTATTGAAGCCAGTGAGTATAATATCTGGCCTTCATTTAGGAGGAGGATAAAAATAATTAAAAGGCCCATATAAACCAGACAGCTAAAGCTGCAGGTGTATCAACTGCATGCAGACTACAGCAATTCCATGAGTTAGCCAGGAGGCTGGAGGCTGGCTTGTGTGTGCAGATGCTAGCAGCTGGACTCCTCTCCAGGAGAGAGAGGGAGAGAGGGGATGAAAAGCAAATGAAGCACTTCAGAAGCACACATAAAAGGAGACAGGAAAGCTCAGAGAAAGTCAGAGAGATGTTGCATGCTCAGATCCAGGACAGCACTGAAAAAAACACGCTCTAGAAATAATAAAAAAAAAAAAAAATTGCTCGAAAATATTAAACCCTGTCTTTCTTCTGCAGAACTTGCTTTTTGCATATTTATAGGGGTGAGAGTTTAGAATAACAAACACTTTGGAGGTAAGATTGCATTCTTTTAGCTTCCCAAAACAAGGATGACTACATCATATTTAAAATTCAGTGGTTGATGAGTTCGCATGATAAGTAAGTGGGACAGATTTGATGGAATATGCATCTAAAATGTGTACTGGACTAAGCCTGAAATCTGGAAACTGGAAAATAAAGTTAAAGATTTTTTTACTGTTTTTAAAGCCTTAGAACTACATGAAAAATGTATTCTCATTTTGAATGTTTTAGCTGTGACAGCTCACAAACTAGTCTATTCCTAGAACTGCAATCATGTCTCTGGAGTCCCTTTACATTGTTTAAATTTCATAATTGAGTGAGTTCTTAATATTTCAAAAACTGTTTCTGTTTTCATGAAGTTTTAATATACACAGTTCACTTGTCATTATTGTCCTTTAGAGTAAGAAGCTCTTGAAACTAATTTTATGGTACATGTTTTTAAAAATGCCAAGAAATAACTCACTACACGTGAATCTTACGATCGATTCAGGAACTTGTGCACTTACGTGTTTCCTCCTCTGGTTTCAGTACTAAGCACTGGACATTAATTTTCTGTAACTATATGTGAAAGCAATCTTTAGGCATACAAGGTGGAAGGATGCCCATACCTGAGGAGTTAAGTCTTGTTGTTAGAGGATGTGAATTTTTCAGATAATCATCTGTCTTTGCCACTTCACTGCCAACTCTATCAACCTATGTGTAATTTTCTGCCCATGATAGATGCAAAACGGGCTACAAAATTGCCACAGGAACATTCAGCCTAGAGAATAGAGAATTAAGGTCTGTGTTAACTAAATTGTTCACACAAAAGGGGACTACATCAAATCAAGACCTTTCAGGAATACGAAAGCTCCCAATCAGCTGCCATGGAGAAGGGCATGACAACTAACAACCAGGGCTGCAGGCAGATGCTGTAACTCTCCAAGAGTCCAGGGCTGGGATGGAGGAAGGAGAGATGGCGAAGCAGTCACTGCGATCAGCCTGTCAGACTAATCTCCGATTTACCTCAAACATTTAACTACACAAATTTTAGTGGTATGTTTCATCCCAATAGTATGTCTGCATAGACTTTTCTACAGGGTTTGAAATCTTCAGTCAGTATATACAGGTGAGATAAAAAAAAGCTGAAGACATGTGTCGCAAGACAGGGAAGTGTGACCGCAGAAATAATTTAAAATTATCTCCAGAATGGAGTGTATATTAAAACTCAGAAGATTTTAGCTTCTAGAAAAGCATTCCTTCAAATAAACCAGTCACCTCTTCTTCCAAATTATACAAGTAAACAAGTAGCATTTTACTGCAAATCAAAATATGATACGTAAATATACCAATACTAACCTGGTAGGCTTTCAGGAAATATGCTTGCAAATAGAAGAATTACTGAAGAGATCATCCTCTGGTTTAAAGCCAGGACTAGGTACCTGGAAGCATGAAATCTAGCACCAGACCTAGCTCCAAATATAACTGCTGAGCGCTCAATAATCTTTTTTATAAAGCCTGATCTGCAAGCATGTACAAAGAAAAGTCAAAGGACTTAATTTGCTTTAAATGCAGCTGCCCGAATCGCACACAGAAACAACCACAATAGTCAGACTAAGCTCTTTTCCAAAGAACAGCACTTGGCCTAAAACACGTAGCATTACGCTCTTCATCGTTAACTTTGAATTTTCTTGCTTTCGTGGGATTAAGTCAGACCCTTAACATTATGTTAATGTAGCTTTTTGTGGTTTAATTACAAGGTTTCCTCTAGAGTGTAACATAATAACAATTAATCAGCTAGTTCTTAACTTCCACAAAAGGAACTGTCATCTGTTATTATCTGCACTGCTAACCCACCACAATGTCAGCAGAACTAAAACCAAACAACTGTACCACAAAAGCTACATGCAAAGTGTCTGTAGCTTAAGCAAATGAAAGCAAAAATCTCAGACTCAGCCCCGAAATTCTCCTTTGTTCATTCCATTTTACATAAACAACACACAACTAAAATTATTTAAATGAATACCATACAGTAGGGATACCCTAGCAACACACAGGCTGACTGACACGAGTTGTAGACAGAAAGTCATTTAAAAAGGCAGAATTTGAAGCTGATGCTATTTCAGGATTTACTGCCTTCTTCCCTGATATCTAGATGTTAATTCTCTGGTTTATTTTTAGGCCAGGCTTATTTGCAGAGCCACGCTGATTATACTTGGCAGAAAAAAATCATTAATGGATGCAGATAGTAATTGATGTGATAAACTAAAATAATGCATTTTAAATACATGAATGTGAAATTCAATAAATGCTTTAATAAAAAATATGAAGATGGGATGTTGGAAATTAAAAGCAAAGGAAGAAACAAAAAGTCACTGAGGGCATTTACCATGTAAAAATATGAAAGACTCAACCCTATCAGCACTGAAACATTCCCAGGTTACAATTCTCTCCTTGTTGTGGGCTAGGTACAGAGATGGATAATACTTCCAAGTAGCTAGACTACAATGGGAAATGAGAAGTGAAGTTCTCCTGTTGTTATTACTTTTCTGCTTCCAGAGAGCAGTTTTCTCTGGGGTGCTGTTTGACTCTCAGAAGTTGCCACATAAAAAAATGGCAGTTTGAGTCAACAGATTTGTTCGATGGCAAAATATGTTCTTAGCACTCTTTAGTCCTGTTAGCCCTGAAGCAATAACATGACAGAGAGGGGCAGAGAGGGTCCTGGTAACTTCTGTTACGCATCAACACTCTATCTCTAAAAAAAGAAGATGGTTGATCGTAAGGCACAGCTAGAGAACTTGAAAATAATTGGGGATTTCCAGAAACTGCTTCCCAATCTTTGGTATAGCTACTCCTATCAATGGCTGTTACGGTACGTGTGTGAGCAGTTTTACAGAGTATTTAATTCTTTTAGAGGAGTTATGGTATTTATCATTCACTATGTTGCATTTTCTTAATGATGTATATCTAAGAATTAGGTGGTTTTTTTAAAAAAAAATGTTTGGAACTTTAGCAGGTACCTGTAACAGATGGACCATAACACCTGTTGTAATACATTTTTCTATTTGTAGCTATAGCAAGCTTCAAAATCACAATCTAGTTAACCAATCTAGTTAACCTTTCCTTAACATTAACTCTGGTATTATGGATATAAACTCCAGCTACAGCCTTTCTGTGATTGTGGACTGTTTATACCAGCTTTTCAAAGGTATCCCATCCACTCTCTGCTGCACAAGTCACAAGGAAGATAAATCTCACATTCCAACAACAGGTATCACTTCATTCATTAGTAACAAACACCTGTAGCAGTGGGATCCGCATACACTTTAATTGTTTTTTTGCACCTCAAAATTGCTTGTCATCATAAAGAAATGACAGCAGTTCAATAAGAGGAGAGTAATGCGGCAAGAAGACTGGAGCCCATTTTCAATGTTTAATTGCCATAAAAAAAAGCTAACAAGTGATTAAAAAGATAAATCAAAAGTTTGCAGAAAGACTAAAGCACCCAGTCAGTTTTATGGTTTCATTTGAGCTACAAAGACGTTATTATACATCCATTTACAAAACAATGAGCTCTTACTGTTTATGAAAGTTTAATCTCTTGGTTTATTGCTTTAATATATCTAACATTGGTAAGGTTTACTTTAAAATGAAATCTCTGACTATATGATGTGGATGTTATTTTTTACATTCAGACTGCAAACGGAATGAATAACATCATAATTGTACTCATCTATGAAACAATTAAAGTAGGGGTAATTGCTTCTCTCGTATCTGCATATAAAGTAAAAGAATTAATATTTTATCATTTGGCAATGCTTCTTGTTAGCACAATATTCTGACAACAATTTTTTTGTTTGGCCACAGGCATTTGAGCAAATGCTGGAAAAAGTTATGCTGAACCAAAATGCACATTACCAGTAAACTTGTGCTTAAGGAACATATAACCTTAGGCTCACATGTCTGATAAAACTTTGGCGGCTCAGATAACATCAACAACAACAAAAAACAGACTTCTTAAACTACTAAATCCATAATTTAAGGAAATAAACAAACAAATGAAAAAACATGGATTTGATGACAAATTGCTGCCCCTCAAATGATACGTCTATCCTAGGCTGAACTACAAAACGACAACAATTCATTACGATAACAAGTAATGGTAGGAGTTGTTAGAGAAGATTTTAAACACAGGTTTTAAAAGCTTGGAAAATAAACTGTGTGAGTGCTTTTGCTATTGTAAACTGTCATATCATTCTCTGAAAAAAACCTAAAAGCACCCAGAAAACTATTTCCTTTTCTTTCCTACCTTGTCCAAGAAGGCATTGGCCTTGGCAGTTGAATTGATTTTTATTTTCTTTTTTATCCACTATTTCAGGAAACCACTAATGACAGGCTTTTAAATTCCAAAGGTGAGTCTTAATGATGTGATGTGGGAGACTGTCTCTCATGCACCTTGAGGATTAGCTTGGGGAGGACAAGGAGGCTTTGAAGGACCAGAGAAAGCAAAAAGGAAGTGGCTGGTCCTCTGAATGCCAGAAATGTTTCCTACCCTTCAACGTTATCACGTCTTTTACTCACTTGCTGTCTCATTCTGCTTCTCATCTGCACATCAAGTCCTGTGGCCTGAGTTTGGTTATCTTTAACACACATGCTACAAGGTCAGCAATACAATCTAAAACCTCAGTGGTCTCTTCGCTCTGCCATGTGGACACAAAGCAACCATGACAAACCTCTGCCAAGATTTATTCTCCATATACCTACCAAGAGCGAGTGTCAGCTCCCCATACTTCTTCACGAGAAGTAACAGAATGATTGTATGTTTTTTTCAGATTGAGGGCTACAACCAGCGTAGTAACTCACATATGCATATAGTATAACAATGCAAGCACGGTTGATCAGATATGAGTTGGGGATGAAGCTGTTGATATTGAAGGCTGGCCCTCTTGTTATCTAATTAGACAGTGCATTGAAGACATAGGTCAACAAAAGCGTGGGGAGAACGATTTCACCCAAAAGGTGAACTTATTGTGCCTATGGTTAAAAAAGAATGTCATGTATCAAAAGAGATTTTAAAAAGCACCAAAACCCAACACTTGGATACATTCATCCACAACTTCAAGTTTTCTTTGCAGTTTTACTGGGTTTTCACATTTGGCCATTAATAAAAGGTTATAAGGATTTTAAACTTTCAAAAAGTTGAACTGTATAGGCAACTTGTGGCTGGCCACAGAACTAATACAATTCTCTTCCCTGTTCTATATATTATAGCCTTGCTCCAGCAAGCTCTAAAACCAGTGTCTGTTTGTGAGCGTCTGAATGCTGAGAAGAAACACATACTTTAGTAGACAATTCTTGTCAAACGTGCTTAACTGCTTGTATTGTTAGTACGATCACTTTCAAATGTGATATAAAAATCCCATTTTCTTAATTTTGAGTAGAGCACAAAGCTTTCTTTTCCATTAAAGTTTGCTAAATATGTTCAGAACACAAGATGTGCACAAACAGAATGAAAAAGAAAAGCATAAAGAAAAAAAATGCAAACGTTAATACCAAATTGTAGCAAGATCATTCACACAGTCCTTGAGGAGCTGGAGGTCTGGAACCTTGAAAGAAAGGTTACACCCATCACTGTCTAAAATAGTGAAGATCACCATGAAGTAAGAAGAACCCCACTTAGTTTTTCAAACAAGCACAGGGCTGACCCTTTCCATACAAAAAACCCCAATCCAACAAATAAACCTCACACCCCAAACAAACAAATGAAAACCAGGAGCTGAGGAAGAGGTCCAAATCAACCTGAACTCTGCAGAGCAAGTCACAGAAAACAAAGCAGTTCATCATTTCTCATTTCCCTCTCAGCATGACTTCTGACATATCACTTATACCATTAAAGAATCCAGTGGTATAAGATTATGTGGCTCTAAAACTTTGGAGAAAACAGATAATAAGCTACTGACCACCCTAACATTATTATATACCTTCCATGTTATGCTGTCTCTCATATGTGGATGTTTATGCATGTGCTAGAGATGTATCTTTTAAAGTCAATATTGTACATTTTTACACACACTAATGTACTTAGCCACAGCAATCTTTAGTAAGTGTGCATAAAATACATAACTGTGCATCAATCAGAACACTTCTAGATCTTTCTCATAAAACCTCAGAAAGTAATAAATCTATGACTGTTTAAAATAGACATGATTACCAATTCATTGCCATCTTTTAAGACTACCATTACTTAGATCCACACTTGTAAACTTTAAGTGCAAATCTATTCATGCCCCAATAAAAAAAATAATGGTAAAAATCTTGACTTAAACTCACTGCCCTGGAATAACATGCATTGTAGACCTCTTCTAACTGTATAGACTAAAAAATTTAAAAATGCATTCCTTTCCATAAAAGTGCCTAGTTGGCAAGAAAATGTTTATTTCTACAAATACATAGGCTGGATTTCTGACTGATCCATTATTTCTAGATAGCCATTTTTCTTCATTCATCATCATCAATAGTACTTTAAATATTTATGGTCAGTGATTGAATATTAAATTTTTATTGAGTTCTTTTCCTTTTTTGTTCTAAATGTTTATTTCCCTAATACAGCACTTCTAAATTGTCTCTGGAGAAATACCTAATGAGTGTGATAGAGAATAGCATTTCCCTAAGCTGCTATCTATAATAGCTACAAAGCATCCAGGTTACAATGACCAGCTTGTAAACAAGAAGAAAACCCTAAGATAAAAGTAGTAGGGGTAAAAACTAGCAAAAACCTATTTTTTTTTTACTGGTAAAACTAGTAAAAACCCCACAAACTTTCCTTTGTTTTTTTTCTTTCATGGTAGAATTTACCCGTGGTCAGACATGTTCAGCTAGTGTAAACTATGCTGCACGGGAGAGAAGTTTTCATGGGTGTGCCTGTGTGCACCCTTTACTGACAAGGTATAAAGTAGGGTGATGCCTGGGCTAATTCTGTACAGCTCATTAAAGACATGGTTGCTCTCTGACTGGTCTGGAAATTCTCTGCTATTTTGTCACAATTCATGACGCAGAAGCAGAGGTAATACAGTATTCACTTTCACAATTTTATGCTTATACTGCAAGGTGAAGAACAAGTTTGGGAACAGACTTAGATATGCAGCAGCCTCCAACCGGTTTGATTTGTGACTTAGTTATTTAAAAGTTGGATTCATGTCACCTAACTTTGGATGCTGTCAGTACTGTATCCAGTACTGTATCCAGATTGGTCACAGTAGGGTCCCTTTTTAGTTAGGGAATACAATTAGTGCTTCTTAGAATACAGTTGGTTTGACCTAATGTGGAGTGCACATTAAGGGCATATAAATTGCACCTGAAGTGCTTATTTCTCTTCACTGACTATAAAAATACCAGGAGTGACTAACACAGATGAAGATGTCTACAATGTACATGGTCACGTGAATCACACTCAGAGCGTTTGCTCTCCCTATTTGAAAACCTGAGCTTGTGATTATCTGCCAGTTAGATTGTTCAGCCCTCTTAATCACTTGATCTATCCAGATTGCTCAGATAAAATGGGCTGATGTTAAGGGCCCAAACATTCCCAAATTTTCCCCTCCAAAAGGGTTGTGGAGCTTCATGCCATTTATACAAATTAGAACAGAAAATAAATATTAGGCTACTAAAACAGTATTTCTCTCCATATGTTGTAATTTCTTACTATGTCAGTCACATAGTATTTATATGATACTTAGTCTGCATATTGTACTGAAATTCTTCTACCTCCTAAATAAGCATAATATTATCACGCATGATGCTAGCCCAAAGAAAAGCAAGTAATACTTTGCATGTATTTACTGTTCTTAATCCAGAGGTCTTAAAGCACTTTATAAGCTGTTTTCAACTGTGGGATCTTCTGAGGCCTTTCTATAGAGGAAAAAACCGAAAACAACCCAAACCAAAATGGTAGCTCTGGCAGTTCTGCATGTTGTTTTTATGCCATTACCACTGGAGTTTGATTCCGGCAATCACATTTCTGGTAAATATTTCTAAAGATGACAGTCACATTACTGGTAAATATGTCTGAAGATTTCAGGACACATTGCAAACCCTGGGAGATGAGAAAAGCAAGTAGGCATGTACTAATTGGTTTGATTGACCAGCTAGTCGTCTTCTATGACATGAGCCATTCCCTCCAGGGAACAGAAACATTACTTCTAAATTCAGGGTAACTATTAGATTTGGGATTTTCCATGGAACAGACCTTGTCAACCTGTAGCTGGAAAAGCATGGTGGGTGATAGCAATTTGAGAAACAAATTGTCAAGCAAGTGTTGTGCTGGGGCTGGCTTAAAATAAAGTGGAACTTAGTGTATTGGAGTTACATTTGTGTGAACCACCCTTGTAATTGCCAATTTGATGGCTGATGAAGAGCAAAGAGTCCCAGTGACCAGCAAGAAGCTGGTGAATCATAGCTGCCTCGTGATGGTCATTTGATTATAACCACAGCTTATGAATGTCATAATTGCGTTTAGGGGTTATTTGCTAGTTAGGGAATCTGGTTTTCTATTACAATAAGGACAGCCAGAAAGGACCGTTGGAAGGAATGTACAATGAATGGATTTCATTTATTTATGGTTGTCTTCTCCGTACTTCAAAAAGAAATATAATAGCAAATTAAACATATCAGCAAGGGATTCATTGGTCATTTTAATGCGACCATTAGGATAATCAAAGGAACAGAGAACCCATCATACCACAGGACACTAAAAGAGCTTGTCATGCTTAACCTAACATTATGAGGGTTGGGTCGGGGCCAGATATGATTACTCTCTAGTACATACAAGTGTTAAACACCAGGGAAAAAAAAAAAAAAGAGCTTTTTAAGGTGATGGATGAAATAGGCATAAGAACAAAAGGACATTAATACAGCTTGTCTAGGAATTAGATGATTTCTATTAGATAGGAGAGAGACTTTCTGCAACAAGTTTCCAATAAAAGTAACTGGGCAATAAAGCCGAGGAAGGCTTTTAAGAAGAGAAGTTCATGCTGTAGATGTAGAAGACCTATGCTCTTTTGATTTACATTGAAAATTGATGAATATTATCTATACAAAATAATCCATTACAAATGACTAAAAAACCCCAAACCTATCCTCGCTCATTAACATAGTGATGATTTGAAAATACTGACAATACTAAAAGCTTATGCACACAAAAGAAAGACTATTTTGCAGTCTAGTTACCTTTCCTTCAGTTAGTAGAAGATGGTGATCCCTTAAGCAGACAAAAACAGATAGCAGAATTTTTTACTTATTAAATTGTAATGGATAACACTAAAATATTTTTTCTATTTCTGTAAATATTTATAATAATTTAAAAAATGAATTATTTATCTATGACAACAAGAAATAGAGATATGGAATAAAATGGAGCCAGTTTTCTAGCTTGTCACTCATGATGTTAACACAGATTTTATTTACACTGAATTGTCCTTATTTTACAAAATTTATTTCACATACTTGGTTTACAGATAAAATAATTTACAAGATAAAACCCCACATTTTTATAGGTTTAAGTGAGGCAAAACTTATTTTAGAAAATTTACCGTTTCATGAAATATTCTGTATCAGTACCAGTTTTTCAATAAGGCAGCATCACCATCTTTTTCTAATCACTTTTGCAGATGAATCCCCTCTTTTTCTGCCCTACAGTATTTACTTAAGCCACCTTCTAACATAACACTGAGCATATTGATAGCATGCTCAAGTAATCTCACCCATATCTGGTAGGCGACCTAGGGATCCACTTTTCCATCCGTCCAAAACCATCATTACTTGTAAGAGTTAATACTTGTGATAAGTTAGCAAATTCCACAAGGAGGAAGTTTGTGTCTGTCTGGGGACATTCTTCTTTACGTTTCAGGGGTGAATCTACAGTAGATGTTTGGATCAGACATGCACTTTTGGTGTGCTTAACCATGCTTCCTTTCACATGGCAGGATGGTCTTGGACTGTGCAACTAGATTCCTTTGAAATGAAACCAAACCAGAAGATGTTCTCTGAGAGCACAGCTAATGTGCTCCAACTGGTAATGGGACCTCCACCAAGAAAACAGCCTTTTACATTTTTGAGGTACGCAACTAAATTTGTATATTTCAAGTACATTTTTCTGGAAGATGTTAAGTTACCACAGCATGCAAGAAAGAAAGATACAAAGAAGTTGTAGTAGGAAAAATCATCATTTAGCTTCAGGAACTGTGAAAAACGTGTAATTAGGGTTTTACAACAATGTGACACCCTATGAGAAATCAACAGCAATTGTGATGCAACATCTGGTTCTTCCAAAGACATACATCCCAAAACAAAAGCTACTAAGAATCAGAATGTAGACAGAATAGCAATGAACAAGAAGGAAGAGAGACATGGATTAGTTTCCAAATTCTACATTTTTTTGGAGGTTTTTTTTTTCTTCTATAGCACAAAGTCAAAGCTTAGCACCAGAAATGTCTAACACTATACAAATTTTCTGTCCTTTTTAATAAATTTTTTAGTTTTGTTATGCATGTTACAGATCCCTATTTATTATTACTAAGTGTCTCTGACATACTATCATGAGAAGCCAAATAGCCCGGATCTCTGACTGTGTGGTTAAAACCAGAAGCACTTAGGCAGCCCATGTAAGCAATGGTGGTTTAAAATTTAAGGAAATGGTGATGACTACTGATCTTGTCTAAGAAATAAGTTGTAACTATGGAAAGGCCTTTTATGCTGGAATTCCGTATGCTATTTCAATTACCATTGGGTCACTGTCTTTGGAGAAGATAGTAACTTGCTACATTACAAGAGTGAGTGAAATCACAGTAACTGGATAGGACAAGGATGTTTCTGTACACTTCCAGAGCATGTATGGACCATGAAAAGGTCACAACTAATTCCTTCAATGGATGTAGGTATGGGAATCCCATTATATGCAACATTTCATGTCACTACCAATGACTATTGGTACTATGGCATGTAAAGTAGGGAGTAAGTACCTCTGCCTAATTTCAAGCAACAGAGAAAAAACAATGCTAGACATTCATGTGGTAGCCTCAAATGTAGGTGCTCAAGGCTGAAATCCTAGGTCTTACTCTGATTTTCTTTACAGTGACAATTTAAAGATATGAGCACACAACCTCCTGCAAACAGAATCAAGTGACATCTACCTGCATTTTGGTTCAGCAGATGCCATAGAAGCAAAATACATTAACTTTTCCTAAAGATCCCACCAAGGAGGCTATTTGTAGGTCCAGCAGAGTGAGGTGTCTATAAAAAAAGCTATACATAATCTTATGCTTTAGTTTCTCAACAGAAAAATGGGGCTAATCAGACTGCATGCCTCAGAGAGGATTTGAAAGCCGTAACAACATACCCAACAAATCTATGAAGTACTTGCATATTATAGTGACAGAAGTCATAAAGTATACTTCAGCAAGCTAAATGTTAAGCACTATACAAACATTTAATTTAGCCAAGCTTTAATATTTTTAATATAGCTCGAAGAAGGAACAGCAAAAAAGTTTAGACCTTGGAGTAAAATACAGCACAAGATGTATATTACTTATGTGTTTCTTCTGATGCAAAATCTAACAGAATTAGATTAAACATTATCACTTGCTGTTTAATCTTCGTTTTACAAGGTGTTGGTTGCTTCACCTGATTTTAAAGGATTTAAAACTCAAACCTCTTGCCCTTCATAGTGATTCTAAACTTCATAGCTTTGAAGGAGGGGGAGGAAATAAGATCTGCTGCATAGTCATTGAGATTAGCAGTCTCAGTAAGTATTCATTCCTGTCATGTTTAGAAAGACCTATATGGCTACACACTGGGGAACATCACATGCTATTTGTGCAATTGAAAACTGAGAACTGAACAGGTAATTAAGAACTTAAGCTGTCCTGCTTGGAATGAGATGTGTACAACAATAATAACAGACAGATCTCAAGGTTCAGGTTAGATAAATGAGGAACAATAAAATAAAATACTTAACCCAATATTTTCTGAAGTGTTACTTGAAATTACTGTGGGGAAGTAACAACCGTGTCTTGGCAGGAATCTTATTTTTTCATTTTACTCCTACTCAGAAGTCAGAACCTGAAAGCAGTTATTTAGGACTTTTGTTCTTAATAAAGGGGTTTAACTGGTACTCAGAGGTGGGGGGAATTGTTTGCATTAGCAAAAGAAAGACATAATGACTAGTGCTTCTTTCAAGAGTCCTGTTTATGTATCAGAAACACAGGAGCTTCTGCAAGCACCCCAGGGCTCAAAAAGCGCAGAAAATCACCTTGCCTACAGAGCTAGGTGTCTTCATCCAGTCATGATCTCCACCTGAAAAACCTCTTTCTCAGCTTTTTCTTTGGAATGTGTTAAACATGCTTCTCTGCAACTCTTAGTACCATCTTTCCTGAGTGAATCCATTTTAAAATAGGTCATTTTTCCAAGTTAATATCACTGTCCTTTAAGGATTTTCCAATCCCTCTGAAAAGCACTGTGTTGCAAGCAGCTCATGATTGGTATAAAATGGGCATTCCTATTTCCACTTCAAAGTTTGAATTGGTAACTAATCCCTGTTAAGTACAAGTTGAACACCAACTCTTAGCTCTTAAATACACAAAATATTAATCCTCCCTTCTGATTTAGGAGTATAAATACTGGATAAGGTCCTGTCCCAGGTTTTCACTAATAAATTCTTATAATGTCACTGTAAAGTTGAAAGAAACCATAAAGTTTTAAGGGGTGAGCTAGAGAGTCCAACTGCAGACCTATCTACAAGGATCATCTGAAATGGTTTATTATCAACCCTTAGCAAGGATCAGATTAGTCTTGAAAAAGATAAGTGCTTCTCTGGTACTTGCTGGCCAGAAATTGATGTGAAGAACTGAAACCTTGTCTAGCAGCAGCAAAGAACAGCATGTCCTCTCTCTGGATGGGGCGGTGGTGGCAGAAGGCAGCAGGAGCTGGCTCCTCGCACGGATATTACCTGGGAAAACTACCACTATTCCCATTTCAGTATCTGACTTCAGCTGCTCATTCAAGTTCTCCAGGTAGTAGGCAGAGGCACCAAGCCTTTCCCATGAAGGCTTCATATGAAGGATAAGAAAAAGAAAGGACGGAGACAGAGACAATGGGAGAGAAGACGGGAGAGAACTGGAAGGTTGATATGCTGTGTAGGAAAAGAGGCTGATGAAAAGAAGCAAGAATTACTTGACATTTGAGACCTAGAAACAAAGGAAATTTGGAGGAGTACCTACATTTTGCGATTCTGACTTGGTCTATGCTATTCTGAGGTGTGGAAATGCAAACGTTTAAGGTCAGAAAATAAGGTGCATGTGACAGGAGTTGCATTTCTCCAAGTACAGGGTAAGAAAATTATGCAAAACTTCAGAATTACAATTTTACATGCATGTGCTTAAATACTGTCCAAATCTTACTTAGGTCTTTTATTGGATCTTGGGGGAAAAAAAGAGGAAAAAAAAAAGAAGAAAAAGAAGCTTGAAATAACAACATCAAGACTTTGCATCTGGGGGTGGTGACAATTCATATCTTTTGTAAGTAGGCATAGGATCATGGTCTAATATGCTTTCACCAGTGGGTTGGTGTCCTCAAGAGAAAATCACTTTGCTTTGCTCTCCCTATTTTATACACCACCATCAGTTTAAAAAAAGAACTAGTGCAAAACAGTATTATGAAAGTGTTCAAAAGGCATAGCTGTTCTTCATGAGTGTAATCATTTTTATCAAACTTATGGAGCTTCTTATGCCTTTGAGACCCTCTATGACCTGTAGTACAGTCAGTAGAAATTTCAGCACAGGGATTAAGTACAGTTTTGTATTTCAAAAGCCTTCTGCCAAACTCCAGCATCTTCTCTTTGTTCTCTTTTGGAATGGCTTTAACAGACAGATTTTTGTCTGCTCATCTGTATTCCTGAAACATCACTTTCAGCACAGGAGTTGAGACAATTTTTAATGAAAAATTAAAATCTAGTGACTTTTACATTTAAAAATATAATCTGTAGGATTTCTTTCCTGTATTATCAGGGCTGTCCAGATGCTTGCACTCTCTCTCACATCACCATACTATCCAAACATTGAAATGAATACTTTGGTTTACATAAAGTCTTCTATAACAGAAGAATCATTTTTATATGATCTGTTGTTATTTACAAATCTGAAAGCACCTTTCAGTACTTCCTAACAATGTACCACAGCAGGGAGTTGATTTGCTGGATTGAAAATATTTTACCTGGACTTAGTCCAAATGGCTCAGAGACATATCAGACCCTGAGAAGATACACATTTCAGAAGCTAACCAGGATGAAAGCAATACTGTGTTTCTGCACCTTAGGTAGTTTTAAAGTGCCACCCATGAACACCGAGTACAGGTAAGATTCCCTTCTGTATAAGCTGTTTCACCAGCTAACAGTTAATTGCTAGTTGCAGATTAATTCCTAGCTGTGATTCATACACAAAAGTGCAAATAGTGACAGGTTTTTAAATCCCTGATTTCTCAAATGTAAAAATAGTTTGCTACCTTGAAACATTTTATGCATTTTTGTGCTTTACACTACATATAAGTGCAATATATATACACATACATATATATGTAGAAAGTAACATATTTAAAGCTTTATGGATCTATAACTTTTCAGAGAGGGATGGAAAAGGACTATTTAAGCTTAAGTTCCATACTGGCGCAAAACCAGGTGAGTATCAACTGGACATAAATTGATCTGGAAACAAAGACACAATCAATAATAGCAAATGCAACCAAGGAGCAAGGCTCTGTAAGAGTCTTCCATCAGAACTGGGAGTGGTAAGGGGAAGGGGACATCCTGCTAGCAGCTGCTGAAATTGCTGTTTGCTGGAGGCTGGAGACTGCGTTTCAGGTCCCGGACCTCAAGTTTTTGTCCATATTAGGATATGGCCATAAGAAGACAAGATGAATTCTTTTAGGAGATAGAATAGAATAGAACAGAACAGACTATTTCAGTTGGAAGGGACCTACAATGATCATCTAGTCGAAATGCAATGTTTGTATAACTGCAAGAAGTATTTTTCAGTTTAATTTGGTGGAAAACTTTACTCACACAGTGGAAAATATTATGAGGTATTATCCAAAACTTGAAATTCTTTGCTATCAGCATCAGTGTAGGCTCAGCTGGACTAAGGAAAGCAACACTAAAATAATTTCCACTGTGGTCTAGTCCTGCCTTCTAGAAAAAAGGGTCTTTTTTTTTTTTTTGTATTCCTTACCATGGGACTGCTCACATACCATTCCTTACTAACTGATTTTGAATTCGTAATAGACCTACTGTTCTTTTTAATTATTAGGCATTTAGAGCTCTCACTTAATTTAGTTCTAAATAAAATACCAGTGGCTTGTCTTTACCTCAATATTGTACTTTGCATCTGATATGTGATAGTCACCCCATGATAACAACCTACCTTTTGGCAGTGATGCCCCAAATTTTATTTACAATCTCTGCTAGAAAGAATCGGACTACCAGACTAGCCCTAAATGTCCTCTCCCACCAAATCAGAGTGTACATGCATGGAAAGTGTGCTGTAAGTCTCAAAAATCACTGTTTTTTTTTCAGAACAGGAAAGAGTTTTCTCATGGAGGTAAGGCATTGAATGCTAGATTATAGCTTTATTTTTCCCTTCTCTCACCTTCCTCAGGAATTCCTGAAGTCTAGTTTCCTACAATGAAAAGTGAAGACTGAAAAATACTGAAAACATGTAATTTTGTCAAAACTCGTGCCTTAAGTCAGTGATGCAAACGGCAGGCTATTCTCCCAAAAGTTAAACAGACATAGGAAAAGAGCTGGATCTGAACAGCTAGATTTAAATTGGTTGTTTGTGGTATGTAACTGCCTCTCTTGAAAAATTAAGCATTCATACAAAATTTTGCTTTCTGCCTTGATATCCATTTTTTTTCCCTTTGTTTCAGTCGTCTTTACGTCCCAACCAAAACCTTTACGTACAGAACCCCCGTGTCAATGACAAACAGACTATGCAAGCATATTATTAACTGGAGGGATCCTGCCTTTTCAGTGAGATGGTTGCATTTTTAATTCCTTCCTCTGTTGTCATCCAAGGAGTTTAAAAACTAAGTAATTACTGATTTTCTGGACAATTTTGATTTTAGTACTTTATTTTCACCATCTTAGCTACTAGGTCAAACAGTGAAAGTTTCCTGAAAATAATGGAATTTTGCAATATTTGAAAAGCTGCTTTAACTGTCTCTTCCAAGTCAAAGGTCACCTCCAAAAGATGTCTCTGAAAGAAGATTCTGAAAGCTTCCTCTCAATTATTTCAAACTGAAATCCGAGAAGGGGAAAACAAAAGACTCTGTGGGTAGCCTCAATGTGAAAAATCTACTGTGTATGCAGGTCAGAAAATCAATGTAGCCCACAATTTACTGCTCTGAGCTTTTACTCATTTAACTGTTTTATGTTGAGATTGGACATTCATTAGGGATGTTTCACTGCATATGAAGACTCCTGAAAACCAACAGAAAACAAATACATTCTTTCAGCAACTCCCATTTCTACCAGTTGTTTATGTAGAAACATATTCATTTACAGGTGAAATATAGTCAGATATTATCAACGTTCTCATGACACATTTAATTTCTCCTTAAAGTTTCACCTTAGTCTCATCCTGAAGGGCAGAGAAACATTTATTGCTTACAGTTTCAGGCCCAGACTTTAAATTTGTTCCTTACCTTGTAAACCATAATGATGTCATAACCAAGAATCTGCAAACACTGATTTCCCATTTGAATCCTACAAAGCCTCATATACGGTCTTAAAAAAAAGGAATAATTCAGACACTAACATCATCAGATTTTCTGTGCAAGTCTCTGCCGGCCTCAGCGTTGCTGGATTTCTAAGCAGGGTGAGAACAACCGAAAGGCTTCCACTGACCTGCCACACCAAGCCATGTGCTGTTGTGAACATATGCAGTTGCTCTCCTTTCACTCCTTTCTCTCACTGGACTCTTAAGGATTACCCAAGAAGCTTTAAATGCTATGTACTGCCTAGGGAAAGAGCACTGTGGTTTTAACTCATTCAGCATCAGCGTTCTTACACGATGCTCTGCTGATACCTGCTGCTATCTCCTCTGTTAGAAGTCTCTCTGCCAGCGCTACTGTTACACTATCCTTATGTCAACCAGTGTGCCAACCTGGTTCTCTCACTACGCCCAGTGCTGTGCTATTACAACTTTTCTTTATTTATTAAGTAAAGCCAGGAACAAAACATAGGCCCATGACTTTCTTGTATAGAATGACAATTTACTGTGTTGGGGATATTCAGTCACAGACATACAAAATCCAAGGGTTTAAGTTCTTTCTGTTAATCTTTTTATTTTTCTGAGCCTGTACTTCCATTAAAAATGCTGCAGATCAGCAAAGCTTCTAGTGTGTCTAGCTGTGAAGGTGGTCTGTGCAGTTACTGCAGAGACACAGCTCGATAAAACAACTAACAGTCTCAGGTGTATATTTTCTTCATTTAGCTTCATAACAACATAGGTAGAAAACAAGGGGAGACAACAACAACAAAAAACCATGCACAACTTCTGAGCTTGTCTTTTTCCTCAGCTGTATCATGTTTCTGTGAAGGCTGCGGTTTAGGTTGAAAACTTACTTCAATTTGTAAAGTGTGAAAGAGAAGGATTTTAATCCTCCTTTCCGTGAAAATGCAACCTTGACTCCAGAGCCATGGCCTAACTTCTATAATCCTTTGCTTTTACACACTTCAACTTTTCTAAAAAACAAAACCAAAAAACCCCCACATATTCCCCTTCAGCAAAAAAAGTCCTGAAAAAAGTCCCCTAAATTGGAACATAAGAAAGTGGGGAGAAGATGGAGTTTGAAGAAAATACTGAGTTATGGGAAAAAGAAAAAACCCCAAATTTTTTTGTATCTTTTGCAAACAACAAACTAAAGAAGAGACAAAATGCAGTATATAAAATGAAGCCAGTCTTCAGTGAGTGAGAAGTTATTGTGACTAGTGTCTGATCATGTTTCTGTGTTGCCTGAGCACCTCTCTTGCTACCATTTATTTAGAAAGCAATTAAGAATACATTTACATGATTAGGTGACTTGGCTGTCTACCCTGAACTCATTGACAATATGCTGATTAATATGCTAAATTGACATGGATGCCCACCCACTCTGTTACAGTCAAATACCACTTTCTTGATGGGAGATGCTTTCTTCAGTATTTCTCGATTGTAGCCAGTGTGTGATATATTTCCACTCCCCTTCAGTACAAAGGCAAACAGCTTATTTTAAATGGTTTTCCATTGAAATCTTCTAACTATTGGAAATGGCTAGGATCAGTTTCCTAAATCTTCAGTTATCACTCAAAATAACCAGTTTGACTTCGCACCAAATGGGACTGAAGCACTCATAAGTCACTTACTGGAAATGGGATTTGTCTCAACCACCTGTAGATCTCTGTAGACACCTACCACAGATTTAGTTTTCTAGAGCTTTTTCAGTGGTAGTGAGAAGTCAGAACTTTTAGAGAGCAATTCAAGTGGTCTATATCAGATCTCTACCTAAGAAATGAGGGAAATAGCACTCTAGAAGCGCCTATTCTTTTTCTATAAAGGAAGCTTGAATGACCACTTCAGATACTGCCAACACATTATAGATGTCTACACAGATGAGAGAGGCCTCCTTCCATGGATTTTTTTGCTGAAAGAAGAGAGAGGGCTTTTGAAACTTCCTCCCACTCTTTCCTGAGTGAATGAGTATTTACAGTACCTTTCACAGCAGAGTCAAGCAGGTTAATTTGAACAACTGATTTCGGAAGCTGCACTCACTTCACTAGCAGTTTGCTACCAGCTCTCCCTAGCTGACACCAGGGACTGGAAATTTTCAGTTACTGAGTCTCTGGAATTGATTTCTCATCTGCTACCTTTACTCTTCAGGCACTTGTCTTCAGCCTTAGTATGTACCTGAACGTTATACCAGCGTATGCAAAAAAATCTTAGTGCACCTCAGTATCATCCATAACTGCCTGGATACACACATCCTAAGCCACTTTTATTTTCAAGAAAATGTCTAGAACCAAATAAATATGTTAATGTCTATTCTCCTACGCCACTACACTCTTATTGTTACAGCATCACATCTACCTGTTAAATTAGACCCAAATTCATAGGGTCAACCTCACCGTAAAATAAATATGACATGGGGGAATATGATTATTCTCACATCTTAATTTTTTTTTTGAGTAATTTCTGTTTAAATTTCTGGTTCTGCCTCTGCATTTATGTCTAGACTTGTACTAAATATGCACAGACAGAATGTATTTTAAAAATCACATGCAAGCAGCCAGTTCATTCCACCAATATAATACAATATTGGCAACTTGGGAATCGAAGGGAGCCCAAGGTAATGATCATTTAGCATTGTTTTTCTTTTAGAAATGCATCTCTTGATTCAACAAGGAAAAACAGACAAAATGTGATGAATCTCTAGGTTGTTTTTATTTGGCTTTTTTTTTTTTTTTTAACACAGCCTTCAAATTGATTTATAGCATTACATTAAAATAACTTGGTGGTGGCAGTCTTTGTTGCAAAACAAATGGATCAAATTAACCATCCTGTGTACTACAATTCTGGACAACAAGGTGCCAAACAGTACATGGGTGGGTTCAGCACTTTTAAAATGCTCTGTATATATCTTAATGCTTACTCCAGCCATTGATTGATTAGACTTTAGTTATCATGTAAAAGGATCAGCCCCATTACAAGGAAGAAGAAGAAAAAAACCAGCTATCAAGTACTTGGACCTCTATTAATATCGCCTGAGAAACGCTCCGTATAAATGAGAGCCTGAAACGAGGGACAAAGGTGAACTTTTTCAATGCTAGTAATTAATTCTTGCTTTGCATAGGGTAATTGAGGGCAATCATAGAATATTGCATGTCATTTCATTACTGGGCCATCAGATGGACTTCTACTTGCATACCCTGGTAAATGTGTTAACCCATGAGTATCTTGGCTGCTGGACCCATGTTGAAGATAAACACCTCCTTAACCTTCCTGTCAGTCCCATCTGCCTTTTAAGTGTTGTCATTTCCCTTTCACTAACTGTATTTTCTGCAGACTAAACAAACAAACAAACAGAATGCAGAATCCCATGCTTTCCTTTGCTTTAGAATGAAAAAAAGCAGGAATAACTAAAATAAAAACATTCTGGAATGGCATTAAATGTGATCTAACACTGTAATGAAATTCCCTGCCTGGGATTTTCATGCTGTTGTGGTCATTGCTGTCATAACCCTTAGCTTCCCTTCCTACGCCTGTGCAAATCCCTTACCCAGCTGCTCAACCCTCAAAGCAGGCTGTGAAAAAAGCCAAAGGCAGCTGCCACCGTAACAGATACTAACTAGAGTAGTATCAGGACTGTGATGGAAATCAACAACCAGGTTCCTCCATTCTTCATGAATTCCATGAACCTACCTACAACATAAAGCAAAACTTCACTGACAGTTTAATCCACTTGTTCTGCAAAATTTGACATACACTTTTTTTTGCAGACCTTTCTGTTGGTGATTCACTCACTAGTGATACTTTCAAGGCCACCATCTATTGTTTGACTGAGCACACATGTAAATTAGCAATAGAGTTTAATCTTTCTGCAGGATAATTTGTGGGGCATAGAAATATGCCTGCATCTTCAGAATTTTGATGCAAATCTTATGTTCAATGTGATTCAAGATAATTTGTAGAAATTAACTAGAGGAATTGTTATTTCAGTTATTACAAGTGATAGAAGTACGGGTCTTAAAAACAGATCAATGTACACTGGTACCAGATTAACATACCTTCCTTTTAGGAGTTTAAATGAAAAGCGTGTCTTCTGTAGACTTCTTGTACAATATGGAGTTTTCTGCAATCTGTTGAAATTTAAGATCTGAATCTCTGGAAATGCATCTCTTTCTCCTCATTGACTTTGTGGGATTCTAGGGAAAAATGTTTTCTGACTTAGATATTTTGGTCAGATGCCTAAAATACATGGAATAAACCTAGGCTTCAGTGCATCAACGAAGAGAATAAGGATTCCTATTAGTAAAGTCCTAAAATAAATATGACCTAAGTCAAGCACTTTGAAAAGTTTCCATACTGTTAATAGTATCTTGCAGTGCTGTTTTACATTATCACTATGTTAAATAGCAAATGGTGGTGGGATCAGAGCCTTAGAGTTGATATCATACATAATGAACAGCAAAATGTGGATAAAGTATGCTCTTACTTACACAATATTTTTAAATAAAGTGAGTAATAATGCAGTGCATGCTTGCTTTGTGCCACACAGACACAAGGCACAGCCTTGATCACCCGAGTAGTGCACGCTTGTCAAAGCTGAGGGTAAATTCTCACCTAGGAAAGAATTAAAACTGCTGTACTCATGAGAGCCCCATAACCACAAAATGGTATTGTAAACTCTATTACCATCCTCCTGCCACTAGCTCCTGATGGGGGGACCTTTCTGCTTCTGCAGCAACATAGAACAGCCTTTGTACTAGGCAGCAGTCCTTCTCACCAAGGCTGAGTGGTTGATGCCTTCAGTTTGGTCAAGAGTGGGCAAAAGAAGATTTAATTGAAAACAGTCACAAGATACAGCCAACGTGAGATGGGTATTTTTGTGTATATTGCATCTTTTCTGAAAATATATCACTTTTCCTGCTGAAAATGTCAGCTCTACAGATCACATTAAATGTATCTCTATTTTCGATGGGTTTGGATGGCTGCTTTGCATATTGCATTCTGATTCCATTTTGTATATACAGCTGCATATTTACCTGCTGTTTGTGTGATATTGTGTATTGTGCTATATGGAATATAGCTAGTTTGACACTTATTAGCAAAACAGCAGGATATAGGTACTAATACATTCAGCTTGATATCCGATGACAAAAAAACCCAAACAAACAAATAATCAAACCAACCCCAAACTAGTTTATTCCTGTATTCTTTTTGTGTCCCACAGGTCAGCTTTCAAAAAAAAAAACAACAAACCAACCAACAACAACAACAAAAAAAAACCCCAAACCAAAAAACAAACAAACAACAACAACAAACAGAAAATGAGCTCACTGTTTTAAAAATTATCGGCAGCACATTTGTTCGATCTGCAGTTAAACCGTTGTCCATTTTTTTCATATAATGTTACAGGGGTTTTTGTTTTGTTATGATTTAGCTTCATGTAAATAATTTCATTATTCAAATGAAAATGAATAATTCAATAAATATATTTTAGCAAATTTCCCAAGGGGGGATTCTTTTTGCAAAATGATTAACATATCTTACAGTTTGATGATTTCAGTAGTAAGAAAGGGAAGTGAATTAGTTTCATTTTCACCACAAATCTTTTCTATTTGCTTAAAAAATCTTCACAGTTTTGAAGATGTCAGGGAAGATTAACCCACTATTAAAACAGCCATTTATCACAATTAACAGAGAGGAACATTTTCATGCTGTAACCGACTCACTGTTTTTTTTCCACATACTAAAGGCTGTTATCCTTAGGCCTCATTAAACCTTCCAAACTGTTTGTCTGATGCTTCCAAATATAAGGTACTATCCAAAATTATGCTTTACTGGGCAGAAATCCTGGATTCTCCACTACAATTTTTATTATCCTTCATTCCCATCAGATGAACTTCCATGTGCTCCAACCATACATCCTGATATACTACCAACATACCTTTTTTTCAGCCATAGTAATGCTATTGATTTCAATGGAAATTGCACTTTTTAAAAAGGAAAACCGGATTTAACATTATATGTTTTTCCAGGAAAAGAAGAAATTACCATTTCCAAAACATGACCATAACATGCATTTATTTTGTCAAGTGGCATTAGGTACTTCCTTAGTTATACTGACCAAAAAGGGCTTTTGTTTGAACAGATAACAAAGCAAGATGTGCCTTGACCTCTCAGCCCTTGAGATTGCAAGGCCTTGTAAAACCAGAATACATGCAGTAACAAGGGACTAGTACATTATGTTGCTTGGACAGACTCTTGCTAATACACTGCTGAAAGATTTACTTATTTATTTTTAAACTGAATTTAAATACATCATCATTGAAAACAGAGGAAGCAAAATAAGACTGTTCCCGAGCAGGGGTATATTTGATTCCAATGAACTTTATACCATAGCACTTTTTCTGATGGGGGCATGTGTCTACAAGAAGAATGCAAACAACTTCCAAAGCATCATCATATCT
Organism: Harpia harpyja; assembly: GCF_026419915.1. Classification (NCBI taxonomy): domain Eukaryota; kingdom Metazoa; phylum Chordata; class Aves; order Accipitriformes; family Accipitridae; genus Harpia; species Harpia harpyja. The sequence goes on from NC_068943.1 coordinate 7,495,357, forward strand.
GGTATGCCTCTCTTTTGTAAATTACACAAGAAATCGATACTTAAAGTAAGACTGTCGAAACTGCCTAGTACTAACATATGAGTGACTCTAAATTAATCACAGGTTATCGATCGTCCTATCACTAGAACAGCATTGGTGGGGAATAACCAACTAGTTCGGTTTGTCATCAGTTCTGAGAAATGAAAAACTGGAAAACACACCTACCAAATGGACCTTGAATATAAATCCCTTCTAAGGACCTACACATTATTCTCAGCCTGACAAGCCCACCTTGGCTGAAGGATTTATACAGTGTCTGCTTGCAGCAGAGGCAATGGACCATAATTACCTGGATTGAGTGTTGCACTAAAATAGCACAACAAGGGGATAATATTTATGAATCACAATTAATATGGTCCTTTCCACACAGGTGGATCACAGAGCTGCTGTTCATCAGTGCCCCAAACTGAAGTAACAAAATGAACCACAGAGCATTGCAGACCCTCTCCCCAATCTGAGAGAAATAATACGTTAAAACAATTTTAGTTGAAACCCATGTCTAAGCTACAGCATTAATCAAATGGCAGCATTAATCATATGTTACTGTTGATAGTTATTTTAAAACATGTTTAGGGGAAAAGGGACAGTGCCTATTACAAAATTTATTTCCCTGACATCAATGCAGCTTGGCTGACATATGCACGGATATGTATATGTGTATGCATATATATATATATGCACACAGGTATGTATGTATGTATAAGCACCATTTATTAATTCAGAAATTGCAATTCAGTCATTATAAACAGAATTAAGAATCTCTCCAAGGGTCTCACTGTAGAGTTCTTTGAGACCATATGGGAGAAACATATCAGATATCTTTTTCTGGTTTCCTAGCATAGGAAGCAGTGACAAAAATAGCCCGGGCAGCAATATTTTGTGTCCCTCAGCAATGGCCAGCGGGAAGATGGTACTGGCAGCCTCAATCCCTCATTTACCAGAGGCTTGGTGTCTCTCTCAGGTAATAAATAATAAGTATATTACTGCAAAGATTGCATATACTTAGTCATCTGAGAGAGTCAAAAAAGCTTTACCTCCTCCTTTTTGTTCTCCATAAGTAATAATTTCATATGTAGAGGCAAGGGCATCACAGGCAAGAGATTATTTTCAGGAAACTTCAGGAAAAAAGATTATTAGAAATCATAGGACAGGGCACAGCTGAACTTTAGTAAACAGATGCACAAGTAGTCTAATAAACCAATTACAAAACTTCTGTCAGTTAACTTATCCTAAAATATCAGTGTTCAAAAAAGAAAAGAAAAAGAAACAAGTTCTTGCTCATGAGGCTTGTGTCCACAATGCTTAGGGCTATCAGAAAGAGCTAGTTAAAGAGGTCCAAAACAGATTGAAAGACAGACCTAAAAAAATAAATGGTGTGGATGAACAGGGGTTGAATACTCAAGCTGATTTCCTGGGTCTCTCTTATTTAGCAACAGTGTTATCTTTGATCATGAGGGCTATTTCTAACAGCATTTAATCAACAGTATACAGTAGTGTGGAACACAAAAATTAAATAGTATTTCCCATTTATATAAAGTTGATATTTCCCAACAACAACAAAACAAACCCCAAACCCCTCCAAATTGTATTTTAGTCCAAATTTGATCAGAAAGTTAACATCAGTATTTGTCATGGACAAAAAAAATATGTAAGAGAAACTTAAATTATTTTTAAAGAAATGAGCTCCATTCATTCTTTTTATTAAACAGCATTGCTTTGCATTTGCATGGAGAAAAAAACCAGTTCAATGTATTATGAATTAAGAAACTTTAATTTCACTTGAAAAATGTTTTCTTTTTCACTTGATTTTTTTTGAAGTCGAGAGAAAGAGAGAACCCATTTTTATAACAAAAAGAAGAATATGAAACTACTTGAATCTCTTTAGCACTTAACACTGTTAACTACACAGAAAGTCTTCAGTGTGGTGTTTCAAAGGACCAAAACTCTCAAAAATAAGAATCATTATCTCCCAAAACAACCTGCAACGCTCTAGGACCTCCTCCTGCCATTACCCTTCCATAACAGTGTAGCTTAAAGAACCATAAAGTACTCACTTTGAAGGTAGCAAAAGTAGCTCTAGGTCTCAGCCTTAACAGTTGTTCCTCACCATCCCCATATTGAGCTGCACTAATAAGCCACCATTTGGGTTAGCCTGAGCCTTCTTCCACAGTGACTTAAATTAATACAGCTGGTTTGCTCTGAAACAGAGTGGGAGGATTCCCACAAGCTGTTATTGGGCCTCAGCTGCGGGGGCTGTAATGATTACCTAGAGAAGCAGCAATAAACAGCTGTGAAAAGTAAATTCAAACTGTTCTAGCTAGATCTTGTTTGTCTCTGCACTAACTTAATCAGCATCATCCTAAGCACAGATGAGTTCTTAGGATTTCATTCATCCAAAGACTGAGGAGGCTGGCCTAACCTTTCTTAGCTTATAAAGCACAATGAGATCACAGTCTATTGCTTCAGGGGAGAAATAGCAAAATATTAGTTTTATGATGGAGATTTAATAGTTTTGACATGGCCACAGGGCATGTCTCATTTCTAACTTTCATCTTCCAGCACGTTCTCTTCTTTACCTTAATAGCATGCAGCTATAAAACTCAAATTTTTGCTCGTTAAAATAAAGGAACGCATGAAGCTGCAATAGCAACAAGTTGCTCGAAGTCCACGGAGAAGATTTTGGAAAGAAATGTGAATTCTTTAATTCATACCCTAGAGAAATCCCAAACCAAAGTTTCAAAACCTTATTTGTTAAATGCACAGAGAAACAATAAACCTCATCAGGGATGAAGGAGCAAGTTGTGAAACTTTAACAAGATCTCCAAGGAAGCTTAGACAAAAAGGTAAAGAAATGATGTTGCTAAAACTTAAAAAAAAAATAGCTGAGGTAAAGTTTCACTTTCATGACCTTCATGTGAAGCCTGGATAACCTGGCCAAACTCTGAGTTCTCAACAAAACATCTTTTCTTAGTTGAAAGACAGTCTTAAAATGTCTAACATTTTTTTAGAAGCTCTATTAATCAGAACTTAGAGAAGTAGAACAGAAGATGCTATAAATTGAAATAACTGAATTCTGTATACCACTGTATTTTCTTTTATCATTACAACTTTAGTTGATTTTTTTACAATTTTCTGTTGTTATCTGCTATCTTACAATTATCTATTACTTTATGAAGACTGCAAGGCTTTCACACAGAAAATACATGAATCAACTATGCAACTACCCCTATATATGATCCATACTTGCCTAGCTGAAAGAGTTAATTCAGAAGGTTTAACCATTTGATCATTCCACTAAAAATAATTGTTTAGTGTCTAAGATCTGAGAATCAAACCTTTCTTCCTTCCCCCCCACCCTCCCCAACCCGAACGTATCACTGCTTGGTAATTTGTTAGCATTAGTACAGCTAGCAAGATCATGAAATTTGAATGAGGGAAACAAAAGACAAAAATATCTATTCCTTGTATTTTACATGCACTTAAGCTGTTGGAGCTACTTGCCTGGAAATATAAAGATTAATGCATTCAGAACCAAATTTATGAAAAAGTAAAAATCACATTGTACTATTTCTGTATGATGCACTAAATATTTTGTGACTGAAGCTTGGCAAACAGTATTTTTGTACTTTGCTGGCAAATCATGGGAAAAAAAGAAAAATCAATTTGGACCAAACATTTTATTAATTTTTAATCAAGTAAAAAAAAAAAAAAGATATTTCATGTTGAAAGCAAGATGTCATTTGAAAAAAACCTCCAACTCTTCAGTTAATAAAAACAAAAGCAATTTTAAATAAAAAATAATCTGGAACAGAAAACTGAAAACGATTCAAAATGAAAATTCACCGTTTAGGACCAGCCCCAGCTTCTAAGTCAAACTTAACGGTGTATTATTTGCAAAGAAGAGAACTAAATCAATTCCTTTTCTGCCATGTATGCTTAAGCTGAATAATTTCTTTTTTTGTTTTTTGGTTTTTTTTCTTTTGAATGATGCTTGTCCTGAAACTCTGTGTATGGAAATTCCTATTTACTCAGACAGGAGGGTTGGTTTAGAAAACATTTAACTAAATTTATGTCCAAATTCCCATAGCCACAAGGAGGACTTCTAGATGCATTCAAATTCTAGAACAGAGGAAGGTGGTTAACACTTCTCTGACTTGACCTCCTGAATTTTTCCTCATGCATTTAAATCTGTATGGAAGTCCCACTGGGCTTATGAAGAGTTAAACAGAATTTTAACATAAGATGGTCAGTACAGTGTGTCCTGATCCACCCTGATTTCCAAAATCCTCCTAAGACTTTCAGACAGTGCAAAAGACCTGCCGCTCATTGTGAGCACACTTGAAGGGATAGGTAGCCTCATCCTTGGGATACAGGAATAGCTAAAGGTTAACCCCCCCCCCCCCCCCCCCTTTTCTTTTCTTAGTGACTTCTGGCTGCTTACAGCATGTGAGGAGCTGTAACAGAGGCCCAAACCAGTAATTCCCACACCCGCAAATGGCATTCCCCCATCTAAGACTGAAACATGGGGAGCACAAGAAATAACACTTGACTTTTCCTCCTGCACTTGCTTTTTGTGAAGAATTGGCTGAATCAATATTGCTTACTGCACTGTCAAAATGTGTATCCTCATGCACATTAGGCATTCTCAGAACACTGGATTTCTTGATTTTTATACCATTTAAAAGACTTGAAATGATGAAATTTAAATGCAGAGAGAAGCAACAGCAAGAAAATATGTTACTGGAGCGGTAACAGGTTTTGTATATTTTTCTTTAAAAATTGTCTTACAGGCAACCTATTTTTAGGTAACCATCTTATCAATTTTAAGGGAGGAAAATCATGTTTTGCCTTTCAGTATCACATATCTGCCTTCTAAACAGAGCAAATAATATTTTTCTCCATATGGTAGATCTTAGTCAATCCAATGTTTTAGATTGTTATTTAGGAAACACTTTGATCAGCTACTCTGTAAGGAAAGCAAAGGGATACACTGTTTTCTTTCCCTGCGTGGTCTTACATTCATGTCTGTAGAGGACCCTCTACCCTTTCTCACCCTGCCTCTTCCCGTGCCAATTTTTTGGTGACTCAGAACAATTCTAGCTGATCTCTCTAAGCTCCAGCTACCCAGTCAATATCCTGAGTGGGGGAAAGATTAATTATTCCCACTGAGATCAAGTATGTCAGGAGAGCAAAGGCCAATTACAGACAAAAGCTATCATGGAGCGGTCACTTCCAACCTCCTGCCAACACCAATCCCAAATGCAAAGGCAAACAGTTTCCTGCTGAACTGAAAAGGCACTAGTTTAAGTACCTCTTATGTAGCCAGGATGTTGGTGTCACTTTTATTCATTTTGCACAGCTGAAGTATAGGCTTTGCTGAGCTGTATGACTCATCTTGCAAGCAGCAGCAGGCACGTACGGTGCCCAAAGCAGTGGTAATGCTAGGTGGGAGGGCAACAGACGGCACATCAAACGTGCTTCTGGTACGCGAGGGGAACAGAGGTTGTCGAGTAATTGTGACTTCAAAAAACTGTTTTGCACGCTGCTTGTTGACAGCTGTTATTATGACATCTAATCTATAGTCATTATTCGGGGAAGCAGCTCAGCCAGGATCCTGCAGTCATTCTGCTAAACCCACTTAGTGGATCACCTCGAGCTGTAGTTCCCAGAAATTCAAGTTCTCTTGTATTTGGTTGCATGAGAGCAGAGTAGAAATCTTGATCAGCAAGTGGCAGCAAAAACGCCCCAAAATGTTGAGAAAGGAAGGAAGAGAAATAAAGTTGGGCGCATAGTATGTGCCAGTAAACCTCAGTTGAGGAGCGGTTGCTGAAGGCTAGCAGGGTAGTACCTAGGGATCCTTACTAAATGGACTAATTTTGAACAGTGTCGAATCGAATTGAGTTTAATTCTTTGCTATCTCAGATGTCATACAGTGTTATCGCCACATGAGTTAACTTCTCTGCTTCAGTCCTACTGCAATCACTGCTTCGATGACTGGAGGATGTGCAATGTCCAGCCTTCAACATGCTCTGAATTATACCAACGTTTCTGGTTGTCTCTGGCTGGCTCATGTCCATTTTTTGTTTCCCCATTCACAGATGCTCCATATCATGATGTTACTGGATTTGCATCTTATTTATTCTGACTGTCCCTTTTTGAAGAACTTCTACCTTACATAAAATTATCAAGGGTAAATTCAGTAAGCAGGGGAGTTACTTGGGACATTGCTGACACTGATTCATCAACTAATACATAATTAGTCACATGAAGTGGAACAGCTCCAGCAGGAAAATCTGAAAAAGGCTAATCCAGAATAATGAATCATCATAGCACTTTCCTCTCATGCTGGAGACCACAACCCTACACATTAAATCCAGTTTCTCTCCCACTACTGGTTTTGACTAGGAACTCCATTAGGGAGCTGAGAAGGCTTTGCCAGCAAAAGCCTCCTTGTACTGGCATAAACCAATAATGAGCTTCTGTTTCAATTAATTGGATTTTCCAGCTAAAATAAAACAAACAAAACATTGTCAGGAAGTTCTTGGCCATTTCCAATATGCACAAAACAACTCCCGGGCCAATTCCATCTCTAACATTAAGGCCAGTTACAAGTTAATGTATTACAGTCTGCTGAATTGATTTGAGCATTAATTCACAAACTTCAGTAGCAGGTTTGACAGGTACATTGCTTAGTCATGCTGTAACATTACCCCACTAACAGTGTCACTGCAAGTATGTATCTAGCCAGTAATTGTTGTGTTCCTTGATGGGATTGGGAATAACCTACCTTTCTATTCAGGGTCCTGAGAAGAGAAAGAAAATCATCTAAAATTCCTTTTCAAAACTGATGGGTTCTTTTTCACAACATCAAGACTTGGAATGAAAAAACTACTCAATTAAGGATTCTTCAGCAGTGTAAGTCAGGCCATTCACTGAATATCAATTAGCTGAAGAAAACTCAGTTTCAGTACAGATTAACCTTAAGATACCATTGCCAGAATGAAGTTTCAAGATGCAAATACTGTATGTTAGTGGTTGGTCTCCTTAACAAAAAAAACAACCCACGAGATCTTGCACAGCTACAGGCTGTCCCTTTTGTGACTAATGTGGGGTTTGTTCAACACGAAATCTGTGACCTTACAGCCTTGACTTTCTCAAAGAGCGCCCAAGTGAGATTTTTAATGTATGTCTAATAGAATGTAAGATGACTACAGTGTAAATGAACATTAGTCAATTCTTCATGCTTATCATAAAGTATGATCATTTACAGAAGATCTGAATCACATAAGAAGATTTACACTCAAGCTCTGTAGGACAGCCTGTAAACAAGGAATCCATTGATTCACAAGTATTTACAAATATCAGGATGATGAGACCAGGTAAACAAGTAAAAAGCAAACAGAATTCTGTCTTTCAACAACTAGAATGCTACATTGTAAGAAGCAGGTGTATGTGGTTTAGGGAACAAACATCTGATTAGAACTAATTACTAGAAGTAGTGCCTCTATTTTACGATGTTAGCATGGTGAATTTCTATCAGCTGTATAATGGAAACCCAAGCCTCATGTCAATTCAGAGAATAATTAGACAAGCTCCCTATTGATAGTCACAGCAGTGACTCGAACACAAGTTAGAAAACAGAATTACTGTTATTCCTCCACAAGAACAAACACCAACCCTGATGCTATGGGTACCCTCATGTAAGCCGTCTTAATTTTGAGCATTACAATTTTATTCGCTCCATGCTGTGCTAGAAAGTCACATCATATGGTAAAATTCAATTTCAAGCAGTGTAAATATTTTAAACTTATGTAAATAACACTTTATTTTATGTGAAATAGACAAAATGGCAAGAGCCCTGTAAATATAGTCGGTATTTCAGGGGTATATCTTGGTAGGAACTGGGGAAAACAAATTGGCAACAAAATGACAAATATTTGGATATGTAATTCAATCCAAACAGTGGTTTGATCCAGCAAGCACTTCAGCCAATACAGAATTTTTATATGTGGGTAGCTGAGCTGAATTCAATTTAAAGTTTTTGGACATTAGAGATTACACACATTAGACAAAATCCGAAGGACAGATGTCACCGTTTAAAATATAATACTTCTATTTTAAGGTAGCTTTTCAAATCCATCACAATTTGTAATGCTTAATACTTTATTCAATTAATGAAACAATATGGATAGATTCTATTGGGAGTCAGTTTCCATTAATACACATTTATTTGCCTTGGTTTATCTCAGTGACAAAATGTGTGTAATTTTTAACGCCCCAAAACATTTCATTGCATTTTAAATAAGGTAATACGGTCTAGATGCTAAAGCGAAGCAGAATAACACAGTTCTGATGTTTTTACCTCCCAGCTAATTTCATATTCACAAATACCAGTGTTCATAAATTACTGACACATAATACATGAACTATACAATACTACTAAAAATGTATGATTTGAAAGATTTTTTTTTTTTTAAATGTGGTTGTACAGAGACAATATTCCTATATTGGACTCTTCTTACATTACTTCCATCTGGGACCATGTTGTGGTATTCATGATATAAAGTCAACACCAAGACATGATATGAAGTCAACACCAAGATTTTACCGGGGAAGATTATGGAACGGTTTGTCTTGAGAGCACTCACATGGCAAGTCCAGGATAAGAGGGGGATCAGGCCCAGTCAGCATGGGTTTACGAAAGGCAGGTCCTGCTTGACCAACCTGATCTCCTTCTATGACCAGGTGACCCGCCTAGTGGATGAGGGAAAGGCTGTGGATGTTATTTTCCTAGACTTCAGCAAGGCCTTTGACACTGTCTCTCATGGCATACTCCTTGAGAAGCTGGCGTCTCGTGGCCTGGATAAGTGCACTATTCACTGGGTGAAAAACTGGCTGGATGGCCGAGCCCAGAGGGTCGTGGTGAATGGGGTGAAATCCAGCTGGCGGCGGGTCACGAGTGGTGTTCCCCAGGGCTCGGTGTTGGGCCCTGTTCTGTTTAATATCTTTATTGATGATTTGGATGAGGGGATTGAGTGCACCCTCAGCAAGTTTGCAGACGACACCAAGTTGGGAGGCAGGGTCGATCTGCTTGAGGGTAGGAAGGCTCTACAGAGAGATCTGGACAGGCTGGATCGATGGGCTGAGGCCAACTGTATGAGGTTCAACAAGGCCGAGTGCCGGGTCCTGCACTTGGGTCACGGCAACCCCATGCAGCGCTACAGGCTTGGGGAAGAGTGGCTGGAAAGCTGCCCGGCAGAGAAAGACCTGGGGGTGCTGGTTGACGGCTGGCTGGATATGAGCCAGCAGTGTGCCCAGGTGGCCAAGAAGGCCAACGGCATCCTGGCCTGCATCAGAAATGGTGTGGCCAGCAGGAGCAGGGAGGTGGTTGTTCCCCTGTACTGGGCACTGGTGAGGCCGCACCTCGAGTCCTGTGTTCAGTTTTGGGCCCCTCACTCCAGGAAAGACATGGAGGTGCTGGAGCGTGTCCAGAGAAGGGCAACCAAGCTGGTGAGGGGCCTGGAGCACAAGTCTGATGAGGAGCGGCTGAGGGAGCTGGGGCTGTTTAGTCTGGAGAAGAGGAGGCTGAGGGGGGACCTTATCGCTCTCTACAACTACCTGAAAGGGGGTTGTAGTGAGGTGGGTGTTGGTCTCTTCTGTCAGGTGTCTGGAGGTAGGACAAGAGGAAATGGCCTCAAGTTGAGGCAAGGGAGATTTAGGTTAGATATTAGGAAAAAATTTTTTACTGAGAGGGTTGTCAAACATTGGAATGGGCTGCCCAGGGAAGTGGTTGAGTCACCATCCCTGGAGGTATTCAAAAGGCGAGTGGACAGGGTACTCCAGGGCATGGTTTAGGGGGCATGGTTAATGGTTGGACTCGATGATCTTGAAGGTCTTTTCCAACCTACATGATTCTATGTTTCTATAATATCCTTAAAAAAAAAAAAACCCAAAACCCCAAAGAAGCAAAGAGCCATAATGTTAGCTATGAGTAGCTATGCATTTATACAACTAACTATGCATTTATACTGAAATGTGTGGAAAGATACTGCTCTACACCAATCATGCAAAATACAATTGTTTCAAAGAAATAACAGAAATATTAAAAATGTTGAGGTTTGTTTTCCATTTATTTATAACACTGAACAAGCACCCAGTGTAAGTCTTTGACACCTTTGCGAAGTGTTTAAAATTGATAATGAAAAGTAAATTATGCATTATGTTTGTTATGATTCTGTCAAAATTGTAAGACACTTATAAGTGTGAAAGTATAGTCCTTAATATGACAGAAGACATAAGCTGAGGCTAGTATGCTAAGCTAAAGCTATGAAAAACATATGCTGAATAATTTTTTTTTGCTTTATTATAATTCTGAGTGTTAATCATTCACAGCAGGAGGTGGTTTAGAGGTCTGATGGTTTGTTCTGATCAAAACTGTCACAGAAAGAGATGATCTCTTCCAAGCAAAAAGAGCAAATTAATTATACATTCCATTCACTAGTGGACGCAGAATTGACAGCTTTTCCAGTGGCTCTTCTAGAAATAGGAATAAGCTATTACTGATTTTTACTTTTTTTTCCCCAAATCTTCTTTTGTCTGTTTACTGGGGTAATAAAACTTGTAGTGAGCCAGGGATTCAATTATTTCACTCATTTCTCAGAAACCAGAAAATTTGGAATTACTATTTATTTTAATGCTAAACCTTTTTCTCTATGACCTGACTTCTGCCTCTTTATTTTTCAACCTTGGGGATTCTCAAACTTTTTTTTTATTAATAGAGATAATTTTCTCTCTCAAAATCCTATCAATTCATTTTTTTTTTTAAACACTTTCGAATCCCTATTTATCATTGTTAGCAGAAAGATTTCCTGGACTTTGCCATGAAGAAATCTCTGCATATAGATCTCGCCTCTTTGTTCACACATCTTACGTGTCTTCAGAAAACAGAAGGAGTCAGATACTTTAATGACAAGGCACTTCAAGTTGCTGAGATTTAAGGCAGTGGTGCACAGGAAAATAGAAGGACAGGGTGCTTCAATGGAATGAAACTTGGATGATGATACAGTTTTGCATGCTTCCTTTATCGTTATTGATTTTACAAAGGGAATTTAATACAGCTTGCAGTTGGAGACATAATATCAAGGAGAGCAGAAAGATCAAGTGTATTCCCAAGCAAGTCTCAAGCTTGCCTAGAGAGGAGTTTGATCAACTGGGGTTTGAAACAGAACAGGCCTAGGGTCTGTTTGGGGAAGAGGTAAAAGCCACATTTAATCCCAGCAGACTCTTAGTCTTAAGAGGTTCTTAAACATCATGAAACATTCTGTCCAGAAATAATTTACTTTTTTTTCTTCTTTTTTTTTAATATTAAATATAGTAACATAATGACTAGGAGCGTAATGTATACCCAAGACCCACTTCATAAAACATTTACAAGTAATAGAAACAAGAATTCGAAATGCTATAATAATTTAAAAAAATAAATTAAGCATGTTGATGCTCAGTTTCAGTCTCTCTCATTGCCTATTAGTTGGAGGGGAATAGCAATTAACCTGTTTCTTCTATGCTACAATTACAATTCTCCATCTGATAGTTTCTTTATAACTCTTCCAGGTTTCTGTTAGCTTTTTTCTTCTCTGGAAATAGTACTCTATCCATTCTCTACATTTCAGCAAATCCTCTGTTTATACTTGGTTGCAAATAACCACTGAGGGTTCAGTGAGGTATATCATACAAAGTAATTAAAGACTTTTTCATCAGTCTACCTCTGTTGCCAGTTGACATGGGGTCTTCTCTCACCTTCTTTGAGGAGAATTCCCTGCTATTTTCAGCAGGGGAATTATAATGGCAACAATTTTTCCTGGACTTTTCACCTGTCAAGGCAACAAGACCTCCTGCAGGACTTGATGGCTAGGTGCCTCGGAGTACAGTCAGGATATTCTTCTAGGTGTCTTCTCCTTTTCTCTCAGCTTTACCAAACATTCTTCTCTTGGCAGACTTCTCCATCTTGAATTCAATACCTAGGGGCTGCCATTATGCTGGGTTTGTGTCAATTTTACATTAACTTTACCTTAATCCATAATTAATGCTAAATTTGAGCTTCTTTTTTGTTCAGTAGTTGTATTTTGGATTTGGCTGGATTCTTTCCTAGTCTTTCAGAGAGACTACAGTGGAAATGGTGTCTAATCTAACTTTATTCCAATGAAGCTGTAGAAAAATTCACAGCAGAGAACTAATGGAGACTGTATTTTTGTAAAATTATTGTTTTAGTTGTCCAAGGTAACAAAAAAATCTGACTCATCTACTTGCATAAAGTGATTTATAAAATCAGTCAGCAATTACAATATGTAACCAGAACATTTCAAAGCTAAATTTTCTACATCTATCACCTAATAACTATGGAACATATGTACTATGGATCAGAAGTTACTTTAAATTGATATAAAATATGGGACCTAACTAGTGAACAAAACAAAAAGAAGGAGGGAATGTATCAGGATCCACAGTCTGGCAGTAACAGAATGAGAATCCCCCCCAGACCCTGCCACCTCCTGGAGTTTCTTCTCCTCTCTTTCCTCCCTCCCAACCTAACACCGCTCTTCTTCATCCTGACCCTTAGAAATGACCTGACCAGACCAAAACCAAAAAGGCATATAGAGGATATCATCACTTTCCCTGGCCTCAGTGAGATCTCCAGCTTTATCTGAAATGTGACACTTATGTTCCTAATATCACTTACTTTCCCATATCCTTTTCACATTCACTTCATATTTCTTCTCTTCAAACCTTTCCAGTTGCTGAGTCACACCAGCAACCCCGAATATGTTTTCTATCAATATGAAAAACACTGCAGTGGAAAGCAGACCTAAAATTCAGTGCAAGTAAAACAGGAAGGCAGAGAGAGATGACGAGAACTGTATTTGTACAACTGTGTCCACCAACTCAGTGACTTATTGATGTGACAAACTCTACCCCAGGTTAGGGATCTACTTCATAGACCTGGGAGCTAGAAACACTCAACGTATTAGGCTTTGGTTCTTGCTAATGGCTGAAATACCTCTTTTTCACCTACCACAGCTACACGATGAATGGTCACACCTTGTTAACAGGGAATGTCAAAACAGACGTGTTTAGCTGATTATGACTTCTAATCCATTTCATTGCAAGTCTGCTAGCCTTAGCTGCTCAAAACGTTCTATTTTTGTTTGATTGCAATAAGCTTATCACTAGAAAGGCAGCTAATGATAATATCTCGAACAGCTTGACAGTGTCACAAGTTTGCTGAGTGTCAGACTAGCTGACTAGATTGTGTGTAATACCTGTCATTTTTTCAAAAGCAATGATGCACAATTCAGCCCTTGTCACTGATGCTGTATTTTCTGCTCTGGCTATCTGTTCCTCTCACTTCTGCATGTTTTTGATTTATTTTTTCTTCAAGGAAACAAGACAGAACTGGCGTAGTGAAAGTTGCAGTCCTTCTCAGCGAACCTTTTTCCAGTAATGACTATCAGCATTACTACCTAAAAACTGTGGAGCAGAAAGGATTTTTTTCTAGAAACTTGTGAGGTCATTAGAATTGCAAGACTTACTGAATATTGTGCATTTTCAGCCACTTGAGATTTTTTTCTTTCCTTTTTTTGCATGTTTAATAAAAGGAAAAAGGTGGTTTCCATGGTGGCAGCTTATCACACAGGCTCGGGTCTTGTATTTGAATGTGAAGTGTGTGTAGCTGTTCAGTTGTGTGGGCACAGCTGTGTAAAGAAAGTTTGATGCTGAGCCCATTCCCTCTACCAGAAAGTATATGGCATCTTTTGTTGTACTGGGGACTTCGGCTCTGTGTGTAACAAGTGTGCTGCCTCTAATGCTGTTCAGTGTCCTGCAACATATTAGCATGATGAGGGCTGTAAATGCCTTAGGAAAATCCCCGCTGGCTGCACTGGGCTTAGTCTTTTTATGTTAAGACCCCGCAGCCTTACACAGACTAGTTTCTGCCTGGAGTCCACAGTCGAGTTATGCTCCTGTATTTGTGGTAGCTCAGGCAGTGCACCCAAAGGGAAGCAAACCTTGTCTGGCAAATGCAGACTCACAAGAAGTGTTTTGAAAGATTTGCACAGTGTTACCTAGATATTTCATTATATAAATCTACTAATGTGCTCAACCTCTTCTGTCAAGTATGGATGTGGAGAGAGAAAGTCATAGCTTAATTTGGAAAAAATATTTCATAAGAGTGGTTTCAAAGCCAAACCAGACCAAACAAACTAATAAAACTAGGACACAGAGATATTAGAAAAAATACTTGAAGGCTGGAATGCTTTGTGTACAATGTACCAAGAGAGACAGATCTTTCACAGCAATTAAGAAATCAAAGATTTTAGCCTGACATACGCTATTGTGTTCTGCTATCGTGGTGTTCCTCAGATGAGAACTCCAAGGGTAGAAATGTAGGAGGTAGGATCCACCCTCCAGTTATGATCTGATTATAAGAAAAGCAGCAATGAAAATATAATTACATAAAATCCTATCATACCTACTAGAATTAAAGGCAATCTGTGCCTAGCTTTTGCAGCTCTTGTTTCTACATGTGGTTTTGAATTTATTTCATTTCAAAATAGAAAATGAAAGATACGTTGCTTGGTGGATCTCGGGATCCTAAAAACATTTTAGGAGGGAAATTCAGGTGAGGGAACTGCTAGTTGCAGGTGAGAACGGACTTCTGTTGGGCAGTGTGTTGAAAACAGCGTCTGAAATTTTTAGCATGCAAGAATATTAATAGTGTATTAGCTGGTGCACTGCAACTGTTCTCCAAACCTAGGGCAAAAGGCAGGTAACTCAGTATCCTGTTTCTGATATCACTGAGAGGTAAGGGCATTCAACCTTGAAGAGCCAGCTCATGTATTAGCAGTGAGACGTTGGTCCTGATTGCTTCTTAGTAATTTTACAAGCTTTGATATGAAATATTCCAAATAATTGTCATGCTGATTTCTCTCCCTTTGTTTGATGTTCCTCCAGACTGTGGCTGTGTGAGCTGAACGCTAAAAATTGCCAGATAAGCAGCAAGGTCTAAAGAATGGAATTTTTCTGTCTCATTTTTCTTCAAGGTTTGTCTTGCTACTGGAGCGCGTACAGTGCACATTTTAATAGCTTCTTCCTGCAAACACTTATGCACATGATTAACCTTTTATGTGAGAATAATCTGCAGTGTCTTACTGGCAATAAGTATCAGGTCCTATGGATATGATGATGTTCTAAAAAGATATGCAGGTCACTTTAACAGCTAATGGTCACAAATTTCCTCTTATGGAGGAAATGACAAGGAAAATGTGAAGAAATGTCATTACTTTTTTTGTCATTTTGCCCTGCACTTCATCAAACCATAAAAATATTCCGTAGTTGTACTGGATTAGCACACATTTCAGCTAAAAATTCAAAGGCCTACCAAGGTATAACTGGTGGGGTTTTTTTCCAAATATATCTCATAAATGGTATTGCAATTCATTGTTTAAATAAAATGTTTGAAAGTTTTAATTATTAAAGATATGGCTTCATCTACCATACACTAAAATGATGCAGTTGGTCTGTGATTATTTGCAATTTTCATATATATGGAAGACTGCATTTTATCTTAATAAATACATTTCTCACATGAATATAGCCATAGGGTCAGACTTTCTTCTACCTTAATGCATGTGGGTTGGAGAACGTGAGAGTGTCATGTTCTCTGTACTTTCATTTTTCTACCTCACCCATTTCTTGCTGACATTCAACCCGGTTCCTAAATTCAGCATATCAATCTGCATGCTTAAATGTACTGCTCTTTGTTTTCTGCTGAGAGCCAAGAAATATGATCAGGCGACTCTTATCTCAAAGGATCTGCACTGTATTCTGTCTCTGATGCACAACATCCCACTGGAGTATTGGATTGTTTATCTGCTTGCACTTAGGCTTATCTTTCGCATCTTGTAATGTAGTACATTAAAACAAGGCTGTTGGCCCATTCGTTTGCTTATGGCTTTACCACTGGCAGTCCCCTTGTCATATGTTGTGCAATTGTTGCACTGTGCTTTCTTAAGCATACACCTTCTATAATTATCACGATTAATTATGTTAATTCTTGTGGTGCCTAAAGACCTACAGAGTAGGGGCTTCGACTGTTCTAGACACTGTGCAAATGGTGACAGTTGAAATATTAGTAGAATCATAGACTCATTTAGGTTGGAAAAGACCTTTAAGATCATCAAGTCCAACCGTGAACCTACCACTGCCAAGTCCATCACTAATCCATGTCCCTAAGTGCCACACCTACACGTCTTTTAAATACCTCCAGGGATGGTGACTCAACCACTTCCCTGGGCAGCCCGTTCCAGTGCTTGATAACCCTTTCAGTGAAGAAATTTTTCCTAATATCCAATATAAACCTCCCCTAGTGCAACTTGAGGCCGGTAGTTGAGAAAAAAATAATTTAAGGAGTAGGTCATTGTCATAACTAGATTTTTTTTAGAAGGAGCCCTGTATTTTAACTGTAAGACTTAAATTCCATTACCTTATGTACTCTGAAAAATATCATTTTAGAGGTATATTACAGGTCTTTGAAGTGTATCAAAATTTTTGTAACTTTAAAATGTATAAATATATATAAATACATATATCCTTGAGTGCAGTATATTGTTCTGTCCTGTACTTGTTGGCACCCAGATGGATTTTTAACTTTCCAAAGCAGAATTATTACTGCATGCCTACATAGCCCCTCACATACTTTGAAGGCATTATACAAATACGTGAAGTTAATGCTAAAATGTAAATTAGTGGAGACTTTGAGGACTAAATTATACTAAACAATGATGTCTTCTTGGTATATATGTCCCCTTGTCAAAACCAGGCAAGACGTATTTCTCTTGTTTAATAGCAGTTCCAGAAAAACTGTTTTCTAAAGTCCTATTCTGCGGAAATTTTCTCCTTCAAAATTATGACCTAGGATATGAGTGTCTTCCTACAGGCTTTACTGAACAAAGAATAACATAAGCATGAGCTCTAATTCTTTCCTGATTAAGCACTTTTATGAAAAAAATAAGCCCCCAAAACACTCCTTTGTCTTTTTCATAATCAGTAATACCACACAAGCTCCAGGAAGATAACTTAGACAGCTTTTTATAGAAGGTCATATTTTCGTACAATCGCCTAACTTTCTGTGACAATAATAGGACCGGTGTACCTGGCATTTCATTAAGGTGGCTATATTGGATTAGAGCACTTCTGAAAAGTGAATGAGTAACCCATTCTCCATGTTTGCACATCACAGTTAAATCCCACAGTGCAATTAAGAAAAGACAAAGCTGCCAGGCAGTACAGAACTGTGTTGGTTATCTAGGAGCTTGGTGAGATGTGTGATACTCTACAGGGTACAGGAAGGGTGCAGCCCATACCAGAAAGCTGAAAGCTGTAGTAAACAGTTCGCAGTTACGAGTTAATATGGTCTCATATCCTTCCTTTCTCATCAAGCCCAAGCATTTTGATCTATGGGACTCAATATAAAATAAGTGAAAGAAAGCTACTAGCAGACACAGTTTATGTGCAAACACAGCTTAGCTTTGAATGACAAGTTTAGAAATTTCTTTGGTGGTGGGATGTATTTTGTTTTGGTATTGTGGCCATTCATAGCACCTGCTAACTGACAGGTTTAGAAGTGTATGCAGCTACTTACATAGTACAAGGTGTGTGTTGCATCAGTCGGAGGTTAGGACTGGGAACACCAGCCATGGGGCAAGCGAGCAGTAACAGCACTAACGCTTGAGGATTGCTTTGCTCTGAGTAGAGAAATAAAGTAATAAGCTCACAAAAGCAACAGTGTTTTCCTACGCAGGAGTTGTATAATCAAAACTATAGGAGGGCAGGTGTGCTCTAGAGCCATCAAGGGTCCACTTGGCAGGTAAACTGCAGCATCACCAAGGGCTTCCCTTGCCCAGGGAATGCACGTTTCCTCTCAGTAGCACAGATGTCTGTTCTCGATAAATTGAGAAACTGTTTCCTGGAGTCAAAATTCAGCTGTGGTTGTGATATACAACCACAAATATAAGAATAGCTAGATCTAAGTGCTAGCTCAATCCCTTCTCAATACTGAACAAAATTGTAATTCATTACAACCCTACACAAGAGTCAACAGAGAAATCTTTACAAGTAATCTCCTTCCACCTGAGGTACAGACACGTTTCCCTTATCAGGCACAGTGTTGCATAGTTCAAATGTCAGAAAGCATATGCTTAATTGTTTGCAGCCCTCTGTTACACATACGCCATCTACAGAAAATACATCAACATCAAGGAGTAAAAATGATTTGCTGACATCCAGGTGTGAATTGTGGTTGTTTTTAACTCATGCTAAAATGACTGTGATTTCACCCACATCATGCATGTTTTTACACTTCCAGAACTGTGAACCTCATAGAAATTCAGCCCTGACTCAGGACTGTGCTCGCAGCTGCAGAACTCTCTCCCTGTCCTTACTCCTCCTCCTTCTCCTTCTCCTTTTGAAGGCACCAGCAAAGCACACTGGCAAACTTTTTAGTGAAGTGGAGGACCACTATTTGGGCATGGCTTCTGCCTTACTGGCTCCTTTTTGCAGTGAGGCTACTCTTTTCCCAAACACAGCTGGGGGTATTTGTGTGGAAGGAGGGATCATATGGCACTTGCCCATTCTGTACACTGTAGGTTATGACTAGTTTATGCTTTAAGATATTATTAGAAAAAAAATATCAGACAGCAAATGACAGATTGCTGGCTTGTTAATATTCCCATTGTGTAGTCTCCTGTCTGACAATTCCCTTACACTTGTTTTAACAAGCTGTATAAAAGTCCCCTATGCAAATTGCCCTAGCAGTAGACAGCAGTAAATTGTGACTGGACTGACCCACATGCAATCCAACTCCTCAAAAGCCCTTCTACATACAAGAGCACTCATCTGCTCTGCTCTGTAAAGGCTATCACTTCCATCTCTCAGTGGATTGCGGCACTCACGAGAGGTGAATCAAAGCAGAGGTCAGAGATTTGACTCCTTATGCAAGTTAATTCTCTTAATCCATTCCTGGCAGTGTCATTTTCTAAGGCCCATTTATACCACCCAGGGATAAAGTGTAGTAATGTCATGGCAGGGCATTAATTCTATCGAATTTGCTAGAACTCTTGGCCGATACCAGCTAAGCAAACGAGATTTTTTTTCAAAAGCTCGTCTTTAGTATTTTTATGTTGCTCTGCCCAAAACAAAGTGTAAGCAAAAAACCCTGTTATTAGTGTTAAACATTTAATAATTTCAAACTTCAATTCTTTTGAAGGTTGCACTTTTTTTTTCTTTAATTTAAAAAGACCACTTAGAACTTTTGAAAAAGATCTTTCAGAGTTTTACATTTAAAGAATTTGGAAACAGGAGCATTAGTATATATGTTTTTTCATACTTTGTTTGAGTCAAAGTAAAGACTGAACCTCTGATCTCCACATGGCATGAGAACAGCTTATCTTTGGATACTCCCCTTCTCATTTGGACATTCACTCCTTCACTGACCCAATCCTGTCACTGAGACAGAGCCTTGATTTCAAAGCATCAACATTTTTGGCAAAGAAACAAACAAGACCACAACGAAACGTTATCTTTTGGGGTGGCAGAATATCAGTGGTACTGGGGCCTGCATTTGTCCCCTTCCTGACAAAATTGCATGGAATGGGATAACCACTGGGAAAGCAAGGGGGAAAAGGGAAAAGGAGGGCAGCAGATACACTTCAAGCAAAGTGTGCAGCAGAAGGGCCACACGGACCACAAGCAGCCCTCGCAAAGAAGAAAAACCTGTTCCAAGTTCCTAACTCTGTTATTTAATGGGAATAAAGTTACTGCTACTTTTAGCATCACAGTGTTGTATGAGCAAGGTACACTCCAAGGACTTTCCAAAGTAAAGGCTCTCTCATCTCTCAAAGCCTATTCTTATGACAACAGGCATTTTGAGTTGCAGCAAACTTACTGAAAAAGGTAAAAGTTTATAGCAAGTTTAATGTGAAAAGTCAAGAGAGGACAACAACTTCATATGAGAGACACAGAGTGCTTTTCTGGGCAGCAGGAAGGTCTGGAAAGAGATTTTCTATATATATATTGTCTTTTTTTCCCCTTCACTCTTCATTTGAACCACATAAGATTTAACAAAGAGGCTGGTTAGAGCAGGTGTAACGTTACAGGACATTGTCACATCATTTGGTAAAAATGCATGATACTGATAGGACACTTTCAGTGGGGAGTGTACTCAGGGAACAAATGTGAGGACAGCATTGCAGCAAACCTTTGAGTAAGTACATATGCTTTTTAATTCTTACAGCCTTGACAACTTCCAGGCGAACACTGGAGTTTTTTAATACAGGGACATTTGCTGCAAAGCAAGCATATGGTATAGGGAGGAAAAAACCCACAAAACATTTTCCCTCTAACAAATATTTGGTTTTATGTAAAAATGTAAACCTTTTAATTTGAGAAATGGTGAAATTAAGGAGACATAGATAGTTTTGTTTGGTTTTGCTGTTTTTCTGTGGCCTCGTGACAAATTGCTACTACGTATTTGCACAAAATATAATGAAGCTCGTTCAGCAGACAAATAACATTAAGGAGTGGTGTTTCATAAAAAGAAATACAAAATGTATTTATTAGAAAGCTCTTTCCGCATTCTTTTAGCCTACCTTCTAGCATATACATCTGTACACTGAGGTATACCTTGTTATTCATATACTAAAATTATAACAACTGGTTTGATTGCCTCAACATTGGGGAGATAATGACTAAATTAGACTATTGGCAATAACAGTGTCATCTTTTTAAATCATGTCAATTAGCATTAGAGTTTCATCCCTCAGGTGTCCCAGGGGTCCCTTTTGGTTGCCTTTTTTGCTTGAGATAAACAAAATCATTGTTTTCACCTATATCCCTGATACTTCTTTTTTTTCTTCACCCTGTTATTGTTATTGTTGTCTTAATGAGCTGGAGTTGTTGATAGCACTGTCAGCTGCAAACAGTCTTGGAAGACAGACTCTTATCCCAGTGGTATACCAGAGTATCGAGTTCTAAGCCTGTAAAGTACTGCTACCCTTCCTCCTGACCTCAATTTACAACAGCATACACTATGCTATTTAATAAAGTGTTCTGGAGTGTGTTAAAACACTGTGCTGTACTTTCTTCTTTGATATTAAAAGTTGACAATAAAAATTATTAATAGTAAAGCTCCTGAGACATAAATTTGATGTATAGTCTGGCTTGGTCATTGCCCATCTATCCACACATTGCAGGCTGTTCTTTATGTGAGTGGTTTTTTGCAATGGGAGGCAGAGATTGTTTTCTAAACAATTGACGCTTCACCCAGCATGGCAAATCAAAGCATCTCGGAAACAACGTATTAGTGTATACTAGAAATAACACGTTGGTGTGCATGTTTTTTAACAAAGATAAGGGAGCATTGGAAGACAGATTGGTGACTCAGTTAACTGTGGGTTCTTAAAAACTGAAACCAATGTTACTGAAACCAATGTTACAGAAACTGTGCAACAGCACTAAATATTAATAGATACAGCCATTGAAAATATGTGATGTATGGACTTCAGATGGGGACAGGAAAGGACATCATGTCACCCTTATTCCCCCACCCACCTGAGATCAGAATGGATGTGTGACTTGCTGATGACCATTATGCCAGCTAGTATGGGAAGTTTCACCAGTATAATGCACTCCTTCCATGTTGACAAATTGTTCCCAACTTTTTATGTTTTCAAAAAAACTAAGCACAAAGGATCCCTTCAAATTTACAGGATCATAATGAGGACTTGGAAGGGATAGGATCTGATCCAATGTTCCAGATACCAAAATTTACTTAGATATATGGTTAACTTATATGAACTTTGAAATACATTGAAGAGGAAAAAGTAGGAAAGGAAACATTAAGTAGTATAGTGTTGCCACTACGGGTTATTTAAGCTTCTGCCTTTCTAATTCAAGTGGGATATCCAGCAATAAAGAAAGATCCCACTGAAGATAAATCCTGAGAAGGAAAACTTTCCTATCCTACAGAAAAGAAAAAAACACCTACCTTCCCCCCGGCCCCCTGCCCCGTGTTCTTTTTCTCCATTGTGCTGAAACGTATGTCCTTTGAAAGTTTCTAGATGGACAGATCCATGTGGTCAGGGAAATCTTATGAAAAGCAGGAGGCCCAGCTACAAAGTTGGTGCTTTAAGAAATAGTTCATAATTCCTACATATATTTCCAAAAGAGGAATGAGAAAGTCTTTTATAAGAATGTCCATAAAGTCAGGGGTATGTCCAGGATATAGGGAAATATAAATGCAAGCTCCCAACACCCAAGAAATAAGAGATTTGAATGTAGGTCATCCACTGTCTCAGTAAATGTTGGACTTCAGTTATTTCTTGTTTTCTCTTTTTCCAGAAAACTTTTTTTGTAAAAACACATACACAATTTTCCTTCTAAACCTTTCTTATCAGCTCTATTTGATATAGCAAAAAGTCCAACAGTATTGTATGTGAAGCATCACCTTAGCCCATACGTAGTCTGACCTCAAGTTAAATCCCAATAGAGAACAGAAAAGCACCCACCAAGCCCAACAGCTTGCAAATAATAGCTTGCTTGTTGCATGCTGTTTTTCTACAGGAACTCAGTGGTGTCTTGTTAAATCGAAAGCATACCAGTTAAAAAGACTGAAAGAACCAAAATGAAGAATTTTTTTATCTAACTGCATGATACTAATATTCTCTACCTCACTTTCACTAAGTTTTTTTAAGATAAAAAATGACAAAGGAAAGTGCTAAAAGCTGCTCTACAGATTTTAAGCCTGGTTATTTTAAGCCTCTGTAGCTAATTGAAATTTATTGATCTGTATTGAGAGTGCTGGCTGCTACAGAAAGAAAGCAAGAAAGATTCACGCACCACCACAGAATCCCTACATCTGGCTTGCAAAGCCTTTGCATCAGATCCATGAAGGGACGTTTTAAGTCATGGCTCTCCTGACAAAATCCTCTAATCCCCAAGACTGAGGTGGTGGCCAAATACCTTGCAAGAAGAGAGTATGAGGGCTGGAGCCTTCTGCTGCGTGTTTTCTACTCTCTGAAGACCTAGCAAACAACTAGGACTCAGGAGGCTGCTCAGGCTACGTATTCCAAACCCAGAGGGCTCCCCATTATCACTCAGAGGAAGGAAAAACCTGGTATATGCTTTCTTTTAAGGGTTCCACTTTTGAAGGAATTAGGAATAAGGGACAACTAGGCTGACCCAAGTCACTATGCGTGCTTCTCATGCACAGGGGAAGGCAAAGGAGGTAAACTGGGGAAGGCAGAAGAGCATGGTGGCCAGAGCTGTACCTGGGAGCTGGGGAAGAGTAGTGGTGGCAGGAGAAAAGTTTTTTTGGCCTGGTGCAGCTGTGTCAGGAGAAATGTGAAAGAGAATCTGTGCTGCAGATTAATTTTGTCATTAATTGTATTCACCTCCTGTTATCTTGCTCTTCCTTGAGGAAAAAAAAAAAAATCAGTAAGTCTCGTTGTGTAGCAAACCTATTCAAGGTCATGTTTATGGACCATCTCTTTAAAATTAGCCTTCCTTGCTGATTCTGGTTCTGGTCCACTGACGTTATCAGTGCTGGAAGTCAATGCCCCAGCACAGGTTTCTTGCTAGCTGCTGCCATGGTTTTAAGTTAATTGGACCTGACCCTGAAAGTCTACTAAGTGTAAAACATGTACGTGTTCTTTGCAGGATTAATATCCATATTATCCAGACGTACTCAGAGAATAGCTAATGAACAGGACAGGATACCCAAGCTGGGCAGTCAACATATTTCCTGAGCACTGTTTCCCTTCTGTCACGGGGCATGCCCTGATCGGGGGAGCTACAGCACCTAAATGTCTCCCTTTAGGAAAAAGAAGCTTCCAGTTGGCCATAGCTGTGTGTCCATGATCTGGACTGTGCTCATCCACTGCTTTTACAATCTGGCCAGTATTATGATAATCAAATATACATAATACACGCAAAAAATAGAGTACTTCAAACATTTTTTCTGTATGCAGGGCTGTCCCACAACAGCTCCAATTAAGTAGCCAGACAACAGACAGGAGGTCAGATTTCAGATTGCTACTGTGGTCCATTCACAAGATGACAAATATTAAGATGTATGCTTTCCACATAAGTATTAAGTTGTATGCTTTCAACATGAGTGGAAAACACAAAGTGAATGCAAGTTATAAATATTTCATTTAAGTAAAATCAAAGGAGGCAATTGCTTTGCATTCTGTTATTCTCTTTTACCTCTTCCAAATATATTGTCTTTGGTGGAAACAAAATCGGATCATGGTCTTTGGTTTTACTTGGACAACTGAGGACAGATGATAAAGTTTAGATATATTAGAGTCAGACTAATTTTTCCCTTAATACCTTCTTCGATGCTGTGCTTTACAGTCATTTACTGAAGAAGAGATCCTGACTGCCTATAGGCAGTCACCACTAAATGGGTTTGACCTCTGGATCAAGTTTTACAAGTAATGTGCTACAGCAGCTGGCAACAAATGCTTGTACTGCTACAACATTTTTGTTTAACTTTTCCTTTATTCTTATTTTCTGGAGTAAGTTACTTTTCTGGCAGTCTCTTTGTACTGATTTCTGTAGCAACCTTCACTGGCAGAATTTTCTCACTAGATTGACAGGCTGCAGTTTTTGCACTGTGAACTGCACATTCAAATGGGGGCATTAGGTCTTTTTCTTTGTCTTCCTGTCTGTGAAAAGACCTTGCAGAAGAGCCTGGATCTAGTTATTCACCCTCAGACAGTCGACTTTTAAGATAGCTTGCCTACACAGGCAGGAGGTGAAATAATCTTTCAGATACAAAGGGCAGCATTCTCATCTGCCAAAGCTCCACTGAGCATCACGATAGTTTCTTCTCAGTTCCCTATTGACACAATGCAACTCAGGCTCAGACAGAGCGCACAACCCTGATTTCAGGGGTTCCCTAGATTTCCCTAATTATGGATTACCTCTGTCTTAAGCTTGAAGAGTCTAGAAAATAATCAAGAATTAATACAAAAGAGTTGCAGGAATTAAAGGAAAAAAGTGTTAGGCATGCTTTGTAATATTTAAATGTGTGTACTCACCCACAGAGACCATCACGAACTTTATTAAATAAACAAGCTTACATACACTGTGTGCCAATTAATGCATTAATCTGCAGAAAAGATATGGTATTTAGGCTGCGGTCCCTAGGTTTCTATGGTTTGGATGATGCAAGCTAATGATAAATTTATACTCAATGTAAACTCATTTACACTCACTGTATAAATGTTGTGCATAGATTCTTGTAACTTCACAGACAAAACATATTTACAATTATTATGGAAGCAAGAGATAAATCATAATTTGATTTCAGGTTTTTAATATCTTTTAAATCAACTTGAAAATATGCACTACCGGTACCCAGAATAGTTTCTGAGCCATTTACATTTTGCATCCTCTAGTTCCAGCTTCCATGACTATTACCTGTTTCTATTAGGAAGCATTTGAGTTATAATTAAGTCATTTGCTTATTTGATGCAGGAGAGGTTCTACAAGATGCCATCATTCCTTTAATGGTAAGTTCTAGTGTTATGGTATTATGTTACAATAAATAGAATGCATTCTCTGTTAATCTTATTTTCAATATTCAGTTCCTACACACAATAATATGCTAATGATACATACATGTAATTGTCATGGGCATGCAGTTTCTAGCAGTAAACAGCACAAAAACATTGGTATATAGGAAAATTCAGGAGCCTCTAGTCCAATCTCCTGCTTAAAGCAGGGTCAGATATGAGGTCAGATGAGGTTCTGGGCTCTGGGCTTCATCCAATCTGGTTTTGAAAATCTCCACAGATGGAAACGGTACCTAGATTTATTTAATTTTGTTTAAGTTAGACCCAAGAGGAATTATGGAAGTAGGTTTAATTTTTTGACAATTCAAAACCCCATCTTGAAATACATTTGAATTTGCAGGGAATGATTGGAAAAGCAGAAAGTAAACATTCTCACACTGAAAATATGCCACTGTAATATCTTTTTATAAGGAGTGAACAGTGCTATACAGAAGCCTTTGTTGAAATCTGGCCCTATAAATCATTACATCTCAAAACATTATGCCCTTTGGAGAAAATCATCAGTCCTCTGTGCACCTGAATTTTTTCCACCTATAATGCAGAATAAAGTTACCTAATTATCTTGCAGGGGTGTTGGGACTCCTACTTCATTAGCATCTTCAAGGCATTTTATCACTTTCAGGAGGAAAGCACTGATACTGGCAACAGCAGCAGCACCACCCAATATACAAGGAGGTCACACTATAAGGGAGAATTAATGGCCTAGTTTTACTTTTGCAAATGATAGTAAATACACCCTAATGTGAGTTGGCAGACAGTCACTGCACTGCAGGTAAGAATGGCCCCAAAAGCTGATTTTGAACACACAATGTTCAAGAGCAGAAATAATTTTAAAAGTTAGAAGAAAAGTTGAAACTTGAGACACTGACCCCACTTCCAACCTAGTGCAAGCAGAATACGAAGTGTCATCTGCATAGCCTCTCTGCCAGTGAGTAATTTCTGTCACTCCTAACACACATCTGCCCACATTCAATCAAAATTACAGGGTTTTGAAAAATTATATTTCTCATACATTCAGCAGATGCTTAGATTTTGACTCCTAAATTCTCAGAAGATTTTATCTATAATGGCATGGTACAATGCAGAGTCCCTGAGGACTTTTTCTCCAGCTGAAGTTCAGGGTTGCTGTGGGTAGGTCAGGTTGATGTCAGAAATCTCCCCTGTCTAATGTTCTCAAACGTGCAGTAACATGATGGTTAAGGTTTGTCTCTTTACATGTTACAATAATCATTAAATGTGTGAGCACACCATTTTTCACGGAACCCATGCACCAAAAAGGATAAGCTATGAGAATGAAAGGGTCCCATGCAGAAATGCCATGCTACATTATAATCCGCATTGCAGGCATCCTTTATTTGTTTCTGTGAGGGTTCACAGACTGAAAGGCAATCTTGGTACCTGCATACAGTGTTACCAAGTCAGGCTTCCTGAGACTTCACTTCATGGCCCCATGTGCCTTACATTTCTGGCAATACAAAGACCCAGCTTCAAGAAGATTTTACCCCAGACCTGGGAAATATGAAATTCAATTCCCATAGAATAAGCAGGTAAGAGAACCCAGGTCTGCTACTGTTTGCAGACATCCTAAATGCTAGATTATTGGACTCGATGATCTTAAGGGTCTTTTCCAACCTAAATGATTCTATGATAAAAGAGATTAGACCCCTCCTCTGACATAACAGCTTTTTGAAAGAAAAGAGTGAGGCAGTCATTTTGAAAGGCAAAGATTATTTCAAATTAAATGATTTCAAAGAGGTGATCTTTGGGAGATGTCTGTAGTCAGCTTGCATTTACTTCAAACAAAATGCAACCCTACGTTTTGCTGTAATGCCACCTTGGTTAACATTTTATAATTATTATCTAACAATGATTTCATATAAAACTCAAACAAAAATTGTGTTTCACAAAACTGAGGAAAGTTAACTTAGATCTTGGTCTGCCTGCACTTGAACAACAAAACCTGAATTTCAAAGAAATATCTAAATCAAACATTATACTTAAAAGGACAAAATACTACCTTTGTGTTAATTTCAGTCTTATGTTGAGGTTTTCTTTTAATTAATGAAGACATTATTTCTGGATAGGCATTAAAATTATTCACAAGGACTCAGAAAAAATATATAAAAATCCTTGAGATTCTGCTACAGTGTTTGCCACTAATATTTTTGTTTTAGCACAACATCCAAACTTTGTGGGTCCTGTGGGATTTACAGTATCTGCACAATATACAAAGGTGGTGCCTCCACTGATAACCAACTATCTCAATTCTCTCCTCTCCTTTTTTGAAATCACAGTTATAGAGATGCAATGACCCTGTTTTCAATGCCCTCTCTCAAAGCTACCCATGAGGGATGATTTTTCCATAGGAAAGTGAGCCTGGATGACAGCTGCGGTTTTCTATCCTTTTTTTAATCCCAAATACAGTATGAGAAGGAAACACAATAAAGGGCATGTAATGAGCAAAAATATGCTCAGGTGTTTCCATTGCCCCCTTCTAAGCATCAAGTTGAGCAAACAGTGGGAGCAACTGTAAGAAGTGAGAAGAGGCTGTAAGGAGTAGGAGAAGGGAGTTGAGGAGAGCCAGAACCATCTTTACAGATGAAGGTGTCACTTGCTACAAAACCCACTTCCTACAAAATCCTGTCTCCGCATGTCTCTGCTTCAGCCAAAACTTAATGCACATAATTTCTTTCATGGACTTGAAATTGAAACCACATGCCCAAATCAATGCATTCTAAACTAGAAGTAAGTAAGAAACACATAAGAATATTTCAAAGATGGAAAGAAAGGATTAACAAATCAGGAAATTCAAGTCAGTCTCACTACAGAAATTAGAAAAATAAGAGAAGTCTAATAAAAACATTCATTTTTGAAAAGTTTTATTGAAACATTGTTTCAGTTGTCACCTGTTTACCGTTCTTGAAAATTTCTAGTCTAAACCACTTAGAATTTCAAAATGAAGAGTTATTTTATATTAAAAAGCCCAAGGCTTTCCAGTGAAAAAATGGCCCCGCTGGGAAGTAAACATGCAAATATTCTAAAGTTGTACTTGAGATACAGTGATTGTCATTAAACTGCTGATAAGTTACCATTATGTATAATTAAATGCAATTCTTTCCATCACACAGCTGATCGCTATTCCCCCTGCTGCAAACAGGAAATGACTTCACGGAATCAATCGGTGACTGCTGACATCTTAATGGAGATGACTATAATGTAATTCTGTCTCTACACAGCACAACTGTTCCCTGAAGTAAATTTTCTATTGATATTTTGTAAAAATGCTTTCCATCCAGTATATTTCAGGATCTGCAAAGCCTGCTTTTGCACCCTGACAGCTTCATGATGAAGTTGTACAGTGTCTTAGATAGTATTTCTTAATGTTTAGGAGGACACACATGCAAACAGAGAGATGAAACCTAATCTTTTAATAATGTCTCTTGCTAGCATGCCACTATGCCCAACAGTCGTACCTGCTGTTTTCATTTCTCGTACCTTCATTTACTACAGATCCTTCATTATCTCAATACTTCTTATGTAATCTACTTAGACATGAATACATATTTGGCCAAAGGATATAAATATGAAGACACCTAATAAAAAGTCTGACTTTGGAGAGAATTACATTATCTATGCAACAATACTAAGTAACAACACCAGTTGAATAGGGAGTCCCATTTAGTGATATATATATATATTTATATATATATTTGTAAGTAATTATTTACAGAATTGGGAACCAGAAGATTATAAAGCATTGTGGTCAATCAAAGCACGTTTTCTTGGTTTAAAGAGGATACGGAGCACAAAAATTGTTAATTATATTGACAGAATGTGTGGGCTGGGGAGCCAGGTAGGAACAGAGAAAAGTGTTTCAACACTGTAATTTAAAAAGAAGCAAAGACAGAAGCACCTGAGGATGTCTCCTGAGGATATATGAAAACAATCAGCTGCTTGGATTCACTTGAAAAAAGTTGCCTCTGTCCATGACTAGTACTTTCATTAACTAGGAATAGCACAGCAAAAAGGTCAGGGAGCAATTTTCCACGTGATTCAGGATAAATTCCACATCGTTGTCACAGAAAACTTACAACAGATTTCAGTTGCTGCTTTGCTAAAAATAATAATAATAAAAAGATGCCCGGTATTTTATTCAAAGATGAAAGCTAATGTACTGTGAAAAAAGACTTCAGTACAGTATTATATTAAAGGACATTTGCCTTTTCAATCTTCATTTTACAGGCCATTTAATATTTTGTTAAATGAAAACTGACCCTGGGAAAAAAACCCCAAAATGTCCTAAACTAAATTAAGATGGATGTAACATAGCATATAACCCTGTTCCTGTTTTCTGAAGTTACCATGGAAATAATATATAAAGTACAAATTACTCCCATGGGAAATTGCTAAAGAACATCTTTTGAGCACTTCTAAAAGCATTTAAAGAGACTGAAAATACAAACTTCTTTTCTAAAATGAGCCATAAGTGAAACAAAGAGTGATGAGGTGATAACTACTTAATTGATTGAATGGGTTATCTATCTGTCAAGAATTCCTGCAAGCCATCACAATGATTGCTGTGTAGAAGAGAATGGTACAGTATCAAATTTAGAAGATAGAGGTAATCACTTCTTCACCCTCTGAACTTCTCCCTAGCAGTTCTGATTCAGCAAAACACTTAGGGCATTTTTAACATTAAGATCCAAACCGTTTCAAAGAAAAGATTCTAATTTGGAATATATTTTGCCTCCAGTCTATATGTAATCCCATAGAGTCAAATGATGCTCACATTCTTAATTTTATCCCTGGCTTAAGTGCCTTGTAGAACTGGGGCTATGGTAGAGAATAAAAAGAAGCTAATCTGGATATTAGAATCAGGTTTCACACTAGGCAGATGAGAGCATTTCAATGAGAAGGAGTATATGTACGTATATTTTGCTTAAGCAGCAATATATATCCAGGTGGTGATGAAAGACATCATGTGAACCATTATCAGACAGCACTTGGCCATCTGTGCAAAGCTACAGTTTTCTTTAGTTAATTTTATGCTCGTTACATATAGTGATAGATGACAAGAATTAAGTTTTCTGAAATTCTGTTATTTATAGATAAAATTAAAGAACAATAAAAGATAAAGGGGGTAGCTGTGGCCTAAATGACAACCATATGGATAATAAGATTTAGCATATAATAAGGAAAATTTTCAGTGGGGTGAAATGTAGTCTGATGTCTATTAACAAGGTGTATTTTTGTCACTCTCTAATTTCCAAAGCAAGACAAGGAAGCTTAAATGAAACTCACTCACAGTGTGGGCTGATCTCCAACTGCTAAGCTCTGTGGGGCATATGTGGGGCTAAATTATCTTCTAATTACTTTTGTTCTATTCCACCTTTTTTTGCTCTAACTTGCTACCCATGGTTTCCAAGTAACTTAATGAGGTTTTGTAAATGATATAGTGAACATGTTTCTTGGCTTGAGGGCATGACATGTATTTTTGATTTGCTTCTGACCTGATTTCTGAACTGTTTACCTGAAATGGGACCAACTATTCAAGGAACCATGAAGTTTTGCTGTGTTAACTGCTACTGAACTAATTATAAATTAGCTTTAACTGTTTTCTTACTGAAGAATTTCTAGCAGCTGTAAAGTACTGTGTTTTCATAATTTTTAAAAAATATACCCCATTTAGAAAAAACTATTTGTATTAGGATTCAAGTTTCTTCCATTCGCTGTAATGCATATAAGAGCTCAGACTTGGACAATGAATCCCTCCTAGTTGTGAGGATTGTAGATTCTCAAAACCCCAGTCTACAGGGCATCCTGTAGACAGTTTTGTTCTTTCATTTCTCTGTGTTAAATTGCCATTAAAAATATATTAAATGCCATTTCCCTACTACTTTTGCATATAACCATTAGCTTTGATTTTCACATGCAATCATAAATATGATAAAATGACTATAGGTGCATGGGCACATTCTTTGTAGTAAAAGCTAGTCTGCATAAAAAGGTTTTAATATCACTATTTATTGAGTTTTATCAATTGAATTACTGAGTTTCAATATAATATTGATAAACCAAGTATAAAAATACCTTAGAAACCCAGAGACTCTTTAAGCTCTTTCAGTAGAAGTCAGGCCTAGTAACGTTACACAATGTTTTGGTGGACTTGGCAGTGTTAGGTTTACAGTTGGACTTGGTGATCTTAAAGGCCTTTTCCAACCTAAATGATTCTATGATTCCTTTTATTTCATAGGCTACTTATGGTTCACCAGGTATTGTTTTCCTTCAGTGCCATTCCCTTCCATCATTGTCAGCGACTGTGCTTGCAAAGGGTATAATTTTAAATGTAAAATATAAGAAAAAGCCCTATCACTTGAGCTACCTATTGAGTTTTGGATCAAAGAAAGAACAACATTTCTGGTTTTGGTCTGAATTAGGTTTCTGATTGGTCCTAAATCAGAGAATCTTTATCAATGTAGAACTTGTTTTTCTGCAATTTGTTTTTCTGCAGCACTCACTATGGTACAGATTTAAAAGCTGAAGCTGTACACCACCATCTTTTTCTTTAAAAAGCATTGTGCTTAATTAAGTGTATTTTTTAAAAAATTCTGACATATAAAAGAAAGCTTATAAATGGTTAATGACTCTTCATCACTATTGAGGCTAAGAGTAGAGTTGCAGAGTTAGCTATCTTAAGAAAGTATGCTATCATGTATATCCATCTGGTAAGTAGATACAGTGCCCCTGAATTTATGTAAGCTGGACTAAAGGACACAATATGTGTTTCTCATGACATCAGGAGCTCTAAAACTGATAAAAGGGGTGGAAGAAAGCAGGGAAAGGGAAAGCATGCTCTCATGCCAAATTGGTTAATTCTATGGCTAGCAGATACCGTCTTCATCTTATTCTAGTAATTAATGACTAGAACTTTCTTTTATTATGAAGTATGTACAGGCAACTCTCATGAAAATATACTATTTATTTATTACTTTTTATTATTATTACTTATGATTTATTATTATTTGCTGTTCATTACATTTGAAAATGTGTTGAGTGGTATGAACAAAGCTTAGCATGCAAAGGCTAACTAAGAAATATGATTAAAGGTACATTCAAGGAAGTTCCCTAGTCAGAGGGGAATGATGCACGTGCATTTTCCCTTTTGAAGACCAATGCCAAAAGAAACCAGAGTTGGGGAAAACTTTGAATTATACTTATTTAAGAGGTCTGGTCTAGTAATGTTAAATTCTGATTTAATTATAGAATAAAAATGAACTAGAAGAAATTTCTTAAAAGGCATGAACAAGACAGTAGAGGAGATTTATATCCTGAACAATTTCAGTTAGAAAATGCAGTTTCAGAAAACTCTGTAGGTGCCAATTCCCTCAAAGTTATCAGAAATGTGAAAGCAACAAAGGAAGATCTTCAGTGAGTTTGGTGAGGACACGCAGAGATTCGTGTTATTTTATTTTCCTCTTTACAATTGTGTTCCAAACTTAGCAGTTAAATACTTAGATATTTGTTGCATAGTCAAGTTTGTTTTCACCTTAGTAGACTTATTCAATGAGCACACAAGGCCATCTGAACACACAAGGCAATCTGTTTTCTGAGATTGCAAATAAAGCCATGCTGCAGCCATACTTCTTGGGTTTCTGAAACTCAAAATGAGCTTGGGAATCCTCAGAATTGGGTCTTGTTTCCCACTAAACTCCAAGAATTGGTTTGAGGTCTTGCCACGATGGACACTTTTTAGGAAGGGGCAGTCAGAGTGTGACACAGGGCGAACCCTTTTGTAAGAGCACCACTTGTGTCTTGGCTAAGTTAAGGAAAAATATTTAATGCCCATTCCTTTTTTTTATGCAGTGTAGAATAAGTTTGTTATAGCTACATTTCAATTCCATCACTATTAGGAAGATAAGCAATATGGAGATCTATTATCAATACATTCCAGTGAAAACTGGAATTTCATTTGCTATTGCTTGGAAGAAACTCTATTTTCCAGTTGTGAAGATACCAAAATTTGTTCTATTTCTAGTCAGACAGTGTTTGGCATATGGTGTAAATAGCATTAAGGAAGCTGGGAAGATCACCTTGCTATTCTGATGTTATGATTAATGTTATTGGACCCATGGGGAAAAACACTTATATGAATAATATTAAGTAGTTTAAAGCTGATTATCTGTCTGATTACAAAAGGGACTAAAACACTGCAGAATAATTTAACTGCAAAGATAACTGTAAATAAAAATTGTATTAACAACATTTTTGTTATCAGAAAAGTAAACAGGTGTGTTTTCTTGGAGCAGAGCTGTCTTAGCAAACACATGTGCTGATTTTTATCCTGATACTTCCAGTCACATAAAGACCATCTGTTCATTCTTTTAAATTCCAATTAGTGCTATTGACTGATTTATTTCATTAATCTCTTCTACAAGTGTTTCTTCTAAGCTTTGCCTGCATGAGTGTTCTCCTTTGATAGAATAAACCTGGAGGAAATACGGCTGCTGCCCTGAAGAAGCTAACTGCTCTTCCTGCTCACGTGTCCTTCTCAGCATCCCAAGGCATACAATATTAAGATATTGTTCTTAAACTTGGGTACTCCTTCTGCAAATATTTTGTAGCTGTTCTTAAGCATTCTTAAAAGGTGCATCAATAAAATGGATGGTTTGTTCCAGCACACAGCTAAGCACCATAAATAAATAATTTATGAGATTAAGGAGTCATGTACTTCTTCAGGGAAGAAGAAACTGTACTTTTCGTTTAAAGCCTTTCTCCACACCCCTATCCCCCCCTTTCCTATGGGACTGAAATAAATTAACAAAAGCTCCCAGGAAAAGATCATGTTATCAGGGAAAGAACATATACCTATTGTGAGTAATATGCCACTGAAAGATGTAGGGAAAAAAAGTTAGCTGTAGAATCATTACCTTTCTTTTAAAGCACATGTCCACAACTAGTCAGCTTGATCCACAGTTTAGGAAAACTCTTAGAGTGCTCATTGGTAAAAAGATTTCATAAATGAATGAAGAATGTCATCTTCATTGATGAGAAGAATGTATCCCATTCTTGGTAGATGATGGCCTGACATCATCTGATTGTTCTGAAATTATCTCTCCACCATACTCCAGCAACACCAATTATCTAGACAGGAAGCCTTTGTCACTAAAGCAAATCCATCATGAATAAAAAAGTGGTAGGTCATGTCTCCAGCACAGTCATTTATTCAAGAACAATAAAAGAGATCTCTCATATCTTCCTCATTTCACCTATGAAGTGAAGTTTAAAGCCTCAGTTCCTGACTTCAGAACACCAAATGGTCTGGGCAAATGTAATTAAATCATTTCAAACTCTTTGACAAAGTCTGTAGTCAAACTTCCTCTAAAACTGTCAGAGAAAAGCATAAGGATAATCTGGGCAGCTAAGAAGGCTTTCTCAAGGATTAGTCAGGATCTGAAGTGAAATGCCAGAGGATCTAGGGATTATCACATACCCCCCTAGAGAAAATAACTGATAGTTATCAACGATAATTAGACAAATTTAGAGTTTGCAAACACAACCAGGACACAAGCTGTGATCAGAACCAACATGTATGCAGCTCCTTTAGTTTTCATCTTCATTTACCTTGGTACATCAGGGTTATATGTATATATTGTTTTAATTTAAAAAAAATCACATTCATTAAATAAAGCATCAGATTATAGTAATGAACATTTTGAATTCCTGAGTCTCCAGGGCAAGAAAAGGGAATTATTCAGATTTTAGAAAAAAAGATATTTTCATTCCTCCCTTCCCCAGTTTCTTCAATGTTCTGCCTAATTGAAACTCAGTTATTGAGGATTCCTGTATCTTCCAGTGGTCATTAACTGGAAATCTATATACATTGGTAAAGAATAATATTTACTAATTTTCCTGTGAAAAATCCTAATTAAAGCAGTTGAGTTCATTATGAAAGCATCCAAGATTTTCCAGCTGGGTGCAGGAAGTTTGCATTCTTTACATTTTTGTATGATGATGGCATTTTACAAAAGAATTCTGGCTTTTTTTAAATTTAAGGGAAGGATTCATAGTTTCTTTTTCCCTTCTACATCAATTATATAACACTACCTAGTCTATCTAATGCATTTGCTGTTTAATGTGTTTTCCATCTATTCACAGTGACTCTGATGTTAAAAAAAGAAGCTGTATTCACACAGACAATCCCTCTTCTTACACATACATGCATAAATACACATCCTTACACCCAAAGCTTTGTCCTTTTTTGATTGTTGCAAAAAGAAAGAATAAAAGCTCTGCTCTGAGATGATGACTGTTTGCAAATGAAAGATGTATCTACTGTTCTTATTCCATTGGGAGGAGAAAGAAATTAGCTTGATGGATTTATGAAGAAAATTCTGATAAGCAAAGTATAAATCTGTGCTGGGATTATTCTCATTTTACTTACTTTGTGTTGATTACTTGTGTTAAACTTCATTTATAGAGAAGCTGCTTCAATATATCTTTTAATTTACTTAGTTACATTCATAAAGTATTCAAGTGCTTTGGAAACAAATACGTGCTATAAATTTCACACTGACAATCAGAATAGTAAAACTCTCCTACTAGCAAATATTTTCTTATTTCCACAACTGCAGTGTCACACCTCCACAGAATGAACGAGATGATGAGACTACCTATAGAACTAACCTAAATACGTTGAACTGTATGAAATATCCATCCTTATACAATACCAATACACATGATAAGAGAACATACATGTAAAAAGACAGAACACCAGGATACTGAAGTTATCTGACCAATTTTTCTTTTGTAGTTTTGTCTTTTTGTGTGGACTTACAGCCTTAAATAACTCTGATTTATAGTATTTATGGCTGTACTGCTGTGTGAGTTCCGAAGCATAGCATGTGGTGGATGCTTGCTCCCCTAAGAGTGATGCTAACATCACTTACAGATTTGGAAAAAGGGCTGCTACCATTCATTCACTTGCATCCTCGATCCGATGATACAATCATCAGAATAAATTAATCAATGTCTCTGCTTAAAAGCCTGATCGTTTAGGTCAAAATACACTTTGCAAGAATGAATACCTAAGGCTGATCACGAATCGAAATAAGACAGCATAATCTCATGTTTATGTTTCTGTCTTTATTGACTTCAGTATTGTCACTTTGATCTACATCAAGTGAGAACCAGTTTCACTGTTTCCCAGGTCTAAGCACTGAGATTTTAAGAGTTTCTGGGGACACAAATCTTAAATAAAGTTTTGAACCTTAAAATGAACTTTCTCTTGCTTTCTAGACATTGGGGTTTCTCATTATGCACAAAAATTGCAGTTTGCAAATGAAAATGCAGCATATTACCTGGTTACATGTGTTCCCACGTGATCTGAGAACCAAACCTGATATTTTTCACCCCATCCCTCTTTCCAGTAGGAGGAAATCTCCAGTTGCATGATGCCTAACTTACAGCTAAGCAACACTTGTCTTCAACATATGCCCCTGCTGAAACTTGTGCAACTGCTCTGCTGCCTTCTGGCAACAGGTGCATGGCAGGAAGACAGTTCACCTTGATGACCAGAGTCTGGAGTTATTCTGCAGCTCTGACAATTACAAAACCACCTCTTTTTTTATGCAAAAGATCAATTTGTCTAGAAAAACAGTAAGACAAGACGATTGCTGAACCCCCTCATGCTGTTTTTGCAAACTTCTTTTCAACCTATATCCAGTCTTTACACAACTGAAGATTTGGTTGCTCTTCAGTGATCTATACTGTCATTTGTCCAGGCCAGAAGAATTACTTGCTTCACTAGACATTAAAAATTTGCCATATAATTCCCCTTAGCCAAGAATATTTTAAAGAAAGATTTACAACTCAAAAGAATGCTATTTTAGAATTGAAGTTATGAATATTTGTCAGAGTGTAGCTATGTTTTCTACAATAAGTTACACCACAACATTATGCTAAAAGCTTTCAAATACCTGTCTTTTACCTGCTGCAATAGCTTTACTCTGGGTTTATATACCACCACTGACATAGCAGAAGTATTAGGAAACCCTTTACTTTTTACAACAGATTCAGTATTTAAATCTTTTCAATTTTAAATCAATGCATTATTTAAACTACATTAACTGTTAATTCAATTCATACCTTGAACTTATACCAGTATTTAACTGTAATACAATTTCAATACTAGAGGAAAAACTACTTTTTTCTTTGGTCGGAAATGGAGTCCTTGCAAAGAATCACTTCTAATGAAGCTGTACATTTTTCACTATTTATTTGGACTAAGAAAAAAATACAAGATATTTTAATTACTGAGTAAAATGCAGTCAATTTTTAACAATTTGCTTGAAGGATATTTGCTACATAAACCTTTTTCGAAAATAATTTCTCAAAAGATGCTTTTACTTTCCAGTGCTAGATCCAATTGTTAATCATCCCTATGTGAGCCATTCCAACCCAGTGTCCCTTCAGACTGCAAAGCCTTTCAAACTATGTTTGTTAAAAATAAGGTGGACATTAGCATATCTCTCAGGAGCACTGTTTAACCCTAATAACTAAGCTGTTTATTGAACCTGAGATCACACTGTAGGGGTTTATCTGTACATTTGTTCCAATAAGATAAGATTCAACACCTGTGACAGTGCAATTTGGAATTTGTTTTTTGAATTTCCCTTTCTCAAGCAAGGGCAAACTCTCTTCTGCCGCACAAACACAGAAATACAGCAGTTACCAGCAGACTCTCAGTATATAATGTACTTTCTGAAGGAACATTCCTGAACCACCACAATTCTCCCAACAGGGGAAATCCAGCTAGCCATTGTAAAAAACTATGTGTAAAAGCCCCTAGAAATCCCACCTCCCACCGAAAAAAAACCACAGAAGAGTGTATAGCAACAGAACCGGACCACCTGGGATGGGATTGATCTCACCTAAACCTAACTAATAGCCTCTCCTACAGCAGAATTCAGCTAATCCAAATGAGACTTTTACAGCAGAATTAGACC
Organism: Harpia harpyja; assembly: GCF_026419915.1. Lineage (NCBI taxonomy): Eukaryota > Metazoa > Chordata > Aves > Accipitriformes > Accipitridae > Harpia > Harpia harpyja. Next base: position 7,534,091 of record NC_068943.1, read on the forward strand.
AATTCCACTTAAGGAGTATCTGTTTTTCCCCACTGAGTGTAAAGAGACAATACCTGCACTGCTGAATAAAGGAAGGTCACAGAGAATCCTCTGGCCTTCTGGCCAAGTGCCATAGGTTGGCACACTGCATGGCCCTAGCTGCTGGTCTCCTCTGAATCCCCTGGTTATCTTGCCAGTCCTTACACATTACTGCTATTTGTAGGGTGTGGTTTTTTCATTACAAGCTGTATGATATAGCACTAAGGTGCAACCCACTAGAGTGACATTTTTATAGCACGAAACCGAGGATTTCTTTCACAAGTGCCAGAAGGCAGCATGAGGGCAAATGGGACATTACTGGCATTGCTGTGGGGCTCAGGAACTGTGTAGGCTACAGAGAGCCAGGCCTGGTGCAGTTCTTTTCACATCCTGTATTGGGAACAGCCCCTCAGATGTCGTCCACAAACAACTCTTGGGCATTGTCTTGCGAAGAAAGGACTAGGTGGCATGGGCCAAAACCATGCCAGGAATGTGTGGTAAGGATAAGCAGCACTCCAGTTCTCAAACCCACCTATGGCCATGCTTTATTAAGCAGTACAGACATAGCCAGTGACTAGGTCAAAAGTAGATACCTGGCTAAATCTGATGGCTCAGTGAAAAAGAGAAGCAGCAAAAGTTAGCACTTCTCTAAGAAAGAAGTAGATACGGGATGCCTGAAGACAAAGAGTGAAATAAAAAGGCAGAGCTATTTAGGAAAACATATGCAAAGCCAATAAATCAAGTCACAACATTAATCAGACTCTCAAAATCAATTTATCTCTTCTATGAGTCTCTCACATGTGGAATACATAATAAAGATGGATGCAACTAAGCCATTTACTTGAAAATGACACAAGGTCCGCATATGCACCATCACTAGCATTTGTAATGTTTTGAAATGCAGACAATGGTTTGGATCAGACCTTATTATTTTTTATACATACTGTGGCTGTCCTATCCTCAGTCTTTATTGTTTGAAGATGCTAGTTAAATATGTGTCTGAGATCAATGTTTTTCCTGCTCTATATCCTGAAAAATTTGGAAACAGATATGAGACTATAGACTGCTGTCCCTTTTTGGTTAAATGGAAATCCTAGTAGATAGAACACCTTTTTTTAAAAATTTTGATTTGGTTTTGGTTTCTTTTGATTTTTCTGGTTCACATAGTAACGAGACTCTTGCAGGTGGAACACAACTGATTGCACATTTTCAAATATGAAGAATCAAGACAAAATCCAAAATATGTGAAGAAATAAAAAAAAAAGGATTATTTTTATTTTCAGCTTTAAGCATTGCTGACCTACTTTCTTAGCAGTACTCTTTTCTATTACCATCATGGACCTGTGCACAGCAGGTTTACAGTCCCCTTTGCATGTAAATCCCAATAAAAATTATAAAGTGCAAATTATCAAGACAAGAGCAGCTTAAAACTTGGTTTTTTTCAACAGGAAATACTGATGCTTCTGTAGCCTCCATGCAGTTAATTTCTGCAAAAGATCCTGACACAGAGAGAGGATGTGAGAGCTGTGCACAAACTGCTACAGTGAAATACACAAATGGACACCTAGCAGAATTCATGAGCTTGCATGTGTATGCATGTGTATACACTTCTCTCTACCTATCTGTCATCTATCCATCCCCAGAGCCTCTAACCAAATTATCTGCTCAACTCTCTCCAATCATACCTTAAATTTTGTTTTTAGTTATTAGTTTTATAGTGCTGATACTGTGCTGGGTGGATCAATTTTTAGAAGACTTTGTAGTGGTGCTTCAGAAACATTAAATACTCTCTATTAAATGTTAACAATCACCTTTTACTATGTCCTCACACTTGAAGTCTTGATTGCTAGTTTCAAAACAATGCACAGTTAAATTCAAATCAAGGTTGAAATGACAAAGTAGAAATGGATCTAGAAGCCTCCCAAATGCCACTTCATATTGACTCAGCAGCAAAGGGGTAAGCCATCTGATGTGCACAATCAAAGGCAGTGGACAGGATATCAGCTACATAAGATGTCACATTCTGAGCATGCCATCTTGATAAGCACACCTTTCACCCTTCAAAAATTTGTTTATTTAGTAACCTTCAAAGGTGGTCTAAGAAAAAAATCTTCTCTTTCATTTTACTGAGGATTACTTGTTCCATCATCTCTATCAAAAATTTTCATGGTTCTCAGGACAGCTACTCATTTGGGAGCAATATTTTCAGGTATAAAAATTTATGAAAGTCAAATGACCTTCCAGAATTCGTAAGGTAGTAACTCCTTTTTTGTAGGATTACCTAATTGAACATGAAGCATTTGGCAAGCATCAGGACTGGAAAGGGAAATGGAACAAATTTCGTCAAAGAAAAGAGAAACGCTCCTTAAATCATGATATGGCCTCTGACGGCATAACGTGGTTTGGAACTGAGTTTAGTGCTACCCTGTTGAAAGTCACATCTGAGAGCTTTACACCTTTTGGAAAGTTGGTTCAGTTTCATGCATGGTTTCAGTCCTTAAAAACAGCAGCAAAATAAATTTAGTTAATTTACATGTATAACGCCATACAAAATGGTGTGTGTATGGACAGAAGTCCTTGGTTTAGACATATGACTGCTCACATATCCTATTTGGGAAAGAAATTAATTGTATATTTGAGTGTAAAGCAGAAGTGTATGTGTTTCCCTAAAACAGAGAAGAATTTACTGACATGCTTCCACTTCAATTACTTCTAAATGAACTTCAGAGTCAGCTTTACTTTAAGCACATTTGCATATGCTTTGTTCGGTGGAAATATTTTTCTTAATCAGGATATTTATAAATACTGCATTTCAAGCTCATATGTTAAATGGTCATCTGCTAATATAAACTTCTAACTTCTTAAAATGTGTCCTTTCCACAAAGTTATTCCAGGTAGTTAATAAACCTATTCTGCAAGTTAAGCTGTGTGTAAAAGAAGAGTTTATGACTTTCCCATCTATTTCATTAATCCCCAATTACTCAAAGTTTTCCCAGTCTCAGTGAGAGAAACATTTATATCTCTGGGAAATAATGATTTCTGTCCTTTCAAGTACACTCACCATATTCAGGAGGTTACAAAACTGTATTAAAGAACCTATGCTTAAGAATGAATAATTTTCCTGGATTACATTCTCATTACAGAATGTTCAGAAACTCTTTTACCTTAAGCCTAGCAGCAAACTGCTGCATGCTTTTGAATACATTTTCACAGACAAAAATACCTCAGCCTCAGCTATTAGAATATTAACAGCATAAGATTAACATTTTTTAATATAAATTTTAATAATAACAAGAAACCTTTTTTCCTAAACTTGCCCTATTTTAATAAAATAGTTCACCAAACCCACTAATATCTACAGCATAAAAAAAAATAATTGTGTACTGAATCTAATAGGATTTTTAATTGCATTGTACTGTGCATACAGTAGATGGACCCAGTAAATAAATACTTATCTAACAAATAAACTCTTGAAAAATACATGTTTGGTTTTTTAATTGTTGATGAGATACAATGCTGATAGTGTCATTCACAAACAAGTCTGTGTCATGTTTAAAGCCTGGAAAATATAGTAGGAATGAAAATATTTTATCAATAAAAAGATTGTTAGATGCCGAACCACTCAGAACATTTAAAGGAAACACTAAAACTAAATAGGGTTTTCTAAGCATAGATGACCTGTCTTTTTTAAAAAAATAAACGTAGCCTGGCTTTGAAGACAAACACAATAGACAACAATAATGAAAGCTCATTGTGCCACATTCGGTGAACCACCCTGATTATACCTAGCTTTTCTGATGTCTAAAGAGGAGGTAAACACTGAAGAACTTTTTACTGGGGTTTTGTGAGAAATTATTCTGTTAATTAACTTTTACCTATAAATGTTCCACATCTAACAACAAAAAGCCATGTTATTTTGACTTAGACTTCTCACAAATTTGGTTCAGACAAGCTCATGGTAACAAAAGTAATTTTATGACAGTGTAACTATCAATTCTGAATCATATTTTTCCCAAGACAGAAATATTAGATTTTTTTTCCTAAAAATGTTCTCTCCATAAACACTTTTGCTGCTTATGTGGACCTGGCCTTTGACACCTCTAACTTTTTGATATTTGTAGTGATCTTTCTATCACTTCCTTCTGACTTTTTCTCCACTTTGTGCCTTACAGTGAAGAGCAAATCAAAGGCCTGGAGAATGTGCGTTAGGTAAATTTGCAGAATATAAAGCAATGAGACATGAAGTCTTCTGTTATTTCTACAAAATGTATTTAGAGAACAATACTTGTAAATCTTCAGATATCACATCAATTTTCATTCCTCCTATTTATAAAGGCTTATTTTAAACAAATCTAGCCCTCATAAAATGAAACACATCTTCCATTAAAATTAATAGAATGCAAATGTCCTTCAGACTTTCCTGTAAAAAACCCCCATCTTAGTCCATATCTGGTTTTACAGTTCCTAAACCACAAGGAAACAATGCAAAATTAGCACTCCTAAATAAAACTTCAGTCTAGCTGGAGAGACAATACCAGAACACTGTAATCTTTTAAAAAAATTACTATTTCTGCATGTAAAATGTATTTCTTTTGTATATCCCTTCATATTAATAGAGTATTCATGAAAAATTCCCAGCACAGTGTTGAGCACCACACACATGCACGTAGAAAGTACATATATATACATTATATATACTAAACTTCATAACTCCACTGGTTGATTATTATCACACATTACACTACAGTTCATAGCTGGAGTCTGCTCCCAGAACTTCATTTTTAGGGGTAACGAAGGCGGCACATGAAGGGTTCCTTTCTGGTAAAAATTTCCCTTGTGTCCACAGTTGGCCTACAGCCTTGCAGCGCATGCTTGCACACAGAACTGATTTCTTCAAGTGTTTTCCCTGCTGGTGGAAATCCAGGCTGAGGCCCCACAAGACCCAGCTGCAAGGTGGATGCAGGGTGCCCTGGCAGCTGGCTCTGTACTTGTGCATAGTATGTGCCAAAGAGCAGCAAAGGGTGCAAATGCCACTTCAAGCGAAGATGTGAGTGTACGCTCCCGGGGCTACAAGGGCAAACTGAATCCCAGGCCTTCCCTTCAGGGTCCAAGGTGGTTTATAGAAAAGTAAACCTGTGCTTCCAAATAATAATAAACCATGAAGAGGGTATATCTTCATGAGTACATTCTCATAGTCCGTCCCGATTCACAAGGAAGACAATGGAAAGAATGAGTGCATCATGACAACGTTTTTCATGTTTATGTGTAAAAGAAAAGGGAACAAATAACTTAAACCACAACCTGATGAAGATATTTATATCTATAAACATCTTTGTCTTCATAGACAGAATAAACTTTATCCTAACTCCTTATTTAACCTTTTAAAAATAAGGTCTTTTGTCCTTTACCAATCAAACAGAAACTGGCAACATCTTCCTAAAACAGAAATAATAAAGCATCCAACTCAGGCACTACCGAAGTATGGGGTAAAAAGCAAAGATGGGGACTCTGCTATTTCTTTATTATTCTTATTAAAGTCCCTGTGGAAACTTAAAATCAATGAGTACAAACAGATAAACAGATTCATGCAAACCCTTTTAATATGATTTTAGATATTTATACATCTACTTGTGCTCTTGCACATACTTTAGGATTTCCTTTTAAGTGATAAAAAAAGCCAAGAATTAGTCAAAGAACCAACAATCATCATTTGGTAATTTTTTTCTTGAGAGTTATTAAAATAAGGCTGGAAGATACTGCCACATTCCACATTTACTGATGGTGTACCCAAGCCTTTCTTCCTCTGTGGACATAGGAAGAAAGAAACAGAAGGGGAAAATAATATGGTAAATACACAGACTTAAAAGCCATAATTGTGAAGCAGGAAATTTTATCAATTTCCCACTCATATAAAAATATTTTCAGTTCATGTGCAATTTCAGTGACACACCAGGAAGGTTATTTACTGTTAAAGCATTCTTCTAATTTAAAATGACCAAGTTATTTGATGAATGTAACTTCTCTTTCACTTTGCATTTATCTGCAAATAAAGTTCATCTTTTTAAGCTGACATATGTGTATGCACCATGTTCTTGGACATTTATGGAAAAAAAATGTTTGTCTACTAGATTCTGAACTTTTCTCTGTGGCATGCAACAAAAGTCTGTTGTTCTTTCTACTTGTTTGGTCATGAACATCACAAGAGATTGCTACAGTTCCCAGGCTGGCTAGCAAAAGAGACAGAGAGAAAAATTTAGGTCAACCACTTCTGGTGTGATGATTCCTGCAAGCATTTGCACACATTTTTTGCACTTGTAAGTTCAACTTCCTTGGGAGAACTTGAAAAAAAATGTACCTGTATAGCTTATAGGTTGATATAATCTTTACTTTTTCTTGTACCAAATGTTACTATTTTGTTGCTTGCAATTTCTAAAATATAGGACAGGTCATTGTACCTGGTCCACAGGGTCCAATCAACTTTCTGGACTCTACCTGTCTTTATTACTTCTCCCCTTCCCCTTGCAGTGTTTTAATCCTTTCATTTGTATGTTTCAAGTGAGGAACCTTATTCTTATTCTTTTTTTTTTTTTTTTTTTTTGTAGCTTTATCAGCTCTTGCCCATTCTATTATTCTCTCTGATTTCTTCACAGAAGTTAAGTCTTTTTGGTCTCCTCTTTCTCCTGAATCTACACAATTAAGTTTGAGCTGGTTAAACACCTCACATAGTCTTTAAATAGATTTCCTAGAATTTCTCAAGAGCGATCTTATCGGAAACCATGATCCCATTTTCTTAATCTGTATAGCTTGCTTTGAGATTCCACCCATTTCTTTTTTTTTTTCTTGAATAACCTGAATAATTTTGTATCACCTTCAAATATGGAAATTTTTCTTCTAAATTACTAGTCAGACATCACTGAGCTTACTTCTGAATCTTGTCCTTGACACCCTACTGCTAACAGCCACTTGTGAAGGACTTCATTGGAGTCTCTTTCAAAGTGAAAATGGATTATGCCATCAAGTTTCTCTTTATCCACCACTTTAATCTATTAAAGGTTTTCAAACAAGAATTGAGAGAATGTTTACTTTTGTTTTTCTCCAGACACTACTGATAGCACTCTGTAGTATAATGTTTATCTTTTTCATAATTTCATTCTCCATTAGCACTTCAACTATTTGACTGGTGCTTAATTAAGATTCACTAATCTGTTCCCAGAAAAAAAATACAAGGTCTATATATAAAATTTTATGAAAGAAATATTTTTTGACATAGAAAAGACCTACATACATATAAAATAGGAAAAAGAATATACTGTGTTATGGTTAGTCAGCTCAGGAAGATGTTTATTTTGTGAGCTCAGGCTTTGTCTAGTGAAACTTAAAGAATGGCAATAAATAAGTCATTTCAGTCAGGGCACTAAGCTAGGCATAAGTACATATGCAGTAACATAAGGATATAAAGCAAAAGAGTGACACCTGAAAATAATATTGTCTCAGCAATCAGAGCTAGGCAGCTACTATCCTAGGCACATTTTAAGGAAAGTCTATGCAGCCTTCCCCTCATTGTTTTCCTCCTAATTTCAAAAATTTTCTTCTATACAATGGTTTTTAATTGTTAGTACTGAATGTTAAAACACTTTTGTGTTATTCAGAAGTCATATATAGTTCTGCTGCTTAGCACCGTGTTTTAAAGACCAATACTAACAGTCTGCTAAGATTCACTGGAGCTCTAACGTTAGCTTTATGTAGTTAAAAAGTGTGTATTTTTACATGCATTTTTACATGCATTTTGAAGCTTTTGCCAAAAAGCTGCCATTCTGCATCCAACGATGAGTCCAATGTTCTCATTCCCAGAGAGACTATTTTCTTTCTAGGGGCTGTCTGGGGTCTGGTTCTGGTCTAGCTTACATAGATAAAATTAGTATGTCATCATAAATTAAGTTAATGAATCTGGTTTAAGTTCCACTGTTACCTTTGATTAGCAAATGAACACTATTAACAGCAAAATCACAGGTGAAAAGGAAAATATCTAAAAGTTCTCTAAGAAAGTAATTCACATTTACATTATTATGACTTTTATAGATGTCTCTCAAACTGACACCTCAGTCCTACTGAAAGAAAAGAACCATTCACTTCCTCATGCCTGCAATGAGGCTACATTTTTAGATTTTCAAAACCAAACTTTGCCTTTCTGTCTAAATGCATATACATATATAGAGATGTACGTACACATTTGGGTTATGTGGTCTTTGTGATATGCTCCAGGGAGTGACACTTGCCTTAACTAAATGAGTCCTGAATGACTCAAGCCCATCTTGCTCTTTCTAAATTAGTCTGGATGAATCTTCAGGCTATATATAATTTGGATGTAATAGGTATTTCACAAGCCTTTTCAACGTATTCGGCACACCATACATAGCATTTCTCTCACCGTGGGACACCAGCTCTCATCAAGGGCTTAACAGAGGTCACTTTAATTTTAGGGTATGAAACATTGTAATAGTATTTTTACAATTCTTTAAAAATTAATTTTCTACATGAAATGGACAAGCTAAATGGCTTCCTTGGTGCCTGTCAAGTTTTTGATTTGATGGCAGGAAGCTGAAAGCATGTGCTGTGTGCCGAAAGGCATGGCAACCTTCCCACCTGTTGGAGCAATCCTTGGACCAGTCTGCACAGAGCCCCTCCTGTCTCTTATCTGCAGACAGACACAGTTGGTCCACTCCAAAAGGGATTCCAGGAGTGATTCTGCATGCATGAAGTGTGAACAATCAGGAAGAACAGGTTTCTGGACTGAAAAATTGAATGATTCAAACTGACAGTGTAGGTGCAGCCTTTGTGAGAGCAGCATAAATCCACAGAACTGGCATAACAGACTCCTTTCATCACACACCACTCCTGTCCGAGCTTGAAGGAAGGCTATAACGCGTGACTCCAATCAGAACTAAAATGGTGTAAAGTCCTCCTCAAGACTTCATTAGAATATGCATTACAAATATATATTTAGCTATCATTGTCTTGCTGTTTACAACAATTACAAGAGCTTCTCTTATGGAATCTACAGTGATAGACACAATATCTGAAACTTAGCTAGCCCTCTTTTACAAATATGGTGTTATAAATATAGTTACAATAATATTTGACATGTATCCATCTTATAAATGAGGGTTAATATTTTAATTTCTAACAAAGTTTCATTCTTTCAGTTATGGTTATTTAAGGTACATCAATGTCCACAGCAGTCAGCATTTTACACCTTTCTAAACACTTCTCTCTCAGAAGCAGGATAATGATGAACTGGAACTGTGTAGTAACCATGAAAAGGAAAGAGGAATTCAGGCATCTGCTGTAGAAATACACACCAACCACTCTGAGCAGCTGAGCAGTGCATATTAAGTAAAAGACAGGCCACTAAAACCCAGTATTTCCAACATTTTTGAAATGTTGAACTGTTTTCACTGCCTGTGTGTAAACTATTGATACTGCACAGTGAAATGTATCTCAGAAACAAAATGTATGCTTAATTAAATTGTCCTGACAGCTTCTTTAGCTTAGAAGCAGACACAGATTAGAAAGAGATATTTACATCTCCCATTTTCTCTTGGTCTCCAACAGCTTTATAAACACCTTGGAGCATGCACAAATTTTTGCACATCAAAGTAAAGGTAGCATTTAAAAATCACTAGGAAAAAAAAAAGTTTATTCAGGCAAAGAACTGAAAATGTGTTCTAAAAGTATTGACTTAAAAAAAATCAATGCAATTAACTGGACTTAAGTGAATATAAAAGTATCAAAAGCAATCATAAGAAAATAGAGCACACAAAAATAATCTGGAAGTCACTGAAACATACAGAAATTATCAATGTATGGGAACATTAAATGCTCTAAAATCTGAAAAGTAGGGTTATCATGAAACTCTGGGACTACAAGAATACAGTTATTTAACAAAAACTTTGAAAACCAAGAAAGAAATATTGTATTGCTTTGATCCAACTGAGACATAGCTTGCTTTGTTTCTCTACTCATCTCATGGATCAGAAATGACAGACTTTTGAAGACTTAAGAAGAAATGCTAAATGAACAAAGAGAAGTGAAATCCTGCCAAAGGAGGCAGCCTGAACTATTATTTTCTGTTCAGTTAAAACCTGAAGAATGTCCTTTCTAAAACCACATCTCTGGAATGAAATAACAAAGTTATCATTCAGAACAATTTAAAAAAGATTTAAAAGAATTTTAAAATGTCTTCCTGTGATTAAAGTTTAAATTAACTTTTCGATGAGTTGGCAATAGAAACTCTGGGTCCTTTTCATGTTAATTTGGCAAATATAAATCATCTAAATACTAAACGTCACTATTTCGTACAGCAACTGGATCTCTAATGTTGTTCCAATGTGGAGAAGTTGGAATGGTTCCTTTTTGTTTCAAAAAAGCACAAACAGGGATCCTTACCCAAAGATCTCAAATACCATTTAAATCTTTGTTATTATCTTCGGTGGCTCTACTGATTTTACTTTAGGGCATGGTATAATATATATGCAGTAATAATTTACAACAACAGTACAACAGCTTGGATGGGTGGGTGGGGTTACAGAAAAGCCAATGGATTCTGGAAGATGCTTAACTTAATTTGGGGGAATCAAAAAGAGTATGTGTCTGGTGGGGTCAGGAAATTGAAATCAGATCATTTGTCCTGCTCTGTGCATCAGAACTGGGCTGCTAAGTATGGATACAGAAGGCAATGCTGTCATATTGACAGAGCACCTGGATGGCCTGGGAGCACTGACATTGTCACATAGGTACCATATCTTGAAGATTTTATCTTCTGTATCTCTACTGTTCCTTACCTGACTGAAAGTCTGTGTAACAGGGAGTCATCTCCCCCAGGCACTACCACGAGATAGCTCTTGCACCTGCCATCAAAGCATGGACTATAGAGCCTGTTAGAGTAGGTACAACGCATTCATAATTGCCTCCCTCAGAAGACAGGCAAGCAGTAGGAGGTAGACTCTATTGTAGTGCCCTCTGTGTGCGTGTGTAGGAAACACATTATTTTTGAGTTAAAGACCAGATTCTGCAAAACTAAATGTCTGTAGTGATTTCAGCCTCAGAGAATGCAACAGAGCCAAGAAATATTGCTTCTACTAGAATGTGTTCAGTCTGTGTAATGGAAACCATTTTCTATTCCTGTTTGAGTATTAGCTGTGATCTCACTTGCACGTATTCGTGAGTCATGTTGCTTTAATAAGTTCCCAAGTTCACAGTAAGTATAAGGACACAAGACCTATTTTGTAAATGCAATGTCTCCCAGTGGATGTGAAGAAAACAGGGATGAATAGTATTCAAGAAGACCTGTAGGTTCCATCACGTAAGAGCTCACTCCTGTTCAAGCAAAGGTGCAAAGCCACCTAGAAATCCTATGGTAATATCTGTTTATTATTTTTACTTTGCAATCAGCGTGGAAACTTAGTGATTCATTTGTCATGGTCCTCAGGTTCTCTGAAACAATGACTGAGTGACTTTCATTCCTAAGGTATGCCAAAACCAGGATGTAGAGAAAGTCTGGATTGTTACAGGCAAAGGTCACTGACTGGTGCTGGATGGTCACACCAATGGTGGTCATGTCAATAAAGCTGTTTCTCTTTCTGGCTTGGACCCTATTCTGACTTCAGAGCACCCAAGGTATTTCCAAAGCATATCTCCAAAGCAAAGGCAGATATTGAAAACCTGTCTGCCATTGCCCCTTCTTTTTTTTTCTAGCTTCCCCCCCCAGATTTCCCATATCTGCTTCTACTGCATGTCTTCATGACAGCCTGAGATCCCAGTTCCTGGCATGTCAGAGTTTCTTGGCTCCTAAACATAATCACTTTAAGCTGAGCATGGTCTTACCCGAGCTATAGCAGTTTGTGAATGTCATAGATATGAAAAATTCAGAGTGGTAAAAAAGTGGTATTATTTTTAGAAATATGTTCCAGTTGGTTTTCTGATGTAGAGTCACTGAAAAATGTGATTTGAGAACCGATGGTCAGCTTTTTGTTCCAAACTTGTAACACAGCTAAACAGCTAGTTGTGCCTGTTTCTCTCTTAGATTTTACATGTACACATATGACCCTGTAGTTGTAGTAAGTTAAATAGTTAATATGACTATTTCAAGAGAGAAATACCATATTGCACTGATTTGTCTGACACACGGCACATTTAGTTTTCAGACTTACTCCATGTTCAGTCTGATATCTGATATTAAAATAATGTAGGGCTGATACAAGAATCTGAAATTCTTGCTCCCTGTACCTAATGGGCATCAGGAAAAATCATGGTGTCTTCCTGAATCTGCTTCAGCAGCTGTCTACTCAGCAGGAGGAACAAGCTTTCACATTCCAGTAACTGCTAATTACCACTGATGCACAGCCCTTCCCTACTGCACCGCCACCTCATTTCAACGAAATGTGGGAACGGCTGTGGACAGTACCCAAATGGGTACTATCTCTGCCTTTGGGTGAGCATTGCATGTCCACTGAGTCTCAGCTGAGGACATACCTTTTGCTGAAATTCAGGAGCATTACCTAGTATGGATAAGAAGGTTTGCCTTTAGATTTCTACTTGATATTTTATGAATGTGTCATCCGATCCCCTCATGGCTTTATAGTTCTTTTTAATATAAATGTATTTTTTCACTCCCCTAAACCCTATATCAGGGTTTAATGTTTAATACTTTACACTTAATATATTTACTAGCAGCCACATTCTTTGGTAGAAAACCTTTTGCAATCTGGAGAGACACACCATCAGTATATAAAAGTCCATCCTGCACTGTCTTTCTTTTCTAACAAATCCAACATGAAGCACTCAAAAGTTATTTAGCGATTGACATTGACGTAACTTTGCCAGAAGCAACCGAAGCAATTACAAGACCTGGGTTGGGTGCAGCTGAAACACCTTGATAAGAAAGCAATGAAAAATGACACATCACACAAACAGAATGGTTTCATCAGCGCAACACTAAATCAACATGTACGTTTCTGGCACTCCCCATTCTTTCGATAATAGAATAATCAAACAGAGAGAAGGACTGATATCCCCAATTTTTCCTGACAGACTGGAAATGAACTAAAATAAAGCACGCCTGTGCACTGTCATTTGATTGTATTTTAACCAAGACAGTTTCAATTTAGTGCTCCATAAACCACTTCATATTTTAGTCTGGCTTGCCTGTGGTTGGGATAAGAAGATGATCTGTTTGTTAGAGTTCTCCTTCATTCCCTCAAAAGATCAGTATTTACTAAGACCATTGAAATCAGGCAGGATATCACAACAACAACAACAAAAGAACAAATAAAATTTGGAAAATAGGTTACCTGATGTTCTGTGCCTTTCGCAGGCAGTATATGTGAACAGTGGTAAGGGTTAATGAGAGGAACACAATACTCTGGCCCCTTGGGCAGAAAAGGCATCTCTACACCACAGAATTAGCTGTTTCCCCCTTCCTATTCAAAGAATGAGATCTATCCACAAGAAAGTATTTATTTCTGGGACATTTCAGTTTACAGAATAATTTGGCATTTGTTAATTTATTTCTCTTTCCAAGGTTAACCACAAGTATTAGTAGATGAGTAAGCTGATTTTATATTTCTCAGAAGAAATTTAGCATTTCTAATATTTCCCTGTAATTTTCCCTTCCTTTTCACTTACAATATCAGCAAAGTCCCTTTGATAACGTATCTAGACGAGATGTCTTCTTACCCCTCAAATGCTACCACATATGACAATTACAGGAGTTTTTGTGAAGCAGTAAGGTGTTTTATTCCAACACAAAAGGCAAGGCTTACTTCTTTCAATATTTCCATCTCTTGCCAGGCAAGAAGATCTTCCTCTTTATGCATTTCTATTACTGTATCATTATGCAGTGATATATCAGCCACAATAAATAATGAAAACCTTATATTAGAGAAGGAGGTTTCCAAAGCTGTGAGAGGTAGAAGCAATGCAGCATGGCACTTGCAAAGTCATCCTTTCAAGCTGCAAGGATAGAGTCTTATAAATGGAGGAAAACGTAAATAAGTCTATAGAATCTATATACTGAAGATAAGCATTCAAAGAGAGAGTACAAGACAGGGGCAAAGCATAGTAAGTGGTCTTAGTAGGAAAAGTGAAAATTTTTCATTTGATTCAATGTCTTAATGATGCTACTACACAAATCTTCATGAAAGAATCCAAAAATTACAGCAAAATATTCTGACACTACAGATTTCATTATAAGGATATTTTTACATTTTTTTTCTTTTGAAATCAAATGTGCAAGTCTTCTAGGTATTGCAGTAGGAAAGTGCATGGTAAACACTGCACATAATTTGATAGCTATCTCTAACAAGGTATTTTCCTGCTTATTGAATTATACTGCTATATAAAATGAGAAAACCTCCAACCTTCTTATAAGGAGAGTAATACTTCAAATTCAAGAATGTAAGGCTTAAAAAGTGCCATAAATAAAGCTGAATAAAACTTTTAAAAGACTAATAGCTGCCTTTAGGAGAAACCAAATGTTGGTTGATGTCGCACAGCTACTCAACCTACTGAAAACACTGATTGTAATAGGAAGCTTTAGCATCTGTGTCAACTCTGTCTACAATAAAAGCAGCCAGCAACCATATAATTCCTAGTACTCAGTTTATTTATATGTAACCTCTTTATATTTACCTCTGTATACATAAGCAGCTATTGATTTCTGCTGAAGATTCACTGAACTGACATGCCCATTGCTTGGGCACTAAGCAATATAAATATTGTATCATCTTGAGACTGGACAAGAGTAAGAGACAATCTCTGTCACTGTTTATTACATTTTCAGTTACAATGGAAGGGGTTTTTTCTTTTTAAAAATGCTCTTGCCTCACTGCACCAATCTGTTATTAAATGTTAAATATTAAAAAGGGAGTTTGAGAAAATACTTAACATCAGAGATTAAAATAATTTCAGCTATCATTTATTTCAGAGGCTTCTTTTATAATTATTATCATCTTTCCCTTTTATGCAATGATTATGATAACATGTCATAGTTTTAGTTCAACCCCAAGATTTACATTCACCAGAAAGACAGCTTGTTTATATTTCCAGTGTTAAAGATTTCACCAGTGTGTTGAGCAATGTTTAAAACTCCCATTTATGCTTTATCTACCAAAAAATTCTCAAGAGAGACAGTGATAAAAGATATCAAGATATTTAAATTAAAGTGTACAAAATCAATACTGTATACTGAATAGTAATGTAGTTTTCCTTCATAGAAAAGGATCCCAGGAAATGATGAGAACTACCCTCAGCACAACAAAAGAAAAGAAACTCACAGCAAGATATAGGTAGATAATTCTAAGCTTAAAAAGGGCACAGAACAAGAGAAAGAAAGAATAAGGCCTCCATCCTATGATGGAGGAGCAGAAGAAACTCTCTAATATCAACAATAGCTTCGAGGGGTAGCCCATGACCTGTTTTGGCTAATTTATAACCCTGACTGCTATGGGTCTGATCACTCTGCTCTTGGCATAATTTTTGCAGCAGCCCAACTCAGTTTTGGAAAGGAAAGTGAAAATACATCTGAGAAGTAGTCTGGACCTGACTCCTACTGATCTGAGTGGCCTTTAGGCAGCTGAATTCTGCTTTGGACATGCTATTTCCAACATACGGAGACATGTAAGCTAACGACTTAAAACTGAACTAGTAACCTAAACTCTCCTCATAGTCTCTGAAGAAAAATAGATTGATCTAAAAGGAAATTAATTTATCCTAAAATAAGGGTCCAAAATGTGGAAGGCTTTTAGAGATGCCTGCCTTAAAACTTAGAGTCATTAGCTGAAGTTCAGACTTCAAACTTCTAGGCATCTCTTAGGGTTGGGGACTGCTAGCATTAAGTCTAAGCAATACCCTTAAATGCTTTCCATACAGTGGCTGTCTAGCCCTCTACCACCCTTATGCAGAACATTTTTTTACAGGACAGTTTATATTTATGTATACTTATATATTTATATATACTGTCCCACGATAGTTAAGACCAGAAACAGGTGTTTGGCATTGAGACTGTAGGTCTCAGGTTTTCTTCCACAACCTCATTCTCCCATGAATTTGGAACAATACCTTCAAGTCACATAATTCTGCATAATGGAAAAATGATCAGTACATTCATAAACACTATTAGGTAACTTGGGAAGAGCCTTCTTGGTCTCTTCTGGTAAAAATGGCTGTTATTCATAAAGATGATCTCCTGAATCAAGCACTTCAACATTAGAAAGGTATGTGAGAGACAAAAAATGGAAAAAAAATAGGAAATGGCCTAGTGCTAGGTTGCTTTAGTATAGCCAGAAATCTCTCTTTGCTAACAGAGAAGCCATCCTTTGGTCCAGACACTTAGTAGATAAATAGAAAAACTGCACAGTCCATTATCACACATCTGTATAACGATTCCTCTAATTTACTTATCTATTATTACTTTTTTATATTATTAATATTATCATTGTAGGCACTCTGATTCACCTGAGCTGACCCACTGGAATTGCTTGAAAGCAATGCCAAATTGACACAATGTGGTACAGCCGTTTTGCTTTGAAACTTCTCAACACAATTTGAAGAAAATCTACCATATATTTTAAGAAAATGTTAAAAGTATTTATCATTTTCACAAGCCCTTTGACAAACACACAGTAGGGATGTTATCATTATAGAGTTAATTAGGTGTTTTAATGCCTACACTGATTATTCATTATTATGGTATTTCCAGGGAAACTCAGATCCTTATAATATGTGCTAAGAGAGAATTTATTTTGGTCATTTAGCATGGGATTTCTGACCTAAGATACCTGCAATGTAGTTTATATCTGTGCTAGTCACTGTAGGATCCTTGTATAGTCGATGGGGAGAAACAGGCACTGTAATCCTATAGTCAGATTTAGAAGTCTATTTTAGGATGCGTGAATCACACTCTAGAAGTTCTGTTTTTCTCCCCTGATTGTAAGTGGAAGTAAGTATGATTAACTCAGATGAAGACACCTATATTTGATATCTGTGTTCAGTTACATGAATTCACCCACAAACTGTGCACATACACATTTACACATCTGGGTATTATTCTAGAGAACTGCATAAATCAGCCAAAACATTTCATGTCTTATTTAATGAACAGAGGGAGCCCTTGTTACTTTTCTTAAAGCAACAATTCATCATGCATTGATATTCTAATCTATGACAAACATATTTGTGAGCATCCAATTCACACAGTTTTCTTTAGCATATCTGTATTTTTCAATAGAGCATGGCATAGAAGCATGCAAAACATCCCTAAAGGAGACAGATTATACAAAGTTGGTGCAGCACCAGGTCAAAAAAACACCTGAGGTCCCACAAGCAGTCTAAATTCATTAGTGTGGTCCTAATTAACTTTGCTGCCTAGAAGGAGTTTTGATGAGTTTGGATTCAGTTCTATACCAGCACGACTATATTGCTTTCAGTTGTGGAAGGAGTTAAGTCAGTGCTACTTTGCAGTTCCCTGCTCCCTACTTAATTGTATGGCAGGAGAAAGCTTAGTGACAAGCATAGCAAAACAGCCCACTGCACCGAAACCTAGCAACAGATGAGCATTTCAGATGATACAGTCCGTGTTCATCAAACCTTTCTATGCTCTCGAACTAAAAACTTGCACATGGTAGTCCTATACTTTTATTTCTCCTGTATTTATTTCATCTTGGAAATGATTGACAGAACACGTTTTCAAGTGAAAGTTCTTCAGCTAGAAAATTCATATTGCTGTGAGTCAAGATCTGTCTGAAGAAAGTTAACCAAAAGGCAGAAAAAATGACTCCTCTATTATTATGAAGCCATCAATTGGTATAATTCTAGTACAGCTCTAGAAAGCTCAGCTGTGGCTACACGGAGAATAGAGGGCCAGATAGGATGGTGCCACAGAAGGGGGAAAGGGCATAGTTTGAGTAAGGGGAAAGGGAGTAGCTACTCTGGTTTGCTCTTCACTTCATTATTATAAAGGTATGTATGCATTTCTCATCTATACGGATACAACATACACAAGCCAGCCATTACTATGCTAAGCCTGCCCTATCTCTTATTCATGCAGATAATCACTTTTTCTCACTAGGGGACATATTCATGCTCATGTCTATCACAACTCAAAAGCATGGGAGGAAAGAAATTATGAGATTCCCCTCAGTAAATTAAAAGCTAAACTTTGTAAACAGTAATAAAATGAAAGATGTTGTTATAATGAGACCTTTTAAAAGGAATAGCTTCAGTTCAAACTGCTGATACAGACTTATGTAGTATTGTCTTTTTAGAGAGTATTTTCGTGATTTACAGTAGGTCTGTATCTAACTTCCATCTGCTCTATTGTATTTTGACAAAGCCACTGATGTTTTCTCTATATTACACAATTCCAAATTTAATTTGAACTGAGCAATCTGCATAAGCAGATTTAGAGAGGTCTGTGCTCTTAAACCTACTGTAAAGTCTATACATCAGAGCAATTAGGAAGACTATTTTCTCAGAATAAATAACAATAAAATAATTTTTACAAGTAGAAAAGAATTGAAATTAATAAACTCATGCTTTTATATTTTATTAAAAAGATTTTTCCTCCAAATGTCATTACATTAAAAAAACCCCACCCTACTACCCTACTGTAGTGGGTATTTAGCCCGGAAATACTCAGAGAAGGATTGTATAATTAAGGCCTGCATGAACTTCATTATAAGACTGTTTAAAGGCTTCAATTACTTCTAGTGTATTTTCTGGTCTCTTTTGAAAACTTTATTAAATTTATTCAGATATTTTCAAGACTAAGCCTATTTTCCTATACTTTATCGGATACACAGTCACTTGACAATCCCATTACCCACAGTGACTTTGTGTATCATCTCAAGAGAAAAAGCCCAGAAGACTTCCAGGAGACTCTATTTTAGAAAAAATAGATTGAGTGCTAAAATTGCACGTTTTATCAAATAAGGTAATATCTTTATTTGCAGAAAGGCCAGGGAAAACCTCCCCCCTGTTCTTACCTCTCAGAACTCTTAGATCAGAAAAAGGAAAACTCTTAGCTCAGAAAAGTGATTTGTCCCCTTCTCTCTCTTTGTGATCATTGTTTGCATTCTCAGTAGCTAAATGTCTTATAATCAGTGGTCCAACTTTAAATTCCCTTTGACTTTTTTTTTCTTACTGGAATTTCACAGCAGTGCATCATGACTGAAATATTTATTTATCTGTATTACGGTTACAAATGAAATCCATACAAATGAAAGCAGGTATAAAGTGAAAGTGATTTGCATAAGCATCTTTTTTTTAATCAAAGGAATTTGATAGTGATTAAAAAAAAATTCCATTTTACAAAAATTTCACATGATGTGAACTCAGTTCTTTCAGGAATCATAATGTTTTCTGTAACATGAGGTGGAAAACAAATTATTAGGTCAGTGGCATGTTGTCTACTGTTATGAAAATGCTTGAGGCAAAGAAAAAAGCAAAAGGGATCGGTTATACCACCTCAGATTTTATCTGTCCAGAATGTAGGCCCATGTGTAGGTTTGTCATGTATGTTACCCATCTCTTGCCATTGATTTTAGAAGTATTTCCAGGGATCATTTCTCCCATTATCAAGTAGATGAGGCACACACAGGCTTCCAATGCCACGTGAGAAGCCCTGCCATACCCACAATAGTCACACGGGCCTCATAGATATGATGCAAGATCTATAAAAACACCACGGAAAGATACCTGGTGTAAGAGTGGGTAACGGAGGACAGATTGTGTGGCATTGGATCTTGTGGTTAGGTAACTGAATCAATCCTAAATTTTCATTAACTATGACATAATTTAGACACTTAATTCAAATGTTTGCATTTACCTTCAGACACCTCCATTCTCTCCAGGGTTAGTGATCCACTGCAAGACTGCAGAAGCTGTTATTCAGGTTTTTAAAAGCAGGCTGCATTGTCATAGAGGTGCACGCATAGCTGCCTTCCACTAGAGCACCAGAGCTCTATCAGGATGTTTTGCCTCCATTTGGGTTTGTGTGGCGGGGTTTTGGTAGCAGGGAGGGTCCGCAGGGCCGGCTCCTGCTGGAAGCTGCTGGAAGCTTCCCCGGCTGGGAGCCGGACCCGCCTCTGGGAGAACAGATTCCAGAGGGGAAACCTGCCGGGAGTCGGGGGATCGGGATGGGAGAGGAACCCCTGTGCAGATCCCGAGGGCAGGGAGGAAGGAGGGGATGCCCCTGCAGCCCGTGGGGAGACCAGGCGGCAGGCTGTCCCCCCCCAGCCCACGGAGGGGAGCGGGGGAGCAGATGCCCACCTGCAGCCCGGGGAGAGAGGAGCCCACGCCGCAGCAGGGGGTGGATGCCCCCCAAGATGGCCGCCGCTCCCTGGGGAAGCCCGCGCTGGGGCAGCCTGGGACTGAAGGACTGCGGCCTGCCGGAGGGACCTGCGCTGGGGCAGTTTGTGAGGAACTGCAGCCTGTGGGAAGGATTCACGTTGGAGAAGTTTGTGGAGGGCTGTCTCCCGCGGGAGGGACCCCCCGGCGGAGCAGGGGAGGAGTGCGGAGTCCTCCTCCCCCTGAGGAGGAAGGAGCGGCAGAGACAAGGTATGACGGACTGACCCCAACCCCCATTCCCCGTCCCCCTGCGCCGCCGGGGGGAGGAGGGAGAGAGAACCGGGAGTGGGGCTGAGCCGGGACGGAGGGAGGGCTGGGGGGAAGGTGTGCTAAGGTTGGGTTTTACTTCTCAGTGTCCTTGTTTTGGTTTGAGTGGTAGTAAATGAAATTGATTTTGTTTCTCCCGAAGCTGAGTCTGTCTTTTGCCCGTGACCATAATTGGTGAGTGATCCCTCCCTGTCCTTGTCTCGACCCACAAGAGTTTCTTTGTATTTTCTCCTCCTCGCCCCACCCGGGCCGGGCAGCAGGAGTGAGCGAGCGGCTTCATGATGCTTTGTTGCCGGCTGGGCTTAAACCACAACAGCCTCCAAAAAGTAGTTTTCTTGCTTGCATTATGTATCAATATCACATGATACAACTCACATAACATATAACAAAGCTGACTGAACTTTTCCTGTTTATCAAGACAGATTTTGAATGATCCTTGAATAAGAAAAAAAAATAATCCCAAAATGTAGTCATGTCCAACACGCTCTTATATGCGTTTTGAGGTAAGGTGAAGTCTGATGGATAACATACATTTTGGATTTCTTTTTATGTTGTGTTTCAGTAAAATTCAAGGCTTTAATTTGCAGGCATGGAATTTAATTTCCAAGGCATGGAATTTCTGCTGGGTTTATGAACAATCTGGTATTGTGATACCAAAGTTCTAATATATGGCTTCATTCAGAATTGGTATGCAGCATTTATGTTAAACAATATATTTGATATACATTTAAATTTAGTCTCGTGAAAGCGGGGTGGGCTGTGATTCCATGTGAACAAATGATAGTATTCAAGAATAACAATGAAGTGGATATTCACAAAATAGGATTTGATAGGTATTAGCAAAGCACATAATGACAACATTTACAGCTCCTATAATTTTTCAATCTACAGTGTAACTGGATATAACAGGAAAGGTCAAATATGTAGTCATTTACTGTCCTTAACAAGAATGATATAGTAGCTGCAAGGTCTCATCAACCTAAATGCCCATGACATTTCCATTTGAGTCCTGGCATTATAAAGGCAAATGCTGATTAAATTAAAAGCCTACTGTTATTTAGAGCACATGCCTTTAATCTGAATAAAGAGGTCATACAGAACTGTCCCAAAACATACTTAGTGGTATATTAATCATATATACATCATCATCTCCTTATCATAGTCAACATCTGCCTCTTGTATTTCCCTCTTTGTAACCTGAAAATCACCACACCTGTTTCTCCCTCCAAAAAAAAGACAACCCCTCCTCCCACAAACCACCTTCACAAAGAGCTGTAGCATGCTCCTTCTGTATTATGGGTACTATTTCAAACAGGTTCAGAAAGCACACAGTTCTGTAGGGATGGTTTTATGTAACCAGATTAGGGGACCTTTTACTGTACCTTTTAATAAAAATGAATCCTACAGTGTTTGTTTTAAATACTTATTTCCTGTTTTAGAGAACATACCATTAAGTCAGATTATTGAAAATATAATATCAGAAAATAAAATATGATTTTCACTTTTTTAAGAAATTCAAACTCAATTTAATCCTGATTTTCATAAGGCAGCTACTTTTCCTGTAGCTGTAAAATATTTTATGTTCAAACTTATCTCTAATTTAATTATAAACCCTTCTGCATAATGTTTCATGTCGATACTCTACAATGTTCATAAGTTGTAGCAGAGC
Organism: Harpia harpyja; assembly: GCF_026419915.1. NCBI lineage: Eukaryota > Metazoa > Chordata > Aves > Accipitriformes > Accipitridae > Harpia > Harpia harpyja. The sequence goes on from NC_068943.1 coordinate 7,556,448, forward strand.
CCCCATAGACCCTCATTCCTGGACTGATGGAAAAGTCTGTCATTAGAATAGATCTTGTCATTCCTTACCATTCTGTATTATTTTTCATAGTTGGAGAAAAAGTCTGAGCTGCTGAATGACACTCTCTCACACTTCAGGTGGCTTAATTAGCAAAAACATCCCCAAAGAATGAAATTATACCCATCCCAAAAGAATGAAATTATACCCACGAGGGAACATCTTGTTTCAGTCAAAATATTCAAGGGGATGAAATATCCAAATCAGGAATATTTTTCTTAATACTATTAAAAGTTCTTTCCATTTTAGAAACTTTTCACAAACAAATCTTTAAACTTAGACTGTGCGCTCACTTCCTATATTGGCTGAAAGCAAAACAGCAATAAATATTTTAAGACTTTAATCATTTCCAGACCCCTTAAAGTACCAATTAGCATATTAATGCAATGGTTCATTGGTCTTATCCAAGAAGTTAAACTTCTAAATGACTAAATAAAAAGCTTTTATTACATGACTATGTGAAGACTGGTATTACTTGCAAAGGAACAGGGAGAGGAGAGGAAAACATACAAACCCCACATTTGATGAATTGTTCAGTCAAATAATTTCAAAGGTCTCTTGTCTTTCTGTAATTAGTCTAGCAATTAAAACTTGATCTATATACTGAAAATTATATTTGACTTCATAATTATGTTTTAATCTGCTAGTACCCTATTCAGAAAGATCATGTAATTAATTTCTACATATACTTATTATTATGTGTGTTGAAAAACATTCAGTATATTTTCACTGAGTTCTCTCAGGAAAAAAACCAAGCAAACAACTGTACTTGTTCAGATTTGGTGGGCGAGACATTTTACTGGTACATGAGCTCAGTGCTGGAAAATAAAATGGGTGGGAATAAGAGAGAACTGTTGGAAGTTTCTTGATTTAATGGCCAACACAAATTGGCTACAGTATCCGTAAAAGAAATATAGAGTGTTTCCTAGACCCTTAAGTTGCAGAAATCCTCATGAAACTGAAGACTTCAGATGAAGACTGAAACTTGGCTGTCTTTGGTCATACTAAGCGCTGTACATGTCACCATTACCCCATAGGCAGGAAGAGTTCTGGCCAGTTTTCTGAGTGCACAGCTGTGATTTCCCCGAAAATGTCTACCTTGGCCAGATCTAGCAGCTTTTGGTGTCATTCAGGGCTGCAAAGCCGTGCATAAGAGAGGCTCTAAACCCTGCAGATTAATCAACTGCACCGTAACTTTTGTGTGCCGGGTTACAAAGGAGAGACCAGGAACAGCGATGCTATCTGCAAGAAAATTTCCTAGGGCACGTCCTGTTCCAAGCACACTACATTCACTGCTATGATGAGTACATGTTAGCAACACAGAATAGTAAAGGCGAATGTCAATGTTTAAAGCTTAAGTGTTCATCTCCTGTAGCAAAGGAAGAGATGTAGTAGAGGAGGGAATTTTTCTTTACATGCATACAGCTGCAGGTAATAAAATAAGGCTAGTGCTGCTACTGAAGGTGTAGAAGGTCCTTTGCAGACAGCCCTGCATAACAAGATTTCTTCCAGATGGAAACACTTGATTCTGCCCTGACCCTTTATTATAATATTTTTGTCATTGATAATTGAGAAACTCTTCTGAGGGGAAGTAGGGTGCTCATACAGGTCTCCATTCTCAACAAAGAACATAAACTTTTAGCTGCAAGAAATGGTGAAGATTTCACTTTGCCTTTTAATAATCAGATTTCTTTTCTCTTTCTCTTAAACAAAATTAGCAGGACTGCCTCACTGGTTCATTTTTTCATTGAGTGGTCTCATTTTCATTCCAATTTATTATGTCTTATCTAAGTACAGCTTTGGAAAATGAAGAGTTAATATTTCCAAATTGTTAAATAACAGCAGAATAGATACTGTCTGCTCTACACATTGGTTTAATGCATATGAGTCTACTGAAAACAAACACTGTCTACCAGAACTTGTAACTACAAACTTAAAGATGGGAAAGGCTTAATAGGTTACCAAATCCAGCTAGTTTTTCTAATCCGATGAAGGCTCCTCTAGGTTTTATAAAGAGGTCTGTATTATTAGTCCTTAAGACATCATAGCCACAAAATGTGCACACAAGTTGCAAATGCACGCAAGCACATACATGTATAGTAAGCACACAAGGTGAAATACATATACGTACTATGGAGCCTCACAAACTTAAGTTGCAATTGGTGTGATCAAGCCATTGTGGTAGGAACAATGAAACTTCATCTGTTGAAAAGTGTCCAAGTACTCAAGATAGGGATGTGCACTGTGGAGTGATGTGACTGGCAAAGAGACTAGCTGGAGGAAGAGGAGGCTCTGGGTAGGCCTGGGAAGATGAGCCAGCTGCAGCTGCTGATGTGGACATCAGCAGCCCTCTGAGGCTAGGTTTAAGGGCATATATAAAGGGTCAAGCAAGTCGTATCATCAGACACCGGATTGTCTTGTTGTTGTTAGTCTACTTTCTGATTCCATTTTGAACTGTTCCAAACTGATTTTTTCAAGAGAGGAATGATGTGGGAGGTCGTGAAGTTGCAGGCAGTATAGCTGTGAAGCAGTCCATGTCACTTGCTCTCAGGACAAGAAGCGGTCCTCTTTGATTTAGCAGTATTGGCCTGTCCATAAGGCCCAACCTAGCTCTTCCCCAGGATACGGTGATACAGGATGGCCCATACCTGTCATTTCTCACTAGCCCACTACTCGTCATGCTCTGGCTCTGAGGCATGTTGTTATGGCCATAAACCTGATGAAGAAGTGTCTCAGTGTGACTTTGACTGAATGTTGACCAACTTCTCATTTGGTTTTCATTTTACAGCTTTAAGAAGACATCAGTGAAGGATTACTTATGTTTCCAAACAGCTTGTGAGGGAACATATGATTCACTGTTGGAAATCAATGAATAAAGCTGCTGGAATTGCTCTTCCTCCTACTCTCCTCTGTTACTAGCAGCAATGAAGCTCAGAGTTCTTCATACAATCATTCCCTGCAATAAGAAACTCATCAGCTCTGTCTTCACACCTTTCCTAAGGATGAAGATAATTTTGTCTAAATGACCACTCTTCTTTTAAGTCAAAGAAAACCCCACAATTCTTTGGCCAGCACAATCTTTTTTAAAGGTTTCTCTAGTTAAGTGTGGAGAATTGTTATGCTAGGGGGAGAGTTGCATTAGACAGGAAAAAAAAAGACATATAAAAGTATATTGCCTCTATGACAGCTTAGTTTACCATAGAAGTTCAGCTCCTCAGAAGTCTGTGACCGTAATAAAAAGAACAGCTGGCAGATAAATAAACTAGAAAAATAGTTATGTAAAGAGTAAATGTTACGTGAAGAGTGGGTACAGTTCATCAGAAAAGGAACTTATCACAGGAACTAATTAACACGCAAAGTTCATGAAACTGCTAAAAAGTAGCAATTTCCAATAACGCTATGAAGTTAAGAAATCTTTCAATTGTTAAGGATCTTTAAGTTCTTTCTGTAACAGAGTTCAAATAAGACACAAATTAAATCTTCCTTTTTTTCTTTTTTAATTTCCAAGCACTTTTTTCCCCTCAAAACAATGAACATAAACCCAGGTTCCTTTTTTTCAGATGCTACTTACATAAATTGAGTCCTGGGGGAGCTAACTAGTTTTCTGTTAGTACCTGATCCTACGCTTTAATGGGCATTGGATCAGATCTTTAAAGAATAAAGACTAATCCAATACAGTCACTAGAATAAACCATTTTCAAGTACCAGATTATAAAATAATACAGGATTACATGTTTAAAATAAACATATGCCAGATATATAGGTCATACCTGATTAGTCAGCACCAACTTATGCTCTATTTCAAATAAATAGCCTTTCAGTGTTAACCTATATAAATTTTTAAATGTATTTTTCCAGCTCCTATCTGTGTTTCCAAATGTTAAAGATAAGCAGAGTATGGAGGATATTTTTTTAAAAAACAGCATTTCTGTGCCAAGTTAATCTACTTCAGAAACTGCCCAGCACAACATCGTATCATAGTCAAATATGTGGGAACATGAGATGATTTGTTCATGTATGCTAATATTCCCCAGACTCTTGTCATGTTACTCCATCAGTATACAATTTGCTTGATGTGTAATTTCAACAACAAGTGTCATAAAAGTTTCAGGAAACATTTAGTAGTCTAATGTATTCCATGAGGAGATTATATTTAAACTTTCACAGTGTCTTTTGGTTTCAAAGGAGTTTGGCATTTGGTGTTTGAAGGTAGCTATAACACAGAAACATCTGTACCACTCTATTTCAAGAGGGACATTAATTTTTATCTTCCTTTCATCCTGCAGGAATACCCTGCTAGAGCTCAATGTGCTTGCTAGACAAATATAACTCTGTTGGCCAAAAGTCTGAGCTCTCTACTATGCTTGGTTGCCTAGTATTTCAGGAATATAGTATAAAACAATAGCAAAGAGCAATGCAAAGAGAGAAGCAAGACATCTGTAAATGGCACTGGCTGTCACAAATCTTGACAGCATCCACTGACCTATAGCATTAACATATTAGCTTTTCACTTTTTAAGACCTGAAGTGTAAAGAGCAGTTTCCAAAGTCCATTTTGCAAAATGATAGCCTCTAGTCAGCCCACAGGGGGAAAAATGACAGTTATCCAAAATGATGGTCAGTGCTTAACTCTGTAGTTTTGCATGCACACAATTCAGCTGCTGAATACTTGCCTGTTCCTGTTTTCTTATCACTATAATGAAAGCACATGAATAAAAAAACTAATGTAGACATTTGATTTTGTTATCTTCTGTCAACTATGCTTTTGACTGATTCATTGCACTGATGTAATACACAACTGCACTGTGTCAAAACTAGCATTCTTCATTTAATTGACTCACCTGTATCTAATCCTGTTCATCCACCTGTGAGATTTTCCAATACACATCTTCAGGTTTTATTCTTCTCTCCAAACATCTGATGAACTATGGGGACCAGACCATGGGGGAAATCTCCATTGCCTGACACTTGCTACTCAAAATATTAATAGCAGCTAGACTTCAGCCAGCTTGACCAATCTGAACCTTCAAAACACAAGTGGATTTCAGAGGTACTTCTGGGATGCCATGTGTAGCCACAAAAGACTTGCTTTCTTCCTATTTCTCTGCCACCAGAAAGATTCCAGCTACTGACTGCTGTATATGAGGTATACAGTGTAGTGGGCTTAACACAGAAAATATGTAGGGTTTTTCCCAACTTGTTTCACAAGGACTGTTATCACCCAGCCACTATGCACCAGCACACTTCAAGCTGTCAGTCTGCTGATGCTGTTCTTGGTCAGCAGGAAAAAGTACAGGCTCACAGTTGCATCTAATTAAACAGAACATGAAAACAAATGTGAAAAACGTTTTGGATGTGGGTGTGTGCATGTTGGACTAAGGACAAAGGGGCAGGAACTGGAAGAAAGGACTGCTTTAAGTCACTTATTTTTAAATTCAGATGCACAAAACCCCTGTGGTTCCTCCTTGTGTAAGTCTCACTCAGCACCACTCTTTCAGTATACCAACCCATTGCCTTTAATTTCAGGGTTTCAGAGGAGAAAAAAAGTTGCACAAGTTTGTAATTTCTCATGAAGAACCGTTTAGTATGTCAAAGACCTCTGGTCAAAGCTATCCTTCATTTCATGTTGTCTAGGCATATGCATGTCCCCGTTTTCCACTAGGTGATACATTTTCAAGGAAAACTGCACGATACTATGTAAATTTACTACATCTGCTCTGATCTGTGTTCAAGGTTATGTTGGTTCTTTCTGACTCAGGGGACTATTGGGACAAAAGGGCTGAGTACAGGAAGAAAGAGAGAGATGCATTCAAAAGCGAAAGTTAAAATAGAGTAAAAAAATGGTAAGAGCGATTTTAAATTATCAACTCAAATTATTATTAAGGCCACAACTGCAACAAAAAATGGAACTAAAAATCATTCTAGCTGCCAGAATGTGCCATTTGAGGATCTCTTACAATGCAAATCAATATGAATGGTTGGTTCTTCATTAATCTTCAGCACTAATTTGATTGAAAAATGTCTTTTACTTCTGTGTTTTCTGACTACATTGCATATATGCACGCGCCTATACAAACAGAAAGCACTAAAGTGTGGGCACACTTAGGAGAAACAGCACATGAACTGAGAACATAAGCATCTTTTTTTTTTTTTATAGAGTAAAAAGGGAATCTATTTTCCATCAATATTCAGCATTACTAAATGTCCTCAGAACTCAGTAAAAAGTGAGGAGGCTGAATCCAAAGGCAAACATTTCCCAGTGATAGAATTTTGAAGAGACTGGATGAGGAAGCAAAGCCCTATACCGCTTGGGGGGGGGAACAAGAAAAAGTGTCTTGACATTGCTAAGACATAAAAACTTCCTGTAAAGAAAGTGCAGGGTATATTATTACATTTTCACAAAAGAAAATAAGACTGACAGAAGGGAAGTTGGGGAAAAAAGGTGTTAATGATTTTGAATATGCCCTTATTAGCAGAGCAGAATTTACTAGAGGTTGGTGGGAAGATGTGGTTTTGAGCATCACTACAGGATTCTGCTACCTCTTGTTAATCTGCCATGGAAAGTGAGACTTCAGTGTACTACTTGCACTTAACATCTAAATCTGCTGATACTGATAACAGGGTGATCACACTTGGTCTCATGCATTACAGAGTATGAGATCACCAGAGTATGAGATTTTGTTAACTGCTGAAGATCAGCTGTGATCTGGATAGAGAGTGCATGTCATTAATGGGCACGATAAGCCAGAAGGGCTTCAGAAACACAGTACTTAGCCCAGGCGTCCAGTCAGCCATCTCTACCTTCTTTCTCCTCTTTCTTATTTTTCAATTCTTTTCTACAAGGCAATAATTTTACAAAATAAGGAAGTGGGAACTAAAATGCCATGTGCCTTTTGATATAACTTTAGAGCAACTTACTTTTGCCCTTTTCCAGCCTGTCAAAAATCAGTCCTTGTTTCCTTGTCACTTTTCACTACCTTTTTTTTTTTTAATTGGGTTTTGTTTGTATTGTTGGGTGGTTTGGGGTTTTTTTTTTCCTTATTTAGAATGAAGAAGATAAGGGTAGCTCCTTTTTTAAAACTAGATTATCAACATATAATCAGAGATACTGATTTCACTGTAAACTGCTTATGTTTCCTCCATAGGCATGGAGGAAATCAAAGGATACTGTCATCTTTCTGCTGATGATTTAAAAACTGCTGCTAATGGGTAGTGCAGTGAAATTACATTTTATCTCCCTCTTCCTCTTTGTCTAAGTACTATTAACAGGTGCTGGATTTCTTCACTAGGGAGAAAAAAAGGCCACTATAATGAATGCATTAATTTTTTATCATCTGATTTGTTTTCTTCTTGTAAAGCTATGGTTTTGGCAATGATAAAAACATTCCTAGCAGTAGAGCACAGTTAGGGAGCATTGGTATTCATGGGTAAATACAAAGTTGAGTATCACAAGAATTTAGATGTGTTTGCTATACACAAACATAGATCTACATCACACATTTTCCTTATGTTTATATACACTAGTGATGTTTTTTAAAGACACTATGTGGAAGTAAATTGTATGAACATGAAATACATTAGTCCAGCATAGGACTTGTCAGAGAACACAGTCCTTTATCTCCTTGCCTGTTCTGGAGGTAAATGTCCATTTCACTGAGAGAATTACACTGATCTGAAATCAACACAACAAAGGACCATTACATTTAGGGTCCTCAGGTCCTAAAAATCTCACCTATTAGTTCTTTTAAACTCTGATCTGACTATTGGCAAAATGCAAACTAAACCTTAATTTCACATTAGTCTGTAGTCCATTTACACCACTGCACAAATACAGCCTCTTGGTATCAAAAGGGAACTCACAAATCAAATAGAAAATAGGACAGCTAATTGCTGCTTTTCACAGCTGAGAAAAATGTACATTGGGTAATGTTACAGGAAATTTCCTATATCAGTTACTCTCTGTGATTTTTACCATATCTCTGTTGATTCCAGCATTAAGTTGGTATTTCAAAAAGTCATGAGAGGCAGTACAGCAGACTGCTTAAAAATCATTCAAATGTCAAATTTCTGATTTACTGTAATGCAAATGCTTGTTTTTTAAGTTGATAGGTGAGTGAATCTGTACATGTTCATACATCAACAAACTCTTTCTACCTCTGTTAATGACATAGAGTACTACATAGCTTGTTGAAAAGAGTACACCGCTGCACACACTGTTCCCTCCTGATTGACACGACAACATTTCAGAAGCCCTGTAAAAGCTATTAGTCCACAGATATTCAGTAGAAAACCTTGCATATTCTGAAACCAGCTAGCAAATGTTTCCAAGGGAGCCAATCGCACCCATGGGAAAAGAATTGGGGTTACACCACCGCTAACCTCATTCATCACTTCCTGACAGCGGCCTAGATAAAGTTTTCACTTCTTCCCATAAATGCTGCTTTGTGAAGTGTAAATGGACCAGGTGCAGTGACTCAATTTCAGACTAATACATTCTTTCAAACCAACATGTAAAGTATAGGGCTTTCACTAATTGCATGCAGTCCATATAAACATATAAAAAATCACATGAAGAGAGCTATGATTTACATATGTGATGGTAATTACTTTGGTTTGGATCTGCAGCGTATGATTATATGCTTTCATTATACATTTTACCTGTGTCATGTCCTAGATTTGGGCCCTAAGAGCTTCTTCTAACTGTTTAACCAGTATACTCTTGGATGCTCTGATTTTCTCAGATGCTAACACTATTTAATTACTTGGATATCACCAACAACTACAATATAAAGACTAGAGTACATATTTACAAATGGCAATGAGAACAAAATGTGCGTCTTTCCCCAGTTCCCTAGAACACCTGCAATCCTGACTGTCCTGACAGATTTTTCTCCTCTTTTCTCTTACCTCTTTATCACTCCAGAAATCACTAAGTTATTCCATAGCTCCTTATGTAAGTGAAATGGAGTCCTTCCCACACTGATGCATTTTAACAGCAATTATATTCGTATTCTTACGCTAATGCCCATCATGATGGTATCTGAGTATTCTCCAAAGATTCAGTGACGTATGACAAGTATAACTTCCACTTTGCTGACTGAATATCTTCTTTGCTGCTGAAGTATTTTTAACTTGTTTTATCTTCTCCTTGTGCCTTTTTACTTCTATTTTTTGCATATTTATATTTAGCATGTTTTAAAGGAATAAAAATAGAAGAGAGCACTATCCATTTTACAAGGATATCTTTGTACATAAATGTTCTCCATGCACAACTAAAAACAGTTAAAGCATAGAAAAAATGTGACTGCAAAGGACGTGAAGGCAGCTTGCCGAACAGAATGTATTCAGTCAGAGATGAGCTCATGCATGTGTTATAATTTTAACATGTTTAACCACTAATTGGTGAAAAGGTAGATAAGCAGATAAAAACTTCTTTCTTCTGCAGAAGAAATGCGAAGACAGAGCTTTGTGTGTGAAATGAGTTGAGACTTCCTCCTTGCACCCTCTCGTGTCTAATAGAGTTTAATGAAATATAGAATCATATCCAGCACCAATTATGTACATGTTCTCCCATGCTATCTCCTACATTCCAGATAGTAGTCCCAGAGTGTAAGATGAAGTAAAATACTAGCTACTTTTTCTTCAGGATTTTGCCATAGAGGAAAATGAAGATGGAAACTGTAGCTTGACTGTACAGTTTCTCCTTCTGTGGAAAACACAAGAAGTGTGATCCTAATCACTGCACTTCCATGCAGCCTTGACCACATTCCTTCCACCATATAGTGCAAATATTTGACAGCTGAATCATTGTGGCAGGTCTGCTGCTCCTGAAAAATCCTATCCTGTAAACCAGCATAAACCCAGCATACATGAGCCATATTCTGAAAATGGTAAAAGAACACCTATCTGACAGTGAATGGCTTTTGCTGATAATCTCCAGCGTATGTTTTACTGTGTTCCAGTCTGAACTGAACATTCCCCTGAAACTTCAGTCCAGATGAAGGGGGCCTACAAGAAAGCCAGAGAGGGACTTTTCACAAGGGCATGTAGTGGTAGGACAAGGGGTAATGGCTTTAAACTGAAAGAGGGTGGATTTAGGTTAGATGTAAGAAAGAAGTTCTTCACTATGAGGGTGGTGAGGCACTGGCACAGGTTGCCCAGAGGGGTTGTGGCTGCCCCATCCCTGGCAGTGTTCAAGGCCAGGTTGGATGGGGCTTTGAGCAACCTGGTCTAGTGGAAGGTGTCCCTGCCCATGGCAGGGGGGTTGGAACGAGGTGATCTCTAAGGTCCCTTCCAACCCAAACCATTCCGTGATTTCTATGCCACTGTGTTCATTCACCTTTGCTGCATTACAGGATTACAGAACAGTGTTGTGATTTTGTTTCCAAACTGTTTGATTCTGGGGTATGTTCTTTTTATGGGGTTTTTTTGTTGTTGGTTTTCAGTTGTTTTAAAGTTAATTTATATTCAGTTTCATTTGAATATGTGGTAATGAAACAAAAACCATAAAAATCTTTTCCTTTTTAAATTTTGTTTTGCAAAATATTTTTTCCAACAAGTACACCTAGAAATGCATCACTTTTGCCTACCTACTCATGATTCATGAGACATTTTTCATATGAAACTACTATTTTTATTTTGGTTACCCTTAGCCTTGTTAATCAGCCTGATTTCACAGCTGTTTGTTACCTTCTGTTTCTGAACTGATAACATAAGACATTACCCAGCTCTTTGTAGATTCATCTTGTTTATAGCAGGTTGGGACTTACATTTTTGTGTTCTTCAAGCATTCAGGAAGCCACATAGCTATTAAACTCATCATGCAATAGTAAAATATTTTTCTTGTTCTCATCTTTTTCTTTTGCAAGATGTAAAACTTCAGAATGCTTAAACAATAGTATAATGCTATTTCTTCAATATACGGCATGATACTGAAACATTATGTCCAAACTAAATGTGTAGGTCTATGAAAGAAAAAAAAAATCCTGAGAAAAATGCCCCAAAAGAATCTCAGTGAAGCTCAAATATTATCATAAATGGTAGGAGATAAATCCTCCCTATAATTAAATTACCCTTAAAAACAGAACTGTAAAATATTCTAGTAATATCTTGACTAAAGATCTCTTATACGGATATGTTTATACCGACATGAATCACTCCTTTCAAAACTCCTTTCATTTCACTGTGAGATTCAAGTTTCAAAGGAAACACATTATTGCACATTGGTTAACACCACAGGATTGGATTAATCTTTGCTAATTATACTTGTCCTATAACTGGCGGTAGTCACCCCAAACCAATCATGTAGGCTCCATTTTCAGTCAATAGAGAAAGACTGACAGCTCTGGAGTGTTTTCATTATAAAACATATACATTACTATTTTTACACTAGATTACACCTGATTAAAAGACAAGTCAGTAAAAATACAAATTGTAATGTATACAGATAAAATTCATGATCAGGAAATATAAGACTATGGTATGAATCATATAAAATTACTATCGGCCAAGACATAATTCTGGTGGAATAGATGAAAGATAAGGATAAAATTGGATGACAGGAGAACTGTGGTTCCCTGTAATGGCACCCCACCTGCTGTACATTTTACACTACATTAGAGAATTTACTTTGGAGCTACAGAAAGGTTTTAACAATATTTAGTGTTTCTTTTTAAGGCAGTGGGATTGGAAGAATTCCCTGACATCTCAGATCAAAATCTTTTCTTGATCTTTCCCCACCGACTTACTTGATTAAATGTCTATGACAATCTGATGCTGGAATGTTCCTCATATAAAACATAATCTGCAAAATTGCTGCTAAGTATCCCCCTAGTCACTTTTCTATACAAGAAAGGTTTACAAAAGCTAACAACGCTTAAAAGCATGCCTTGCATCAGACTCTAATTGTACTCAGCCACACTAAGCATGATATGCTGTTGTGTTAAATGTTCCTTCTTACTGCTTTCTCTCACTGCTCTTAGCAGGTACTGCAATGAAGAGAAATTAATTTCAATCATTATGTGTGTGTCACATGTTTTGTTGCTTCTGTGTTATAACTATTTTGCAGTTAAATAGAAGACTTCATTCTTCAAGACTGCCACTTAAGGTCTCAGGAGCACCAGGTTCACCAAAATGTGTAAATGGGGGAAAAAACTCACACAGTAATTGAATTCACTGTGAATTTCACTTCTCATGTGGCTACAACTGCATCGTGTTCTCCAGTTTCTGTTTCAATAATCATTGCTCAATTCAGTTGGAGAATAGATATGAAGACACAGGATTCAGAAAAAAAATAAAGATAATGATTCCTTACTTCTATTAGAGTTTAAAATGCGGTCTGCACATATTTTATGTAATAGTGGAGGAAATACGGTTGTTAAAAATTGCTTTCTATTCAGAAAGTCCAGATAAGAAATACACAACTTGAACCTCTTTGTTCACTTCTCAATTGCTTTTTACCAGCTCAGGTTTGTCAGTGATACTCAAGCTGTGTCAGCTAGCAACTTTGTGTCGTAAAAGGTATAATATGCCAAAAGAAATAACCTGGAACCCTCTTGCTTGCAGACAGACCTTCTTCTCACTACAACAGCTATGATTTTCAATCTTTCAGTAATTTCCAACCTATGGTAATAACTAGATCCTTCAAAAGCATTGATGGTAGCAATGGAAATGCATGTCCAGTACCAAATGATTATTATGCTGCTATTAGGTTATTTAAAATGTCAGCTTCTAAGTATTGTGCAACAACTTCAAAGACAATAAAAGTGTGGATTAAAAAGCAAAAAACCAATTCTAAGTCCCAAACCTTCTCAGCTAAGCCAGAGAGAGACATATATTAAAAAATTTTCTCTGCTTCCAGCTAGAGATGCTCATAAAAATATCATATGTTAAACCATTGGAGGTCATCTTCAAATGCTAGGAACAGCAATATTAGAACCTGATGACATCCTCTATGCTTCTCTTGGTGTATATAATATTACAATGTAATTCATCCTTATTATTTCAGTGAGATGAATCTTGCTCTTCTTATTTGAATGTTATAAAAAGAAAAATAACAATTAATTGCATTTGAACAAGTTGTAGCTACTGACAGTGGTATTGCAAAGAAGTTTTTTAGAACTGGAGTATAATGCCATTTTAGCAACAGGTTTCCTCTGAGTTACATGAACACTTGACTTTCATAGCCAGTAATTTTTATAATCTTCAAGCTCTCAATAATGTTTTTTCTTGTTTTGCTGGGTATGAACCCTACAGTTTATTTACACTTTTTGGCTCAGTGAAGGAATGTGACTAGCACAAAGTGACTGCAGAGAGAAAGAATGTAGCATCATTTATTTTTTGGTTACTGAGAAAAATTCCCCCACTTCTTCATATTCTGTATTAACTTTCTTTTCAAAATCAAGGTCGTAAGATTAGTATCAGAACAGGAAGTAGGGTAGCTGTAAATGCCATCTTCAAAACTGACTTCTCTGTCATGATGGTCAAAGATTTTGTTATCTTTGAAATCAGTGTAGTTGCACTAATTCATAAATAAATGCTTCTTTACTTTTGGAGAATGTCCTGGGTGTTAAAAACAATACAATGTATGAGATTCTGCTTGCTAGTATTCCATTAACTCCAAGGGAGAATGTCTCTTTAAAGCTAGAAAGCAAATTCAGAATAAATTCAGTCTAATCAAGTTATCTTTGCACCTTCAAAAGTCAATATCACACCTTCAGCTCACTGGGAAGAAATATTTCACTTTGCTATCAGCTCATCATCAACTGACAATTCATGGAAGGCAAGCAATTCCTGGGGGTTGTTTCACTTCTTTTAATCTCTGGATATTGTGGCAGCCTTATCTGTGAATTTTCCTACATTGCCTAGTTCCTTAAAACCTTGAACATGATTTTAGCATAGATTTTGATTGATATTTTAATTTCCTTTATTAAAATATAATATATAAAAGGAAAGGAATCTTTCAAGCTCCCAACTGACAATGAAATAGTACTTACATTGTCACAGGGAGCTAACTTCCTATTAATACAATTGTATTTGACATTTCCATTAAAAAATCTTCCACTAGTTTTATATTATTATGTCTGTGGCAGCTCACTGTGGGTTCTATGGTTACATACTGATTTTAGATTATCGCTTTACTGCATTTCTTTCAATGTATATATGAGGTCCAATCTAGAAACACATTAATTTGGTTTTGTTCTAAAACATTAGTAAGAAGACGTTTACTGAGTTCAGTTAAACTTTCGCATAATAAGTGTATGTGATGCTCTTAATTTAAAGAAATTTAAAGAATGTCTTGCTTGAAGGAGAATTGAAATTAAGCTCTGGAAGTAACATAAAACACTTTGTGAATTTTGTCAGTTAAATATAGGCTTCTGGACAATGTAATGGAACACCTCTCAAGAGACACCATGAAACTCAGGAAGCCAGACATAAGTGAAACAGGAATATGTAAGGAAAGGCACTAGACTGAGTAGACAAAATCCCAGAACCAGCTAAGCTCAGCTTAAATTCTGAAGAATATGATTTCTGTCATGTTCCCATCATAAGACACTTTTAAGGATACACAGCAGCACAGAAACCCCAGCCTTCAGGCTTTCAAAATCATTAGACCTTTAAACATATATGTATAACAATATAAATTTGATTTTAGTAGCAACATATGATTTAAAGTACTACCTTATAATGCAATTCAGACAATTTAAAGAGTGTTAACAGTAACATCACAAGGTCAGGTAGGTATCTCAATAGCAAAAATTAGTTTTCTTAGAGTATCATTTATACACAAATTATTTATTCAGGTACATGATATATTCTGTCTGGGAGCTTGACCTCTGCATTGCCATCTGCTGATTGTAAATTTTGTGAAAAACACTGCGCCAACCTCAGATTTTTGCTTGTTCAGAAGATTATCCTTTCTACATTATTTAACTACCTGTCATTTGACCTTGTCTTGAAAATCATTGTATGCTTCTCATGTCACTGCATTCACTGTTGACAGCTGGTGTTTATCACCAGACGCTGTGGGGGGAAAATTACTCAGTGTACATCCTAGCCCACTTACAAAAGCATATCAAATAAAAAATAAATAGAAATGAGGAGTCCCTAAATACCAGCAGCTAGCACTTCACCAAATATGGGGAATGCACAATGGTTATATCAGGTTTCATTGTGGAGCTGCTGTCAGCATTCCTACTGCTCAAGAAAACAGCTGCAGTGATACCTGTGGTTTCTAATATCAGAAAGCAGTAGCTTTAAAGTATGTCAAAATGCAGCACGTGAGTCTGCAGTACTGCTATTTTCTATGGCAGGCTAAACCCTAAACAAGGTAGTGACTGATCGCTGTTTGCCCTGCTCTTATAATCATCCATTACTGGCAACTGTCAGAGACAAATTCTGGGCTAGACGGACCTCTACGCTCAGCTGGTATGGCTGCTCCTCTGTTTTGATAAAACACCTGTCAGATGCAGAAAGCAGCATCAGGATGGTGATGCGGGGGACATCATATTTCAAGTGTGAAATACAATCCCAGTCCTGGCCAAGCTTGGTTAGTAAAACTACAGTACATGTTTTCATTTAAAGGCATCAACTCTTGTATCATAGACAAATACAAGAATTTACCCTTTGGTAACTGAAAATACACTCAGTTGCAGCTCGACGTGTTAATCCAGCTGAGTTCCTGCCAATCCTTTTGTACTGATGACATGAGCTGCTGGAATAGCCACATTTCAGTAAAGCTACGATAGATGGTTATATTTAGTTTTCATGTTTATATGTTTAGTTTATTTTGAAAGCTCATTAGTGGTGTGTAGAAGCAGAAGGGCTACACATACAAAGCACTGTTAATGTATTTTTCCTAAATTCTGCTTCCTACACTTGGGAGGTCCCTCTCCTTCATTTGCACTGATCGATGTTGATTAGCTCCTTTAAAAGCCATTTTCCTCATTTTACCTTTCTGTCATCTGAAAGCTGTGAATGGCATATGCATAGGTCCAAAAGGGCCCTATTGATGGAAATGAAAAGCCATCAAGCAACTTTATGTAAAGACAATACCCCTGGCTCATGAAGTAACTGATTATAGATCACCGGATTATTGGAAAGCACCGTGAAGTATTGCAAAAGCTTGACCTAAATGAGTTTAAGACTACTTATATCCTTCCCTGAACATCCAATTGACCACTGCTAGGTAGATCTTTGTTTTGACACACTAAAGCTTTTGACACATTAAAGAGAATGTGAAATTATATTCTCTCCAACAAGGTTTAGTTCTGCTTTCTTGACTCATCTTATTTGTTTATATTACACCTTTATGATTTAGACTTACAAACTATGACAGTGAAGCCTGCCTTGCTTATAAAGAGATATGTGCACTGCATCTACAGAACAACAAAAGACTAATTCTATATCCAACCATAAAATTAATTAGGCTTTATGAAAATGTCTTGGATTATCACACAAATAATTAAGGTGGGATGGACACATATTACTTTGAACACACAAAGCTGCAAAACTGCAAAAGGGTTTGCATTGCACAGCTTTCACCTATCAGTATTAAGGGGCTCAGCCACTGAAACAGGTAATCCTACATATAATAATATTCATGCAGCACCCACTCCTAGTCGGTGAGTTAAACTAGAACAAAGAAGGGATAGAGAAATGACTGATGACTGTTCTTGAACATTAAAGGCTAGTGGGTTCACTCACATGTGACTCTTAATAGATTTTTCAATCTTGTGGATTGTGGGCTTGTGGAAAGTGAACAAGTGGCACAGAACGTAATTCCTGTTGTAGGAAACAAATAATAGTTTTAATTGTTCTTTTAAAGTGTGGTCATCCAAATAGGATGATCTTTAGGATGGTCCTGTGTATTTGGTTCTGTCCTTAAATATGCTAAAAGTAATCCGTAGAAGAGAAAATAGCTATTAATTAAGAAGATTTTGAAAAGATCATTGACAAAAATGTCCCACTGTTTTTTCATTTGCTCACAGCAAAGAAATTTTGGAAACCTGCGTCACTAGCAAAAAATTTGCATTTCATACAATGCTTCAAACGTACTTTTAAAACAGGAAATAACACTTGTATGTTTCCTTGAAATGAATTTAAGTCTTCTCAAATAACATTTTGATTAATTACATGTAAATGAATTCTAAGAAGTCTATAAAGGGATTTCTTCAGTTGTCAAGGTGATTTTTAATTAACATAAAATGGGAGTCTCTTTCCTGGTTTCCATCAGTAATTATGATGCTACTGGAGGAGCTATAGCTCATCTTCATAAGGCTTACTTAATGCTTTAAGTATTTATGTAGCTTAGTCATATATATAAATTAGCAAAATAAATACTACAGCACTTGCCTGTTTTTACATGAGAACTAGTACTATCAATTCACAGCATCTAACTTCAGCTTGGATGGATCATGAGCAACACAATTCTAAAACCATGGTTAGACACAGTAGCAAAGCCATCTGAAAAGTGCAAGTTTGAACAGACAGCTACAGCTTCCTGATGAAACCTTCAAATATCCCAGCTCATCTTCCTACGAAATTTTCAACACAAAATGATTTAATTCAACATAACAAAACACATTTAACATTTGATAATTTTGGTAATGGTATTTTCTTACAAGTATGAATCCAATATTTTTTGTAATGAACACAAGTAATAAAGGCATCTCTAGAAACTGATTTAATTAGATGACAATATTACATACTGCTACAGTCTGACAATCAGCAAAAATCAGTCTTTGTATCTGGACTATAATTTAAAAGCTTAGGCATGTGGGATGAAATTAGCAAATACAAGGGAATGTTCAACTTCTCCAGTGGACCAATATTTCATTCACTTTGTTTCCTGGAGTTTAGATTCTAGTGTCAGCTCCAATTTCAGTGAGCTCTTTTTTCAGTGGCTTCTTCACAGAGGTTTAGATTTAAAGGCCAGAAGGAACTCTTACAGTCATCTGGTCTTTTCATAACACAGGCTATAAAAAAGTCATGCCATAATTCAGGAATTAAGCCCTTCATTTCTTTTAGGGTTATCATATGTGTCTGAGAGAAATGTGGTGGCTTGAATTTAAAGTCATGGAGCAACTACCGTATCATTGAAAACATTTTCCCAATGACTACTTATGAAAGTATAGTGCCTTCATCTAGACTGATCCTTTATCTAGTTTCAGTTTCCATGTACAGGTTATTCTTACTTCTGCTCTATTACAGAGCTGTTTATTGCCAGAAATCATTTATTCATTTGGAGCCTTAGAATGAGCCACCCTTTGCTTTCTACTTGTTAAACTAGAGAACTACTTTAAATTCATAATATGAGAGAGAAATCTGAATTTAACCATTCTTTTAATCCTCTAGTAATTCATCTCCATCAACAGCTTTTAAAGCACCATCATCAGAACTGAACGTAGTCCTTCTGTAATATCACTGATGCTGCATACTAAGTAATACTTCTTCCCTAGTCCCATTTATTGTCCTGGTTACTGGAAATAATTCCCAGTAGTTACAGTCTATTTGTTATCTGTAGCCCTGCACTGGTAACTTATGTTCAACCCTGACCTCAAGATCCTTTTCAGTGTCATTGCACTTGAGGATACATCTAGCAGGTACAACATTCAGTGTTAATTTCAAGGAATATTTTTTTGTATTTCTCTGTACTACAGCAGATAGTCCTCAAATGAAACTGCAGTTTTAAGTGATTGAAGATAACTGACCATTCCATGGTTATTTTTTCTCCTTTTTTTGTATTTTCTCTCTTTTTTTTTTTCTGTTTCATTTTCTTTCAGGTTAGTAAAAGGTATTGAATAATGTAGAGTCACATTTATACACATTGATACGTCATTTTATACTACACCACTATGGTAACCTCTCAGTCATCCAACTTCTCATCAACAATTTATTAATACAAAAAATTGTTGTTGCTTTTTAAAATACAATGCTTTTTTAGGAGGAATGCTATAGCCCTTCTAGTTGTCCACTTCTTGGCAGTAATTTGACAGGACTCTCCTTCCATGCTTTTCCTTTGTCAAAGCAATCTTCACCCTGAAAACCCACCTGCTACTGCAATACCTTCTCCTCCCATGGAGGAATCCACAAGCCACAGTGACCTCAATCCCCCATAAACCTGGGAATGGCACTTCAACACCAAAAAGCACTTGAAGCATTCTTCATCCTTACTGATTCCACATATGAAACCCATCAGAGCAAGACAAGTTTAGTAGCACATCCCCTGCACCCAAGTTCAGGGAAAGAAGATATTTTTCCGACCTGGTGGATTAAGAGATACTTGAGAGACCAGATATAGAAAATCAGATTAAAAATGAATGTAAATAGTTAAGTATATTAGCCTGCAATTAATCTGGTTTACATACCACTAATTTCTTTTTATGGGAACTACCCCTAGACAGTCTGACTTCTGTTTTTTAAAGAACTGGGCAACATTGCGGGCTCTTTGTAACTATCTTCGTTTATTATTTTTGTTCGATTTTTCTATTGGTCATTTTCAAATGGCACTAAGATCTGTTTTGTTACATTCAATCACTTTGTCTAATTAAGGAGAAACTTTGTTTCTTTAAAAAATATATGTTGACACCTTTTACAGTTGTACCATGCCAAATCACTGTACAGCAGCATCTGTAGAGGGGGATCTATGTAGCCATGAAAAACTGACTGCAGGATTATGGTCCAATTCCACTATTTATTTCTTATTTTTTATATTTATTTTCTTCATTTTTTTGTAAACCTCTGATCTCCACATTTTTGGAGACCC
Source organism: Harpia harpyja (assembly GCF_026419915.1). Classification (NCBI taxonomy): domain Eukaryota; kingdom Metazoa; phylum Chordata; class Aves; order Accipitriformes; family Accipitridae; genus Harpia; species Harpia harpyja. The sequence goes on from NC_068943.1 coordinate 7,576,269, forward strand.
TTCCACAAAGGGAAATTAAAGAAGTAATCCTTCTGTCTGTAGGCATAAGTTTTTAGACAATGTGGCCTGCTCTAGGAAATGTTAGGCATCAAACAATAAGATGACAGTCTAACAGAAGATTTTGGTACCTATATATTAGCTGCCATTATGTCTAATTTCCAAAGGAGAATTTTAGGAGCTTTAATTCCTGTTAGTAGACTATTAAGAGCCAAGGAAATCCAAACCAACCAGCATGCTGAAGCTCAACCTGAGCTAGCCTGTAGGAAACACCGTGTACTGGTCATCTCTGCAATCCTTTCTCATCCTTTCCTGTATGGGACTCAAATATCATGCTGTGGGCTTTATACAAAACTGTTTGTTCATTTGCTACCACCAGTCTCCAAATATACCTTTGGCAAATCTTTCAGAGAACTTATTTTTCTTTTAAATGAGTCAGAAAAGGTTATTCCTTTTTATATTTTCTCCTGTGACTTTTTTTAATGTAAAGTACAAAAGTTAATCCTTGCATCAGGCACCACTAAAGGTCCCTTCTTACAGATGCATTCCTTAATTACTGGGTCACAGGTTCATGTTCCTTTTACACTCTTTCTTTAGCTTAACAACACTTGAAGAAATTTTTTAAACAGTGGAAGAACTTTATGAGGAGTGGAAAGTTTCCACGCCCAGAACTACATCCCAGTCAGCTTTTGTTCCCTCCTGAGTACTGCACACCCTCTGACACCCTCGTTCCTGGGTAAGCTTCACTACGTTATATAAAAGGTGCTCCCACAGGTTTTACATCACCAATCACACCTATCTGTGATTGAAACCTATTCTGAGAATTTCTAAAGGCAGGAGGAGTATAGAGTCTCTGGCAAACATTTTGTTTCTCCATCACACATAGAGGTGGACAGCATTTATGGAGCAGATCTAGTTAGATATGGAGGAGATCTGTGCCTATGAAGTTCTACCTCTACACAGGCTGTAAGAAACTTAAGGAGGTTAAAAGTTTCAGGCTAGGGAGGCAGTTGAAAGAAGGCCTTCTGGTCACTGACACTGAGTTTCCTTCAACTTGCTCTATTTGGTCAGTAGCTCTTCCATGTGTCTACGATATCAACAACATCAGAACCTCTCAGGAAGGTAGATCTCAGAAAGACACTCAATAAATCTTCCAAAAACTCATCTTCCTTTGAAATTATGCTAAAGGAGCATAATTTTCTATATTTTTGCGGAGATATTGTCTATATTTTGACTGGAAAAACCCATATCTTTTCATTGATGTATTTATGTATTAAGAAATAGAGAAAACTGAACATAAATAAAAAATATTTTATTGAACTTTTTTTCAAATGCTAGAATATCTGTATGTTACAGTCCATAACAGCAGTAGTTCATTTCAGAACCTAATTTCAAACACAACATTTTATGATGCTTTTGGGAAATTTGAGTAAAGTGTTCTATACATAGAAGGAGAGAAAATAAAATCTTCAATAAATGGACTGTTAATGCCTATTCTTTAAATAGAAAAAAACTGTTTAGAGCTAGGGAGGATGCAGATACTGACCAACATACATTTCTCAAAATTATATTCAGAATCTTTATCTTTGAGTTAAGATGGCACTTAACTGTAAAATACAATACACCAAGGTACATCTAATAAGTAATGTAGTTTTTCTGAAAGGAATGGTGAGAGTTTCCAAATATTATATAATATTTGGGAAAAGAAATGAGATGCCAAGCACAGAAAATTGTGGGATTTTTTTCCTTTTTTCTCCCCCCCCCCCCCTTGTTGCCTCTACAAGAAAACAGGTATTTCAGTGCCCTCACAAGACCTAAAACTCATAGGATTAAAAAAGCTTTGAAAAATCAAACTACATATGATGCCTAGGAAAATACAACAATTTAACAGACAGTGATGTCTGCTGAGGTTTGGAAGTCAAAATTACGACTTCCAAAAATCAGTGTTAGGATGAAAACATAGCAAAATTAAATAGAGAAAACCAAATATTTTTAAAAAATTAAAAGCCCAAAGGGCAGTTCGTATATAAGCACATACATAATTTAAAGCAAAAAAATGGTAATCCAGTTCAGTCAAACCTCTGGAAATAAAAATGGCCTTGTGCTACTCCAGATCTCCCAATTAAGCTGTGAAAGCTGTATGTTCAATGTTATTACACCAGCTAGAGAAAAATGTATTACATATCACCCCCATTTTTATTCCGGGTTGTCATGAACAGAATCTGTCTTACTGAGTGTACTGGTGCATTATCTTTAATCCATTTTTAAACATAAAGACTTTTAAGGTCGTTGTTAATTAGAGAAAGGTCCAAACTCTTCCTAACTTAAGGCTTTGGATGCATCACTGCGGTTAAGCAAATTTACCTGTTTGGATTAATATAAACATTTGAGAATTAGACTAGCTTATCCCACTGGGTTTCCATCATTTAACTAACACTTATTTCTGGGCAGGAAACAAGATAAACTTCTTTCATCCAAATAATAAGCAGTATTGCCAATAAAAACATAATACTGAATGAAACTAAAAGGGGGAATCTGTTAATCTGTTAATTTCTCACAGAATTATAAAACTAGTGAAGGGAGTAAAATAAATGTCAAAGAAGGAATGTCAATAGTAGCATTATAAGGACAGAATCAAGGAGAAAGAAAATGTCAAGGGAATGTTGTACCTAATATACTCCCTTTTAAATTGCTTCACATCTAGAAGTTAGGCAATTCAACAATAGCCTTAAATTATTTGCAAGAAACTTGACTGTGGGGCATTTTGCTCTTCATAAGCTACACACAGATATACATCCAGCACAATTTACAGAGTACCGTTCTGATATAGCTTACTGAATAATATCTATAATGCTACAGACGAGTAACTGTAACCTAGACATTGCCTTCCCCCCTGTAAAGTCACAGAATTCTGTGGAGTCTGTCCTTCCTTCGACGAACTCCATTTGGTTTGTGCTAACGCTTTTTATATTTCCTCATTCCTCAGTGTCACGATTGTCTTTGTAAACTGCAAACCCATTTAGATTGGTCAGTTCTACCCAGCCATGGAGAAGAGGTTTTACCTTGATTTTGCTCTCAGTACTACAGTGAAAATAGACATGTATCTTAGCAAATATTTTCCTGTGCAATCTCATTTTCAATGCTCAGTGGCAAGATTTACTTCATAATATAAATCAAAATTCAAGTATAATAGAAAAGTACTGCTTCAGCTGTGGTTCCAAAGACTTTCTTGCAAATATTCACCCAGCCTAGCACATATCTCTGAATGAATTTCCCATTAGTCCTTGTCATTGCTACTTGTTGAAAAACAAAAATTATCAACTAAAAGATGTGGGCTTATGCAATGGAAGAAACATAGCAAGATTAATGATACACTTATAGCTGTTGTGCCCAAAATGGAAGATCCAATGACCCTCTCAACATCACTCCTTAGAGGTCGTGAGCCAATATACATTTAACAGCAAGAACTTAAAATACAAGAAATACAAGGAAATGTCAGCTGGAAGTCTGTGGCACAAAATTCTGAAGGAGAAGGGAAATTAACATAATATTCTTACCCCAGATATTTCTCATGGTTGATAGACCTATAGATTATTCTCTGAACGACTGCACACTTTTGCTTTGACATATTTACACTTCTGAAAATACAGTTCTACAGTTCCTTTTGGTTTAATGAGGCATATATGGAAACTGGATTTTATCTGACTACACTAAAAGTTGCATTAATTTGCAGAGACAAGTGTCAGGTAGATTTTTCTCTCCATGAATCAAACTATTTGGACCAACTTCAATAGAGGATTGATGAGTGAATTTCCTTCCACATTATTATGCATAAATTAAAAGCAAATGCTTTGTGTTGAATAAACAAAGAATATTGAAAAAATGTAGTGTAGATTTTTTTTCTGAAACTTCAGAAAGATTCTTTAAATATTCACTGCTATGAATACTAAACCATGTAATTGAATATCTTTCTTCAATGGAAAAAATGTGTTTCTTCTTCTCTATGGTCTACTTTTTACCACAGTGGTCAAACTACTGACCAAGTTGATTGCTACAGTCTGTAACTCGAATTAGGGAGAAGGAAGTGACTAGGGTAGCCATGAAAATGTTTACATTAATGTTATACAATTACTGGCAAAGAGTAGGAATCTGTAGAGAAAAGCAACTTCTAAAATGTCCCTTACTGCTCCACAGTGTTTTAAGATGCACTGCTGGTTTCTTCACATACCAGTAAAAGCCAAGACAATAGGTAAAATGATTATACTTCAGTAACTAGATTTTTATAGTTTTTTCAAGTATATGTTCAGCTCCTCAGTAGCGTTATTTGTCATACTCCATTAAGATGCTACCTTTTTCTTAACTGCATGTACAATAAAATAAAATGGACAGTTCTCATTTAAATAAAAACTACCTTGCAAGGAGACATGCTAAGAATGAAACGCCTTTAAAACAAAGTGCTCTCTTAAAACACTTTTTATGAACACCTAGAGACGAAGAAGTCATAAACCACAGTTCCCACAGTCAATCCGAATTTTTTATGATGCATTGTTCAGTAAAAGTAGAAATCTGCAAGAACTTTCAAGTCCATTGTGTTTATCCCCACTCTGCTATATAGTTTGCTTTCATAAATTATTATTTTACCAAAAGAATCAAAATTATTCTTTGACGAGGAATCTTTCTGAATCAGATATATCAGCTTTTCATCAATAAAAAAAAATATTTTGATCTGACCTGTTCAGACACCTTTTTTAGTTGTAAAATACTGAAAAATAAAAAATTCATTCTTTCTGTTTTATAAGTATTATTTTATGTGAACAACAGTTGGCTCAGTTCAGTTAGCAAAAGTACATGGACAGAAGCCTATTTCGTGTTGAAGGGTGTTTAAGCAAAATAAGACTTTTAGCTTTATTAGGAACAAGAATGAACACTAAAACTTTAAGCCATTTTTATCTTGAAACCCAGGAAATTTACTAATATTATCCTGAACTGGCTCAGATACTCAAGGTCTAGCTTCAGCTGCACTGACTCATCATATGTTTCATATCCAAAGGCAAAACTAAGACTTTTGAGTTCTCATGTCCTATAGAAATACGAAGTATTTTACAAGTGATACCATTCCCTTGCTTACTTGCAACATCTAAAACTAAAAAAAAAAAAAAAAAAAAAAAAAAAATCATACCCCCCCCTTCCAACAACAAAAAAACCCCCTATTGCCTTACCTCTAGGATTTCAAAGTAATGTCTCCAGCAGCACCACTGGGACAACAGTAGGTTCTACATTATGAATGTGTTATGGAATGTGAACTGAAGGAATGCTAGCCTTGCCAAAATTAATATACAAGCATATGGCTGCCCAGCCCCCTGGTGTTGCCAGAACACACATAGGAGGAGGCACTGAATTAGTCCCAGACATTGCCAAAAGTCCAGATGAGCCAACATAGACTAGCACATTTACACCTGGATTCAGAGACCATAGCAGTAAATGTCAGGGGTTTGGAATCCTTCCTGAAACCTCATCAGATTTACCCAACGTTACAGTTCTGAAATGAAATGAAAACGTGAAAGGTTCATAAGGTACTGAAGAGCTGTGTTAAATCACATTTGTAACCTTCTTTAATTCTCCACTACACACAAGTTCCTTGAACAGTTACTTTCAAATTTGGAGAAGAAATCCCTTCAATTTTAAAATTCCCTCCTTTATTGAGTAACTATGGTCCTCAGCATGACTAGTTCCATCCAGTAGAACATAATGGGACACTAAAATGAGTGCAGCATGGGAGGTCAGGAACAGGCATGCAGATTTAATGCATGTCTGCATATTACATTCCAGTACAGCATTCAGGAACATCTTGCTACCAGCTACTCCTTATGCTAGATACACAGAGGGAATCACAAGGCTGCCTCAGGTTCTTTTTGGAAATATTGGGTGGCTGTTACCAGCAATTGCCAAAAGAATAGTTTTTCAATACAGTATTGCTGGCTAATCATAGTTAGGATGATTGACACTTCATGTGAATACCCTAAAAAATCAAGATCATACTGATTGCTAATTTGGGGTCTGAAGGAATTTCTTCCCCTCTTTAGGCAAAGAATTGGGCTTTTTTTTTTTTTTCCACCTTCCAAAAGGAAAGATTTGCTGCACTCAAATCTTGCACATCTCATCTAAATAATCTTCTTCCTTTGCTGCACTTCTGATTGCACACTGTTTTCTTCCTCTGTCATGCTGCCTAGTCTCCTGAAGGTTCAAGTGGTTTTATCTAATGTCTTGCACAGGTATTATATTGTCACATATAACTTTATCGATGAATACCTGCATTGCATTTGAGGTCTTGAGATCTACTCAAGGCTCAGATATAGCCAAGACAAAGACCTAAAGGCCAGATTAGATATTTTATTGTGTTGTCTGGGCTTAAGCTCTGTGATACTTTAGTAGATAAACTGTGCTGTAACCACAGTGTTACCACCTCTCTTTTTACTCAAAGTTACACGCCTGCTGTTAGCAGCACATCTCTACTCCGTACTAGAGACAACTCTCTTGCCTCACAGTTGCAGTGACTTTTGGGATTTGTGGCACTTTGCTAAGCTGACAGAAGCAGACCTATTGTAGGAGACAGTTAAGCAGCCCTTAAATAATGTTAATATGTTGCCTTGTTAATGAAAGACATAACAGTTGATTTAAAAGTGGATTTGCAACATAATAGTTACTCTTTTTTTTTTTTTTTTTTTTAATTTTGATGTACTATTTCCTCCAGGTATCTTAGGCCTGTTGGTTACTTTCCCCCTTTATAATATTCCTTGAATCAAGAGTACAGAAGATGTAACTCAAGTGTGACAAAGATTTGAAAATTATTTGATATATTTAATAATACTCTGAATTAAATTCTGAGTCTGTTTGATTGTATTGTGACTTACATTTCAACATATAGGGTATATAGTTCAGCACACAGAGTAAAAAAATAAATGCATTAACAAATTCCCTGCTTACATATAGTAAAACAAATACAAATTGGGTTTAAAGGGAGTGGGAAGAGACTGAATGGAGTACAACTTCCTCCTCCCATAAAACAACCCAAACAAAATGCTTATGAATCTATATTTACCTCCTGCATTAAGGGGAGAGAGAGAGACGGTTTCTATGATTAAAAAGTGAAAAAAAAAAAATCCCAGAATGATTGGATAGTACCAAATATTATGTAAAATAAAATGTGTAGTGTTCCAAGACTTATAAATAGTAACAGAAACATTCTAACATATCCCATAATCAGGAGTCAAAGATCACGGCTTCACAGTGAGAATTTAGTCTACCAGGTGTTTGAGCAGGATTAACACAATGAAGTATCTGATTTTGGTTGACAAGAGGTGTGAAATACATGGGGACAACACAACCTGTAGGATCACCAGTAGTTTTAAAATTACTTAAGAATTTTTAATACTGCTTTGAGTACTTATAAACCATTTCTTTGAAAGGGGAAGTATGAAAGAATGAAAAATAAAGGATGATTTCTGAACAATGCATCACCTTTCAACTGTTTCTTTTAAGAGCATCACATCAAGGTAAAGGCACAGGTTTTTTTTCTATATGGTATAATGGACCATATATTGGCAGTGAGCCAGTCTTTATGTTGATACTCTGCTGCATCTGAGAACTGATGACATTCGGAAGAATGATAAAACTATGATAAAAAAGTGTGGTGCTTCAGAGATCTAAACTGCATTCTAATTCAATGTATGTTCATTGGCTGTCCAAGATGAATGAACTTTAATTGTGATGGTGATGAAAGAACACTGCTGTATATGATGACTGGGCAGCTGCATGCCATTACAGCCTTAGGAATACTTTTACGCCCCCTCCCAGATACACACTATTCTTGTTACCAAAACAGGATGACATTGCCACGATGACATGGAATTCAGAACATAGCTTTCACCCTATCTTAATTTTCTCTCCCCGCACTTTCTTAGATGCTTTAATCAATGACCATATTGCTAAGCCTAAGGTAACAGAACAGTCATGAAAATGTTGACATTGTTATTATCTCTTTATTTCAGAATTTGTGATTACACAAAGATATGAAATTCCACCTTTTTTATTTTTTCTTCACCACCCCTACTTCCTGTGTCTACTAGGATGGAGTCTGGCAACCTTACATCCCTATTTTTCATAATGATTAAATATTCATACAAAATATGCCAAATCTATATGGTATATCCCCAGAATACACATAAGTTATCAGATGAGACAAATTTATCCTTGATCTTATCTCCTCTGATTTTCCTCAATCCACAGATTTGCGTAGTATTATGTGATAATATTAGGAAAGTTTTAATAGCAAGCTTCTCATATTATATATATTATCAGCCTTCACATGTTACAATATAGTGTGTGATTTAACTGACAGATCCTCTATTTTGAAGTAAAATGAATGAATATATACATTCAAGCTGCATAGAAAGTAGCTACTACTCAACATAATTTATAATAGTAATAATCTGACAGTTTAAATCATATCTCTTAATTTCCTTGTTGGGGGTGTTTATGACATCTCAGAGGTCCAATATTTATAGCTAGTCTTCTGCCCCATTAGTGATATGCTAATTCATTAGAGATTTTTTTTAATTAAATGTGCAGACTGAATTTTTATTTATTTAGAAAGAGGCTTTTAATTACCATTAAGTGCATTCTCACTTTTAAGTAAGCTCAAATCTTTAAGCCCATACTGTTGACCAACTGAAAAAGTAAGAGACTGACCGAGATCTTCAATGCTCCGTGGCTTTCCAAAATGACTGCTGACTCCTCAAATACTGTAACATTTTCATTGCAGGATTTCATAAAAGGAATGATTGCATCTGGTGGCTATCCTAACAGCCACTGAGTTGCAAAAGTAATCTAAAAAAGGCTGTGTTATTTATTGGAATTACCACTGAGCTGATGCCACGTGTGGTGAGGACATGCAGCAGGGGAGCTTGCACCCGTGGATGGGAGCTGCAATGGGTGGACACAGGCTGTTCAGGGAACACCAGCTGGGAAAGCGAGGAGGAGAGGTGAGCTCTGTGCAAAGGAGTGCACTGAACGCCTAGAGCTTGGCCTTGGGACTGGTGATGAGCCAGTTCAGAGCTTCCAGGTAAGGATCAGAGGACGGAGTGACACAGCTGACGCCGTGGTATGCTTCTGCTACAGACCACCTGGCTGAGCAGAGGAAACAGATGAAGCTTTCTTCAGAAAGCTGGAGGAATCCTCATAATAACAGGCCCCCGTTACTTATGGTACATAACAACTCTCATATTTGCTGGAAGGGTGAAAAGCGGTGAATGGAATAGAATAGAATAGAACAGAATAGAACAGAATAGTTCTGCACATTAAGTAAACCCTTGAGACTCCTGAAGTGTGCTGATGACAATTTCCTGACACAGGTGAGGGACAACCTGATTAGGGAAGATGGTCTATTGGAATTGCTAGCCAAAAGGATGCAAGAAATGTTTGGAGATGGGGAGGTCGAGGGTAGCCTTGATTGCAGTAACCATGAGATTGTGGAGCTTAAAATGTTCACAGGAGTGACCAAGACAAATAATTATAATACTGAACTTTGAAAGAATTTCTCTTGCTCAGGGATCAGAGCAAGGGCTGGTTCATCTTTGAGGACAACCTCCTCAGAGCATGAGAATGTTCCCTTCCAATGTGCAGAAAGTCAAGCAAGCAAGGCAGAAGGCCAGCAGAGATGGACAGGGAACACCTGAATAAGTTCAAACGCAAAAACAAAGCGCAGGGAAGGTAGAAGCAGGGTTAGGCTACCCAGGAAGAATACAAGGGTGCTGCCCAAGCATGAAAGTATGCTGTTAGGAAAGGCAGAGCTCAGCTGGAGTTGAAACAAACTAAGGAGGTGAAGGGCAACAAGTAGAGTTTCTGTATGTATATTGGCAGCTAAGGGAAGTGGTGGTCCACAGCTCAGTGAAGCAGGAAAACTAGTGACAAAAGATTTGGAAAAGGTCAAGGTACTCAATGACTTATTTTTCTCAGTTTCCATTGGCCAGGTTTGCTCTCAGGTGTCCCATTCTGTGGGAGTGAAGCAGTACCCACAGGGCAGAAAGTGCCACACTTAGCTTCCAAAAGAGCAGTGAGGATCAGGGAAACTACAGGCTAGTGAGCACCATTCAGTATTTGGGAAGGTTATGGATCAAATCCTCCTGGAAGCCATTTCCAAGTACATGAAGGACAAGAAGGTGTCTGGGAACAGCCAGCTCGGGATCACCAAGGGCGGGTTGTGTCTGACCAACCTGACTGTGTTCCACAGTGAGAGGACTGGCTATGGCTGGGAGCTCAGCTATTAATTTAAAATTATTTATTATAACTCCCTGCATAAATGTAAAATGAGAATAGAGGCAACTGCCTGGATACTCTGCAGAAGTGTGAGAAATCGGAGTTGTGGTAGAGAAAAAAAGATATGCGGGTATATAGAAATAAAGGACCAGATTAGCCAATGTTATATGGGCAAAAGTGCCTCTAATCAGTAAGGTACATTTCCTTAAAGAAATTGTAATTGAACTTCAAAGTCCTTAATATTTTTATACTTTGGATTCCTTATGTCGCATTATCCATAGCAGCTGGTACATAGATGATGCATAGTCTACTGCAGCTACTTGTTACTCCACTGCCTGAAGCTGAAGCAGTTTGTGGCACTGATTGGAAAAAATGCTGATGATCCTAATTCATTACCAACACAGTTATAGCTGATCAGATGGCAGATTGTTTTCTAAAACGTTAGAAATATGCAGATTTCTATTAATCTGGGGTACACACACCCCTTTGCGGGCAGAATGTCATGGTTACATATTTAAGCATTCAGAAGTTTTTCAGAAAAATTGCCTATGCATATGCAACTTTATAGCCTCTTTGACACATCCGTCATAATATTTTAGTTACATGACTCATTATATTTCTTCCCCAAAGCTTCTAGTTGTGTTTATTGTTATTTGAGATGGTATTTTTTGTTGGTTTCCTTATTCAGTGTTTGACCCCATACTTCACCTAGCACACATTATTCAAATCTTGTATTGAAAGCAAAATTATTTTCTTCATCACCATTTCCATGGTGGTTTTGCTATAGTGAATGAATGCCTCATAAATACAAATTCCTAAGATTCAATCTATTACAGCCATTTTTCAGTTTGAAAATTAAACACGGTTGTACTAAGATGCCCACTACTTTTGGGTATGCAGTTTTGATCACTTGAGACCTGACTTCTTCATACAGTAATTTATAACATTGTCCTCATTCAGAGCAGTCTTAATTGATTTTATTTACAATTGGAAACACAACAGTTCTGCAATTCTGACCCCACATTTTTCATGGCGCATCTGGAAAGTAAGAAACATAGTTCCAAGAATATTTCATGCACTAGATGAAACATAAATCTTTGAAATTCAGGTGTAGATTCCAGGAATTTCCTTTTCCTTCCCTCCAGACTCTGCCATGCTTTACAGCTTTGTCTCTCTCTTTCCCCTAGGAGATAACTGGTCTGTCACCTCTCACTTTCTCCTCTTGTTGCTCTCTGCTCCATAGGCTACCTCTTTCTACCAGAGATGGTCTAACTGATAGATATCTAAGCAGTTGTTCTCAACAGGGGTATTCAACTCTAAAATCTGCTTCTTCAATTTAAGAATGGAAAAAGGGCATAGGTTCCTGAAACCTTGTCTCATTTTTCCACTTATAAAGATACTACTTTTAACATGGCTGCATTAATGATGGTATCATCCTGTTTCACAGCCATCAGTTCCATCTCTGGTGTTACACATCTTTAAACCAGAAACAAATGAATCAGGCATCCTACAGACAGCATTTTCTTTCAATTCAGCCTGAGAGAATGAGGCATTGGGTTAAGGCTTCTGTTAAAAATATGTGACCATAAAAGCAAAGACTATATTATCATTCATGTGTGCAGACCTTAATTTTAGTATTCCCTAATGTTAGGTATTCCAAGTTCTAATTCTAAGTAAAAAATCAGTACTGTCCCCTACTACAGTTTTTTTAAAAGTGTTTGCATATTTACATGTAAATCACATATATGTCACAAAGTATATGTACACCTATACTCTCATTTATATATTTATATTGGCTAGCTCTGAACATAAGCAAATCTCACTGAATCATCTGGAAGTATATTTAAAAAGATATTTTAGTATTGTCATTCCCATTGGTTAGTATGAAGCATATTGTCTTTTGAATGAATATTAGTACATAAATAGCAAGTGGATGAAGCTAGAAGGAAAGTCAAAATACACTGATTGGTAGAAACAGGGAACTGCTGTGTCAAAGAAAATAACCAAAGTTCCTACTTGTCCAAAGTTCTTCTATTCCTGCTGAATAACAACTAACTAGACCAGCTGACAGCCAACCTCCTGCAAACTCTCACCTGAATTCATATGTTATTTACCCCCCCCATCCCCACCCCCCCACATACTTGTAGTTCTGCTGTATATGTACCTGTTTGGACTTCTTAGACTTCTGAAGGTACACAGGCCTGGTAGATTTAAATTTCTATATTTCTCATTTAGTCATATGCAGATCCTTCTTTCTTCTCCATAACCGTGCATCTACTTCTCCCACCGGTGTCCCAGCCACTGTTGGTGGGCAGGATAAGCTGCTGCCCAAGCCAAGAGCCTTCTAATCCCAGGTGCCATGGGAAATCCCCTCTCCCACCACAGCACAGGTTGCTAACGTGACTGCTGATTGACCGATGTAATTCTTATTTTATGTCAGAATAAATACACCAGAGCTTGAGTAAAAGGGAAAGAGGAAAAAACAATAACTAACATTAAGATATGACAAAGGTTGAAGAGGAGGAGATTTTCTTCATTAAATGTTTCCCTCTTCTGTCCTGCAATACTCACATAAATATCATTTGCAGTGCTCAAGTTTAGCAGAAATCTGAGCCCTGATGAACCCCGTGACTCCAAGTGTGTTTAGTTGCTGATATTTATCAAGTGGGATAGCATCCAGGGGTGAAAGGGCTGTAAACACCATTGTATTACTTAGTATACATGTGATAGTGATGGTTGATGAGGCTGGGAAAGATTAAGCTGCTCTGTGAAATGTGAGCAAGCCAGAGGAGGAGGAGGAGGAGGAGGAGGAGGAAGCTAAATAAGAGCACGTAAATCCTAGTTAGGCAAAGCAAGAGTGTATTGTCTGAGATTTGCATAGATGTCTGCAAGCAGCTTGTGTCCCTTAGGCATTCTGGTGGTAAAACTCTGGTTTGAGGAGCCAGAAGTTGACTGAAATTAGCTTGATAGGAAAAAAAGCTTGTTCCCATACTTGCAGATCAGTATGAACACATGACAAACAACGAGGAAAAAAAAAAAAGGATAATAGGGTAATCTTTAGGCATAGGAAGCCTGTCAACTGTCAAGCTAAGAAATACTTCTGGATATATTGCAACTGTTGCATATTTTAAGTTATCCTATATTTCGAGACAATGATACTAGATGACCAGTCAATCTTTTGAATTTCCCTCATCTCGGAAACCAGGCAAAGTCAGTGATTTACTGAAACTGAACGTATTTTAAGAACCAACCCAAAACGTGGTATGTGATTTCCTCTGGTGAATGCTAACTATTACATCATAAATTAAATCCTAGATGTTCTCAGTACTAAAATCACAGGTGTCAAGGGCTTTCTTCACAGTAGACACCATGTGCTTGACAGGCTAAAAACTCATTAAAAATCTCCAGCATACCTGTGTTCCTTAAATGTGGACTTGAAAGTCAGGACAGTGTCAGTTTGCTGAATTTGGATCACAGGGTAACTCTACAGTCAGAGCTATAGCTGCTAAAGATTAAATCCAGTTGATAATGAGGACATTTCAAATAACAGTCTGATGCATACATGCCTAGATGGAGAACTAGTGACATGTGATAAAAGGTAGTCAGAAAGCCACAGCATACTGGACCACTATTGTGGAAGTATTTGTAAGGGGAAGAAAAGGCCACTTTTAGGTCTACAAGAAATTTTATAGAAAGCTAGTAAAGAGATTTTTTGAACAGGTGTAATGTAATGACACAGACTGGAATCAGACAGGATTTAAGCTGCTCCATTTAGTATTAACTGAGTCTCAATATGGCAATATTTTGAAGGTGGGAAAATGAAACTTAAGATTCAGCAAGCACCAGATCCTCAGAAATAGATTGGAAACCACTGCATTCAGAGGGACTTTTTCAGACCTAATACATGGAAATGGTATTTTGAGAGGATATTGAAAGTTATTGCCTGGGAGGGAACAAAGTTACTGCATGTGAAATGAACAAAAAGCTGTTTGAAGCAGAGCAATGATTTGCCACAACTATTTCATGTCTGGAACCAGGCCACAGGTAGGCAAGACAATCAACTAGAATGAAACAGGGTCTTACTAGCTGGAATAGAATAATTCTCCGTATTCATCATTTACAATGAGAAAACCCGGCTCACTTGCATAGCAGACAGATTTTGTCATAGCTCAGCATCAGAGATAGAAAAATAGAAGGCTGAGAATTCACCCATCCACTTTCTTGCAGAGGCACGTGTTCCAATACAGGTTCTGGAATTCAGATTGGTACTTGATGACAACAGCCTCTGCGACAGATGAGCTAAAGCTGACCTTAATATCGGCTCAGCTTCATGTCAGCTTTAGCTGAAGTTGCTGGATTCAGCCACTGAGTGAAATGTGATATATAGAAATTCAGACTAAATGGTCTAACAGGGCCTTCTGCTTGAAATGATGGGACAAATTAGTTAGCCCTAGTTCAGGCATCTCCAGATTGGGCATTTAAGTCTCAACTAGTCATTCTAGGCTGCCTTTACAATCCACGACGGGAAATTAATCTCATGCTAAGAAAGGCATCTAAGAAGAGTAAGATGAATTACTCTCTAGAATGCTTATCTCTGCTGACTTTAAAAGAAGCCTAGGGAACTGGCTGAGATTTACACATCTATGCCTTGGTTGTGTCAAGGCTGGGCAGATTAATCTCTCTTTTCAAGTTTGGGTGGTGTTTGTTCCTCCCCCCTCCCTAAGGTTGTGTTTAGAAGTGTTTCCATTTTTTTGCTAGTGAATCCTATACATCCTTAGAGAAGTTAAAAATAAGTGAAAAGCCCATTCATGTTTCCCGTTCTTTCTAAATACACTGGTTTGCTGTACCTTTCTTTCCATCATTACAGTATATATAAATTGTAATTATATTATGTAATTCCAGTAGCTGAGAGAGTACTATTGTCACACATGAATATGCCAAAAGAATAAACCACAACAATGAAAAGTTGAGAGCTCAATATAAGAAATGCAAAAAAGAAGAAGGTTTGAGAGAGAAACCTTCTTTGACAGCTGGAAGTCATCTAGCTTTGATGAGCCTGGAACTCTTAATGGGAAGGTAGAATCATTTCTGGTTTACATGGTGTCAGCAATACCTGAATAGGAAACTTCATATTGAGGGAAATCTCCAGATACCTCCATACAGTTTGAAATTATTCATTTTTCTTCTTCTCTTTTTCTTGTTTTTAATTATTTGTTAATTATTTTTCATATATGCTTGATATTGTTATACTAACTCATACAGAGGTGGATTTAACTGGGATGTCTTTCATCCAGAAAACCACCAAACAGCCTGCAAATGAATACATATTACATATTAACAAGTAATATGCCTCTGCCTACATTAGAAATTAAATAATTCTAAGGAAGAAAGGTTTGCAATAGCATCTTGTTTGGTCCAGTTTTTGCAAATCTAATAACAAAACAGACTCACAAAGGAAAACACTGCCCCAGCAATGGCTTGATTACACAAAACCTCTCTGCTCACTGCTGTCACTCGTCTGTCAGTCAACAGGCTCCATTGCTCAATGGATGAGTTTGATATGGGTTTCAGTGTGCCTTGTCACGTTCTGTAACCTTGCACAATTCTGGTACAAGTCACATTGTTGGAAGGACTAACTACAAGTATGTTTTGCTTTTTGATACAAATAAGGCACATCTCTTGCATCAAAACCTAAAAAACTTCTTTTTACAAGACATGATCATCACTGGACATTGATGCACTTAACACTGATCTAATTATCTAAAGATTATGTTACAGTAAGAATAGCAATAATATAATTATAGCATAACTGTGCATGAACGTGTAACAGGGGACTGCAGAATTACTGGATAAATAACCAAAACCAAGATTCAAATACAAGATCTCAGCATTCTTCCAGAAGTGCTATGGGTAATGAATACAAAGAAGGGATCTGTTCAGATAAAGAATGGGTACGTACCACTTTTTAAACCTAAATAGACTGTAGACAATTTTTCCATGGTAACCAACTAATGTAACTTTAATAGTTCTAACAGATGGAGGATTATTAACTTGTTAAAAATAGGGACCCTAAATTAAAGTCAGTCTCATAATCAAAACTGATAAAAAGAAACTTCTTTTTAAGTAAGAAAATCAAGTTGGCAAAACATAAAGCAAGAGAGCAGATACAAAAGGTGATACTTTGGAAAAGTGCCCCTTCAGCCACCATCCTGTCTCATCTTCTGAGGTCTCCCTGGAAGCCAATTGTGTAAGTAACATAGATTCTGATTGTCTGGACTGCTTTTCTATTATTTGTTAGTTCATAATTATTTTAAATCTTAGACAGTCCTTGATATAACGTTAAGTTATGCAATCAGAACCTAGTCTGGAGACCAAAAATCTGTACCTGTTCCCTAAACAAAATCTTATCCTGAACCTACCTGAGCTTATTTTTTCTGCATCTGCAGCCCTAACCAGGTAGGGCTGCTTCCCCCTTATTTACTGATCCCTAAAAAGAGGCAAACTAACCTGTTAGAGTGAGTTTCTTTAAAAAAATACTGAAGTTTCAGCCTGTAACCAGATCAACTTGCATACCTCCTTATTCACGCACCCAGACCATTTATTATTAATGGACTTTGTGGAAATTATGATGGAAAAACAACTTTATAAATGGAAAAAATTACTCAAGTGTAGAAAAATTTCTCTGATATTTTTATACAACAGATCACTTATTTGTTTATCCAAAGAATTACCACTACATGCAAAAAAATCAGATTATTACTGAATATGTTCTGAAATGTTACATAATAAGCTGCATTTTGGACTCATTTTTATTACAAAATGGGAAATACAACATGCCAAAGTCCAACAACACACATCACAAGCTTCGCAGTTGTAGAAGTCTTTTTATTGTGTGTATTAATGACATAAGCTGAGTAATATTTAACAACATTTCAGTTTAAATATTTTAAAGACTCAGAATTGTTTTCAGTATTGCCACATTCCATATACTAAGTAAGTTAACTTTTTTACTGTACAAATAAAATACTGCGTTTGTGTGATTACTACACAGCACTTGCAGGAGCTAAAAGTCAGTACTTTAAAGTTGTGGTTTTATTTTACAGGAACTTAATATATTAGTATGTGTGGGTGACTGTCAGACTTTATGGCACTTTATTAAATTCAAGAAAGACGAGAGAAAGAGAGATTCTGAAATGTAAATTTGACAACTCATTGAATATTACCACTACTGCTTTGATTTTTCAAAGTATGTGTCTTGTTGCAAATGTAAAACCTTCAAGAAAATTTGAAAAGCACTAAAGAGAATGCTGTATGCTTTTGACATTTGTGTTCTCCACGGTCTAGTCTAAAGATACCACCCTACACCTTATTGTTGTCTGTTTAAATCTTTCATAAAAGACTAACTCGCAGTGTCAAGGCCACTGGCTAACATCCATTTCGACACTGATGAAATTACCTGGAGTGATGCAGAGTCTCCCAAGGCACACTCTGTCACAAGTAATGAAATATGAAGGGACCAAAAAAAAATTTCTGGCTCTGCATAACAGAGCAGAGGAAGAAAAAGGTAAAATGAAAAAAAGAAAATAAAAAAAAAGAAGAAAACACTTTGAAAAGTATGAGTGAAGACAAATTTGCCTCCAAAGTAATCTTCAAATTCCACAGAAGCAAGACAGATTTGCCAACAGTCATGGACTGGAACAGTATGCAAACAGCATTTCAGCATTACAGTCATGGTATAATATTCTAGAAAGGCAGAGCAATAGATGATAAATGATTCTTGCTGAGTTAAAGAAGGAAAAGAATAATGTTCAAGACCACTTCTCCTTGCCAATACCTGAGTAAGTCCATCTGGCTTTCTCAAATCTCTCTACCAGGGTAGTCTTCCCTTATAATCAAGCTGAGTATGCCAACAGCCATTACACTTGCAAAAATGATAGATAACTGATTGTTCTAATTTCGTTACACAGGGGGTCATAATTGCATACGAGTCAGATGGGAATTACGCTGAAGTCAACGGGCTTCCAGTAACTCCAGAGGACTTTGGATCAAGCCGTATGAACTAGCAACCTCGGGAGTCCTGAAGACACAGTCTCAGGAATGTCTCAGTTATTAAGGAACTTAAGGGACTTTCCTAGCTAGGAAAGTTGTATGCATATAAAACAAGATATGGATATAATCTGTTACAATGATACTGGCATAATCTCAATGCTATGGACAAGTCTGTTCCAGTATAAAAATCTCTTTCGTTTTTAATGCAGTTCATGAGGCAAGAATGCAATGTTAAACCTGCCCTTGTACTAGAATATACAAGGAGGAAAGAAAGGTGTGTACCTGTCCAATTAGCTAAGCTTTCCTGGGACAAGAATGACTAAATCGGTGCTGTTGACATTCAGTTCAACTGAAAATTTTACCCAGCCACCACAGATATATATAAAAATGCAGTGAACAAACTCAAAAATGTAAGGTACTTTCTTATGCAGTCCTCCCTTTTCCCTAGCCATTTATCTATCGCATTTAAAGGATTATTATTATTATCATTATCATTTCAAAGGCCTGTATCAGGCCTTTATCACCACTTTAATCCTTTACAGAGGTCCAGTGCCTGAAGTATCCTGGTTGCTACCTACTGAGTGTGCATCTCACTGTAACCTCCTAGAGCTAGCGTTGCAGCTCCTCAGTCATTTGGTTACTTTTGAACATTGCACTGGCTCTCTTTATTTCCAGCACCTTCACCATAGTAATTTGTCATATTGAAATATTAATTTTGGTCATTTTATGGTTCAAATGTGTGGTGGTTTTTTTTTTTCCATTTTTTTTAATAATTAAACTACTTATCATGCTTTTGGTACTAATATATTCATTCATTTCCTTAAATCCTTTAAAACAATTGTGGCCAGTTGGAAACATGACGGCAAGTGCGAAGCGGAGCAAGTCTTCAGCTGCTGATACAGTGTAATTCAGACACATACTAAATACAGTGTGAGACTACTGAAAAATCAGTTTCACTCTTTTTACTTATAATCCTTACAGGAAACAGATTTTATGCTATCACTTCACAAAGCAGAACTAATCAACAATATTCAGAGGGACTAATGTAACAGGCTTAAAAGCAAACTTTTGTCTATGGTTTTAGTTGGAAATATTATTCCCAGCATAAGAAATATGAATCAGGATGGAAAAATACAGTTAAATTAAATAATAAGTCATGAGCCATGTATTTATGCCTAACGATTACAGATTTTGGACACTACCAATGCATCACTGTGAATTAAAAAAAAAAAAATTAAGCATCTGAGAAGCCCCCTCCCATCCTAATATTTCTTTATCTGTACCACTTACACAAAATCTAGGTAGAAAATTGAAGATAATTTCTGGGGCCTTTATATGTATTGGGCTATATGAATATACCCATTGCATTACTGGTGCTTCAAAGAGCTCTGCTTATTCCAGTGGTTTATCAAATAACCAGTGACTCACAGTATTACCCACAAAGTATGATTTTGCCCAGCATCATTATCAGAGATATATCAGTACACCAGAACATATTTTTTCTCCCTATTTAAAAACTTTCAGTATTTCACGCAAAGGGTATTTCATTTTTTAATGTAAGTAAGTAAGTGATGTTGATTTCTACCAAATGATAAAATATAAGCAAATTTAGAACATGAAAGAAGAATTTCATACTGCATTTCTATATATTAATTTCTAAAGAAACTTTGGTAAATTAATGATGACCGAGATGTTATGTTTTGAAGAGGACCGATCATTTTAAATGCCTTCATTTTAAGGTGCTCCATGTTAAGTATGTCTCATGAGGTCTTTCTTCAGCATTAGTAGGGTGTTTGAAAGTTTCTTAAATTCAATGCCCAGCTGAATGCCTGTAAGCCTCTCTTGGAGTATTATGCACGTATAGCACTGACAACCACCCAGACAAAACAAAGAAAAAGTGACACACAATTAGGTTCTCAAACATAAGAAACATTCGATTTGAGGAGAATGCTACCTTAATAACTGAAAGATGACCTCCACTCAGTAGTCCTCTGGCAAAACAGGATCATGTCTTAGAATGGACCTGAATTATACACGAATTCTACATATCCTTATTACACTACCGACCCCTGCCACGAAAACCACCTTCCAACCTTGCTTAACTGAGCATTTTTAGTGTTACATATCATTCTACTCTGAAATCTATTTTGTAAAAAAGTAATTAACCTGTTGCAATCTGTACAGAAAAGAAGATCATATATTGGACGAAAATTTCCTGGCACTCTGCTTTTTCCTAGCCAGACAGCATCTTCTAACTTCACCTAACACTATTAGAGGAAGAATTCCCCCAAATTAGCAAACATCAGTGACATGAGACCATTACAGAGTAAAACCTTTCAATTTATCTCATAAGCTACCATGGTTAATTAGTTGGACAACTGAGTCATCAAAAGCTACATGCCCTATAGCCATTCATCCCAGGCTGTAATACTTTTCAGTCACTGCACAGAATGTCCTTGTAGAAGCCATACAGTTGAAACCAAATAAGCGCTCCATCTGAAAAAGAAAAGCCAATTGGCAGAGGACAGAAACATCCAGTCGTTGGAGGAAACCATTTTTCACACAACAGTCTCTCTATCACTGTTCTCTCTGTCCTGAGCCTCAAGTGAGACCTATAAAACACCTTCAACATATGAGCCTGGAAACTAAAATCCATTATTATACCGGACAGTAAAAGTTATGGACTGAATAAAGATATTGCACGTTCCATTTTTCCCAGTGACACCCTGCCAACTACCCCTGAACGTTTCATAGGCATTCACCACCTGCTTCTGTCAGCTCCATGCAGAATAATGATCTTCCCACCTCTGCTTTATTAACATCCCCTTCTTTCACCAACTGCCAACCACCCTTTTCTCTCAAATAGCTTTACGGGTTAGCAGAATGAAACTAAACACAACTGTTTCTGACCGGTAGCTAATTTTTCACTTTTCTCCTTCTGGTCCACATCTAAATGACATGTTTTAGTGCCCTGTTTCTCTTCCACTCACTCAGTTGATCTAAGAAACGACACTAATTTTCTTTTTTTTCTGATTTGTAAATTGTGATGATATATGGACATGCACAACCTCACAGAATCTTCCTGGATTGATTTAATAATATAAGGTATAACTCTGCAGTTAGCTCTGTGCAGAGTAAAAAGTAAATGGGAGTTGAAGATATGACATGAAGTATCATGCAGGAAGTACAGAACTATCTAATTTTCAGTATTTCGATGTACCAAAAATCATCTCCTTTGCAAAATTTATAGGCATTATGCCTAACTATGTTTATATTGATTAGCCTGGACTCAGGTGCAAATACAGAAAAATACTTGAAACAAAATGCTTCCATTTTCTTTTTTTTGATTGAGGGCCTTGATTTGAAAAAACATACTGAAATCACTGGGAGTTGTGGATACTTGGCAACTCTGAGAATCAAGTCCTTCATTATTTATTACAGTTGGTAGTCATCTTCAGAGCCATTTAACTATGTTTTGAAAGTGACATATCAGATGAGAACAAATAAAATGCCTGAATCCCCATTATAAAAAAAAAATGAAAAAAGTTGTAGCACCAGCTGTCTCCAGACAAAGTCAGATACAAAGTAATAACTTTCTCTTTGCAGCACCTGTATTCAATTTCTAAGGTACATCTGTCATTTTATTTTAACAAACTCTAACAAGATCAGTTCACAGCCATCTGTGTCTCTCTACTTTGCAAGCAATTCAGGTTGCGTTGCTTTAAAAAATACCATTCAAAGCAAAGCAAAACAAAGCTAAGCAAAACAATTGCAAAAGATTAGAGATGACATTTTGAAGTTCATTACAGCTTACAATAGATATCCCCATGTGCTTATAACTGTAAGACCCATGCATTCAAGTGTAGGTTAGTTATGAAACAACGCAAAGCTTGCAGAGGACCACCAGTCCCTCTTCAGCAGCAGCTCTACTGTGTTGCCACAGAGTTAAACCTACTAGAACAGGTTACAAGTTTTTGACATCTCATGGTGCTCACATACTCTTTTCTTTAGTCATTGCCTACTATGAAAGAGATTGAGAAGGTTAAGTATAATCAACGCTTATACTTTCTGAGAACCCATGTAATGGAAAGCTAGCGGACGGAAGAATCAGTCTTTCCATAGCAATGTAGCAGAAGTCTCCAAACAATGAGACTACAGCCATAGGTAACTGGGCTATAGGTTGTTCCTAAGCAGTATAGGTAAAGAAAAAGCACAACATGCACATGTCGCAAAGTTGCTTTAGGCAAGGTTTTCTAAATTCCCACTTAAGAATAAAGGGTCTCAAAGAATGTGTATCAAAACATAATTATTTAACTAAAAATAAATGAGTAAGGATAACCCTCTGACTCTCACTGGATATAGTCTTCCTGCCTTGCATAAATAAAAGTCTGCTTTGATCCAAGTCCTTCACACATGGTATCAAATCACATCGCCCAGAAGAGCAGCAGTTTGGAAATACAATAATGTGTGGCGTTAGAAGCAGAATTTCTGATGCAGAAATTAGGACCAAGGGAGAGAGAGCACATTAATTCAGTATTAAATGGAGCCAATTTAGGGGAATGAAAACAAAACAAAATGAAAAACCCAGAAAATTATCAGATCAGAGCCAAACACTGTGCATTTATTTTAGTCCCTCTGTAGTCAAATAAAGCATTGATTTTTCCTCATTTGTAGAACCAAAACTTTGCTATTAGTAAAGAATATGAGCTGTGGTCTAATTATAACGATGATACTTCTGTCTAAAGACAGAAGTACATTTTGGAAACCCGCCAATTTTCTGTTCCAGTTTATGTTTGTTTATGGATGTCAGTCAGTTGGAGCCTAAAGTCACCTACAGATAAGCAGCTATGTATAACTGCATCCTATCTATACAATGGAGGAAGCTGCAGTTAGGAATCAAGCTTTTGCACCAGGGTAAATGCTGAATGCCAGAAACCTAAGGACAGACCATAAAGATAACAAGTTCAAATCATTACTACTGAGTCAGTCCATAAGAACACGACAGACTCAAAGAAACAAAATCTACAGGGACAAGGGATTATGGAAAACACTTAGCAAATCAATCAAAGCCAACAAATACGGCAAAGCCAAGAGACTGTTGAGAACCTAAGGCACTTTGTGTCAGGTTAATTGCAGTGAAATAGGCAGCCATTTGAAATGATGAGTAATGGATGGGTTATAAAAGCATTCCAGTAGCTCTACTCTGGAATGTAATGAAACTGTACAATCTTCCAAGCACCAGTGAAGACTAGAGATAGGACAGGACTGTCTGGTTTACTGGGGGTAATAGACTGTGCTCAAGAACTTTGCCAAGCAAAAAAGGAAAAGAGCATCTAAGGTTAAAATTCATGCCACCAGAGACTTGGCGTCTTGGCAGTTCTTCATGGCAGCAAGTATTTGTGAAGTAAAAGACACAGACCTCTGAACCAGAACAGAGCAATGTCCTTATACTCTAATCTACTTTTACACATATCAACATCTGGGGTTTTTTTTCTCTTTTCACAAAGGATCTATCTACACTTCAACTTTTAAAGCCAAAAATACCCCTTTGCCAGTTTGTTTACCCTCTTTGACTAGCAAAAAAGAGGTATTCTCCATTAGTTGACACCATGCTACTGATAATGCTACTGTGAAGGCCACACTGTATCACAGGAAACACATGAAAAATCAGCATGTGCACTAAAAAGTATGCATGGGTGGTAACGTTTAGTACAAACACAAATTCTTTTCTTTTCTCTATAAAACTTACGAGTAGCAGTGCTCTTTATTTTCAATACTTACTAAGAAAGTCACAGTTCATTTCTCATATGTTCCCAGAGGAGATTCAAGTCTTTGCTTAAGTACTTTGACAGAGAATGCTACAGCAAATACAGCCAAGAATGAAGCTGGCAGCATTCGACACCTCGGTTGGTGGGAAAACAATTACCTGTCCTTCCACTCCTCACCTTGAGGTGAGAATTACCCTCTTTAAGTATTCTAGATTATCACTCAACTTTTAAAATAGTAACATTTCTGTGATGAATAGCAGTTTCTCTCCTGTTGGGTCCTTAGGGTTTTGATTTGATTGTTTCCCAGATCACATAAAATCTTGGGTTGTTTACATAGTAAACAACTATAGGTATTGCACATATATTAAATGGTATGCCTATTTTTGTTGTGAAAATCTTAGTAAATCTTACTTAGAGGTTACCTGACTTATCTAATTTATTGGAAGGATAACACTTTAAAAAACTGTAATTATTATTTTAAACATACAGATATGTAAGACTGATCTTATTTTTTTCCCCTCCTGTTTCCAAATGCTCTCAGATCTTAACAAACTTACTTACACTTACAAACTACTTGCCATTATACTTCAATTCAGGGTCACCTTCAGATTCTGAAACCCTTGAAATGTTATCACTTCATTGACACATATATTAAGGATTTCCCACAGTTGCCTAACCTAAAGTGTCTAGGGCCCTTTGACATGCCTTATTTTATCTGAGATATTGGCATGATCCTGGTTGAGGCGATGCAAGATCTATGAGAGATTCATGCCTTTCTGGGCTCGCAGATAGAGGACATGCAGAATACCAAAGGCATCTCAGATGGCACAGACAGCTACATTAGGGCAAAAAAAAACAGACATGAAGGGTGAGATTCAACTCTCAGGTAAAGATACCTACATTTATTTACGTGCCCCAGCTCCCACTGTCATCAACAGGGATGAAAATTTTAATTAATTTTCCTGAACATAAGTATCTAGCACCATTTGAAATTCTCTAGGGTATCCTGCCTGCCCTTCAGCTGCTACTCTATAATTGATGTAAGTGCTGTCTCATATCTGCCAGCCCTGGAAAAACATCCCAGAAAGCCTGCAGTGGCTCAAGTAGCACTAAGCACCTATGTGCAGGAACCAGAAGGTGTCCTTGGCTAATTCAGTCAGGGCCCTGAGAGCTAATTCCTAATCTTGGTTCAACTACCTAAGCAGTGTCTACTTCATTCTGAGATATCAAGCATGGACATTGAATGGAGACCAATAAATAGGTTGTTTGTCTCCATTGTCTGTATTTACTAGACCTCCATTGACCCAAGACAGGAAATTAGACACTTGGCTCACTTCTAAGCACCTGTATAGTGTACAACTAAATTTAAGCATTCTACTTTCAAACTGAGTCCCATCCAAAGAATACTCTTCCCTGAACATAAGTTTCTAGTGACCTTGTATGTACAGTGCCATGCACCTTGAATGACATTAAGCACCTATGTTTAAGCAACTGTATTCTTCTCCAAGAGTGTAACGTAACTTTGGTGTCAATTCAGGTCCCTATACAAAGATGTCTAGTGTTATTTGGGATGGTCTAGGATACTCAAGACATAACGCTTTATGCCATAGGATATATCAAGGCCTGTACTTTTCTGAAGTGACAGCTGGAGGCCAAAACCAGTATCCCATGGCGTTTCAAATGGCACTGGATGCCTATGTATAGGTACTTTAATTAAGCCATCTACAATTTCTTTCTCAGCGTGATCACAGACGTTTTAGTTTAGAACCCCCCCCAAAATCATGCATGGGTAAATGCTGAGAAGCCAAATATTCCAAACCAAAGAAGACCAGCAAAGAAATTTGTATTTTCTCTATCTTGTACTTTCAGACAAAACTACTTCAAGAATATAAGCTCAGTTTATTAAAATACAAAAAACAGAGCCTCAAAAATTCCCATCTATTATAAATTAATTGATCTACAATCACTGGTTATCCATTCTGAATGAAATGTTAGGACCTCAATGTAAACATCTATTGAGATTAAACTACAGTTGGATGAGCTCTCTCCAACTATCACCCTGACCATTTCCTACCTTGTATCACAGATGCATTTTGTTCAGACACTCTAAAATTGCTTCTTTCAGAAAACATGGGTTAATTAATTTTCTTGCATGCTCTAGCTGAGCTGCAGTGATACGCCTAGTAGGCAAGGAACCCATTCAAAGTTCTGTATACTTTGTAAGTACTTTACAAGTACTACTTTTGAACTGCCTGAAAGAATTAAAGCAAGGCAGTACTAATAATAGTGAAATATTTTGCTAGTAATAAAAGCTAATCTATTAAAAAAAAAACAAAAACAAACCAACAAAAACCCACCAGCTAAAACTAAACTGCAGTAAAGTTTTCGATACACTCACTTCATATCACCATAACCTTTTACCAATAGATTAGTTTCTCCCTTGGCCATGCATTTTACTGGCTCCCAACATTATAACCTTCTAAGAAGTTAAAGGGTCTGCATAATGGGCACTTCTTGATTTCTTATCCCATTTCACCCCATTTTGAAGACAAATCACCCATCCAAGAGTGTCAAATGTGGCAGAAGCACTAGCTCCCTCCATTCCCAGAGGCTTCAAGAACTCTCTCAATTTCATGCTTCCTTGCACAACTTTATTTACACTAAAACCATTCTGCTATGTGCTTCAGAGCAAATACTTGGTCTTGATCTCCCAGCAAATCTTGGCTATATTATCTGAACACTCTGTGAAGCCTTGAGTCTTTACTATAGACTGTGGCTGACATATCAGGTGAAATACAAGTGAACTGCATAATGGAAGTTAATGTCCCGTCAAAATGGGGTCAACAGGATACAATCAAACATGTGTATATCATCTACTCATAGTGTGCAAGCTTTTCTTCAAAATAGTATTTAGATTTGAAGTGGACACTGTAACACAGATATTTGGTATACATTGGTGGGGTGCTGCTGATTATCTTTTAGAAATTCAAGTTGGTGTCTCAGAGAGATTCTTTCAAGAACTGTTCAGATTAATAATAATTTAATTTTAAAATCGATAATACTTGTGGTTTCTCAGCAACATTTCCATGAATAAACACAGCTACAAATATAACCCCCAAAACTACTGAGGTTGCATCTGACAAGCTTAATTACACAGGCTTTTTAAAAAATTACTTTCATACTGTTTGATTGTCTCTGTAAATTATCAGCTCAAACCTGAGCATTTAGCATAGTGTCTCCATAAAAAAACCTTCATGCATGTATGTGAAGAAATAGATTTTCTTCCTGAAAGATACTCTCTTTAACATTCAAAGCTTTAAAAAATTCAGTAAATACTGCTGAATACCTATCTTTTATGCAGAACATAAAGCTCTCTTCAAAGCTCTTACTTAAATATGTTAACTACTTAGACACTTTTCTAATGCAAATTGGCACGAATTGAAAGACCCACTGAAAATAATTTTTCCTGCATGCCATTCAAAGTTAAATGTACCTGTTTTGTACTTCTGTAGAAGTACATCTATTTCTTACTTCCCTGGAACTTTTCTCACAAGAATTTAAATTATAAGATGAAAGAGAACACTTGTATTTTGAAGTGTGATGGAAGGGACCCAGTTCAGTTTCTGACTTTGCTTGTTCAGACCCAGTAACAGCTATTTCATTCAAATTAAACAGGCAAAAATCTGAGCTATATAGAAAACAACAGTACAAAATGACAACTGTATTACAAAATAGTGCTGAGCAATTTTCATTGCTATCCATACAACTGCATTTTCCTAAGTTGCTTGTCTAAATTGAAAACGCTGATGAAACTCAAACTCAGTCTTCTAAGTACTGAAAGATCATTAGATGATTACACACTCCCATGTATGCAGAGCTATACTTGGAATTTCAGATCTCTTACAGCAACTTTTTTTCTTACTTTTGCAATTACAGAACATATTTGTAAATAAGTGGCAAAAAAATTTTACTTGTGGAGATAATAGTATTTTACAGGTAAAGTTATCTCATAAAATACCTTACAGTTCCTTGCTGGGATGTGGGAATTTTATTCTGAATCTGGTGTCTACAGTCAGCAAAGACTTCTTACAAAGCCTTTTGAAAACACTTCAGAAATTTTACTGCTTTTTCTTAAATGACATAAGAGGCTGCTTCAGCAATGCCATACAGAATTTTTTCACATAGATTTATTGCTGTATTAGAAAATAAATCACACATTTATTTTATATTATTTACAATAATATTCTCACAACTTCACAAAGTATTCAAAGTGAACCTACTTTTATACTTACTGTTCTGTGATTATAAGAGTGCTTTATTTGTGGGAGGGAGGGGTTCCCCTTTACACAGCTATTTTTTGGTTCATTACTATTTTGGTATACAACTTATGAACTTTACACTCTCCAGATTAAGAATCAATAGCAGAGATAGCACTGGTTAAAATCAACAGATGCTCTGCAGATTGCCATAAAGCCCTGGTTGATAGCAAATACTGACTTACCTATGACACTCAATTATTCTGCAATTCTTAGACAGTTGCACAAATCACCAACATTAAAGCACCATGAACTTAATTGAACCTCATTTTTTTCACAAGATCAGAGAATGGCTGAGGTTGGAGGGGACCTCTGGAGGTCATCTGGTCCGACCCCCCTGCTCAAGCAGGGCCACCCAGAGCAGGTTGCCCAGGTCTGTGTCTAGACAGCTTTTGAGTATCTCCAAGGACGGAGAGTCCACAACCTCTCTGGGCAACCTGTGCCGGTGCTGAGTTACTCTCACAGTCCCAAAGCATTTCCTGACGTTCAGAGGGAACCTCCTGTGCTTCTGCTTGTGCGCATTGCCTCTTGTCCTGTCCCTGAGAAGAGCCTGGCTGTGTCCTCTTTGCACCCTCCCTTCAGGTATTTGTACATGTTGAAAAGATCCTCCCTCCTCACCCCCGCCAGCCTTCTCTGCTCCATGCCAAAC
This sequence comes from Harpia harpyja, assembly GCF_026419915.1. Lineage (NCBI taxonomy): Eukaryota > Metazoa > Chordata > Aves > Accipitriformes > Accipitridae > Harpia > Harpia harpyja. The sequence goes on from NC_068943.1 coordinate 7,605,362, forward strand.
AGTCCCAGCTCCCTCAGCTTCTCCCCATATATGTCCAATGCTCCAGTCCTTTAATCATCATCATAGTGACTCTTCACTGGACTTGCTCCAGTGTGCCCATGTCTTATACCTCCAGGTCCTTTTCTGCAAAGCTGCTTTCCAGCCAGTTGGCCCCCAGCCTGTATTTGTGCCTGGGGTTGCTCCTCCCCAGGCACAGGACTTTGCACTTCCATTTGTTGAACTGCATGAGGTTCCTGTTTTTCTTTATTCTTCTTAAAACAAATTACATTGGGATAACACTCTGGAGAAATACAACTAAAAGGTCAGAACTATCAGAAAGCTTAAACTTCTTGGAGTTTGAAGTACTATGGCCCTTTGAAAGAGCTTAAGGGATTTTACTTTGTAAACTTTGCATGTTTGTGAAATTTCTTTCTTCAATATTAAATCGATGCCTTCCTCCTACTCTTATCCAAAAGTGAGACTGTTTAAATGTGAGCCTAAATAATGAAAAACTTGAGTTAAGTAATGGAAAAAGAACCAAAATTCCTTATCTGAAATAGCACAAATCTTTGCCTTTTTTATTTTGGCTTAAACCAACTTTTTTAAGAAAAAAACCTTTTCTCTACAAGCCTGTGTGATATTTTTAAAAGTCATTCCATACATTTTCACTTTGTTTTCCTTACCTCGAAATTTTCAATTTTCTTTTTCACTTCCTGTATGAAGCCATGTGGTCATCATGTTATTGTGTCATATAGTGCCACATGACAGCAAGAAACAAAGACATATTCATCATGCAACAGACTTGCATCCAATTATATGAAGGAGAAAGAAGCCATACTACAAATCTTCAGTATTTATGTAAGATAAGTAGTGGGCAAAGTTGTCATATTCTTTCAAATCTTCCTTAAAACAATCTAACTCCATGCTCTGACTTCATCACCTTGATCTACAGACCTCTCTGTATCTCTGAAAGCATTTTTTCCAACATCTGCTCTTAGTTCTCTCTTGAGCATCTGCTAATTTGGCATTTGTTAGTGCAATTTTTTCTCATTTTTTCCCTCTGTCTGTACTGACACCAAAAATACAAAAATAAGATAAATTCTTCTTTAGAGGAGTCAAAGCTGAACGACAGTATGATAACTTGTTTATCTGGAAGTCAGGGACTAGATTACAATTACAAATTAAGTTTCTTCATTTAGCAAAGTGATTGTGCTGTGTATTCCATTTGATGTGGCATTGCTGTTCTGGCCTGGACCTTGTTTTGATTTATCTCTAACAGCAGTGGTCTAACAACCAGGTTGCTATAACTTAACTTGTTCTAGCTTTAGCTCTGTGCAATTCTGTGGTGGCACAGAAATAGTAATTTTGATTTATACACACACACACGCACTCATATATGTAATTAAAGGATAGTAACAGCAAGCAGTAATTCTGTATTGAATGAACATTACCCATGGCTTTAAAACAAAAATGGCACAGAATGAAGTATCTCTGGCTCTAGAATAAAAATGTTGTGTAGAGCAGTGCAAGTGTAGGATGGTAGCATAGACTGTGGAGCTGCTGATGTAGGAGAATAACAGAGGCCCCAGAGCTACGAATAAATCACCAATGGTCCTGATAACTACAGGGATGCAGTCTCAGGAGCTGGGTAAAGCTGGGTTTAGTTTAACGGCAACAAAGAGCAAAGATCAAGCATACCTATGTAGAAACTCATGAACAGCTTTGCTTTGGGAGCTAATGAAGGAAGAACAGGCAAGCAGGCTCAACAGATTTAGGAAAATTTGCAAGCAAATCCTCCCAGGCAAACCCAGGAGCAAGGAGGAAGAATTGTCCAGCATCAGCAGTGGCCTTCTGCTAGTACAAAGCTGGGACACTGACCCCCTCTACCACCTCCTTCTTGAGGAAGATGAGTGCTGATGGCCTTAAGAACCAGAGGAACAGAGGAACAGAGGTAGGGTAAGCATAACCCCAGGGAAATGAGGCACAGTTACACATGTTCCTATACTGGGAGTGTGAGTGTAACGTTTTAAATTGTATTACTGCTGGGACATTTTTCTATGATTGTGTACTTTTCTGTAATTAGACCTGGACTAGCAATAATTATTTGGTTAGACTGGTAAGATTTGTACTATACTCACAAGATATTGTTGGCTCTATATAAAAGGTGTGTTCCTTTTTTGACCATAAAACAATTTTGCGTGCAACACTGCATGTGCTTAATGGCAATAACAGTCCTGAGATGCCATTCCGTGAAAGGCTGTAAGTTCACTTTTAAAGAATAATGTTGTTCACATAGGGTTTCGGGCAGACAGAGTATCCTTCCACAAGTTTTTTTCAAACCCCCACTTATTCTCTTGCTTTAAACCTCTTTCTACTATGATTTTCTGCACCAACTTGTCCTGGTGCTCATCTGTCTTCTATTTCAAATTTGGAAATATTTTACATGCAATGACAACACTAGTTTTAACTTCTTTTTCTTCCCCAGTGAAACTCTGAATTTCCTTCACAATGTCTTATTGCCCAAATATCCGGAAAATTGACTTTGGGATTCAATACCTGAGATATTTGAAACATTGACCCATTAAGTCAGCAAACTAGTTCAGCATGCGCTTACTTGATATCCCTGTCTAAAAGTGGCAAAATGTGAGCATTGGATTCAGCTTTCTTTTGTGAAAAATATAGGGTTCACCTAAACCAAAACATTTTGTGAATTTCAGGCAACGTAACTGAGTTGACTCAGAAAGAAAAAATCAAATAAAGTGGGATTATTTTTTTTAAATTGAGATTGTCTTGTGCTTGTCATTTCTCTAAAATGTCATTTGAAACATTTTGAAATGCCCAAATTCTCCACAAATTATATTTAATTTTCTTTCTAAAGCTATCAATTCTCAGATTCATTAAAAATTTACAGAAAACATACTGAGTATTCGAATGATACACCCTCCCCTCACCTATTCTGGTTTGTCTAATCAACTTTCAAATAAAATTAAAACTATAAACTTGATTAGGATAGGACAGGACAGGGCCAGAATTATATCTGTCATCTTTAAGGAATGCATGCAATCAATACTTTAATCACTTTTCTATATCCCACTGATTCCAGTGAGATAAAAGTGCATGCTTGAGAAACAGATGCATTCTGTCCTAGATCTTTTTTTCCCTGTGCAAACCAAATCATCTTTAAGCATCCTCATTTCCCCAACTCTGAAAGCTATTTGGATGTCTATATAAAATATTCTACATCTATGGATTAAAAAAAAAAAAATAGAAACAGAAAGATCATAATATTATCACCATCATTATGACAGTATTAAAAATAATTCCCACCATGGTCAAATATGAAATTTCTATTAATTTCCATTCCACTCTTCATGGAGTGGAAGAATGTCCTCTCCCATTGATGAAAGGAAAAAACCAAGGCCGTCAAAGCATCAAAGCAAAGTGGTCACCCAGCTGAGGTGTTTTGGGTATCTCATTGTGGGATCATATTAATGCTTAGCCTAGTAGCTCATTAGTCCTAGTTATCTGTTGTGTGTACTAACTAGCAAATAATTGCTTTGCACTCATAAGTTGTGTATATCATTCTTTACTGTGCCTCCCTGTGCACAACAGAATTTGTCTATACAAGAAGAAATGGTGCCTGGACGTAGTGTCTAGAGCATGTTGAGATGCCTCAAAATATTATGCCTGGCTTCCAGCTACCATGCCAGAATTCTGTGGATCTCCAGTGTATCTGGGGTTCATCTGCCAGTCCCATGATGATGTGGCAGATAATCTAGGCAATTTCAAATGGCCCAAATGGACAACTGATTCTGCCCATCCTAGCTGCAGTTTACCTGCATAACATGGAGGGAAAAAATGCTCCTGCTACTTAATGCTCCTGCTCTGAAATGCCCTTTGGAGTATCCTACTTTCCTCACCGACTATGCTGAATTTTAGGAAGAATCAAGTCCTGCATTAAGTTCCCAGATTAGGTCACCAAATGCATCTCTTGGTGCCCATACCAAGCATTAGCTTCAGACAGGAAAAATCTAAATGTAGGTGCCTCCACAGCAAGTGTCTTATATAGTGTCTAATGCAAAACATCCCAACATATCTGAGACAACTTCTGGGAATGGGAAAACCTCTTGTTATATTGACTGAAGATCTGGGAAGCCGATGGGTCTCAATTGCTGAAAACCAGTTGCTAAAAACTAATGCCATTGAGATAACCAAGGATGTATCTTGGATCATACAGGACATAACACAGAATTTGACACAAGCAGCTAGATAATTGTCTAATGTTTGTGTGTGGGTTTAGATAACTACGTTCAGGCAAATGAATCAGTGGATCTGGAGAGCTACTGAGTTTATCCTACTGGATAGCTGAAGAAACGCCAGCATCCACTGATGAGTTTGCCTAGATTGCAAGCACTCAGTTCAACTTCTTTATCACAGGCATCTAGTATCATTTGAAATGCATTACTGTAATCTCCCTGGCCTCAAACTGTCACACCAGAAGAATGTGGGTCTCCAAAATGTCCTGTGTCATACCCTTCCATTGCAATTAATGGACAAATTGCTGTCGATTGCAACAAGCAATTGAGATTGGAGTTCTCATGGAAAAGACGAACATAAAACAAAGCAGACTCATCAATGTCTCTAACAAGTCTTGTGTCATACCTGCTACTCTGGTAGATACATTTTGGTTATTCTGGGTTTTCTCCAATGAAACTAGACACTGATGCTTACGTAACTGAATTGTGCCTCCTTTGACTTTAATGGAAGTTCAGATAGCTAAAGCACTACTGGTTGTGTCGTTGAATAAGGTGGTTTTTAACAACTAACATAGTTTCCTCAAACTATGTGATAAAAGGTGTTTTCGGGGACTGGGGAGGTGGAACAAAAGCCCCACCCAAACCCAACCTACCCTATATCTTTTCTGGCCCAGTTAAATAGCAAACTAACATTGCACGTTCCTAGATATACTGTCTTTTGCATGCTTTCCAGAAGAATATTGGCACCACTTCTTTGCAAATTAGTCTCTAAAAAAGGTCTAGCCTACACGTTGACTCATGGAAAAGAAAACTTCTGAGAGTAGGGAGGAGTTTAGTATATTCCATCTTTGAGCTTACAATCACAACATCAGCAATCGGAAAAAGGAGATTCCCCCACACACTGAAGACAACCAAGACTTGTAAGGCTTGGTTATGAAACTGGACAATTCTGTTTTACATGAACTGTTCTGCTCTGTCTCCTCTGCTTCCCATAGCCTTGTACACATTTCTACTGTATTTCTGCAGTAGAAACTACCTACATAAAATTAATCTTGATGACATCATGTGGAGCTAGTTAGTCAGAACATTTAAGGAGGATAAAGCACTTTAGCCTTAAGGACTCTTAAAATGAGAATCATTTATTCTCTGTTGTCTTCTGTGAAATGGATTCTTGCTGTTACTAATGTAAAAACCTGCTGCTAAATGTTTTGACTGTACATATTAGCCAGCTGGTGGTTCAGTTCTTACTATTGAGTTGCCCAGAACTGAAATAATTAATTTAGCTAAGAAAAGTATATTGTGTTATACCTTTTGGATTTGTGACTGTAATTTGTAATCACCAGGGAGTTTATTTGGATTTGCAATAATACTGGACTTGGTAATTTATAACAGAACAGGAGCTCACTAAGTAGAGCTTATGAAACTTGGAGTTTTACAAGAATAAGTTGCAGAACTTTTTATAATATGGATGCTGTGAGCAGCTCAGAATTGGCTAAAATACTAATCTCTGTTATCCTAATAACCTGAAAGCAAACCCTGTGGATTTGAAAGGTCCCTTTCTAAGCACGGGTATCCTTAATATTGTCTCTTCATACCTGTATAGCAAGGAATAAATCAAAGTTCACTGCAGTCTCTGGAAAGGCTCCTGTTGACTGTAAAAAGATTGGACTCAAGTTCTCAACAAAAAGACTACTTAAACCCAAAGAGATCCATTTGTGCCAATTTATATGATTTTTCACTGCCTATTTGTTATTTCTGTTTACTTCGGCTCATTCCTTGTGTTACAATAGGCTTCTAAGAAATGTAATGTCAAGACTACCTGATACTTGAAAATTGTAGTCAGGCAAATACTGCTATTCAAATATATTAATTTGTTATTTGATCCAAACACTTTTTAGATTTTTGAAAGGAAGAAAAGAAGGGGGTGGGGTGGGGAGGAGAGAACCATATGATACTGCAGTTCTCCAAAAGATTTCTAGTAAGAAGATGGTATTTGTCATACAATATTCATCGTGTCAGGCATTGTGTTTGTCTAACTTTATTTTTTTGGTTTTGTAAAACCTCCTTCATGGTCCAATAAGACATTTATTTATCTTTCTTGCATAAGGACTCCCTAGAGAATGGACCTTCTCAGATATCTAATGGAGCCAGATGCTGATCCTCCTACCCTTGAAGAATACAGAAGAACCAGAGGATTCTCTCAAACTCTAGAGCTCTTAAAGTCATCTCTTGAATGCTCTGTTTCCTAAATAAAATGTGACTCTACTTGCAGGAATGGGTGGTTGACCTGATGATTTATTGATTTTACATTAAAAGGATTTGCATTAGTCAGGTTTGGTATATGATAGATTCCAATACTGCAGATAGATGAAGAGTTAAAGGGAGTAGACCATCATATGTCACTACTAAACAGAGAAAGTGAGAAAGCTGTAATGGCATCAACGCTAATCCCTCTGAAAGGCAGCTGGTTTTTGTTATTGTTATTTTACAACAGTGATTGATTTTATAATTGTGTATTGCTACAGTTTGTGTTTTAATGACACTTCTATTTTTTAAATTCGATGCTAGCCTGTTAATGTACAATTATTCACAGATGTTTAATTACTGTTTACAGATGTAAAACATCACATTTTAGCAACTCAGTTCTCAGTAGTGACCAAAAAGTGTGTTTTTTGCATTGCTAAAGCCAGGAAAAAGGTATCGGCAATACTTAGCAGTCTATTTCAACCCAGGTGTGTCATGAGCTTAATAAAGTTACTAAATACTACCCTGATTTAAAAATGGCAAATAGAAACTGCCAGGTGTGACTGTGAATGTCACACTGAATGTGTACCATAACTAAGAATAGAATCATTTAGGTTGGAAAAGGCCCTGAGATCATCAAGACTAGCCATTAAACTAACACTACCAAGTCCACCACTAAACCATGTCCCTAAGTGCCACATCTACACGCTTTTAAATACCTCCAGGGATGGTGACTCAACCACTTCCCTGGGAAGCCTGTTCTAGTGCTTGGTAATCCTTTTGATGAAGCAATTTTTCCTAAGATCGAATGGAAACCTCCCCTGGGGCAACTTGAGGCCATTTCCTCTCGTCCTATCTCCAGCCCCCTGACAGAAGAGACCAACACCCACCTCGCTACAACCCCCCTTCAGGCAGTTGTAGAGAGCAATAAGGTCTCCCCTCAGCCTCCTTTTCTCCAGGTTAAACAACCCCAGTTCCCTCAGCCGCTCCTCATCAGACTTGTGCGCTAGACCCTTCACCAGCTTCGTTGCTCTTCTTTGGATGCAAGAAGAGAGTCCCGAAAACAGTACCTTTTACTTTAATTTAAATATACCAGAAACTACCATTGAACCAGCTTTTTTATGGGAAAAGGAAATGAGAAAGATAGTGGGACACTACCATTTTATTGCTCTTGGGTGAATCCTCTTCTGGATTCAACAAGCCAGAGCAGTTCTCTCTTTAAATAAAAACCTACGAAAAAACCCCACAAAACAAACCAAGAAACAAACAAAAAGGTTTATCTAGTTCAATGTATTGTCTCCAACAGCAAGTATACAATAGCAGATGTCTAGAACAGGGAAAGTAATACTTAATTTCAGGGAAATTGAGATTAAGACAAGCAAAGTCCTTGCACCATAGTGGCAGCCACACCAATAGTAATTTCTTTGATAAACAGCTTATGTGAGAAGGACACTGAAAGGTCTTGCTTTTTTTTCTCAAACACAAACCAGAAGGAAACTAAAGGGTTACAGACTTATGTCCTACCTGTCACAAATTGCTTTTCATAAATAAAAATGCCAAGTAACATTGCTTTTAGACTTATTCAAACATTGTATATTAACAGATATATAGAGAGAAGATGAAGTATAGTTTAAGTGTTTATTCATTTTACCCACTAGCAGCATTTTGATGCTGAATGAACTTAGAGATACCCTTGCATTCATTTTTCAAAATTTACATTTAAATAAAATATTCTGGTTTACACTTCATTCAGTATTAAGAAGTGTATATAATAATATTATCCTTGCACAAGAAAATGAAATTTTCCTGTGATGATGTTGAAGGATTTCCATTTATATGCAGATTCTGGCTTTTACCTCAGTGAAAATGCATTCTTTGAAATAAAAACAGGAAAGTAAACATTGCTTCAAAAAAAATTCTCAGGAAGAAAAAATGTCATCTCTAATCAAGGATGAATTAGCTTCCTAGTGATGAGCAACCCCACCTTCCCAAGATTTCTTTTATTGCTATTTTTTTTACTTACAGGCAAAAAAGTCTCAAAACATCCAAACTGTCGTTTTCTCATTACTTTGCCTCTGACTTAACACTATTGCTTATTGCCCTAAGCCATATATCCTCCTGACCTCTAAGGCTTGTGACTTTGAGACCATACTTTACTCTCTCTATATTTAAAAGTGGTATCTAATTTTCCCCTCTTCGTCCTCCACAATATAGCAGGAGGCAAAATGTGCCTGGCTGCTCCAGGTCTTGACTGTAGCCTAGACAACTCCAGCTTTGATTCCCTGTAACATCCTCATCATGGGAATCCCTGGTATTCATGTAATTATTCTGCAGACATCAGCTGAAACTATCACACCTTTCGCACTCACCAATTCAAAATATAAATGTCAGTCGACTTCTACTGTGCTGTGTCTGCCATGCGGTGGTAAAGCGACCTGACACAACTGACTGCTCCACAGACAACTCACAAACTCTTTCTACTGTGGTTTGAGCTGCCCTGTCTTTTCTTTTGTCATTCAATCACAGAAACACCGCCTTTTCTGTTCCTCTTAAAGAAAACCATCATTCCTAGGTTTCCAGTCCATATCTCCTTGCCTTAGGCTTATTCTGCACTTGAAAAAGCTGATGGCTCACTTCAGTTATCTGTATAGAGGGGTCTGGTGCCATTTGAGGTGTTTTAGGCTATGCAAGACGTCCTCACAGAGCTAACAAGGCTGGCACAGGACCTCTGGGTCAACCATGCCCTTTTGAAGGGGCAGCTGAAGGCCAGGCAGGATAACTGGGGGCATTTCATAGGGCAGCGGGTGTATTTAAGAGGAAATGCTGCTCATAAGCAGACATTCAGCATGTGAATCAGTGGCTGAAATATAAGGGTATGGTATTATTTTGAACACCAGGAGATGGGGTCCTTCTGTCATCCAGGTCTCCCACACATGCTGTATCATAGTTGCCAAACCCCTGCATGTGTCTTGGGAACCCTAAAACATCTCAAATGGCAAACATATCTATTTTCAGGTGAGTGAATCCCCCTCTTGTAATACGGTGTGTGCGATCTGGAGGTGAAATTCCACCCTGAGAGTCTGAAAGAACAAAATTAACCATAGGCACATTTTTCTCAACAAAATAGTTCAAACATATTGGATTAACTTTGATAACTATTTAGAATAACAGAAAACAGCAGATAACAAGACAATGTAATTACAACGTATTGTTCCTAAAACCACATTTTCATAAAAAACCCCAAGAATTTTGTTTTAAGGCCAAATAACTTACATTTCAAAAGTATTCATAAAAATTTTTAGAAACAAAAGAAGGACTTTGAGGCTCAAATGAGTTAAAATAGCATACTCTTGTTTTCAATTTTATTATGTCAAAACCCTGTTATGTTAATTTTGGAGAAGAGAGGTAATCAATAAGCTCTTCTAACCCCATAATCACAAAGGAATAAATGGTGAATATAATCATAGGTAAACATATTATCTCTGCCCTTAAGCAAATTTTGCTTCCTTATAAATTTAATTAATTCTTCATCGGCACATCATTATTCTTGAAGAACATTCACATACGATGCCACAATGAGCCATGTAAAGCAGCCTAAGACTGACCAATCGAGATGTTACTGGGATAAGTTCACAACAAAGTCTAATCTATCTAATAGCAGATATTTGGCATTGAAGTGCATATTTTGAAAAGACCAAACTCTTCTTTACCCATGGTGAATATGCTTGAAAGGCATTTTGGCTGAAGGCAGAAACAATGTAGTGATTTATTTTTAATTACTTTTTTATATATTGAAAAGAAAAAAGTGAGGGCTAAGAGACCAGTGTCAAGAAAGTTTTCATTCTGCTTTCCAAGGGGAAAGAGACAAAAGTACCATTTTCAAAAATATGCTAAAACCTCCACTTGTGTCTGCTGCAAAGGGACACCTGACTGTGCTTAAGCAATAACTTCTAGTCAAACTACCTACAACAGTATTTAATAGTCAGAAACAGAGGGGAAAATGGGCTTCACACTGGGGTGTTAGTCATATAAAGCACCCCAACTATTTAAGAAGTGGTAAGAAAACAGCATCTTGGTTAACTCAAGTTATAACATCTTTATTATAAATACTGACATTGCTTTGCCTATTATAAAATACTCACTTACCACTTTGTCTATTATAGTGTGAACTTCAAAATGCCTGTTCTGGACCACAAAGCTTGTGCAGCGTTGTCCTGCCATTTCCACTATGCAGAGCACCCTTACAATGAACAAGGAAGCCCTCCTAGACAGAATGGGCTGGAGAAACCACAACAATAACATTTGAACTCTCGCAACATTTGTGACCACCACTGCTTAGGGGCATCATATTTGACTGAAAACAGAAAAGTTAAAATACCATAGAATAGGCTTATTCTATTGATTTTACAGAACCAGCTGTACATGAAAAAAACCACAAATCAGAAATTATTAATCTAGGCAACACTACCATGCAGAAGAGAGATGGACATGGATTCATGTACGCGTGCTGCAGATAGGGACTCAGTGAAAAGGGATTTTTGTCTGCAGTGAAAATCAAAGACAATATGAATGTAGACATTTCCCGGGTATCCAAAAACAAAATATGGGGCTAACCCAAATATACGACTGCATATTTGTTCCTGAGAAAGATACAGATCAAGTATCTCCAGTACGGCTCATCCAGCATTACGCTAGAACAGCTTTACAGCATTACGTTCTTTCTACTGTCACACTCAAACTTTTTGATCAAGTAACCAAATGCAAAATAGGGAGGCTTCTGGCAGGATGAGTAACATCAGACCCTTTAGTCCTAACATCTCAGTGAGATAAACAGGAATGGGACATTGAGAATGGTGTCATCTCAGAAGTAAAGTTATTACCATTTACTAAAAAAGATGAGAAATTTTCCATTATGGGAGATTGTCTTGTGTTTTCTGTGATTTGCAATTGTCTCTGACTGTGCTGCTCACATGAAATTCATAAAAGGTAGAAAAAACCTGCTTTTATCAGGCTGTTTTGTAAAATGCAGTGTGAAAAGAGCTAAAAGTTGCTCCTCCACATTCAACTTCATATTTAACTTTGTTTACACTGTCACTGAAAGTGACTTTAATTTCAGTGATCTAAAACATAAAATAACTTGCAGGCCAAGAATTGCTCCAAGTTTACCTTTTCAATTCTATACTTTTCAAAACAAGTGAAAGACAAATGTGTCCGTATTTGTGCAATATTACTCAATAATGTACCTACGTTTATGATCACATATGCACACAAATCGCTTAGGCTGTATTTTGTGCTACAAGAATGATTATCAAAGGATGAAGACATGCCTGTAATACGAAAGGAGAAAAAAAGTCAGTCACCGAATTAATAAACAAATTTTATGTCAACCTTTCCTCTTTTAAATCATAGTTTTAATGAAATCTGGAAGAGTAGGAAACCTGATACCTGATGATCTCACATCTCTAAGCAGATGGCTTCATTATCGCTTGTGATTGGAAAAGCTCATCTTGTAAGAGTCACCAGAGATTACATGAATATGTGGAAATAAAAAATTTGGAGGTTTGCTGCTATATCTATAAAGTTAGCCTAATATTGATTTTTCTGGTGCATTAAAATCTGAAGTGAGCCAAGTTTAAATCTGAGGAGACTGAAAATAGTGCTACAACATTGGCTACTTTATTGTAAATCAAAATATTCTAATTGTATTTCGCACGTATTTGGATTCCTCAATGTCCTCAGTCACATATAAGGAAAATGTGTGTGTCTGAAGTCTTGATGCATTTATTACTATAGTCCAGCTGTGATAAAGAGCCATTAAAATCTCATTGGCCGTATATTGCTATACTTAAAACACAGCAGAAGCATTTTGTACCAGCCAGTAACATTATAATATTTCTCAGATTGGGGAACATTGATGGTATTCAACATGAGGCCAATAAGTTAACTGGAATGTAAAAGATGGAAAGGAAATAACCAGAAAAAAGTATTTAACCTATTCTGTTTCTGTTGGGTGAAATCTGCATCTGCAAATCCAACAGTGAGGTACCCAGTACTGTGATCCTTCAATCATTTTTGTGAGTGTGAAAAGTAATTTCAGTGCCTGAAACCTCCTGATACATGCATATACAAGATGCTGCACAAAAAGTAGGGGAGTAATGTCTCCATACACTGTGTCTGTAAATAAAAAGCTTAAAAATATGGGAAAACACAAAAGCCAGCACAGAAATTTAGGTGGAGGAATCTGAACATGGAAGGGATGACAAGTCCTTAAAACATGAAGAAGGAATAGCTCCTATTACTGTGGGATAGTGGCAGCATCATTCTTTCTGGCTGTGATCACTCTGATTTATTGTGATATCATCTTACCTAACTTTAGATACCTGTGACATGCATCTGAGAGGCTTAATCTTCATTCCTCGTATAGTCAATAGAGAAAAGGAGCCACATATAAGATGTACTCATCTAACCTATTCTAAAGTAGGAAATGTGTTGTGCCCTGAGAGCTCCTATTTCTTTCCGCTGACTAACAAGGGAGTTGAGACAATTTGCTCAGATGAAGTCATCCAAGCACTGGCTGACATCCCCATTCAAAAAAGAGAGAGAGAGAGAGAGAGAAAGGGAGAGGGAGAGAGAGGTACCAAAGATGCAGAGCAGAAGGAACTAGGCTAGATGGAAAAGGCCTGGCATCAGGAGGGTAACCAGCCTTTAATATTTAAGTCCTGTGTAAAGAAGAAGGAGAATCATCAGGAACTGGGAACAACAGCAACCAACATAAATATCTCAATTAATAGAAAAGTACGGACAGATTGACATTGGGACATAATTCAGAACCGAACAAGGTGACGAACAGATTTAACTGCCAAAGGCAGAAAGGAAAACACCCTGAATAACTAGATTACCAAGCCTGAGGAAAGCAAGAAAAGAGAGGTATAAATGTGCACAGAGCACTGAAGCTAGAACACAACAGGAAGGGAAACTTCCCCAGCTTCCTACACAAGGCTAACTCTTCCAGGCCCATACAGCTCTGCTATGTAGTTAAGAATATCCCGCTTCCTTTTTAATATATATAGCATTTGTTTGTTGCTCCTATTTAAGATTTTTACATCTTTAAAATACCTGAAGTTTTTGTTTTTCTGGCTGCTCCAGATACTGCCACCAGACAAACCAGAGAATCTCAGAAATGCTGGTTGGAAGGGACCTCTGGAGGATATTTAACCCAACCTCCCACTCAAAGCATGGCCAGCTGGGGCCTTGTCTAGCCAGACCAGGAAAACCTCCATGGATGGAGATCCCACAGCCTCCCTGGGCAACCTGCACCAGGGCTGTGCTGCCTCCTCGAGATTTTTTTTTTTAACCTGAAGCTTTCAAGCTGCAATTTGTGGCCATTGACCTTTGTTATATCATCTGGCACTTCTGAAGAGAGTTTGGTTCTATTATGTTTGCCACTAGATATCCTTTAAGAAATTATAAGCAGCTATTCCATCTTCCCTTTTCCTCCTCTTTGTCAGACTAAACAAACCGAATTCTCTCTGATTTTCTTTATATAACATGTACTGTAGGTCCCTGACCATTCTGTAACCCTCTACTGGACCCTCTCCTGTTTCTCCACACCTCTTTTGAAGTGGGAGCCTAAAATGAATGGAGTATTCTAGGTGTGGCCTCAGCAGCACCAAGTAAAGGGAGGTTATAATTTCTCTCCACTGGCTATGCTTCTCCTCATATATCCCAGTAGACATGTTTGTAGCAATAAGGCAAAAAGCAAACTGTTCATATTCAGCCTGCCATGCATATTGACCCCTAGGTCCCTTCAGTAGGGCTAATTCTCAGGCAATTGCTTTCCAGCCTGCACGTGGCTTGTCACTCCTAGGTGCAGAGCTTTTGCCTTCTCCTCATTGAACTTCATGAGGTTCCTATTGACGCAGTCCTCAAGTTAATCCACATTTGCCTTGATAAGCCTCTGGACCAAAGTTCACATTCCTCACATCAGCCATTTCCCCTAACTTTGTGCCACATAAAAAGTTTGTTCTATGTCACCATCGAGGTCACAGATGATGATGCTGAACACTATGGGCCTCAGCACCCGTCCCCTAGCATGCTGGATACCCTCACTTCAGCAGCTGCCCGCTGGGCATCTAGCCACTGATCACTGCCCTTTGAGCCTGACGGCCCAGACAATTTTCTACCCACATAGCAGTCAGATTAGGCAGCCGGGGTCTCCTCAGCTACCAAATGAGAACACTGTGGGAGACGGTGTCAAAAGCCTTACCAAAGTCAAGGTATATTACTTCTATGGCTCTTCTCTCATCCACAGAGCCAGTCATTTTGTCGGAGAGGCAATCAGGTTGTTCAAGCATGATTTGCCCTTGAATGCCTGCCGTGAACACTCGCAGTGCCTGAATGCAGCTGGCCTCACAGTCTTTTAATTTTAACACCTGCAAACTGACAATCTCAGTCCTGCAATGCTGTTGAGCCCCAAAGTGATGTTGAAATGACACAGCCAGCACCTGCTGCACTTCAGGACATCATAGATTTGTATTCATTTTTTCAGCGCGCTGTTTCGAGGGATAGCAATAGACTCCGTAAGATCATACTTGCAGATTAACAAGCAATAATAGAAATATTACATTCCTAAATACCTCCCCATCTCATTCTTTGGGGCTGTCTTTTATTTCCCAAATCAAGCCTTAAAACTAAATCAAATTAACTTGAAACTACTGAGTAATAAACAGAGAAAGTGTTTTCAGAGTCATTCAGATGTTCTAAACATTAGTTATGAGACATCCGATTAAAAGCATTCCTTTACTGCAATCTTCTGTGAATAAATGATAACATCTATTCATGTTTACAAGGGTATACAGCTATACATAATACACGTACATCTTAGACAGGTTTCCAGGTCACATAAAGGTGTATTCGCAGTAATTACTCTTGGTATTTTTGTCAATATCATCATCTCTATTAAGATATTCCACATGCAGCATTTTCAAATACCAGGTTTCATTGCTTCCATTTAAAATAGCATGTTTTGAAGTCATGGCAGGGCTACCTTATAAGACATGCATTTCTGTCTTTCAGAGGCAAAGACAAACAGATCAGTTACTGAACAGTAAAGGTCAAAGCATAAATCAATCATCTCACTAATAAGCTATCTTCAAGCAATAGCTGTATAAGGAATAGAAGAACATTTAGCTTGGTGTTCTTTGCACAGATATTTCAAGAGAAAAGGCTCAAGATGACATCCTGATTCCCATCAGTCCTCTGAGAACAGAGCTTTAAAACGCTGGATAGCTCAGAGCTAAGTGCTGTAACAGGCTGGTGCTAGGCCAGCCAGCAAACTAATTACATGTATTGTATGCTGTCAGTTGAAGGAATGGACATTTAAGTGTATTTGTAGCATTTGCAAACAAATTTCCTAACTTCTTCATCTGTTGAAGACATAGAATACATCTCTTTTTCCAGCTTTCTGGTTGTTTATATTTTTTCTTCCTAAATATTTCTGTCTATAGGACTATGCTAGGTACGCCTGTCCTTTCACCTCTGGATTCACTTCTGGTCCTGTGGAGATGCAATGGTTAGTTTTGCCTTTTCTGTTCTTTTTACTTGTACATATTTTTGTTTGCTTGTTTCTCTGTTTGCTTGTTTTATACAGGTATGCTGACATTCTGGGAATGCAGTCACAACTATTTATATCGCACCAAGTAAACAGTGATTGTAATAGTTAATTATATCAGAGAGTATCCTTATCATTCAAACACCATTATTTAGCAACAGCTGCCACTTTCCAGTACCTGTGATATCAGAACACATTCCTGGAGGACAAATAATGTGGCAAGCCAGAGAGGAGGAAGAAAGAGTACAAGCCAGAAGCTGCCACAAAATGAATTTCCACTTTACTAAGTGCATGTGTTGTTAAGCAATACTCTTCTTCCTCTTCTGAAAGTTATGAGCAAAGCTGGCTCTTGGAAATCATGCACATGCCAGAAGAAAGCAGCACAAAATCTCTCTCCAGCTTAAAAGGCAGCATTGTCTTGCCTTTATGAAGAAGACATAGTCTTAAGAGAAGGAATAAGTAGGTACCACTGAGCTGAACTGTTGTTCACTGTTATTAGGTAGGACATGACGATAACATTGGTTTTCCTGTTCTGTATAGAATATGGTAAATATAAAGTATTTGACAACGGAAACAAAATTTCTAATAGAGAAACTGTATTTGAAATCATTACCTACAGAACCTACAGTCAGGAGGTTCTGCTTAACAGCTAAGAAGTGATGCAAAATATGCTGAATTTTAATAAGCATTATTTATAGTTAGCTCACTACAGAATGGTGCCTTGGTGCCTTGGACAGAATTTAGTAGCTAAAATCAAAACCCAGCCAGGCCTAGTGAAATAATATATTTATTTGTTCATTTTGGATAAAATTTGAGGAAATCAAGGATAAGTAGTTCTTTACCATTTTAGAGATATTCTAAGCACCTTAATAACCAATGAGATACAGAAAATGGAGTGGTCAATGCAGTAATGGTACTCACGGAAACAATTTTAGTGCCAGCCAACCTTAAATGTTTCTGTGAACACTGAATCTAGGAAGGCCACAAGTCTACTGCAATTTGGTAACAGACCTGAAGAAAAAGGCTTGCTTTGTTTGATAAATAACTGGGGTTCAATGATCCACTTTAGCTGTGGGAAGCTGGCATGAAGTTCCACAACAGAAATTTGATACGAGAACAGTGTTGTTTTGAAAGATCAATGGTGAGAGGAGGTTATGGCAGAATTTCAGCAGTCTAATTAGTTATGTTAGTAGTATATCCCAAAGAGCTTTTGTCAGATAAAAAATGGGTGTTCTTTTCAAATGAATCATCTATTAATCACCTGGAAGAAGGAGTAAACAGCACATTAATTAAATTTGTAGATGATTCCAAAATGGGAGGCGCTGCAACAACTTATACAGAGGTAAGACAAAAAGCCTGTAGTGATTGAAAATAAAAATTGGCAGTCAGTACTGAAGTAGGTTCTATCTAGAAAAACACAAGTGAATGCATTTAAGACAAATAAGAAAAAAAATCAACAGGAATACCTGGGGAAAATGTCCTGAGGGTAATAAACGTAACGTGAATGTGTAACACAGTGTCACAGCAAGGAAAAAAATCAGTTTCATTTCATAAGGCAAAGGACATTGTAAACCAGAAACCCCTTCTATGGCAACATGGTGCACTCACTGAATATTGTGTATAGGTCTCAACGTTTCTACACCAAAACCCTGAACTGAAAGGAATTTACAAAAAAGTAATAAAAGTGACTATGAGAGAAAATTAAACTCATGAGAGAAAATAAAAAGAATTCTTGCTTACAGGAAAAGCTTGGATCAATGAAAAGCAAGAAAGACTGTGACTTTTTCTAAAAACTTTATGGCATTAACATCATGAAAGATGAGGTTATATCTAAGGGTCCAAGACAATGCAGGTGAAAAGCCAGCCTTGTTCCATTTGCAATTTTGTCACTACCAAATTGTGTGACCTCAGGATAGTCAGACTGCCTTTATAAGCCTCAGTTTCTTCATAGTCTTTATAGGTATATGAATATTGTAAGAATATTTTCTTAGTTCACAGAGAAGTTGCAAGACTTTAATTAACCAATCTTGATTTAAATTATTAAAAAAATTAAGAGAAAATACAAATAGTAGAATGAAAATACATGGGGTGAAAAACATAATATGTCTGAGATACTTTCACATACAGAAGAACTGTCAAGATCTGGATAGGTTAAACTGCTTGAAAGAATGAGTTAGCATCCTTGTGGTTCAAAGGTTTAGGGATATGTGATTTACATTCTCATTTAACACCTATGAATTCCATCTCTATCATTCTGGAACAACGATCCTTTGCATATTCATCCCCCTGTGAATAATATGTGTGAAGTCTTTCTATGTGGCTAGAGAGAATTATGTATTTGGTTAAAATATGACAATGCAGGACAAGTCTGCAAAGTCTGACTACAAATTTTCTTTTCAGCGAAGTGCCTTGAGTCTAATTTCAGAAATGTTTGAAGCAGATGCAGATTTGAAAACAAGCCCTGTCATTCAGAGAATGAATATGCAATTCATAATTGTCTTTTTTTGGTAGTGGATGGGGTAGGGGATAGTATTTTTCAGACTATGTTAATTTATCTACGGAATTCTAATTGCTAAACCTGTTTTCAGCCTTTCTTCATATCTTACCTAAGAAGAGATATCAACATTAACAGGAAAGCCTGACAATCCATAAGCATGTTCTATGTTCAACAATTAAAATATGACAGATAGATTGACACCAGCATCAGAAAAAGTTCTGTTTATTAATTATCTGTGTGACTAATCTCAGAATCTTGCTTTCACAAGGAATGTCGCCTTAGAAATGCTCTATTCTCTAGGCATTTCTAAACCATTCCCTAAATTCCTTCTCAAATGGCACTGAACTCTTTGGAAGCAAAACCAGATTATTTTCTTTCCCCCACTCATACAAACTAGGATCATTACTGTAAACTTTGAGCTGCCCTCATGTACTCAATAATTAAGTTGGCAAAGACAGAGAAATGAGACTTATTTGGAAGATAAATTCCCTGCAATAAGGAACAGCATAGTAAGGTATAGATGGTAAGGATTCAGGGATAGAAGAGTTGTCATCCACCTTTATTATTAAATGAACAAATAACATTATTGTCTTATTAGAAAATGTGGGCTGTTTCTATTGTAAAGCACAGTACATCTAAGTAAAACCTAGATCTATTTCCTGAAGAGACTTCAAGTCAATGCCCCAGCACTATATAAATGTGATACTCCATTAACTCACACATGTTTTGCAAACAGAAGCTGAGAAGAAACCTTTTAGCTGTTGCAGAACTTGCTGCACTTGTTCGTAGATGGTCTATTAGCGAATTTGGTAGTGTGCTGTTTCACTGGGTAGTCTAATAACATCTTTTAAAAAGACTAAGTGGTAAGGCATTGGTGGGAGCAGGGTCTGGCCCTTTCCTAGGAGTTTGAAATCTGCATTGGTACTTTGATGTTTTGTCCTGGTTTCAGCTGGGATAGAGTTAATTGTCTTCCTAGTAGCTGGTACAGTGCTATGTTTTGAGTTCAGTATGAGAAGAATGTTAATAACACACTGATGTTTTTAGTTGTTGCTAAGTAGTGTTTAGACTAAAGTCAAGGATTTTTCAGCTTCTCATGCCCAGCCAGCAAGAAGGCTGGAAGGACACAAGTTGGCATAGGACACAGCCAGGGCAGCTGACCCAAACTGGCCAACGGGGTATTCCATACCGTGTGACGTCACACCCAGTATATAAACTGGGGGGAGTGGGGGCGGGGGGATCGCCGCTCGTAGACTAACTGGGTGTCAATCGGCGGGTGGTGAGCAATTGCACTGTGCATCTCTTGTATATTCTAATCCTTTTATTATTACTATTGTTATTTTATTAGTGTTATCATTATCATTATTAGTTTCCTCTTTTCTGTTCTACTAAACCATTCTTATCTCAACCCACGAGTTTTACTTCTTTTCCTGATTTTCTCCCCCATCCCACTGGGTGGGGTGGGGGGGAGTGAGTGAGCGGCTGCGTGGTGCTTAGTTGCTTGCTGGGGTTAAACCACGACATGTTTTTATGTCACAACTGAACATAAGCAGACAGCCAAGCACTAAGTTATCAAGTTCCTCCTTCGCAAAATTTCCACCTCCAAATTTTGTTACTCTCTTGACAGTATTTTGTTCTTATCTCCAAGAGTTACTTGCTATACTACATGGCCAGACCACTGAATTTTCACCTCTCCCTATCTTTCTATTCCTTCCTCCCCTTTCTTTTACCTGAAGAAACCACAGCACATTTTTGCTGATTTAACAAGCTAAACCAATTTAGTTGGTTTAAGGTTGGCTGCTGGTATGCATGACCATCACAGTAAGGTGACCCTGTGCTTGATCCTAAACTTTGACATCTAAAATTCTTGAACAAGATGAGTTTAACTATAGCCAGCCAAACATGTTCATCATATTAATGAAGGAAATTTCAAGTGAGAAGGATATGTAAGGTCTGAGTAGCAAAAGGAGATTTTTAAAAAGACAGAAGGAAAGAATCCACACCTAGGAACACTGAGGTCCTGTATACAAGTTGTATGCAAGGAAAACAAAGGTCACTCATTCAAACAAGAATAATTTCAGGCAGTATCTTTTAAATCTTTGCAAGCAGAAGTAATTTAATTTTTTTCCTTTTCATTGGCAATTTATTCTTTCAAATGACTTTTAATATTTTGATCTAAAAATGTACTTGTTACAAAGATGCCTTGTTTTGCCCTTTC
The DNA here is from genome assembly GCF_026419915.1 of Harpia harpyja. Lineage (NCBI taxonomy): Eukaryota > Metazoa > Chordata > Aves > Accipitriformes > Accipitridae > Harpia > Harpia harpyja. Next base: position 7,626,163 of record NC_068943.1, read on the forward strand.
ATCTGTGCATCCTATAGTCATCAGAAAATTATCTTGCTAGTAGCATGTCTAGTAATGGTACAACATTTAGAATGCAAGAACGATATTAATCTACTTATGTAAAAAAAAAAAAAAAGAGAGAGAGAAAGAAATTTTCTGTAAGCCACAAGCAAAAATACTGAGCAAGAAACAAGAAATAACACATGGCCACAGTATTAACTTTTTAATTTCACATGGGCATGAACAGCACTGCACAAACTCACAAGCAATATTATCACCTGAGTCTCAGTTTGAGACCTGCCAATAGAACATCCAGGGATACCTTCTTTTGCACACCTACAGCACCGTATTAGGGATCAAAAAATCATCCCTGTAAATGACTGGGCCTGTGCTTTTTCCCCCTAATGCTGTATTTGTTTTTATTCCAGAGATTACATAAAAAGCCTCTCACATCACTGCTAGTCCTAACTTAAATAAGGATTCTAGCTTTCCTGCGTATGCTTAAGGTAGTACAGATAAATAAATACAATATAGATTATCGATAAGGGCATTGCCAGTATGCATAGTAACACATTTTCTATTTAGGGAATTTGTAAAAAGCATCATTAGAGAAGCAAATTAAAGAAATTAAGACATTTAGAAATTTTAAGTCAAATCAGAAAGCTGTTATTGTTTTTATGCTGTGCTAAGATGGTTTCCTTTCAAGCTGTGCATTTGAAAACCTAGTTACAGATACTCCTTGCATTCTGAAGTCTCTTTCGAGTTGAAGAGGAAAAGCAGGTGCCAGGCAGAGGGCAGATTTACGTATTACATGATACTCAACAACAATAAAAACTTCCTGCTGGGAAACAATCCTCAGGTTACAGCCTCCTTCTCCTGCTCATACCTTTAGATGATTTACCAGATCCTGCAGGCTTTGACAAAAAAATCCATTGACTGCAATGGCACTAAAGCCCTGTAGGTTGCCCAGTGAGATGATACCCTTGCTGAGGTGGCCTTCCTCAGGCCACCAGGTTTCAACACTTAACCATCCTTTCATGGGAGTAACGCCACCATAAAAGTACAGTCAGTTTTCATCTGTTCTTCTCTCACCTCTAATCTTCCCTCCCTTTTCCACACCGCTATTCTTCCATGCGCCTCTTTAGAAACAGATGAACAAACCCATTTCCTCCTAGGCACACTGCTACAACAGTGATAAAGTTTTAGCAAGCAACTTACTGATTTGTAAGTAGAAAACCAGATCATGCTAGAGAAACACATCTCAGCAATGTAACTACATAAATCACGAGCATAGACCAGGTGAAGGTGAGGATAAGGTGTTTTATTTCAAAGTGCTTTTTTAAAAATGGTGGGCACCACATTGCTTTGGGTTGCTGCATTTTATTTTATGCATTAGCTGAAAATGCAATTGATCCCCATGCAAAGGCCTAGCATTAAGCCTGCATATATTTAGGTCCAGCACAGACTTATCCTTGGGCTAAGAACTGAACAGGGATTTTTCTAGTTTTATGTACTGTCATGGATTCCAGTGCATATGAAAGCAAGCAGTTCAAAAACCCAGTCTTATTAAGGAAGAGAATGTAGGAATGTAAGGTGCCAGAAAATCCAAATAAATCCCCATGCTTTTAGGCTTCCCTCTGAACAGTTAAGCATGGTATTATCCTGGCAAGAATAGTATTGTCTCTCTGGCTCTGTCGTTAGAACTGGTCAATTATTACTTTGAACTAACACTAATATTTTCTTCCTTTTCAAGAACTATGTAAAATCAGAGAAAAATAGAATTCAGGTACACTCAGACTCCTCAGACCAGCAGTACCTTCTTTCCACACAGAGCATTATTAAAGGGCCATTTGAAAACTTTTTCCTGTTTCTCTTTCACTTTCCAAAGCCTGTCCCATTTTCATGATTTTTTTGTTGTTGTTTTGGCATAAAAAGAAGTACTTATACAAGGGTATGCAGATATAATAAGGCAGGTCCTGATCACATCTATACAGAGACTGCATGGCACTGAAACTTCTAAAAATACTAAAGATATGCCCATAGTTACTCAAGGAGTGTGATACCATGACTATAAAATGTTGGGGGAAGAAAAGTCTGTGGTAGGGTAATTTCCAGCCTAAGAGCTGTATAAATTCTTAATTTGAATTTCCTTAATGATCACTTGATATTTAACATCTCATTTTTATTTAACAGAGAAGCTGTCACGTAGGGGTCCCTATCCTGCAAGGCATTTTATTTTATCCCCATCTTTAATTATGTCACCATACAACTTGCTTGAGAAGCTAGTCTCTGGCAGTGGAGTGCTGAAAAAAATACAACACACTAAAATAACTTCAGCTTGGACACAAGCTTCCACAGAATACTAATTTATTTGTTTCAGTCTACTTATTGGCATTTGGAGCTATATCTATGCCCAGTGTAAAGAGTGTGACATAGACGTGGATTGATTGATATTTAAATAGTACAACAGTGTATCTGCTAAATAATATCTTTAAGTCAATAGAATGAACAGAATGAAATTGAATCTTTACAATGTCTTAATAATTGCTATTGATAAAATGATGGCTATGCCAAAACATTAGAAGAGTGGTTAAGGAGGAATGTGTTGGAGGACTTCCATTTATTAATGACATTTCAAGAACAAATCCCAGGAAGCATCCTAGAGACAGGAATGTGTGACAGTGGGTATTTCTCATTAGCCTATTTGGAAAAATTTTACTAGCACCACTCAGGTCTCTATTTCTTCTCCCCTGTCTCCAAACTGTTCTGGTGCTACTGTGATTTTTCCAGACATGGCACTTCAAGCTCTACATTGGCACATAAAAATGCCACATGTGGTATAGGGTACACTATATAACTGGGGAGTATTTAAGAAGGTTGTTTGATTTAGCAGCATCTTGCTTCTGTCTGAAATGTCGCCATTCCCATTGATTGCATTGCTAGAAGTAGAGTCTGAAGAAGTAAAACTCCAAGAATGATTGGATTCTGGGTTAATGTGGCAAAACTGGACCAAGTAGGATGTGGTGATGTAATGAACCTCACTAAACATGGAATTTTCACTGGTTCAAGTTTCCAGCTAATAGAAACAAACAAACAAACAAATCTCCTCCCCTAGATTAGAATGATCAAGCCTTTATACCTTTACTTGGACTTAAAAACCAATGTGTGAATAAATAAATCATAACTTTTAGAAGCTGAATACCAACATGCTTACAAGTGCACAGTGGCCTTTTAAAATATCAGATCATGTATGTTTTGGTATCAAAATAGGAAGCTGAATCTCAAATATAGACTACATATAGGAAAAAGATGGCTTCTGGGCATCACACTAAAAAGCAGACTAATTTCACAGCTGTAGCTCTCCGCTAGCTGTAGCTCTCTTCACTAGGCAGCAGATCTCAGCTAGCTGGGTTTGGGTAGAGTCCAAAAACAATCCTGAGATGTCTGAGACTGGGATCCACTCCTCACAGTCTAGAACCATCTTCAGCTCATGGCCAGTACGGAAACTTCATTAGGCACCAGAGAAGGTGAGACAGGTTTCCCCTGCAAGTTATTTAATGAGAGCTTAAATTAATATGTTATTTACTTGTAGAAGTGCCAGGAAAGTTATGGAGATATATACAACAGTAGACACTGAAAAAACACTGCTTTCCTGGGAGTGTTTGAGATTTGCTTGTAAAGCTGATCAAAGTGTTAACATCAGAAACTTGGAAAAATTAAAAATGCAGTGCTGATGCTTTTCACAAATTCATAGAACTTCACTGTGCCATAAAACATACTACTGGAAAAAAGTTTATAATAATTTGTTTCCTCATTTTTAAATGCAAATGTTGGATTTTTCAGTTGAAAGTAACCTTTAGCATTCATTTGAAATCCTTCAGAACACCTGAATTTATGAAATTCAAAAATAAATCTGTATAGCATTCTGTTGACATGAAATGCATACTTCAACTTCAAATCTTGCTTCTTGCTTTGATTGGTGGTGATTGAAACAAGGTGTTTTCTTCAAGCAATTGTTTCTAGCTTTTAAAAATTAAACCCCCCCAAACAGTCATTACTTGCTTATTCTTAATAGTTAATAGCCCTGAGAAAATTGTAAATTTCCAGTCTGTATGCCTTCACATGCATCCATTTCTTGTTATGCTTTGAAAGCTTGTCCTATTTTTCCTCTCTAGAGATTTTACATGCTACAAAAACTAGTTCACATGAAGCAGAGATCAGCTCTTCTTCCAGTGGTAACTCCATGGTGCTACCAAACTTTGATTCAACTTTTATACAACAAGTATGTATAAATTGATGCCTTCCTTACGCTGCACACCCCTGTGAAAATGCTTCAATGTCAGAAGAAGGGAAAAGCAGATAACAACAGAACTTATTTCCTCAGCACAGTTTTAGTACCTGCATAGTCAAGTTGCTCTTACCAGAGTAAAAATTAAATTGCATACATTGTACCCACTCACTGAAGTTAGTACTCAACAACTACCTTCTCTTGCCTTTTTTTGGCCATGATCTTGCTGAGATTTCATTGACTGAAAATGTCCTAAGTTACTGAAATGAGCTGTTTTCACCTCCTTCCTGCTTCACATGTCTAATGTTTTCACTATGAGTGTAGCTCTTCAAGAGCAAGGACAGCCTTTTAGCTGTGTGTTGATGAATTTCCAAACTCAGAAATAGCGAATGGTTTCTAGATGCTCCCGTAATACCACAAAAAAAGTATCAATTCACAGTAAATAATTTCACCTAAGAATGTTAAATTAATAACTTGCCATATATTAAAGAAGATACATTACAGGCCTTAAGGTTTGTTGTTCATTTTATTTAAATTCTTGGTATGGCTTCAAAGCACACTTCACGTAGCGATGGTGTCCACCATCTGTCTCTCCACTATTATGAAGACTATCTTCCAGAAAAGCTGCATCAAGTTACCTATCTAAGATTGCTCCTATAAGCTATAAGATTATAGTCATAATAGATAGTACTTTTGCTCCTACCTCTCTGTCTCTCTCTCTCCCCCCCTGTTCCAGCTAATCTCCTGCTCTATGCATTGCCCTTAGAGTATCACTGCTGTTAATGATAGGTAACTGGCCTGCACATTGGTGAAACATTCAGCTGACATTTCAGTGATGTATCATTCTGAATGCATAAAGCACACAGGTTACAACTAGAAGAAAATGAGTTTATTTCTGATAAAGCTTGTAAATGAATCTATACATACCCCAGAGTAAACTAAGCATGCGATGCATAAACAATAAATGCATTAAACAAAAGCATTTCATTGTAACTTGGAAAAGATGGGAAAGTTGAAAATAAAGATCCCAATTTACGTAAATATCCCAAGAAGTGAATGAGTGGGAACTGTAACAGTAATATTCAGAAAAAGAATCTGTAAAAAACATTATGGAGAATCAGTGAAATTTAGTGTTCCAATATATTTAGGAAAATTGGAACATTTCAACAATATAGGTGCCTCTATCTATTGAGCCATGCATTTTTTTAAGTCCCAAGATTTCAGAAAGGACACCTGAATGTTCATGGACAGTACCAACAAGCAAGAAATACTGCAGTATGGATAATCTGGTAGGGTTTGTATCTTGGTGATCTGCTTCTATTTTGTCTGTAGCAGTTTGGCCAGCAATAACTGTGCTAGTTACGGTGGTGTCACATCTAACAACAGTTGTGCGGCAAGCATGGTGTTACGCTAACCAGCTTGCCTGTACACCATTTGTCAGCCCTCACTGGCATCGAGTGGGGCTGCCCACACAGAGACCGACTGCTACTCCTTTCAGCCAGCACCTACACAGTCAAGCAGCTAGATTGCAATATGGGAGCGTAGGCAGCATATGTTTATTTTTACTTCTCAGCTATCAGTATAGAATGAGACCTAATGTATAGCAAGCAGGGAAGACTTCAGAAGCAATACCCCTGTGCCACATCTTTCCTATCTTCTTCCCGAAGATCTGGTAGCTCTGATTTATATATGCAATTTTCATAGTTACCACTAAGTATAGCAAAACTGGACCTTAATATGCCTGGTTTTAAACTATTTCTAAAAGTATTCTTATGGCACATAGGCATAGTTCCCTTCTCTCCCTAAAAGATCTATCTTACTGCTAAAAGTGACATCCCTATGACACCTCTCCCAGAAAAAGAGCCATTTCCATATTGTTCTGGTAAACCACAGAGCAGAGGTTAAAGGAAAAAAGGAAGCTTCAATTTAAAATAAACTCTAAAAAGACTTTTAGATAAGTAGAGATACAGGGATAGAGATTCACTAAATTATTTTTCAAATATTCCAGGATCCTTTTCATGATATACTATTTTAAGTTTGCTTTTAATTCCCCAGTTGTTTGGACACACAGACAAAAGATTTAAGAAAAGAAGGGCAGCAAAAAGACAACAGTGCCTGTGTATTACAGTCAAGAGATTAATCTAAAAAATAGTATTTCTGCATTTAATGAGGGTTGAGGACAACAAATGAGAAATTATAAGGCTACAGTTCCTATTATCCAGGGTGCTGACAATATGTATGAATACCCTTGTTTTGTAGCTGGGTTTTTATATTCAGTCTCTATTTTTGATTCTTACAGCATGGTTTTGTCCTTGCTGTGTGTCAGGTGAGCACCTACCATCAGAGTAAGAATCAGGTATGGGTAACAAAGCCTCTGACAGCTGACTGTCAGAAGACTGATGTCTTTCATCAGTGTTACGGACTTGAGGCTGGTCCTTTATTAATCCTATTGTTGTCCATACGCATATGAAGCATCTTTAATCTCAGGATTTTTAGTATTTGTGAATCAGTAATTTTACTTACGGGTTAGTATTTTTGAGGCTTGGACACTAAGTTCAGAAAACAATTTCCATCATAAAATATTAAAAACATACAGTATTCAGACCTTCAGCAAAGATTAAATGTCCTTTGAATTCAACAGGATGGCGTTTTTTTCAACCAGCATAAGATAATAACTGACCATCACAGTGCTTACTTGCCTCAATATTTTTAATGTCTTTCTCCCCACAAAATACTACAGAGAAAAACAGAGGATGACTTCTGCAAAAGAGGTAAATAAAGCACAAAGAGAGCTTCAAAAGTGTTTTAGGTGTTTCACTCCTTTATTCCGTTCCTTGGGGTGGAATTTATCTGAACAAATGTGTAAGTAAGTCCACAGTGTAGGCATCTATGTCTGAACTAAATGCCCTCTCTAATCAATATAGAGAAATAAGCACTTCAGGGAGAGATTTTTCCTGACCTATTTGAGGTGTGAACTTTAAGACCAGCTTGACTTGCACCTATCATTCCCTATTGACTACCGAGGGAACCCACAGGAGTACCCTACACTGTGGACATCTAACATTCAGCAAGGCAAATTCTGCTTTCTGTTTAACAGGAAAAACACTGGATCCCTACCCTCTCAAAGCCTGTTTGCATTTGGCTATACCTGGACAACATGCTTTCTAACGAGAGTGGGTCACATCCGCCTGTTCCAGCACAGGGTAGCAGCTTGCCCTTTGCTTTGCAGCTTCATAAACCTAATGCAGCTGGTTAGAAGATTACATGCTCCACTGACCAGCTGCACTTAGTGAATGAAGCTGCAGAAGAGCAGAGAGAACAAGCCATCCAAATGCACGAAGTGCATTTCCAGCTGCAGGGAGTGTGCAGAAGAGACCAGCTCCCACAGCGCTGCCTTTCAGTACAGGACTTGACCAGGTGACAGGAATTTGCAGCCCTGGCTAGAAACTGTTCTTACCACTGGGCCAATTCTCCCCTTCCAAGTTCTCTAGGCTTGTCACCTCTCATTTTTTGGTTAATTTTTAAAAAATAATTTATTTTGATCTAATGTAATTCACAAATTTTGACATAATATGTGAAACTTATAAACAGTAATCTCAGTGCAAATCTTACAGGATCTCCTTTATGTTCCTTTCCATGCTTTTTTTGTCAAGTTTAATGAGATAGTTACACCTGGCTACAAGAGTTCATCTCATTGAAGAGTTCCTACTTTGTTGGAAAGCAGCTTCACAAATTGTTTGTAGGCAACAGAGATTCCTCTTAGGCTATTACCAACTCTGATAGGATTTGGATCAGGTGTAGAATATTTTACTTTCAAATTAGTGTTTCCTGTCAAATATAAAGTAAGGGATCTTTTATCAAGAACCTCTGTAATGTTTAGAAACTTGCACCAGATGTCCAATGAAGGCTTGTAAGCAGTTACATACTACAAGCCAGCAGATGTTATCTTTATTTAAGGCTTCTAACTGCTCTAAGGCCTGTATTTTGGCAAGTGTAGAAGTTATGTAGTGTGTTAAAACAGTAGATGAATTATACAGAAACTGTGGCCCTGCTACCACTGTTACTGTCGAACAGTTGTGGAGTTTTAAAAATCCACCTGTCCTGCAATGGATTTTGCATTTGATGGGAAACACATTGCTAAGCGACACTGAAATCTTGTAACACAAAGAAAACAAAACAAAACAACACCACCTTGCCTAGAACTAAACCCAAAAATATCTGGTATCCCAGCTTTCGTATGGTGGGATTCTATGTTCTGCCGCAGACATGGCAGCACTGGAATAATATGAATAGCTGCATAAAGTACACAGATTATGCTATATCTATTTGACTTTCCCATACCCCTTAGAAGCCTCCTGTGTCCCAAACAGGCCTGTGGAAAAGGCAGACCTTTCTGATTCCCTGCTTCCAAAAACCAAAGAAACAAAACAAAAATCTTCCTGTGAAAACCATGCCCTTTCACATTCAAAGTAAGCAAAGCATGAAAAAAATATCCTGCTGAAAGTCCATCCTTCACCCACTGACCATGACAGCACCAGTGTACAAGTGGGCTCCTGTGCTGTTGCAGAAGTCCACGGAGATCAGTGCAGCCCCAAGCATAAGCTTCTTTCATAAATTGTGCAATAAAAGAAAAGGGAATAAGGAATATCTGGGATGCTAGCTATTCTTGCAGGTATTGTTTTGGGGGATTATCTTTGAAACTTTCTTTCCTGCCCTGTAATTTACACTGCTACTGCTGATAATGACTGCAAGGAATATAAGCAGCACTAATGGGTATGGATCACTGTTCTCCTAGACTGTACAAAAAAGGAGCATGGGGAATGATGACCCTGTAAGATAGATCAATGCAGCTGCAGATTGGTTCTTACACTATTCAGGTTATTTTCCTTAAATGGCATCATGCCTCACACATTCTGCTGAAGGCTATCCATATCCATTCAAGTTCATGACAGCTATTCTTAGACAGTCTTTCATTTTTAACGCCATTACCAAAACTACTACTGTACTTTTTAAAATGAGAATGAGGAGACAGTGTCTCTTTTATCAGGTTCAGATCTATTTAGCTTAAATTAAAATTATTTGCTATAATTTTCCTATAGTTATTCAAAGGATTAGTGAGAAAATGTCACCGAACAGCTACTTGTCTCCTCATTAACATTCATGACAAAACCTTCTGGTAGGGCTGGTTTTGGCTGCTGATGGAGCAATACTTAAAAGAAATTGGCTTGTCTGCACTGCTCAGCAATGCCACTATGCAAGGGAATTGGTGATAATAAGATGATATTATTACAGCTACACTGGGAACATAATATATTTTAAGCTGCTTTGAGGTATACAGTGGGGGTCCAAGAATTGCAGCATGATTGCTTGTCTATTGCTATGAACAGGAAACAGCTGATCATTACATGTCTGCTTATTTGGATTAGCCCTACCCAAGGCCTTGAGGTAAAAGAAAAATCCGCATCTGCTGGAACTGTTCGCTTCCTGTTTGTTTCCTGTCTGCTGGAACAGTTTTTTGTTCCTTTTCCTAGTTTTTGGAAGGGTGTATTAGTCCCACTGCTGAAACAGGTATTGCATTCTTTGCTAGGAACATTGAGCACCTACTGTTTCAGAGGAATTTTTCTCATTGCAAGGCTTTCTTTCTTAAGCAAGATTCTCAGGAGAAGATTCTCTGGATCCTTGTGCACCCATCAGTGAAATTCCAGATACTTTTTTTTTTTTTTTTAATTACCATCCAGTATGGCAATGCAATGGCAAATATACAGATATGGGCAATACAGTTGTAAACATCTGCACATAAGGCTCAGCCAAGAAACAACTGGCAGCTGGTATTATGTTGTGTAGTAACTCATGCTAATTCACACCGATTATCTAGAATATGGAAACCAAATGGAAAAACTATTCTCAGACCTTTGGCTCTGAGACATCTTTGAACCTCACATACTCTGAGGAATAAAACACTTACTTAGGAACAAATGAATCTAGAATAATGGAGCAGTTAGAAGTCCCAACACAGTGACAGCCCCTTAGAAATGTGGAATACAAATTAATAAGAAATGAGTAAGATTGTACAGGGCTTTAGGATACAAGAACTGATTGCCATTTAAAAGAAAGGCATGTTTTCTTCTGATGATAGCTGTTTCCAAAATGTCTAATAGTTTCTAAAGTTCTCTGTTACGAATTTCATATTTAGCTTCTGCTTAGAGTTCTTGTAGAGATTTGGAAAGTACTGCACTTCAGATAAATGAAATATAAAACTGACATAGAAATGATGTAGAAACATTGCCAGCAGGCTGAGGGAGGTGAACCTTCCTCTAAGCTCAGAACTGGTAAGGCCACATTTGGAGTGCTGGGTCCAGGTCTGGGCTCCCCAGTAGGAGCATACCAGTGCAAGTCCAGCAAAGGCCAGTAAGGTGATGAAAAGACTGGAGCATCTTTCCTATGAGGAGAGGCTGAGAGAGCTGTGACTGTTCAGCCTGGAGAAGAGAAAGCTCAGGGGGATCTCATCAGTGTGTATAAATATCTGGTGGGGGGAGTAGAGAAGATGGAGCCAGGCTCTTCACAACAGAGCCCAGTGACAGGACAAGAAGCAATGAGCACAAATTAAAAAAACAGGAAATTCAATCTAAACACAACCCCCCCCACTTTTTTTACTGTGAGGATGGTCAAACACTGGAGATATCCATGGAGATATTCAAAACACAGCTGCACAGCTGGGCGACCTGTAGTAGCTGACCCTGCTTTGAGCAAGGGGGGTTGACTAGGCCATCTCCAGAGGTGCCTTCACACCTCAGCCATGCTCTGATTCTGTGTAAGAATCTTTACCAGAGGCTAAAGAGACAATGTTTAAGTTACAACAGATTGAGTTTCCTTGTAGATTATATCACGAATAGGAATCTGGGACAAAATCCTGAAAAGGAAAACAGACCTTAAATTACCTCTCAAAATGGAAATCATAAAATCATTCCATCTATGCTTAAGTATATGGTTGTGGGACAGAAAGCAAATAAGATAAGAAAGCCAAGGCATATGAAGGTCAGATCATAATTTAACAAAGAGTTCACATACCCCTAGAAAGTCTTATGTTGCAAAGGTTAGCATTACCGTAACACATGCCTGGTACAGCAGAAAAAAAAACCTGCAAAAATCTACACGACCTTCCACGTCCCTTTCAAGAGTTTGCAAAATGACATAAATGTCTGCACAACCAAAACACTAGTTTAAATTGGCTCCTCATGGGAGCAATGCTAATATACTCTCAGCATTACTTAAATGTTCATATATTCTGTTATTGCTTAGATATGCTGCTCTTGATAAACACAGGTCCTGTACACAACTTCCATAAAATCATCACAATCGGTTGTATTTGTTTTGTTATTTCTGGTGTACAGCTTCAAATGGCAGAATCATGTATTAGAACTCTCTTGTACAATCGAAGTACCAAATTAAAACAAACAAAAGATGATCCTTGAAGAGTTAAAACATTGATGTTATCTAACAATCCAATATTTGCTTTATACTGAAAACCATCATCCTATTTTAAACTGCAACAAATCTAGCTGGTTTTATACTGAAGACAGCTTATTAGGTGAATATATTTTTTCATTAATGCATTTGCCCTTCTAGAAAGACTCAGCAGTTTTTCCATATAAGTGAACAACTTCTGAATAGTTTTAGAATAGCATTAAAATACTGAAACTATACACAAAGTTCAAATGCTCTTTGATAAGACTTCACATTGCAAATTCCCTTTAAAACATCAGTGATAAGCCAGAAGAAACCACTTAGTCTTTTAATTCACCTTTCTGCAGAGCAGATTCATAAGAATCCCAGAATGCAGTACGTACAACAGGTCAGTAACTTCCAGCTATATACCTTGCTGTCAGTATTAAGACACAGAATTTCAGGTTACTGAAAAAGCCATAATGTGCTTAAGCTCACTGCAATATGAAAAGGCCTCAAGTTGCCAAAGAATTAGTAAGGTACCATCTGAACTCTGTGGTAAATGACCCCAGCATTTTCAGTAAACTGCACTGCCCACTGAACACCAGTAATCATCTTGGGTTTCCTTCTAGAAAAAGAGAAAAGCCCTGTACGTGCTATAGATGGTTTGAAATGTCTGTTCTGCTTGCATACACATCTTGTAATATTGCACACAACTTCTGGATTTTTTTTTTTTAGGTCCTTCAAAGCCAGATAAAATTTTGAAAATCCACTACACAAAAAGTTCCAACTTCACATTAAAAAGGGAAGCCATCACAATGCAGAGCACTGCACAGTCATCCACACTGCAGTCCTTCCAAGGATTAAAGACGCTTTCTAAATTATATTAGCATCTGATCTACTGCTGCGGACTTTTCTCCAGTTCATCCTCATATTACACATTTCCCATTCCCTCCTTTTATAATTCATCTTCCCTTCTGTGTCATATTGATAGAATCAATATTAGAAGAAAAAAATCTTTAATTGGATAAAGAGAATGACACAGAATTACCCTAAGGAGTTAGAGACATCTTTGCTTTTTTCTGAATGCGACCTCAGAGTTTCAAAGTAGGCTTCCAACTTCAGGGATAACCTTTCCACCATTCTTCTACATGTGTGCATATGACCCGTTACCTGGGGTTAGCCAGCTTTACTGCACCTGTTTGCAGGCTTTCTACCTACATGCAAAGATGCAGCTCTGCAATCCTCTTTGCAATGCTGATTTACACCTCTTAGTGCCAGACCCTTTCCAACTTACACACATGCAGAAATGCTCAGGGGAACACTTTCAACACAAAGAGACTTCATATTTAGATAAAGCCACGATTGAGTATTCTGAAGCTCTTTGACTCTTTGCTAATCTGCAGTTTATGAGAAGAGCTCAATACAGTGTGACTTGTAAGTACAGTCACAACCATAAAAACTGCTTAACATTCATTATTAAAGACAAGCATTTAGCAAATTGCGACACTGAACCCTTGATCTTAGAAAGATCTTACATATGCTGAGGACCAGAGTAGATTAGAGTACTGATTAGGAACAAACAAAAACCCCAAACTGTCCTTGTCAATTCTTTCTAGGTATAAAAGATATGTTCGATACTGCTTAAGTGTCATGCTTTCCATGACAATCCCTCTCAAATACAACTGAGGCCTTAGCGTTTGGAAGCCAGAAGCCCTCTAAAAGACTCTCTACACCACAAGAAAATCACGCAGAAAAAAAGTACAGCCTTAAGGCTACAAAAAGGCAGACTACAAAAATACTGCTTTGCAATAACAAAAATCATGGGAGATCCACAGTTCATCTTGCAACAGTGAACATAATTGCAGACCTAAATTTTGCATCTGAAACTAGGAGACAAAAATTATAAACCTCTCTATGCATATCTAATCTCTTTTTTCAACATTAGCCAAGCCTGCAGGCGCTTAACAGTCCAGATTCTTGATGTCATTGTAATTAAAGGCAATACTCACAAGGCTGATAAGCATACCAGCTGTAAGTTAACCCTTATTTTAGCCAAACTGACAACTGCAAATGTGATATCTAATTGTAAAGAAAAGAACATTGGAATTTATTATGGATAACTGACTTTTAAATCCCATAACCTTGAAAATAAGTAAATAATATCCAGCCTACCATCAAACTTCTTGTGCCGGGACACAAAAGTGGTGCGTACAAAGTGACTTGTCTCCTCCACTAAGTTTTCAAACTCCAGTTTGCTCTGTTGGCTTAACTTGTCCTCCATTTCTGAGGTGCAACATGTATATTCCTGAGGGCAGATTCTCAAATGTTCCCCTGGAATCACAGGAAAAAAGGAATTAGAAATATTTGAATACAGATAGAAATGTGTCAGAACCAAATATACATGATGTCTCTTCAGTTCAGGAAGGTGGGCTACCCAAACAGCTCTTTAAGGCTTGACTACTTGATTGGGAACAATTTGAATCTCTATCAACAACTTTGCTGTAGTTGGGCATTCCTCACACAGGAGGGGAGACACACTTTGCAGAGTTGCTCTAATACTTCAGAAGCAGAACCGTCTCACGCCAAAAGTGATTCCTCATGCTGAAGAAGCCTTCCTCATAAACAGACACATACTTAAAAATTAAAAGACAACTGCTTGCTTCCTGTTTGTACTCAAAATGCCTGGGGAAATACCTAGTGAGATGACCTGTTAGAAGTCATCGGAGCTGTCTTGCTGTTAAAACCTGAAAAACAGAAATTATGTATTTCTGTAGATAAGTCCCACTTGCCCAAATGCACCAAAACATTCTCCCCTTATACCCTTCCACCCTTCCTTCTCTTCTGCTTGAGAAAGTGTATTTTAATGACTGTGTTTGGGTGCCACATGTTTTCTTGGGCAGCATTTCTTGTCAGACTGAGCAAATGCTCTGCTGAATAGGAGAAAGCAATGAAGAGTTTAATTAATGCTTATGTTATACGGAAATGCAATGTAACAGGTAATGAAAGCCTCTTATTTAATTCAATAGATTTATCTCTTGAAGCACTGTGGCAATACTTCTGACAATATTGCTTTCTTCAGTACAATTTGCAAGTGGAAACCAATTCTTTAGCTCATGAAATTAAAATGGTCTGTTATTACATGAAATGTGAATTTCCAATTGACACTGTACTATGTGTGTCAGAAACATTTAGCTCAGTTTGTACAAAGGCAGGAAATTCTACCATTCCCTCTTGAGAAATAAAAAGAACGATCTGCCTCTATGATTAAAGTTACTTGTAAGGCAATGAAAACATTTAGCTTTCTGTACACCGAATCCTGATTAAAAATCCCTCTGCAAATCTCTTAAAGGTGCAAATAAAATGATATACAAAGCCCAAGAGTTAAATAAATACTGGGGACCTGATTCTCGTTTATATTGAGGCTCCTTTCTACCACTGCTGAGCTATAAAGAAGATTTAAATGCAATTTATACCTACTTTAAGGCTACTTTTCACCATTCTTATTATGTAGTGAGGAGAATCAGGCCCTAAGGTTTATGCTTCCCAGGGGTATAATACATTTAGCTGCTGCATCGTTTTGAAAAGAGCATCAAAAAGAGGTTTGCACATGCTTAGAATAAATATTGTCTTGAGTTTACCCTCACCTTATTCCAGTTTTTGTTTCAGTTTTTGAATGAAGTCTTTTAATTTGAAATTTAGTCACTCCTCAACCCTGACCCATCACCCTCATCTTAATTTTTTTTCTGCAAGAGTTCATAATATATGAACTATAATGCCATGAGATTTCTCTCAGCAGTCTCAAGACTTTTTAAAAGCTCACAGCTATACATCTTCAGGAAGGATCATTTAATTATTATCAGTTACTTTTTGGCAGTACTACCTACAAGTCCCAGTCATGTCCAAAAGCACCATGATATAAAACACTGCATAAACCTGGAAAAAGAGATACCCCATGACCATCAAAATACTGTAAGGATTATTTCCCATGTCTACTACACCCTCCCAACACAATAAATTAATTCCTCTCCATTCTCAAAATCACGCATCTAAGCCATAAACAACAAATATAGGGACTGGTGAGCCAGCTGCTGTCAAACATAAACGATAGTGGCAAAATAATGGTTGCTTTACCCTCTACATCGCTGTCACATTAAACTGAAACTATTCAACAGGTAACATGTGACTGCAGACGTACCACAATAAGACACAATAAGAATTATTTTAGTAACAATAATGTTCTGAGTTTTTATTAGTTGTCAGAAAGACAAGGAAAGCTGAAATGTTGTGTTATTAGAAGCACTGCCATGTGCTTGATTAAGTAAAAAAATATACCCCATCCATAACACCTATAACCCCCTTCCTCGAGAAACCCAGGGGTTTTTGCTCATTGGAAAGCACTGGGTAGACCTACTATCCCAGTTCCTGCCACAGTGGTAGTTTATGCTTTCTATAATCATAATGTCCTCTAGTGCTGTTTCAGTCAAAAATTTTTATAAAATTCAGTTTTATTTCCTCTGTTCATTTCAGTTTTCTTTCTCTTCTGTCTGGCTCCATTTGTTTTTCAGAATTGCCGGACTATCACCTGAACTAATGCTAATCATCAAGGCACTGTGCTTAGTGAGTAACAGCCATAGGTCTAGATTTTTAAGACATTATGTTATGCTGAGTATTATGACAAATTAAACCATACTGCATGCAGTATAGCAGTCATTTTTGTAGCAATAATCATTTTTCTCACACTTATTTATTTATGGTCTGTTTTGTGGTTGTGTGGCAGGGTTTTGGTAGCAGGGGAGGGGCTGCAGGGGTGAGCTTACTCCGAGAAAGTGCTGGAAGCTTCCCCGGCTGGGAGACGGACCCGCCTCTGGCCTAGGCCGAGCCCGTCAGCGACGGCGGTAGCGCCTCTGGGAGAACAGATTCCAGAGGGGAAACCTGCCGGAGTCGGGGGATCGGGATGGCAGAGGAACCCCTGTGCAGATCCCGAGGGCAGGGAGGAAGGAGGGGATGCCCCTGCAGCCCGTGGGGAGACCAGGCGGCAGGCTGTCCCCCCCCAGCCCACGGAGGGGAGCGGGGGAGCAGATGCCCACCTGCAGCCCGGGGAGAGAGGAGCCCACGCCGCAGCAGGGGGTGGATGCCCCCCAAGATGGCCGCCGCTCCCTGGGGAAGCCCGCGCTGGGGCAGCCTGGGACTGAAGGACTGCGGCCTGCGGGAGGGACCTGCGCTGGGGCAGTTTGTGAGGAACTGCAGCCTGTGGGAAGGAGTCACGTTGGAGAAGTCCGTGGAGGACTGTCTCCTGTGGGAAGGAGTCACGCTGGAGAAGTCCGTGGAGGACTGTCTCCCGCGGGAGGGACCCCCCGGCGGAGCAGGGGAGGAGTGCGGAGTCCTCCTCCCCCTGAGGAGGAAGGAGCGGCAGAGACAAGGTATGACGGACTGACCCCAACCCCCATTCCCCGTCCCCCTGCGCCGCCGGGGGGAGGAGGGAGAGAGAACCGGGAGTGGGGCTGAGCCGGGACGGAGGGAGGGCTGGGGGGAAGGTGTGCTAAGGTTGGGTTTTACTTCCCATCATCTTCGTTTTGATTTGATTGGTAGTAAACGAAATTGATTTTGTTTCTCCCGAAGCTGAGTCTGTCTTTTGCCCGTGACCATAATTGGTGAGTGATCCCTCCCTGTCCTTGTCTCGACCCATGAGCGGTTCTTTATATTTTCTCCTCCTCATCCCACCGGGGCCGGAGGGGAGGAGTGAGTGACTGGCTTCATGGTGCTTTGTTACCAGCTGGGCTTAAACCACGACATGGTCTTACTTTCTCTTTACTACAAAAATGACTTCTCACCTTGGCTGCTACAAACATATTCCGATTCCTACTGCATTTATTTCTTATACATGTATTTTCATTAAATTTCCTCTTTTTAATTCACTGAATCTTCACTGATTCATGAGGCTCTTGACTGATGAAATATGAAACTCATGCTCACAACTTCTACACCACCCCATTGCTTTCCTCTCCTGACAATGTATCTTCCTAAATCATCTATACTAACCACCCACCTTCATCACAAAAACTTCGCTAAACTATAATCAGCTTTTTTAAAACAACACTTCTAGTTCTTCTCTCCTCCCCTGTCATATACTCCTTGCGTTTTGGTAGAAAGAAATAAAAATGTAAATATTGTGCTACTCTTCAGAATCTGCTCCAAGATTTTTTTCCCTCCTCCTGTTTCCTCCACTGGAGGCTCAGGTCAGATTATAGATAAAGCAAAAGCATTTTCCATTGCTCTGTGGCAATGGAGTGTGTGTAGGCCTAAGCAGTTCAAGTATACTTTGCAAAGATGAAGCCTTTAGAAATTGTGGCTCATAAGACCTAGCATGTTTGTACTGCAAACCGCCTGCAGTCTCCAAAGGCTCACAACTTGGACAAATCTTGGGCCCTTTCCTGGGAGTGGGGAATGGAAACTCTCTGACAAACAGTCACTTCTGTATGCTTAATCTTAATTTCCTTTTTAAAAGCAGCAATTACCATTTTGTGTTTGTTCTTATTAAACCTCCAACTCATGTTAGAATCGCCAGGTCATTAGTTCACTCCTTGGACAAAAAAAGTGGACATGATTGGGTTTTTTTTAATTAAGGGGTGTGTGCTTGATTTTGGATTTTTCTGCTTTTTTAGTGCAATATAACAGACTGCTTGGATTGGAAATAACTCTGCAGGGTATATTTGATTGTGCTTCCTCTACTTCCCTGAACAGGATCATTTACCATTTGCATTTTGTAATATATTGTTCTATTACTCTAAAAGGAGTTTAATCACTGATTTGTGTATTTGCACACCTTAAGTATTTTGCAGGCTGAAAATGTGCTCACAGCTAATGTACCAATTCTTGCCCTGGGAAACTCCATATGGTCTACGTTCTTATGCTACCTTTAGCAAAGATTTTTATGGCGCAAGTGGCATTGGATATAACTGACTAGTTTTTCCTTGTTGCAAATGGTATCTCCCCAGACAAGTTTGACAGAATGTAGTTACGCTGCACCAGCATTTTGCCAGACTAAACAAGTATTAACTCAGCAGTTCCCAGCAACCTACCAGAACTCTTCTAACCACCATTTCCAGCTGAAGATGCTGACCTACATATCTCTCCTCATGTGGCTTAGGTTATATAAATCAAATCAATTGCCTGCTACAAATTCAGCTACCAGTATTCAATTTCAGTTTTATTACAGCTGTAATCTCACACCTGCCTTCACATGATCCAAATTGGCAAGTTTTGCAGTTGAATTTGGCAATCCTGCTAGCATGTTGCTTTGAAGTGTGATAAAACAATTTATAAAGCACTTGTTTTATATTCAGATATATTGCAGTTTGATGTCCCCATAACATGCTACAAACCTCACAAGAGTCTTTAAAAAATTGCAACTTACAACTCTCAAGATGAATAAATGCTTCTACTGTGTATCAAAATGCCAGAACTGATTTGAGTGTGATAACTACTTGCAGAAGATACAATCTGAAGGGGCAGTAAACCCTATGGAATATAATATTACACTTAACAATTTCACTGCCAGATTTCCTGAACACCTGATGCAATATCATTGGTTATATTATTAGAACTGGAAGCATGATCACGTAAAATATTTTACTTCATCCAGAATTTTTTATGGGTCATGTTGCAAGTTTAACAATTTCAGAAACAGTTCTTCCTGAGGCAGTCAATATTTCATAGTTTCAATTCTAACCATAAATTAAAAAACCTGATACTGTCCTGTTGACAGAATGGTAGGACTAACTGTATGACTGGTGAGAATAGAAACATACAGTCACCACGCTGCTTCATAAATCCAGCGATGAATAAGTGTTAATAAATGAAAGGGGTAAATTCAAGGTGTGCTTTCAAACTTGGTCACCCTGTCTGCATCAACAGAGCCTAAAGGAAGAGAAGATAGCTCTGCATCCTTCATCCTGCAGATTAGATTAATGTGATTGGGCTTTGTCATTAACCATGTCCTTTAAAATTAGAAACACCTGCTTCAGACCTGCTCATAGTCTGCCATTTGTGGAGAAGGCAGTGTAACTTACTAACAGAATGAAGTTTAACAAAAACAAATGCAAAGTCCTGCACCTGGTACGGAATAACCAAAGAGCCCAGGACAAGCTATCATCTGTGTGGCTGGGGAGCAGCCTTGCTGAAAAGGACGTGGGCTCCTGGTGGACAACAAGCTGAACAGGAGTCAGCAGTGCACTGTGGCAGCAGCAAAGGCAAATCGGATACTGGGCTGCATCCACAGGGGCATTATTAGCAAAGATAGAGACATGATCATCCCACTTTACTCAGTGCAGGTCAGGCTGCACCTGGAGTACTGTGTCCCATTCTGGTCCCCACAACTCAAGAAAGATGTGTACAGACTGGAGAGGGTCCAAAGGAGGGCCATGAAGATGATCAAAGGGCTGCAGAACCTGCCCTGTGAGGAAAGACTGAAGGAGTTAGGTCTTTTCTCCATGGAGAAGAGAAGGCTCAGGGGGAACTCATCACAGTATTCCAGTACTTAAAGGGCAGCTACAAAGAGGACAGAGGCTCTCTCTTCACAAGGAGCACGTGGAGAAGACAAGGGGCAACAGGTACAAGTTGCACCAGGAGAGGTTTCACCTTGACATAAGAAAGAAGTTTTTTACAGTGAGAAAAATCAATCATTGGAACAACCTCCCCAGGGATGTGGTGGAGTCCCCATTGCTGGAGGTTTTCAAGATGTGATTGGACAGGGTGCTAGATAACGCCATCTAGGATCCCTTTCCCAGAATGGCCCAAACTGGGCTGTTCTATGGTTCTACGATTGTGTACGTCAGGGCCTCCTACCTCTCAGAATTATAAAGGACTGGAATAGTTGGAGTTTTGTTTCTAAATGAATGTTTTCCACCTAATTTTCTGTTTGTTTTTTTTTTAATTATTATTTAAAAATATTATTTTAAATTATTTTTAAAATATGATGAATACAGTTAAAATGAAAACCTCATTCAGCTTTAATCCTTGCCCACTGTTTTGAGATTTGGATCTTTTTCTGTGTTGGCAATGATGTTTCTGAACACCTGCTTTTTGAAGTTTTCAATTTAAGTGCTCTACTGGTGAAATCAGGAGCATGGGAGAACTCCTCATGATCACATTATTAATGTTCTATTATAGAAAACTATTCTCCTCCAATACACTTACACCCTTCTGTCAAAGGGTAGAATTCTGTAGAATTTGACTCACAATCATCTTTAACTTAAAAAAAAGCCAAACAGCAGTATCATGTTTTCTGCATTAACTTATTTAGCAGTTAAAACTAAATTAGAAACATGAGTTTCATCATTTCAGCCAATATTCAAATAGTGAAAATTAAAATATCATTTTGTTGGCCAAAACCTGTTCCCTAACCAAAAAGTCCTAAGGCTCCTTCTGACTTTGTAATTATCTTCTCTGTGGGGTATAACAGCCCTGCAAGCAGCCTCTGTAAAATTGCACCTGACATTCAAGTCACAGAATTGAACTTTCCTACTCAAACTAAAAGGAAACAGATTATGATTTAAATTAATTCCATTGTAATATTGGCCTGACAAGTGATGATGGGAGCAATGTTTGCACAGAAAACAACAGCTGAACGAAGGGAGGGAAAGCTGTCTATAACATACAGATCATGTCGTCAGACACAACTCTCCTAATTTTAATCAGTGGAATATTGAACTTGAAAAACTTGTATGGGTCTCCAATAAACCCAACCCATGCAACTACCCCATGAAAGAAAATGACTCATTTGCTTGCCTTGGACCCAAATCTCAGATTTGCTGAGATTCCTTTTGTTCCTTGAGTGCTTTGAGGTCAATTAAAAAATGAATGCCTTCCAAACAGACTGATAATTAGTTAACAGTCTCTTCATTACAGGTCCCACAGGGAACATTCATTTACAAGAAGACCTGACCCTGTTGTCCTTGGGAAGCCCTCAGTAATAAGTTATAGAAGCAGAGGCCAAGGCAAACCTGTTCAGACTAGGACTATACAGATGCTAAAGAAAGAGTTGAAGTCCCTAGAGTCTTCCTAACTAAACTACTAGAAGCAGCACCACTACTCCAACACTCAGGTTCATTTTATTTTCCAAGCCTACACAGTCAGACAATTGGTTTTTGATAGCACAGTTTGTGAGAAGAATCTTTAGTTACCTCTTGGGGGGTGTATTACTGGCATTGTGCTCAGTGCCTTGTGGAAAGCAAATGGTAAGGCTGTGATTCAGCGCTGTATGGTTTCATCGTCTCGCTGCCTACATCGCTGCGATTTTCTGATTTCAAAGCATGTTTCCACCTGGGAACAGCAGCCAACTTCCCCTCCCCCCCAATTGATTTTTGCTGTTTATTATGTCCCCTACTATAATAGCAGAAATATCTTATGTAGCATTATAGTGGGAAGTAGAATACAAGCAGCACATCACTTTACCATGACCATAAAACACAGTGCAAGCAGGTTTTGTATTTCAGCTGCTCTCAGAACAATTTTATTAAGATAACAGGATGAGATTGTACACATTCATGCATTTATAAAGATTGTAATCAACATTCATCACACAGAACTGAAATCCAAAGATGTGATTGCAGCACATGATATATCAGAGACAGATTTACACCACTTAGTTCATGTAGCCGCAGAAATACAATCACAGTAGGACAGTGGACTTAAGTTACCTGAGGCTAACTGGGTATACTGTATTGCCAAAACAAGTCCTTAAGATAGTTACACCGTTACTAATATACATGTAGAGAAGTTAAAGCTGCATGAGCTACAGTCTGCCATTTGATTGCACTGTCAAGTATACTTTAAAGCTGTGCATAGCCCTTGCTGATCACTGTATTGTCATGTATAAAATCCATGTTTCTGTAATGCTAAACTTAGCAACAACTGTTTAAAAGTCCTTAATCACAGTGCTCTTCTCTTATTCATATGGCTTCAGTCAGTCCAAGGAAACCTTTCACACTACCATTAAGCAGATGAATCTACCTTCCTGTGTTCTGATTGATAATGACATGCTTTCCTGCAATGCCAGTCATAGAAACAGTTCACAAAGATAACCATGATATAGGTCATGTTGATCTTAAGTCAGAGGCTGTAATGGGTACATCACTGGTAAGATTTTGGTGCTTCTGCCATAAGCTCTTTATTGAGATAGTCTTCAGCCTAATCTCTTTCCCAGTCGCTTAAGGAAAAGAGGGTAGAAAAAAGGGAGGCTATAATTTGTAAAGATCTGAGATTCCTGTTATCATACTGACTCAAGGTCTACCCATGAAATTTCAGGGCCAGAAGTGCTGGCATTTGTCCTTTCATTGCTTTTTCGAACCAAGCAGTGTAAAGAACAAACTGCCTCTACCAGCTCTTAAGTATTAACCTTACTGTGACACAAGTCGTAAGGCAAAAAGCAAAACACTTCCTCCAAGTCTGTGTGTCTGAGTTTATAGGGGGAAAAAAACGACCTTCCTTTTTTTTTCCCAGAGAAGCATGCTAAGAATATGGCCACAAGTGGAATGCACAGAGAAATCACTCAATGCAAGACAGTCCAAAACATGCAAAAGAATAATGCCCTATTGCCCCATGCAGGAGTTCCGTGGTCTTTGAGCCAAGTTTGGTGCAACTTTGTGTGTCCTTGGCTCAGTTTTACAGATCCAACTGTGGTTACAGTGTGAGAAAGTCCATGCTAAAGCCAAGTTAGGCACCACAAGCAAAGCCACAGACATGACTGTAGAAGTTAAAGGATTCAAGAGGCAAACTACTGACATGGGAAGGTAGAAAACCCCATGGAATAAAAAAAACCTGACCAACTGGAGGGTGGTAACCCAGCACCAAGGAAGACCAGCCCATTCCCAACTTGGGTGATTACTGCATAGCCACTTGAGAATTATTGGGTGTCTTATCATTGATGGCAATCATACTATTGCTTAGCCTCATAGCTCATTAGTCCTAGTTATCTATCATGTATAGTAACCAGAAAATTATTGCTTTGTAGTCTTGTATACATTCTGCAGTTGGGCATATTCTGCAGTGACTCAGAGAGCATCGACTCCCAGGGGTTAGGGGAACCAGCTGCTGCTCCTGATGCGCCAAGTGGGAGAAGATATCACAGTACAGGGGTGCCTTTTTTCTGCAAGTTGCTCACTGCCAGTGGCATCTCCTTCAGGTGAGAGGGCATCAGAACTACAGAAATAGGTATTTAGATCTTTCCTAAAGGTGCACAAGAGAATGTTCTGTGACTTCCCACAGTAAATCTTACGCAGTTAAGCAATTCAGACCTTTTTCTGCCCACTCCTACCAAAATTCACTGAAATGGCTCTCCTTCAGTGACAGGGGATACCAGCTGACACAGGAGGAAGAAGTATGGGTACAGATTTCCACTGAGAATGTGGCAGTGGAAAGTTCTCTTATGCAAAATTTTTTTCTATTGACTTTGACTATTTTTAGACTGTTTTGATTCACTTATGTGACAAATATAGCTTCACTGAACTGAAAAAACCCATGCATTAAAGTATAAATAAAAATATTCTGAATTTCAAGGCTTCTAATTAACAATATGAATCTAAAGCATCTCTGTGGATATTGTCAGCTATAGCACGAGACTAGACATTCTATTATTAACACCATGGATAGGCAAACTTTTGATGAATAAGCAGGAAATTCTGAAACATTTTAAATATATTTCCTTAGGAATCTTGGGATTCAGCAATGCAGACTGACATTTTTTAAATCCTTTGTTCATTGCTGCTATCAGATTCTCAGTTTCAATAACCAGCTGTCAGATCTCCTAGAGCCTCGGCTGGGGTGTCCGGGTGCTCCCATTTTTCAGGGAAGCTGGACTCACAGGCATCCTTCTGAAGAGGGAGGCAACTGGTCTGTGTGCCTAGAAGCCTGGAGGTGTTTGGACTGAAGGTAGTTCAAACAACAGTGCTGTCAGACTTCAGCAGAAGTTGGGAAGTCTTGAAAGCTTCCTGAGTCTGGACTATGTAGTTTCCTTCCTGTTACAGTCCCAAGACTTTCTCACAGCTTGCTAGTTTTGAAAACCTCTGAAGTTTCTATGTTTTCTATGATAGGAGATAGAAATCCTCTCAGCTTCTGGTTCAGGTCAAGTTGTCAGGTTTCTGTACCCTTCCCCGTGTATCCAAAGGCTGTACCTTTGGTAGCTATATCACTAGACAAAAAGGGGCCAGCAATTGATCCATGTGCTCAGAGGGGCTCGCACCCATGCTTCTTAGGGCAAACTCCCTCTGTATGCAATGAACCTAGGAGCAAAGTAGTTGAACCAGTCAAAAAAAGCCAGGGTGGGACCTAATGATTTTGGGTTTAGTGCTTGAGCTCATTCCTTTTTCAAATTAAGATCTTGACAGGATTGTTGATCTTCTTGAGGGTAGGAAGGCTCTACAGAGGGATCTGGACAGGCTGGATCGATGGGCTGAGGCCAATTGTATGAGGTTCAACAAGGCCAGGTGCTGGGTCCTGCACTTGGGTCACGACAACCCCATGCAGCGCTACAGGCTTGGGGAAGAGTGGCTGGAAAGCTGCCCGGTGGAAAAGGTGTTGGTCGACAGCCGGCTGGATATAGGCCAGCAGTGTGCCCAGGTGGCCAAGAAGGCCAACGGCAGCCGGGCTTGTATCAGAAATGGTGTGGCCAGCAGGAGCATGGAGGTGATGGTTCCCCTGTACTGGGCACTGGTGAGGCCGCACCTCGAGTCCTGTGTTCAGTTTTGGGCCCCTCACTACAGGAGAGACATGGAGGTGCTGGAGCGTGTCCAGAGAAGGGCAACGAAGCTGGTGAAGGGTCTGGAGCACAAGTCTGATGAGGAGCGGCTGAGGGAACTGGGGTTGTTTAGCCTGGAGAAAAGGAGGCTGAGGGGAGACCTTATCGCTCTCTACGACTACCTGAAAGGGGGTTGTAGTGAGGTGGGTGTCAGTGTCTTTTCCCAAGTAACAAGTGATAGGATGAGAGAAAACGGCCTCAAGTTGCACAAAGGGAGGTTTAGATTGGATATTAGGAAAAATGTCTTCACTGAAAGGGTTATCAAGCCTTGGAACAGGCTGCCCAGGGAAGTGGTTGAGTCACCATCCCTGGACATGTAGATGTGGTGCTTAGGGACATCATTTAGTGGTGGACTTGGCAGTGTTAAGTTAATGGTTGGAGTCGATGATCTTAAACATCTTTTCCAACCTGAATGATTCTATGGTTCTGGACAATCAATTAGAGCAAGGTTTTTCAGAGGCCAAAGTACTCTGGATTCAGGGAGCCTGGCAGAGCAGGCATGACATTGTCCTTGACTTGAAGAGGTCTCCTGGCCTGGTGGAGGACACAGGGCAGGTGTGCCTTGCACTGCTGATGCTGCAAGCTTGGAAGCTTAGGCAGTCCTGTAGTCTAACAGAAAACCCTGCTTACAATATCACGATATTTATTTAAGTCAATCTTTTCTAATAGAACACCATTTGCTCTGAAAACTTTTAGCTCACTCTAACAGAAACTATGCTTCCATAATATCAGCGAGCCACAGTAATCGCTGCCAAAAGGAAAATGAAAGCTTTTTAGAGAAGAGGATAGTAGCTTAGCTGCAACGATTGCAGATTTCCACTATTCCCAATAGTGCTTGAGATCTGAATCTATTGTTAGTTCTACACAGTAGGTTTTTTTGTTTGTGGGTTTTGGTTTTTCGGTTGTTTTTTTTTTTTTTATTGGATTTAGATACAACAAAGACTGAACAAGTTTTTTAGCTCTTTTTATTAATATACTTTTGTCAGTGCCCTCTATGGCCTGTGATACTTGGCAAAGCTCAGGGTCTTCAAAATCAATAACTGAATGTAACAGAGTTTCTTGCCCTTCAAGTGTTTTAATGTTAAAGGTTTGACCTTTATGATTAAAGATCAGCTTGAAAGGAAATCCCTATCTATGTCTGAAGTCTTCTCTTATGTAACCATATTTTTGAACGGACATTTTTGATTGCAAAAATAAAGGGCTTCTGTGCACTTTTACAGAATTAATCAAAGCATTTAAATATAAAAGGATACAGCAATAAGCTAGACAGGTTCTATCAGTTCATTAGAGAATTACTGTTACCTTATTAATATGCCTTTTTGGCACATTTGTCCAGTACAATCACAGCTTTTGACTAGCTGCTTACAGCAGTGACCTCTGATTAACTTGTGATTACCTTGCAGACCAGACTTCTGGAAAAAAAAAACAAAACAAAACAACAACCAACCTTTTTCTTTAGTTATTTATTGAAAGAACATTATATTCTGGATCTGATAGGTACTGTATTTTCCTTGAAGATGCTTGATAATCCTTCTTCATTATGGCTAAACGGGCTATTTCCTATAAAGATGACAAGGCACTCTTTAATCCCATTTACTCTGTGCACTTCAGCTGACATAATATGGACAGATATCATCCAACGAGAATACATGTCTCATGGAGGAAACTCTCCGCAGATCTATAGCAGATGGAGCCGGGAAGAAAGCAGGCAAAGACTATGTCATAGTTGTTTGTGCTTATTCTCTTTAGTATAAGGAAGACTCTTAAGGCATCTGTCTAAATTCAGAGCCCCTTGAATACATTTCTCTCTTGGTTGCTTCTCTCAGAAACTACTCAGAATAAGGCATTCCCTGGCCTCTGCTGCATGGATGGAGCCACAGTAAGATGTATCACATTAATGACAGGTAGAAATTTAAAGAAAACTCCAGGCATGTCCGTACAAACCTCAAATGACTTTGCCTACATTACCCCAAAAACTGTAAAAAAACAACTGTAAAACTCATAAAAATGTGCAAATCTGAATTGCAGATGCAGCCATAATGCTTCCGGGTCTTATTATTATCTCTGAAGGTCTAAATCTAAGGGTTTCTCACTCCCTGTGGAAGTGTCTCCCGCGTTCCCTGGGTGCCTCAGGTTAAACAGTGTGAATTTGCCTTGCTTCCCTGCCCTCCCTCCCCTCTCCTTTCCTCCTGTGAGGCTGTCTTCGGAGGGAGCCCTGTGGCCCTCACTGCCCAGGGGAGGCTGTGCAGCGTGCTGCTGTCCCTGTCCCAAAGTAGAAGTACCTTCTGAGCTGAAGCGGTGATCATTTACACCCTTAACAGGGAATAACTATGGTTACCTATAGAAATCTCCGCAAAGAGCAAGAATAAATCTAAAATAAGAGCTAGGTCAACATGCACATAACTCTAATATGAATCATGTATATTTAGGAAAGAGTAATATTTTGGGATTTTATCTTTTTTTTCTGGATAAATTATATAGTTCAACTCTGGGCCCAGCAGCAGCAGTAGTAAATATATTACAGTACTTTCTGGTGCTGTGTTGGACTAATGCATGCCTAAAATCTTTTGCCTGGAATATTTTTCTTTTGTCACCTTGGCAAAAAACTTGAAAAGAGATACAAATAGTATTGGGCAATACCCTGGAAGTTTTTCTTTAAATACAAGTTACTTGTAATTGCTAAATTCTAGTAATGTTGATATTTTCAGACAACAGTATTGAATTTACTGTCATTAAAATTATTTTTAATAGAAAAAGTCCTAATAAAACTCACATTATGCTTTTCCCTATCATTGTCTTTACTGACTATCAAAAGGAGGTCATATATATTTTATTTTCCTTGTATATCACAAATACAATTATAAAAGATGACTGACAAGTTTCAGTTAAGGAATACATCTAGTAAACTCTATGTGTGAACAACATTACATTGTCTTTTCCAGTCCTTCCAGAGTATCTGTCTCCTTGGCAAGTAAAGGTAGTATCTGTAATTACAGAGGGGACGGGGGGGGGAAGCCTAAATTACCTTGTAGATTGTGTAAAGTATCTAAAGGAAGGTCTCCACTGACTGTCACAGGAACAGCCCTTCTATTTCTATATGACTTAAGTTACAGCACAACTGTGTCACATTTCTTCAATATGTCAGCCTGTGTAGTCTCTCTTTTCTGGTTTGATTTATGGGCAATAAGGAGATACCAGGAGATGGAACTTTGCTCTGGGGTGGCAATTTAAACAATCAGTCTGGAAATAGTATGTACAAATGATGAACATTTGCACAAAACTACATATGTAATTAAATGTACAGCATGAAAAAATATACTTTCTTTTTGTGAATCTGTTGAAAGCCATTCTCAGAGAAGCTGGACTGAAGCCTGGCTTCTTCTGTCAAGAAAAATATCAAGATTGGTCTGTTTATAGTGGGTCTATGAGATAAGGCAAGAAATCATGTTCTGTAAAAGCTAAGACTCGGTCATCAACAAAACAAGTCAGAATGGTGTATGAAAAAGACATATACAAAATATACACACCTACCAGTAAATAACCTCTTCACTGAGTTGGAGCTTTTCTAAATTACAAGTTAGGGATTCATGATCCTAATAAATACAATATACTACTGGTTAATAGCTCTCACAGCATTTTATGTTTTTGAAAGAGATTTATAGGTTTATAATGAGGAACATTACAGTGCAGGTGTTATTAACTTCACTGTAAGCTATGTGTAAAAAAGGAAAAGCAAATCCTGTACATCTTCCATTAAATAGAAAATACAAAAGCATTTTGTTAAAGTTTTTCCTCATGTACTGTTTTCTAAGAAAAAAAGTGCATTTCAAGGTGACTTCTCAGCAGTGTAATTAATTTGGTGGAGTTCACAAATTGCTTAATGAGTACTGTGTTTAATGAATATTCTCTGAAACTTTATGGCTATTTTCTACATCCATTCAGCATAACAGCAGTTTTGAGCACTTGTTGCAGATATTTCCAACGGTTTTCTGCCAAATGCAAATTTACTTCTTGAGTGATTGAATTATCAATGCCAATTTTAGCTGATACTACTGTTAAAAGATTAATGTCCTAAAGGGAGAATCAGATTACTACTTGCATTCTTTTAACATCACTTTAGGAATACTCTCAATCCCCTTCCACTTGGACAGCATGCTTTTTAAAAGCAACATGGCATGGTTGAGTAGGTTTAGCCGTCTCACAATATGGTTACAAAGTATCTAAGGCTAAAATTGTATCTTAATGGGTTATCATCCAAAATTAATACTGCATAGTCTCAAGACAAAGTTCTAAAACTTTACATAAAAACTATTAAAAACAAGTCATAAAACAGACATATAGGCTACTCCTTGCTGTCATTTAATAATTCACTATTATCTGACAACTCATAAAGTAACTACCTCAGGGTAACATTACTTCCTAAAATATGAAAAGCTGCCCACAATGTTCAAAATAAGCTCTGAAATAATAATGATGATGATGATGATGATAAAAATAATAATAATAATTCTTAAATAATTTCGGCACCTGAAAGTTCTATGGGATGACTTACATACCTGAAATTACTCAGCCATAAATTCTGCCAGAAATAAAATTCAGCAGCACAAGCTGCTGGAGTACATAACTTTTATTGATCTCTGGAGTTTAAAATTATAATTGAATTATTATTGACCATTTATTCATTATTGAATTATTGATTTCCCTTTTTTATAGCTCTCTAAAATACAGGTAGTTCTGGGGATGATCATGAGCTCTGTGGAAGAATCAAAGACTCTGTTCTCCTTAGATTTGGTCAAATAGCATCTAAAAGGAATCAAACCTACTGGCTTTTAGGTAAAGATTTATTTGGGATACAATTAACTAGCATGATTCATGTATCACATTGTCAAAGTCCTTGCTTCAACCTTCCCTTATTATAACCTATAAATGTGTGGTCACACTTAAATGATTACTTACACATAATCGGGTGATAAATTCAGCCGAGACAACCTTAATATACTGATATCTCAGATATCTAAGAAAACATCAAATTAAGCACCTGCACTGTCCTTTTCTTTCAAGCTTCCGGTGCAAGAAACTGGAAATACTGTGCAATTAAGTTCTGAAACTATTACTACTATTAACATAAAATTCTGTTTAAAAGTTTAAAAAATTGGTAATCATATAATAATAAGACTTAGGCATACGTGCTAGTGACAGAATCTTGTAAGGTCCCACAATAATAATTCTAAGTTGATCTGCAGTTTACTATAGCAATGAAGATGAAATAAGTAGTACAAAAAGAGATTCAAAGCTTTAGCCAAACTGTCTCCTTCAGGAATGAATTCTAGAATAAAGATATGAACTCAGCTGCCTGCATTTTTAAAGGCAGATACTGCATACTTCATGTCAAGCTGCAGATCTGTGAGTACGAACTTTGAAAAGAGAAGCAGCAAGCAGTGATTTAATGCTAATTTGATGCATCATTCAGAGTCAAGACACCATCTAAGACTTGTCTGACAGGACACATTCAAAATACAAAATGATCAAACTGAAACTGTGTCAGTTATTTTATGAGCAAATCAGATTTCTGAATGTTGCAGAATTTCCTTTACAAGGGGCTATATCATCAGAACAGATTAATTAGATGAAAGGTGGAAGTAATACAGTGAGCGACGTCCACACTGGTGAAAGTGTGATAGATCAAAGAAATACAATGGCATCATATTGTCTCTGAGTGACTACATCTTACTTTATTAAATGCTCCCATAGCATTGCATGATCATTTCTGCACTTTAATTCTACTGCTCAGAAGTGAACAAAGTTCACCTATTTCGTTTCATGGAGTCAGGCTAATATCTTCGGTTTTGATCTGCGTAAAGTTGCCCTTTTTCAAGTTTGAATGAACCCACAAACCTCAAAAAGAAAATTCAGTCAAACTTGTCATATTTTCCTTACTTACCCCCTTACTCAATGCATAAGTTTGCATAAATATGAGGTTCAACTGTGACCCAGGATTGGATCACAACCCCTAGATAGTCTCAGTTTGATTTTATATCATGTCATTAAATTGTCAAACAAAGGCCAAATGCTTATGAAATATGAGAAGGAAAGGGGGACTGAAAGAAAGGGAAGTGAAAAGAGAGAGACGGACAAAGAATATTAATAATTGAGAGTATAAATAATGTAACATTAGTCCAGAAAGAATCATGTCATTGCTATTTTAATTTTCATAAACTCTCAACTGAAGTAGAATATAAAAGCAAATCACACTAATTCTTTAGACAGAACAAAACCTCACATTATTTCAGATACTTTGAACTGAATAAATGCACCAATCATGCCACCTGAATAAATGCACCAATAATGCCACAGCATTACCCTATTATGGGACCACAGGAAAATCAAGGTTGAGGAATGTGAAGTGTGGGATCAGGTAGGCAGATTCTGCTCCAGAAGAGGTAGAGTAATGTGGGTATGAGCCTGACTATGCCACATGCTTTGGGGCTACAAATCAGCCCCTTTTGTTAGCAATTTTCTGGTTAAGCCAGGGTTGCAAGCAGAAAACATCTCCAGGTCTTCCACATCTTCCTAATTCACACATGGTTCTTAAGGAAGCAAGATCCTATGTCAGACTGAATGGTTCAGATCTAGAGGAAGCTTTACAGTTGCTGATCTCCAGGAAGCGGCAGGCATCCTTCCTGAAGGTCCACTCGGCAACATGCACACTGCAGCTGGTAATTCAGTTCTGCTTTCAAGATTTTGCCCAATGTTGTATAGCTTTGCTGTGAATGCAATACCTTGATATTTTTTCACAGAATCCTTGTTTCCACAGTAACTTTGAGGAGGTTATGTTGATTAGCATATTTTTTTCATGCCAAAACCCATCCAAAAGAGGATAACAGCAAGGAGCTCATATAACTGTGTGTGGGTGACAAATCAAGCATATGGAGTGTGAAAAAGAAGAGCGAAATCATTGAAGAAGAGCTAGCAGATAACTTCATACAAAGTTTAGCCTTTTTTTGAAACACTGCAAAGTAAAAAATGTGGTGCTATTTTTCTAGATGTAATCTGTAGCATTCCAGACTTCTGGAATTCATTTAAACAATCTCATTCAGATCTTTTTACTTTACTGACTAATGTTTCTGCTTTAAAGTTGCACTTATATCTACATTGCTATTTGTCAGTGTACCACAATTACAAAACCAAACACATAAAACTTTAGATGTAGGATACATATAAGGTCTTCATACATACAGTCTTCCTTATTCATATGGTCCTCAGTCTTCAGAACTGACTATTCAGTCTCCCTGAAATCTACTACATGGGCTAGGTTCAAGCACAAGCAGTCTTTTAGAATTATAAATTATCAAAGAGCAGCAGGCTGAAACTTTAAAAATATGAATTAAAGCTCAGTTTTAGACAGAAACTTGAAAAAAAAAACCCCAGGCAACTCAGCCATTGAAGTAAAGCTAAGGCAACTAGGGCTTCACAAAAGCTGTGGGTAAAAACACTGCAGTTCATCATATAGTATTTTAAAATAATGCACTTAAATACTGCTGCAAGCTAAAAATGTTTTTCCATGATCATAATCTTATACCTCTAAGAAATTAAAATGAAGACAAGAGTTTTCACTGCCAAACCATAGTAAGGATAGTGTCTTATCAAGATGCAAAGATTTATATGCTCAGTGTATTATGTTGTTGTAGATGCCTTCAGGGGACAAATTTGCCTAGGATGCTTCACTCACAAAATAAATTAAGATGCTTTTCAGTTTCATCATGGATTGATGAGAGAAAATAAAAAGATATTTTTCTTCTCAGTACACTGACTTTTTTACTAAGTAATATTTAAAGCAAACAGAAAAAAAGAGGGTTTTCTGATCTATATCTGTTCAGTTCAATTCTGTAGAACAGACTGCAGATACAATGATTGGCATGACTCACCAGACTGAAAATCTTTTCTCTTAACAGTTTTCAAGGTCTATAACTTTATGAAAACTCTTCTGCACAAATAGTTTGCATATGCATTTCGCTTCTTACGACACTTTAGAAAAGCTGCCTTTCTGACTCCTAGTGCTCTGTTTCCCTTTTTCTTTCAGAAAACAGCCAACAGTTTGTATATTCACTTGGGATCAGTCTTTAATTCAGTCTAAGTAATACATTTAAATACTAGGAAGATCTGACCATTTTCGATTCTTTTTCAACTTTTTCACATCTGACTAAAATGAGCTGTCTATTAAAGTCATAGTCTACTGGGTTCACCTCTCCCCATGTTACATCTCTTATAAATATGTAGAAACTTGTTTTGATGTTGAAAATTATTTTATTGTTTTTGTGTTATCTTGCTGTCCTTGAAAACAAAAAAACAGCACATAGTACTTGGAAAGAAGTTTTCACATATTATCTACATAAAGTATTGTATTTACTACACAGTAGAAGATCTGTATGATTTCAATTTATTGGAAAAATAATCCTCACAAGTGTGCAGACAAAAGATGAGTCATTTTGCTGCAATCAGAGTCTTAAACTATAAACTTGCATCTGTGAGGACTTACATCTCTGCAGAGCAAAGATTCATATCAAAGCATTTATGTCAAGGACAGAAATGCACGAAAGTGCAGGCTAATACTGGTCCAAATTTAAAAAAAAAATAATTAGAACATCTAAGATATTTCCAGTTTACAGTATATAAAATGAGTATTTAAATGATTTTTAAAAAAAATATATATAATTTTTCAATATAATTTACTTCAGGCATTAAAATTTCCTTAAATGCATTGTAATAAAGTTTATTTACTACATATTTACAGCAAATTCCTTTATTGGCAGGAGGAGTTAAATAAACAAGCAGAAAGGCAGGAATAGTAGGAAGAAAAATGTCCCTAAATATACTCAAATTTCAATGTAAAAACCACAAAGCATGCTATCAACAGGGAAGCTAATTGGGGACTATTCATTCTACTTCCTTTAAAATGTATTTCAAGAGCAACATATATTGCCCAGCTTGAATATACACCACTTTAGAAGGCTATGAATTCATTTCACTATGATTTGGGAGCCTATGCAATCTGGGACATGCTCACTTACAATTTTCCACTATGAACACTCTCAACATACACTCAAACAGATGCACAAGATGAGCAAGAACATCTCCTGAAGTACAACTGCAAGAATACTTTTGGGAACCCCCTACAGTTCCCAAAGCATCCTTGATGTTCCCAAACCTTCCTGATTTAGGAATCCTGCTAGATCACCAGTTACTGTCTAACTACAACATTTTGTCTCAGTGACTACAGAGAAAAGACACATTTATGTTGTTATTTTGACAACCAGTTTTGTAACAATTCTCAAAGTTAGGCAACATTTTTCTTTTCATTTGTTTCTCCCTGTAAATTAAATAAGTTGATCTAAAGCTTAGCAAAAAAGTAGAGACTTGCAGTTAAGAGTTACACAGAAATAAGAAAATTTATTTTCTGAGATGCTGCTCTTTTTCAGAAATAAGTTGATTGTTCATGTATTTATTTATATTGGCATTGTAAGAATACAGCATTACAAATGTCAAAATTTAGTGTAAGTAAATTTGCACTACAAATGCAAAGAACTGGCAGCTGGAGAAACCTACATATGCTCTTCTTTCAGTTCATGCAAACCTGGATATTCTCAGAAGAACAGAAAGTTCTATCAGTGGTAAACTGTTGACATTTCCTAGGCATAGTGGTGCACAGCTGGCTTGTCATCTAAGAGTACAGAAAGAAACAGTGAAGGCCAAAGAACTATTTATTCATTTATTCAGTAGATGATAAAAAAGAAAAGAGACACCACCATAAGGCAGATATATTTGTAACAATAAATAGCACTGTATTGACATGTTTGTATTTTGGTCCTGAAGGATGTACTCACTGTTTTGACAATATAGGATAAATTGTACAAATGAAAATACTGAAAGGAAATTAAGACACGTAGGAAAAATGCAAAAAAATCATTCCTCCCAAAGAAATAATTTTAAGCAGGTACCAGTTACTGTGCGCCAATCCAATGGAAACATAAACAAATCCTTTTGAGACTTGTGTGAAACTATATTTAGACAGACATAAAAAATGAGAGAAGAATATTTTGCCTTCACTCAATACTACCTAAATATATAAATAAAACAATATTTCCTTATGTAAAAGACTTCCCTATGCTAGATCAGTGCAGAGCAGTCCATACTCAGTACTTGATTGAAAATTATATGTTTTTATCTACAAATTCGTCCTATCCTAACTTAAGCCAATGGATCTCTGGTGTAATAGATTAGGACTTTGATTTGAGTGTTGATGATGGAGCTGCATAGACAAACTTCCTGCAGAATGCTGGAGGAACTTACTTTTTGATTGTTTTGAAAATTTATGACTAATTGTACAACTGACTTCTGAATATTTAGAGAACTTGTCATCAAAAAGCCTGTGAAATATCAAGGTTACTGCAACAATATTTTAAAATTAAAAATGATACACACATTCTGAAACTATTTTTATGTAGCTATCAGTTAGCTTCTAAAACCTCCTTCTCCTCTGCCTGCCAAAACCTAAAATACTATCTATCCCTGTTAGCCAAAGGTATTGTGTAACAGAATGTTGTTACTGTTTATTGATTATTAGTTACAAATAAATCATGAAATTAAATATATGATAAAAGAATTTAAAAAAAAGACTGTGAGATTTAAGAGCAAAAAAAAAAAAAAGGACTAACAAATATATCTGTGTTGAATAAAAGATAAAACTAATTCTCCATTGGGTGAGGAAAAAAAGTACTTTGGACAATATAACAAACTGGGATTTTACACCTTTTACTACATATGTCGTCAAGTAGCACTGGTTATTACCTTGGGGACTAAAATATTTCTCTTATCCCAGAAACAGTCCCTGGGAACCTGCATATTTAATGCTGTCCTCACAATATATTTCCTCTTTTATGAAGCATGCATCTACTGTCTTTAAAAAGTTAACCAAGGAAAAAAAAGTGTATTTTTTTGTGGCATAAATATAGAAAGCACATTCTTACATTTGTCAGGTTTGTGGTTTGATTCTTCAGGTAAAAGAGAATGTTCTACATGCTTAGGAATTGAACACAGTATCTCACATTTGCCCAATTTTGTATTGTAAATAGAAGTCGCCAGTAAACAGAGCCATTAGTTTCAGATGGGGGCATTAGACCAAAAACCAAAAATTGCAAAATACTTTTTTCTTTTCCTGACCCAGTTCTAAGTACATGTAGAAGAAGGACAAATTAAAAACTCCCTTCTCAGAGCTACATCTGAACAATGCTTTCCTCCCTGGTCTGTGATAAGGGTGAAGAATACATATGTACGATTATCATATTAAGCCTCAGCTACACTTTAACAGATTCCTCAGATTATTTTCTATTTCATTGTGACCCATTAAATATATTTTTCTGAGAACAAGAAGATGTATATAGATTCTTGCTCAGAACATCAAAACTGCCATACCAGTGATTAGCGCATCAAAGTGCTCAGCTTTTATCAAGAGACATACTTTAAAAACCTCCCTAACCCCACAAGAAAGCTAAGCCTGCAAGTGGCAGGTATGTGCAGCTTTCCCTTCTTTGTTTTCATTATATTGAAGGATAAAAGTTATGAATTCAGACAAAATAGTGGGTTTTTAATTGCACAGGGCGCAGTAATAGTTACAAATTAAGAAAATAAACATAGCCTTTTATGAATGGCAGGGAAGCAGTCAGCAGCAGTTAGAGAAGCTGTAGCATTGTCAAAAATACCGCTATCCGTGCTGATGTCCTTAAAATGGTACTGCAGAATCAGTGTCCCTCTTTAAAGGAGAACATTCCCTATTGATTAGTTGGACCTGTGAAAAGCTAATACTTCCCCAAAATGCTTCGTTCATGCTTTCAGCATTTCTTCAGGAACAGGATAACTCAAGTTTAGTTGCAAGCCTTTAACTCTGCTCTTCAGAAATCCATGAAGTTGCAAGCGTTTGGGTTTGCTGTTGTCAATGTTGTTTTTAAAATACACATCACTTGTGGGCTGGAGAGGTCAAGGAGGAGCCACAAGAAATGTGCAGGCAGGCTCAAATGCATTTTTACATGGATTGCTCACTACCTCTGATGTGTATATTCTCCACTGACACAAATTCAGTGGACTTCAACTTGATTTATTGTTCTGATTTATAGTCAGGAAATTCTCATCTAGTTTGCAACCTGAGCTCCACACATACTGTGGCCTAGTCTACAAACAGAACTTGCACAGTGTTTTAAGCCTTTAAAAATTTAGTTAATAACAATACTTTTCTGTGTCATTTATTCCCCATTGCAAAAGACCAGTCTTTGTTTATGGAATAGCATTATCTGCCAAACTGATACTTACAAAGAGAGGAGGAACCTTAAGTTTTGGGAGAGTTTGGCAGAGGTTGAGCTAACGGTGTTCAAATTTTATGGTATCTTTGAACTATACGGTAAATCTCAATTCTGAGTGCCTCCTATGGATTTTAGGGATTTAAGGGATTGAGAGCTGATTGTTTTGCCTGGGTTTATAAATTTTCCATGAGAGTTTTCCTACATGCATCTTGCTTCTCTGAGGATGCTGAAGAAAAGACAATATATTGGCACAGTCATTTAACTCTCCCCATTGATAGGAAAAAGTGCTCCTCTGAACAATGGGAATTTTTCTTTTATCAATGTCCAAAACAGTTTGTATACTACAAGCACTATTTCCTTTGCATCCAGTCTTTTATTAAAATCTTCAATTTCAGCTGATGATGATATAGATGTAATCTAAATTCTTCATGTTTTTCCTCTTTGATCACAGATATATGTGTGTGTTGAGGGGTGTGTGAGTGCATACATATACACTTGTGTGAGCATCTATGTCTGTATGTATGTGTGTACACATGTGTATGTGTATACTCTCTAATTACAGTAGCCATTCATACATAAGTTTCTGGGAATTCTATTATTACAGGTATTAAGGTGGCCTGAAATGAGCAAGTTTTCTAGTAGAAGGAGGCAGAAAACTGAAGCAAAACTGGTCCATTAAACACTGCTTCCAGAGGATAATCAGTTCACCATATCATCAATTTCTCATCTCCACTATTAGAAGTTTGTAGGTCTAATTAGGGCAATAATAAGCACACTGAAAAATACTTGCTTATTGTAAGTTTCTTCCATGCTACTAAAAGTTTAAAATACAATTCCATGAATGATTCAGGCACGTTACCAATTATTTTTCTGTACTGATACTGTCAAAAGTAAATTTAAGTTACAGCATTTTGACTATCAAAAAGACTGAGTATTGAAGACTCAAAAGTATCCGAGACACAAACAGAATGAAATGAAATACGTTTATATTTAAAAGGACTTGATTGCTCATTACTGAAAATATCTCTCTCTACTCAAAAGAAAACTCTACTGGTAGTATTTGTCCTAATCTTAAAATGCAAGATTTAAATGATACCTGCTTTTTAACTTATCAGCTGTACCTGGCAGTGGCCTTTGTCAGCCTAAGTGAAACGCAAATTTCATACTACTGAAATAGGGCTTACCTTTCAAAAGATTGATTAAAGCTTTGGGGTTGTTACTTCAGTAAGATTCAATAACTTTAAATTTAAAAAGGAGTTCAGCTAAAATAGAACAGAAGAGGTGTTCGCTAATTAAAAAAATTGGTCCTTAATTTTCAACATTTTTTTTAAGAAGAAATGATTTCCCAAGGCACTGGAAGTATCTTTCACTATTGCGATTTTGTGGTTTTTCCAAATAACGTATTTTTCAAGCAGTGGAAAACAATTAGTGAAGATGATTGGTTTGTTTTATAGTTCTTGACTGACAGCTCCAGCAAATTACTCAGAACACTTTTGTTAAGGCTTTTTTTCTCACTTAAAGGATTTGCTTTCACTTTTTCTCTCCTTCCTAGTTCTTTGAACTTCCATTGTGAGACTACTGAAAGAAGTAGTTTTTTCCTCAAGAATAAAACATGTTATGCAAAACGTTAAAGGCCAAACTATCCCCTCTCGCCTTCTCATTAGCAGTGTTAACCAGAAAACTGCAGGGCAGGTTCCCAACCAGTCTTTACTCCATTTATATGGAAAAAAAAGTTGCTGAGAGTTTACCATTAGTATTTTATCTGTAGAGTGTCTAAAGAATATCAGCTATATCAAAGATCATGCTCTAACATGGGAACACTGGATTTTTTTATTTGGTAGCCAAATGAGAAAAATAATAATTTTCCTTCCATCCTTCATTTTATTGCTCTGATTTTTTTTTCACAGCATAAATGATTCCCAGGTTAGATCAAATCTGTCATACAGTTTTCGCTGACCTACATACCTTCTTTTACTGAAGTAAATGTTTGACAACAACAATCATAATCGTAATCATAATCATCATTTAGGTGTTGGACAGATTGTTATCCAGCCTAAGTTTCAGTGGGCTCCCTTTGGCACTTGTGAAACTTTCATTTGTCATTCTTTGCCACAGAAAACAGGAAATATAGATGTCCTGTCACATTAATGTTGTGATCATTCTTAGGTATCTCATTCATATGAGCATGCATTAAAAAAATGAAAATTTATTCTCTTCCAGTGATGAACAACTCATCACTAACTCTTCTCTGGATACCTGGAAATGATAAGGTTCCTAACACAGGTTCCAAATGAGAAGTTTGTATTGGTATACGGAGAAATAGGAATATGGCGATTGGGTTTATTTTCCTTAATGAGGGGATTTATCTCTTTGCACAATATGTCAAGCAAGTTAACTCCCTCTGAAAGAGTCAGAGTATGAGATGTTTGTACTGAAATACTCTTTTAAAATGGTACCTGGAGGCTACTCTTCTGAAAATTGCCATCAATAAAAGAAAGCAGAAAAAATAAAACTGAGATTTTCATCACAGGTAAACTACAGTGACAATTAAAAATATTACTAATTACAGCTATTTTTTTGGCTATTTGGATTACAGTTTGAGAAATCCTTTTAGTTATTGCTTAGATCTGAGATTTTTGAGACACCAATTATCATCAAACTTTCAACTTCCTGCTGCTCCCACATTCAGAATAAAGCTACAACCCTGCGTGTTTCAAATCTCATATGTATTATAAAATGGAGATTTCAATCCAAATCATAATTTCCTTTCCAATCTTTAATTAAAAAGTTTGCTCGAATCACCACAATGGAGCTGTAATAAGGCTGTGCAGCAAGTATTAGGAATAAGAAACATTCATCAACACTAATCACTTGCCGTAAATTTTTGTCAACTGTGAGCATGGCATGAAATATAGTAGTCAGTAGGAACAAAACAAGGATATGTGTCTGCAGGGATTTGAGGCTTGTCTGCCGATCAAGTCAGCGAGCCCATCTGCTAGCAGGCTGTTTTGGAGCTGCTCTTTGAAGCTGATGGGAAGCATCACTGGTTACAACTACTCCGAGAATTGCATTGCATTGCTACTCTTCCAAAGCAGGGGTGAATGACGATACGTATCGCTCTGCTTTGTCCTGCAGCTCGGTGCTGCTTGTTTTCTAAATAAAATGCTATAAAACCAGTAAACTATTTCATGATTTCAAGTGCTGGCAATGCTTTAAGTTTTGCTGCAAACTTGACC
This sequence comes from Harpia harpyja, assembly GCF_026419915.1. Classification (NCBI taxonomy): domain Eukaryota; kingdom Metazoa; phylum Chordata; class Aves; order Accipitriformes; family Accipitridae; genus Harpia; species Harpia harpyja. The sequence goes on from NC_068943.1 coordinate 7,667,254, forward strand.
CTCCTGAAAGAGATTTTTTAAATAATTATATAAACCCAAATGTTTAAAAAGACAAAAAACCTGAGGTGTGTCAAGGGTTTTTCTGCTTACAGAATTGGTAGGAAATCAAAACAAAACTCATCTATACAGTTTTACATCCAGATTTAGTAAGCATTTTGTATTTCTAAGGCAATAAAATCTATAATTTAGACTAATTGTTCTTGACATTTTGAAATTATGAAAATACTGAACTCCAAAAGAAATTTTGCTTATGCATACACCATGTGGTAGTTTTAATGAGGATGAATATGTAATTGTACAACACAATAACTTCATAATTACTTTGTAATTAAAAGGTCTACTCCTCTGATTACTTGTACTTAAACTTAACACCTAATTAGATGTAACATAATTGATGATATAAAGTATCAGAAACTGGAAAAAAAATAGATTAATGTTGAAAAGTGGATAAAATAAAAAAAATTACTTATTTGAAACTACACTGCTTTTTGAAAGAGAATAGTTTCAGTGGTTACTCTAAGATTTACATAGAATGCATGCTGAAGCATGTAATGGTTTTTTTGTACAGTGAGATAATTCCTTCATCATAGCATGAACTTTTCTACTTTGGATAAGATGAAGTCAGGCTATCCCCTCGTTGACCCCCTTCTCTTTTGCCATACCCTAGCTCTCAAAACACTTCAGCTATCCATCTAAGATGATAGCCTGACTTTTACAAGTAGATTTCTCCCGTTAAAACAATAGGGATCAAAGGCAGCTGTTGCACACATGCCCCCTTGAGACATGGATTTCAAAGGCAGACAAAGACCTAGTCTCCATGTCCCTCTGTTATTTGGACATTTATGCACTGCAACAGCAAATACTGCTCTTCTGTGTGCCACTTTTGGACAGGGCACATGTGTCCATTAAGGAAGGAGTCTGCCCCTAATGGTGGGTTATTCTATATCCTAAAGTGGTGACAGTTGTGGATGTCTCTGTGGCAGCAGGATAGCTAGTGCTTCTGCAGATCTTCTCCAAGACATCTCTCTACTCCTGCTCTCTCAAATCTAAATTTTCTTCTTCCCTACCACGTACATTTTTTTCATAGCCACTTTTCTGAAAACAAATGAGGTCTACCTCCTGAGTTCTGGGATACCACTGTCTTCCTGAATAGCTACCTATTTGGGCCTAACTTGACATACTTCTTTTCTGTTTTGGGGAGATTTGCCAGTCTCAGATAATAATAGTCCTTTACTTAATTCTACCAAAGAACTACTGAATCTTTATAATATAAATACAGGTGATTCTGTCCACCGTATAATACTACATGACTTGTTTCATTGGTATTGGTTGGTTGTTACTGATTTTGAGAGTATGGGAAAATCAATGCACTCCAAAATATGACATGGCTTGGATGGTACACATCACCTTTATCAGGGCCTGTTGGTAAACTTTTGCATACAACTGTTGTGAAAATTAAGAGCTTGATTTAGAATTACACGTAGTACAGGATCACTCGAGGTAATAATAAATTGCTATTCAAGCAGCAGTGTAGTAGTCCCTGGTGACAGGAGTACTATCCACCCTGGGAACATGAAATCTTTGGATCAAGAATGGACAAGCTTGGAAAACATTAGGAGGAGGTAACTTGGGGATATTTTGTTCCTTTTCAATTCACTTTTTGCACAAACAAGGAAGCAGCGATATGGTAGGAGATTTGCTTCAAGTGACAAGAAGACAAGAGAGGTTTTCCTGTTGTGTTAGCACAGGCAGATGGCTGTGCTTGATGTGCTTCATTGGGAACATATTCGGTGCATTGCAGAGGCATGCAAAGAGATGACAAAAGTGACAAAAGAGCAGCTGGGCTTTAGGACTGGTATCATTGATGAAACTGGGGTGGCATGGCTTGAGATTTATGTGAAAGCCAAACTGGCAGGAGAATGTGAAGAACAGAAGCACATGAAAAAAAAAAAAGCAACCATGCGCTTTAACAAAGCCGACTTAAGTGGAAATTTCATGTTTTAGAAGATTTTTAATCGGATTTTTTTTTCAACAAATATAGAAATATTTCAAAACACAAAAAGACAGAAAACAGTTGTTCAAGAATATTTGTGCAATTCTTGACATACCAAGTATTTCTTATTAGAGATAACTTCTTGTAGCATCTTGCTACAATACAATCTGACAACTAGATTATGTATTGTTACACCAACGGATGTAACATACATTTTTCTATGAATTTGATTTCCTTTCAACGTGGATTGCTGAACTCATTCACATAGTGGATTAAAATGTGAAGAAACCCCCAAAATCAAAATATGGTTTTTAATGATTATAGCTGAACAGTCACAATAACAGGGCAATTAAGATTGTCATATCTTCCAAAGAAACTTGATATTTTAGCATGAGTGTGTTTACCACGTTATCTTTAAGTTACCTTTTTATGAAAGGAATTCAGTTTATATGTCATCAAAAAATCAATGTGCTTATACTATCTGCAAAGTCTCCTTAAAAGAGGAAAACAGTTTGAGCAGAAGTAACTATTATGCAAACAAGAAAAAAATAACAAAAGAGTCAATTTACTAAGGCAAATTAAAATGAGATGGCAGATATTTCTTGAATACTTGAAAGCATCTCCTCCACACAAAAAGTATTTAGATGTCTTTTACTTGTCTTCCAAAGGTATTCAGAGTCAGTTGATTTATATTTCTGTTCCAAAGCTACATAAATGGATAAAAACTACATAAAAGGAGATTTATTTAAACTTTTTTTACAAGCACCTCTGAAAAAGCACATCATCTTTCTGTACCATTTTACAATTCTCATTAACAGACCTTTCATAACCTGACTTACACTGTATTTTACAACCCCCCAAAAAACATTAGAGCCAAATAAGTACCTAGTTAAATTTGGGGGTGTATATTTTCAATTTGTGTCCACTACAGCACAGTCAGTCATGAGAAGATTAGAGCAAATAGCAAATTACAGACAACAGAAGAATAGCAAGCCAATACATTTGACTCACTTAGGCATGTTTAATCTCACTGCTAGGCAACATTAAGAAGAATTCCACACTATGCCTGTAAACACAGATTGAAAACCTGACATGATGATACTCTCAGTTCAGCTAATATTAGTGCTGGAAAAAGTATCAGGACATAAGAGAGAATCTGAGAACGTCAGATGTGTGTCTGGTTCTCTCTTCTCTCTCCCCCTTGTCCCAGCTAGGATATGAAAATGGACAAAATCATCTGGAAGGAAGACCACATTTTTAAGCATGGATGCAACGGACAAAGTTTGGGAGTCCCTCTAAAAGGTGTGGTTTTACTGAAACAGAAATGACAGGCTCGGCATGGGAAGTGCCAGTGAAGTCTGTGTCCAGTGCTGCAGAACAACAGCAAAACTGTGACGCAGGAGCAACACACTCCCAGCATTGGTGCAGCGCTCCGTTTGGAGGGCAGACACGGTCACAGCAGCACAGCCAGTACAGCTCGATTTCTATTTAGGACTATTCTCAGTCCTGCAATAGTTTGGCTGTAAGTCAAAAATGCTCTGATTGCAATTTGGTATAGATTACCAGTGACTAAGATGGTAAAACTCACAGAATTATACATGTATGTCTATGCCACATATATGAACACATCCCTGACAGAAGAGTTGCTCCAAGAGTGCTAGAGAACTAACAGTAATAAGCACTTTATTAAAGAGAAAGGAAAGCCACCCAAATGAGACACTACAGGGTTTTTTTAAGCCACACAGAACCTGAGTTTTAATAGCATTAACATTTAATGTATGTATGTCAGACATCCAAAGCTCTGCTCTAATTGACTTGAATTGCAGTTGTGACTGCTGGACACCTCTGCAACTGAAATGCTGACGTTTCCTAACATTTGAGCATGTGGCTTTCCAGCCTTTCCAGACCTTGTGTATGGGGGTCTATTGGTCTTTTAAAAGTCACTTTTTTTCTGTATATAAACAAAGGAAAGTAAATGTCACAAATACTTTCTGAAACCATGATGAGCTCTGCACTAAACGTTAGATGCACTGGATGTTCAAGCTAATTATCAGTTAGTTTTGCAGGCTATGTATATGTTAGCAAGTAATTTGGAGCAACAGAAGAGGATCCGCAGATCAAAACAGATGGTACTGAGGGCCCTGCAATGATACACGTGGTACAGGAGTTTTATCTCAGATGAGATTGGACTGACTATTCCCACCAGGCACGTGGGAACTGACTGATCCAAAGGACCGGTCATTGGTAAGGACCCTTAACCCCCCAAGAAGGGTTGGAGTGTATCTGGCTTGCACCTCGAGTGGAGTTGGTTTTGGTTGGGTTTTTTGGGGGGGGTGGAGAGGAGAGGTGAAGGTTTTATTGGTGTCCTCTGAAAATGCAAACAGCTCTGTGACTCAGCTCTCTGATGTGCAGTAGGTAGGGATGACCTGGGGCCTCTTCGCCCAAGCAAACCATGAGTGTAGACACAACCTAACGGAACCAGTTTTTCAAGAAGGATGCTGTTTTGCCAGTCTATTTGACAGATATTTGCAGAGGAATACTGAATTTTCTTCCAAATTCTGAAGGAAATGTGTGACTTTAGACCTCCCTGCTCTGTCTTTCCCATTTCCCTTATCTTTCATTTACTTGAATTTCCCCTTGCCAGTTTATTTATCCCTTTAGTCCTGTAAAGTGCCAGTTTTCTGACTACGTCCTTCCACTTCTCCACTTTGTCCCTATATTTGAATGAGGCTTCTCCTCCACCGTAACTGTGTGCCAACCTAAGGAATGACAACATGATGAGCCTTCAGTTCCAGGGACTGACCCCAGGGTCCCACAAGTGGGGCAGAGGAATTTCCCCATTTAGCCCTGCTATAACACAATTGGAGAGCTCTCTTAGCAGTAAGAATTTGAATTTTGCAGTTCAGTTCCCGAGGAGTTAATAAACTTAAGAAGGCAAGACAGATGAAAAAAAGTATGGAATACTTTCATACAGGAGGACATAGATAAACTAGGGCTTTTCAGCTAGGAAAAGAGATTACTGAGAAAATGTGAAGGAGATCTGTAAAATGATGAATAGCGGAGAGAAGAGTAGGGAACTCTTACTAGCAGTGTGAATGTACATCACTGTTTTGTTTCGATCCGGAGAACACTTGAAGCAAATATCCACTTTGGTTCACACTGGAGAGCAGCTTCAGCACACATGAAATAGATTCCTTTAAAAGGAAAATAAACTTAAAGATGCACTACAGAGAGTCATCTAAAATGATCCAGCCACTAACAGGTGTTCATGGAACCAGAATACAGTTAGCTTGAAATAAAACCCCCTCGAATGCATATTGTAGAGTATCAGGTCATCAGCACAACCGCTTCATTCTACAAATTCCCTTCCATCACACTGTATTACTTGCTAAGGTAGGCATATCCTATGTTGCAAAACCCAGAAGGCGTCAAATCAAGTAGTGACTTTAAAAAGTAGATATTCAGTATTTGACTCATTGCCACATATTCTATTTGGGTGGCAAAATTATAAATGGGTTCAGGAGTTACTGGACAAATAAGATGTCTACAGAATATATTGACACAGATGCAATTTCCTGCTCAGAAAGTACCCAGATCACAGATTATCAGAAAATCAAACCGGTAGACAGGTCATTCCATGCTTGTCACATTATCGTACCTTTTTTGTCACACACAACACAAAGTCATTTTCTGTTTCAAGCTGAGTACCCTGAATTCAGTTGCAATAGATCTTGGAGATTCAGAGCTCCCTAGCTGCTCGGTTTGCTTAATAACTTTATCTTGCAAGATGGCTTTCTGGTGGTTCCTAGCAAACATCCACTGGTATCCTCAAGGCAGAGCAAAACACCATCCACCAAATACTGAGTTAAGCAGGTTTCTCAGTACTGTTGTGTGCCTCTATACTAGCTCCTTGAACACAGGCTGGACATTTTGGAGTTGCCACTGTTTGATAAAGAATAATGGGACATTTTGTCTTCTGAAAAAAAGAACATTTTTCCCCAGGTACTTTTACCTCATAGTGGTCCTATATGCATTTAATCCTTGGGTGTGCTACTTCAGCATTTTGGTTTGGATCAGGAGTAAGATTTTTTAAGTGAACCTTGTAGTGCCTGCACCTGCGGTGCTTTGGATCATGTCACATCTCAGACAGCAGGCACAAACTGCATTGCTTTCCAATTAAACTGCAGCAAGTGAAAAGATGCACTCTAGGACTTTACCTAAAGTATTCCGGTATCTAACACAAATACAGTCCACAGAACCATTACAGCTAGAATGAAATAAACACCCTGAAATGCATATAATATAGACATCAAGTCCTCAGCAGCAGCTATTTCACGCTACAGATCCACCCTTACTGGAATGCACTATTTGCTAACATAGCCATAACCCTTATTTCCCAACCACTGATGAGCTGTTTTGTTTCAGTTTGACTTTTATAAAATTAAATGAAAAAAAAAAAAGAGAAACTAACAGAAGGCTCAAAATGAAAGCAGTGATAGAAAAGTTAATGATAAATGTTCTCTTGGCCATGCTAGAAGTCACAAATTTGAAAGGCACCATTGACTACCCGGGCCAGCAATTACAAATTAAAGACACCCTACAAGATCCCAAGAGAGCAATTAAAGTATGTGTGAACAAGCTGGCTGCAACAACCAAATATTTCTTAAGCTTGAAATAAAGTTTGGAGTAGAACTTAAGAAAGAAAATATTTTATTTCTACGAATTCAATTTAATATATGTTACGGTTTGACCTAATAATTTCATGTTGTTGTACCAGGAAGTGAGAAGTCAAGATCTACTACATACTTAGGATTTTATACTTTTCAGATCAAAATTAGTTCAGATTATTACTTCTTTGTAAGTGTTCCACAGCCAAAACATGCTCCTAATAAAGGTGTGGCAGTATTAATTGACTGACAATGCAGTCAATAGCCTGAAATTTGTTCTACATTTTAACTTCCTTACTCAGTTGCACACAGATTTCATGAAAGAAATCTGTCAAAACTTGAGTTTTTCCATGCCACCATTAGAGATATTTTTATGGCACTGCTACAAAGTTTGAGGAAGGGAGATCGGTCACTATTGCTTCATGAGTATTAGAAATTTTGCATTGCCTGTATGCATTGGTAGGAATGCTGAGGTTCATTCCTCTTAAATGAATCTACAAAACTTGGGATTTATATTGGAACTTGGAGAGACATTTTAAGCCAATTCAGGCTTAAGGGTGCAGCTTTGTAGTGATCAGGTGCTGCTACACAAACTCTTTGTTGCAGGTAGATTCTAGAAATACAGCCTGGTGCTTGCAGCGTGACCAGCAACAGGGGAGGGAGTCTAGCATGGCATAAGTGTTGCTATGATTTCGGGAAGTTTGTCTTTAATGCCTTGTCCAGAATACGAATTTGCACAGATGAAACACAGATGGTTCATAACGGCCCTCTTTCTTCCACACTTTTTAGATTCTGTCTCTTTTCGCTGCCTTCACATTTTGCTTTTTTTTGTATTCTTGGATCCCTGGGACTCATTCTTTGTGCATGTCTGCAAAACATCTCCTGCAGCTGGAGCGGTACTGACATAGAAGCTGGAGACAATAATAGTGGTACAGAGGAGCAAAGATACTGACAACTGAAAGGAACAAAGAAACGGGAACAAGTTAACCTGACTGCAATGTAAATTTCTCTGTGTTGGGAACAGACTCCTTTTGCTGTTCGGTGAAGTGCTGAATATAGTTCTCTCTCAAATAACAAATGTAATATTGCTTTACAGTTAGAGGATGCAGTATATTTAAAGCTGTATTCCACCTATGACACAAGATACATTAATTACACTTGATCAGCCAGTTCAGCTAAGCGTTGAAGATTGTTACTGCCAGCTTTAATTCTCTAACATTTGTTTGGTAAGCACATCTGATCAAACAAAACCTCAGACTTTATCTCCTCTTGACTTACTCATTTAGCCAAAGTAATGCACAGAACATCAACATGATTTACTTTTTAAGTACAAATAAATCATATGCACTTAGGAGTCTGGATCTTGGGCTTCACAGTTAGGAAACTATCAGCAATGCTTTCAAGTATCTGATAGTTACATTAAATTTAGTAGCTTTGTCTCCCTCTCTTACTGTTTCAGCTTGGTCACCGCTTTTCATGCATCAGAATCATTAGTGGTCACACAGAGATACTTGTCTCCAGGTTAAAATCTCTGCAAGATGTCAAAGCATTTTAGTGTAAACCTCTGTGACTGAATGTTTAGTGGTGCTCTCAGCATACAAGAGATAGGCTTGCCAATATTATTTACGTATGATGATAAATGGGCAACATTACTCACTTTACCCTAAAGTAAGCAGTGCTTTTGGGATGCTATTTAAGAAATCTTTTTCTCTATTGCAGTTTTCTGTTAAAAAGTGATCTAGTTTTACTTTGCTTCTTTTTTTTTTTTTTTCAGATTAATTTTAGGCTTATCATACATGAATGAAAACCATATGCTTTCTCAAAAAAAAAAAGTCACTAACCTGAAAAAAGGGATTAAGAGAAAAATACTCTTGGATGTTTTAATCTGCAGCAAGAGAAGAAGGAATAATGCATGCAGCAGCAACTGTAGCTCAGGGATGTTTTTCTGCCACTTCAGAATATATATTAGAAACACTTCTGTTCACTGTATTATATATACTCTCTGTTTTGTTTCTTTTTCTTTTATTAAAGATGTTTACGTAGAAATATAGGGGAAAAAAAGAATTTTGATGATGGCTGAAAAAACAGTCATACATCTTGGACAACTTTGGAAAAAACAATTCTGTTTAGAAACAATTTTGCTTTAATACTGTATTCATTACCAAGGATATTAACGGTAAACTAGAATCTTTATTTCTAAGAATTTGTTTGTTTCTCCAGCTGCTTCTCTACCTGATCTCTTAATCAGGTTTGGTAACAGTGCAATTATTTCCACAGCAACCAGTTTTGGTGTCACAAATAGAAGATTATGACTTCAGTATAAGAAAAGAGCAGCAAGAAGATTAACTCTTAGAAACAGCCTGGGGGAGGGGTGTTCTTATTTAATTTCCCTAGTATTAAAGAATACATGAAAAGAATCAAATATATACGAGCATAGAACTGTTTCTGAAGAAAAGGGCATACGAGCACTTTTCATGAGAAGCAGGATTATTTCCAACCAGTAATAATTCTATTATTCTGAAATCTGGGGTGGGATTTAAGTTGTAAATGAGACACCTAATTTACAGGGTATAGGTGTCTATATATATATAATGGTGGAGGGGGGAATCGGTTGCCTAAACATAGGTGCCAATCTCCATCTAAGACGTTCTGGCATACCTGGGATATCTGCATGTGCTATCAGATAAGACAGAAGACGTATGGGAGATGTGTGACCTTCTGAATTTGCAGCTGAAGGTCAAGCAGGATGCTGTGGGACATTTCAGATGGTACCAGACACCTGAACTGAACTGACATATGAAGACCGCGTTGTGCCAGTCCTGTGTCGTAAGGATGTTCTGGATATTGTAGCATGTAGCAGAAAGATGTGAGCATTTATGTTTAGGCAGGTGTATTGAGCCCCTACAATGAGGTGTCTGAATCCTACCTTTAATGACAATTTAGAGACATAAGTTTTATTTCTGTGATGGAATTTCAGTAAAAAAAGAAGAGGGGAAAAAAAAACCCCAACAAAACCAACAACACTTCGTGTCAGGGACCATGCAGAAGTTTCTGCCTGCCTTTGGAAAATTTTGTGATGGCTACCTGGAGAGAGATTAGTTCTGCCTGATCATGGAAAGTATCTGTAAGCAGAGGTTCAGATTTGGTTTAAGAAGATACAAGAACATTGAAGACCAGTCTGTATTGATTTCCTAAGCTCAAGCCTATCTCACTAGTACTGGAGAGATCAGAGGGTGGTTAGTGCATTTACTAGGTAGGTATCAGGCAGCTAACATTTTTAACAGAGATGCAAGAAATCAGGTGAGAACAGAGAAAGAACTGAGGAGGGAATATCTGGCTTAATTAGATGTTGTCAAATCAACTGAATCTCGGAAAATTTGCCTTAGAGTACATGAAACACTGAGTACAACAATGTCAGAAGCATTCATGGTTATCTTTCAGAATTTGGAGAGGACGATGACATTTCAGAAGATTTTAAAAGGTCAAACACAACCTTTATCTCTAGAAAGTGGGAAAAGGAAGAGAGAAGGAATTATAAACTACTCAGCTTATGTTCAGTTCCTGAAACAATACTGGAAGAAATTAAGAATTTTAGAAACTTGAAAGATAACACGAAGATGAATAGCAGCCAACATATATTTGTCAAGAACATATCCAATTCAATTTCCTTCTGAGAATAAGGCCTTATGAAAAACAGAGTAGCAGAAGACATACTAACTTAAAAATTACTTTTGACATTGCCTCACAAGACATTTTTATAAGCAAGCGATGTTACAGACAAAACTATTCTAAGATGTGCAATACTGGTTTAAGAACTGCACTCAGGGAGTAGTTATCAATAGTTCATTGTAAGGCTGGGAGGATATATGACAATCAACAGATGTAGATCCAGTAATACATCAATAGTCTTCATACTTCATTGACAACCTGGGTGACAGAATAGAGAATATATCTATTGAATTCACAGACAACAACATAAAAAAATGGTTTAGAAAACAAGACCAGCAAATTGACAAAGTGGTCTGAAAGAAACAAGATGGGATTCATTATGGAAAAAAAACCTAACGCAATGTTCTTCAGTGAGGCAGAAAAATCAGCTGCAAAAATACTAGATGGGAAACAACTGGCGGGGGTGGCAGCTGTAAAGGGAAAAGTCTAAGGCATATATTGAATTCTCAGCTGATAGTAAGCTGTCAATGCCAGGTGACTGGAAAAAGGCTATCATACTGAGATGTATAAAAAGAAGTATTTTTTGGAAGCCACGTGGAATAATTGTTTGGGATTGGCAAAGCGTTCTCTGTCTACTGAGTCTAGTTTTGGGTCTCGCATTTCAAAGAAAAATTGGGCAATTAGAGAGATCCTACAGGGGAGCAACCAGATGTCTAATAATCATAACCTACAGAAACAGCCAGATTTATTGTTCATAGAAGAAAAATGACTGAAGCTGGAATATAAGAATGGTCTCCAATATTAAGAAGCAGTTGTAAAGAGAAAGGAAATAAGCTACTTTCCACGCCCTCAGTATATAAGAAAAGAAAAAATGATATTACATTCCAGCAAGGAAAATTTAGTTAAGAAATATGAACATGCTCTAAGAGTAAAGCTAACTGAATACAGGAATAGATTGTCTGTGGAAACTGTGAAATAGTCATCCTCAGTAAAAGGTTAGATCTGCCATGTTGTAGGTATAGGACTCTCTCTTGGATCAAAAAGGGAACATGAACCTTTGAAGTTCCTTCTAGGACTTTTTTTTTTTTCCTGATTCCTTTGATCTTTATCTCTTCAGCCCAACAGCTGTAAAGTAAGGACCTGCACTTTTATAATGTTCCTTATTTTGAATTTTGAAAGGATTTTTTTTTTTGTAGTCCAAATTTTATCTGGTAGTTTAGTTTATTATTATTTTCTTTCTTGCTTATAGCACCAGTTTGGTACAGTCACAAGGCTGTAGGTATGGCCTTAGAAGAATGTTTAGTGCATCACCTGTGGCTTGCATGGGGATAAAAGGCCTCTTAGAAACAAAGCAGCTGATACTTTCTGAGCATCTTATGGGACAGAGAAAGAGATGAGCAGAATTTGATGGAACTGATCTCATTCACTGAAAATGGGAAGGACACACAAGAATACAAACATTGCAATCCCACTGACAGTTTGAGAAATTTATATGACAACACCATGTTTGTATGGCAGGAATCCTATCATCCTCTCATCTCACACACTTATATTCTAAAACTTTGCTGCATACATAAAATCCATCCCAGCATTGGTTTTAAATCCAACTCCAAAATGCACTGGCATTTTATTTAATTTCTTGCCATAATTCTGCTTTCCAGGCGCCTCCTCCTGGAACATAAACGTGGCTAAATAGCTTTATATCTCAGATCTCTTTTGAAAGCCCATTTTAAAATATTTTCACCTCTCTATTGGATCACAGTTTTACAAATTGAGTTTCTATTAGTTATTGTACTATTACAGTTACTGGGCATAGTGTTACCTTTCTTGTTACTTTGGTACCATTTTACTTTAGTGTTTTTCCAGTTTAATGTTATTATACACATACTTTATCGAGTATTTATTTGTTGCTTCCCAGTTAACTCTCTCCTCTAGGAGAAAAGATAGAAAAAACAGGGGACTAGCTGTATTTTATTCAAATATCTGTACATTTGTAAAGCTTTGAGTAGAATGACTCGGCCCAGAAATATCCAGAAAGTTTGGAAATTATTGGGCATTTAATTCAGCAGCTATTTATGGAATTGTAAAGGAAGTTTTCCATGGGGCAAGTAAGAACTCCACCCAATGCTTCTGCAAATAGTCTAGGAAGGGAAGCATAATAGTTACACACAAAATACTGCCAAAGCAGTTCTCTGCTTCATTTCAGTATCATCAGCTGTTTAATGATCTGAGAGAGAAGATAATGGCATCAAATATTGACATCTGAACTGCTCCACTAGATATTAGTTTTCTGTATGCTATTTTGTTCTTTATCATTCACCCTCCCATACATACTTTTTTATTATTATTGGCTACTGGGGTCGAGGACTAAAGAAAATGTAGCCAAGAAAAATAGTCCCTGGCTTGGCAACAGAAACCAAAATTAATGTCAGAGATCAGAATCAGCTGGGGAATGGCTATCCTTCTGAATACTCAGTATGAAATGATTTGAGGGGAGAAGAAAAAGTATGGATCATTAATGATCCTGTTATGACATTCTGTAAATTTGAGGATAGACAACCTATGCCAAATGACTGTTCCCAGCCTCCCTTCTCCAAAACCACCACTGAGGACTAAAGAATAAGAGATGCAATAGTAATTGTTAAGCCGATGTGTTCCAATTTTCAGGTGACTAATTCAAATGCATCATCCAAAATTAGCTGCTGAGGTTTCCTGTACCATGCAGAGACACTTATATGCCTCAGAGCATAAAGGTAACTGCATAAAGTACACAGAAGTATACAGTATATGAAGTATATTAACACAATTTCAATGACTAAAACACAATTATTGCTTTTAGTGGCCAAAGCAAGGAGCTGTCTCGTTGTCTGTTTCTTTTTTAAGGACGTACTTAAGTATACTCATAGTCTCTGGATATACTTCCAGGGTGGGGAGGTGGGGGGGAAGCTCTTTTTCCTAGGGACTAAAGCACATAGTTTCTTATGACCATCCTTTGGGAACGCAATAAGGTGCGGCAAGAATCCCCTCCCAATAAATCAGAAATAATATGCAAAACAAAGACTTTGTATTCCCACTTGACTTAGGAAAGAGCTAGAACAGATTTATTTCATTTACACTAAATTCCCAAATGGGACATGAGCATTCAGTTGCCATTTTCAGATGCCTAAATTGAAAATTAAGCTCCAACCCACACAGCACTGTTGGCTAACACTGACATTACATGACTTCCTCAGGTACCTAAACCACTACAGGAGTGTTTCCAGCACCACAGTCTCCCTTTTTGGGCACACTCAGACTGCATGTGTACTGACCCAAGTAAGCAGGCAGGTTTCTGGCACACATCTAACTACTGTTGGGCTCACAAACTGGGTATTCCTCCACTTACCTTCCTTAAATGACCGAAGCAAGTAGGTGCTTTAAGAGATGTTGGGGTTTACGTGGTGCAGAGACAATTTGGAAGTGCAGGAGCTGTAGTGCCTGGCATGCTTCTCTGCCAGTATTTCACTGAATAGAGACTTTACTCCAGACAAAAGAGAACCAAGTTCAGTTCTCTACCTCTGCCTGAGAGAACCTGATCCAAATTCTTCTGGTACTCATATTATCCATTCTGGCTACATCTCACCTGTATTTAGCTGTATAAACGTCATTAGTTGTCAATCTCAATACCTACAACAGCAATCTATTCTTGATGACCATTTTAGGATGGAGTCCTTTAACTTACAGCTATTTCTATTTTTTTCCCATCACCTAACTCTTCATATTAACTAAATTCCTGCTTTAGACTAAAATCTTTAATAGCTCTTCATCGCCTAAAGTTTCGTAAGATGAAATCCAGGTGGGGTATTTAACACCAAAGGTTGGTTCTCTCTCAGTCTCTCCACCTGAAACCATTCAAATTTCTGTGGAATAGCTTAACATATGTAAAACAGGTAAGATATGTTAAATATCTTATGTAAGATGGATACAGACAGCATGATTCTGTAGTTTAGAAGATCAGCATGCAAGCATTTGTGCTACATCAGCAATTATGCATTTACAATACAGAGGCAATTCTATGGGGAAAAGGCTACTGATCTGAAAATCTTTAGAGAATTTTAAAAAATTAGAGCTTTTGTTTAAATAAGTGTTTATGGGCAATACTTACCATTTTCTCTCATTCTGAAAGTACTGTTTTATTTCTTCTACAGGTGCATATAAAAACTGCTGTGAAATTAATTTCAACCTTTTACACATAACTGTATTTTTTACGTGCTAGTGCTGTGCTTACTGAATATCCTTTAAAATAATTTAAAAGCAGAAGAAACATTGGCAAATAAGACACATAACTCATTTTGATACTGCTTTTAGATAAAATGGGGAAAAACAGTTGTTAAACCCTGTTATTTTTCACTGTTGTTCTAGCAGCATAATATACACAGCTCATCTGAAGTGGTGGTAAAAAAGTTCAAGATTTAACTATGTTTATACAATCTCTCATAATCAATTACTTCATTAGTGGTTTATTTAGGAAGAGAATGAAAGATGAACCTGTAGAAGAGCTGATCTCAGCAGAAAGGTTATAGCATACTTATGATATAAATCAGGAGGGCTAAGTACATTTATCCCTTAAGACCTTAAGATCTGGATTAGCAGCTTTTTTGATACTTCTCCCAAAACGAAGCACAGTTCAAGTCTTGTTAGTCTTTAAAAGCTGTGAGACAAATAAAAGGAAATATGAAGATAATGTGCTTAAAAATTACTTCAATCCTTCAGAATGTATCTCTAGAAAATACCCAATATTCTTTTGGTAAGGGCAGAGGGACGAAGATCCTGTGATAATTCCCTACTTTCACATTGGATCTTCACAGAAGAGTCAGTGCCTGACTTGAAAATTTCCAGGTACTTTCTCAGTCTTTTTTGGTTACTTGTGGAAAAACCAAAGAGTGCAAAGCCTCCACCATTCATAAGACAGAACCATAAGAAATTTAAGTTTCCCCATTATGTACTACATGTATTTCACACAGCTGTGTGTTAGTTCTCCCTGTGCTTGTGCAGATCTACAGACAAGAGTGAGATCAAAGGAACAGTGTTTAGACTTGGGTAAGATGGATATTAAGTTGCAGAAAGATTAAAATCAATTATATAATTTACTATGAAAATTACTGTCATAAAAGAACAAAATGAACCTACAAGAACTTACTCAAAAAAAAAATTCTGCTCGCATATATTTTTTGCTATATCTATGGATATCAATTTAAATGAACAGAGGACAAGTTCTAAAATCAAACCTCAATTATTATTATATTTAAAAACATCACTAGTAATTCACAGTATTGTAAATCTTTCAACTCTAAAGACCAGCTGACGACAGATACGCCTATTTATTTCTATTTTATTGTGACATCTATGGTTACATGATCACTTTCAATGACAAGGAAAACTGCACCTTCATGCTGAAGAAAAATTATAGATGCTATGAAATTTTCAATGCTGGCTGCTGCTTTCTTTTTTTTCCTCTCTTCAAAATGAGAAATTCCATCATAGTTTGGTAAACATATTAGGTTAAGATACAATGCAGTTTTGGGTTTTAAGGAGGTAGCAGGGTGCTGTGGGGGATATGCAGCATTCAAGATTTTTCTGAGTCTCTCTCTGACAAGAGAACTATTGGTAGCAGATTGAAGGACTGTTACGACTCTGCTACAGAAGAAAATTATATGTTTTTAAGATAAATGAGTACAAACTGTCTAAAAAATCATATCTTAAAAAAAAGCATAGTTTTTCAATGGTAGGAGAAATCTTTTGGATCAAAACAGCAAAATTATATACTTCTAAAATCTCATTAAACTCTGTTTTTTAGGAGAAATGGGCAACAGATTAGGGGGACTTGTCAGTTGACAGAAAGGTATGAAAGTTAACATGTTTGGCTGCTTGTTAACCTTTATAATACAAGGAAGGATTTAGACTTGAGACCCTTAAATTTCTTCTTCTGTATGCTGCTAATAGAATAAATATGAATAAAAACATACAAGACATATTCTCTTTAAAAAGACTAACACGTGAGAACCAAAATTGCCAAAGTTAATTAACACCTAACACTCTTTAGGAGTCAAATTAAAAGAAATGTCAAATATTTCTTAAAAGGAAATAAATATTCTAATATTATCTGTACTTAATTATCACTCTTTCTAATATCAGCAGTTTTCAGGTCTTACCTTTGCTATTTACATATCATAAGAGCACTTACTGCTACTATAGCACTCACACGGCAGCTAGCACTCACACGGCAGCTCCAGGATAAGAGGGGGATCAGGCCCAGTCAGCATGGGTTTACGAAAGGCAGGTCCTGCTTGACCAACCTGATCTCCTTCTATGACCGGGTGACCCGCCTAGTGGATGAGGGAAAGGCTGTCGATGTTATTTTCCTAGACTTCAGCAAGGCCTTTGACACTGTCTCTCATGGCATACTCCTGGAGAAGCTGGCATCTTGTGGCCTGGATAAGTGCACTATTCACTGGGTGAAAAACTGGCTGGATGGCCGAGCCCAGAGGGTCGTGGTGAATGGGGTGAAATCCAGTTGGCGGCGGGTCACGAGTGGTGTTCCCCAGGGCTCGGTGTTGGGCCCTGTTCTGTTTAATATCTTTATCGATGATTTGGATGAGGGGATTGAGTGCACCCTCAGCAAGTTTGCAGACGACACCAAGCTGGGAGGCAGGGTCGATCTGCTTGAGGGTAGGGAGGCTCTACAAAGAGATCTGGACAGGCTGGATCGATGGGCTGAGGCCAACTGTATGAAGTTTAACACGGCCAAGTGCCGGGTCCTGCACTTCGGTCACGGCAACCCCATGCAGCGCTACAGGCTTGGGGAAGAGTGGCTGGAAAGCTGCCCGGCAGAGAAAGACCTGGGCGTGCTGGTTGACAGCCGGCTGGATATGAGCCAGCAGTGTGCCCAGGTGGCCAAGAAGGCCAATCGCATCCTGGCCTGTATCAGGAACAGTGTGGCCAACAGGAACAGGGAGGTGGTTGTTCCCCTGTACTCGGCACTGGTGAGGCCACACCTCGAGTCCTGTGTTCAGTTTTGGGCCCCTCACTACAGGAAAGACATTGAGCTGCTTGAGCGTGTCCAGAGAAGGGCAACCAAGTTGGTGAGGGGCCTTGAGCACAAGTCTTATGAGGAGCGGCTGAGGGATCTGGGGTTGTTCAGTCTAGAAAAGAGGAGGCTGAGGGGAGACCTTATCGCTCTCTACAACTACCTGAGGGGGGGTTGTAGTGAGGTGGGTATTGGTCTCTTCTGTCAGGGGGCTGGAGATAGGACAAGAGGAAATGGCCTCAAGTTGAGGCAAGGGAGATTTAGGTTAGATATTAGGAAAAATTTTTTTACTGAGAGGGTTGTCAAACATTGGAATGGGCTGCCCAGGGAAGTGGTTGAGTCACCATCCCTGGAGGTATTCAAAAAGCGAGTGGACAGGGTACTCCAGGGCATGGTTTAGGGGGCATGGTTAATGGTTGGACTTGATGATCCTGAAGGTCTTTTCCAACCGAAATGATTCTATGATTCTATGATTCTATGATTCTATAGTAAGATTTACATCAGCATAAACACAGATTTCTGTTCCAACAGCTCTTCATATGTATTTGAGCTTGAGAATGTGGTTACTTTTGAGAAAAAAAAAATCCCTAGTATATGCCTAAAGAGTTATATTTGCTGCTTATTATGAAAGCACTTATAATCTTGGATTAAAGTTGAAAGCAACTTGAGGAGGAAAAGGATGAAGGGGCAGTAATCTGCATTTACACTTAGACTATTTGAATCAATTGCCCTTTATAATAAATTTCCAATAAACAAACTACACAATAAAATGAAGCAGTAACAAACTGAAAAACTAGATTTTGTGAACTCTGCATGGACCATTCAAGGATGGACACATTCTTAAGGTAATGTATCTTCCAGTTACATCTTGCAAAGCCCAGGCAGACCTAACTGAATATCAAACTCAGTATTTTTATAAAAACATTTCTATGTAACTAGTTAGGTTACTTACATAAATTCCATTTTGGATTGGGCAGTAAGCAAATGTCTAAACTTCAAGCTTCTGTTTCACTAGTAACCTGATAAATACACCACTGATTTCTAGTTTCATCCACAAGGACTTGAAAGCCTCATTCATGCTCAATTTACAATCCTGGCTTTAGCTGCTTTAGGGTGGCTTGCTGTGATTACCTATCCTACTGACTACCAACCCGTCTTTCTCTTTCTGAAATGCATTTTCCTTTTGGCTCTCTGCCCAAATACTGTTAAGAAGCATTAGTTCCCAAGGCAGTCCTCATCCTTTTCCAGTTAAATAGAGTAAGAAGTGCTGATTCTACTATTTTACTGATATCCTCACTATATTATTCTTTATTTTATGGCTTGTCTCTGAATGCTCCCTGACCTAAGAACTTGCTCTTCATAAAGTGACGTGATTGCTCCTTTCACACAATTATAAAAGAACCCAACAACCCTGTTACTTTTACTTCCACTTCACTGATCCAAACACTGTTTGAATGTAAATGTTATAAGCTAGTATTTTGTCTGAAAGGAAAGCAAGATAACACTCTTTTAGCCACAAGGAAATGTTTTGATATTTTTTCTGGCTTTCTTTATACATGAAAATGAATAAAGATATCTGGGAAGGGTGGTCAAGGCAATTCTCTTCCACATTTTCTATTTATTATTATCTTCTAATGATTCTTGATTAATAATTCCAGAAAATGAAAGTGTTGATATTTGAACACCAGGCGAGTTTTTCAAAATCACGTCATGTTTTAGCTGCTGAGTTTAATGGTAGAACTCACACTGATTTAATGAAGGACAAAATGCTATTGCTGGTATACCTGCACCATGGTTTTTGCTACTACAGCCATGTTATATATATATGGGATGCCAAATAATGTAGTTACTTTGGCTAAGTGTGGATCAAGATCCTGTTAAGTTGCAGGTATTGAGCGTGAGCAAGATATCCCAGGCATCCCTACAGATCACAGATTTGCAATACAGCACCTCTCTTCTCCACTGTGATTCCACCTGCCCTGTGAGGACAGTTGTACCTGTAATTCCTTTGTGCTGGGTACCGTCACAGTTTGTACCCTGCAGCTGTGTAGCTACAACCACAAAGCACATTTGGAGGCATCAGTGGGAAAAGTTGGACTCTCCTTCATACTGTCTCCTTCCCCTAAATCTGTTCTGGGGTCTGGCAAATAGGTGCATCCATCACCCAGATTCAGAGAAGGTAGGCTAGTTCTCAGCCCTTCAAGGCAAGTGAAAACAAGCCAAGTATCCTCAACAGACCTGACATGTCTGTTGAATGGGAGCAGACTTGTCTCCTTTTGTTGATGCTATCTGGGACCAGCTGCCCCACTGATTTCTTCCTGTCCAATCCCATTTGTTTTTGTAGGAAGATACTTTGTAATTCTCTGTCTAGGTTTTTGTGACACTCTCACTTGTCTAGCACGAAACATCAGCATCTTGCACAGGGTTTCATATGACTAGACTAGCAAATGTAAAACCTATGAGAAAGAGAAAACAAGACATAAAAATGTACATTCCTTTAGGATGAATGTTAAAAAATTACATGTTTTAGAGTAATTTTTAAAAGGAAGTATATTGTAAAAGAATGTTGATAAGGCAAAAAATGATGTAAAGGTATGCACTAAGCATAGGTGCCAGTCAGGCTTTATATCTAGAAAATAAATTATTTAGAAAATATGAAGTATCGTGGATATATTTTTCAGAATTTCCCAAACATTAGATATGATAACACTTGAAAAGTTGTTAGTTTATATAAAAATGTTTGACATTTATTACTACAACAATTGAGATGGAGACAAAACTAGTTCAAGGGAAGAAAGCAACGTATTTCACTGGAAGTGACTCATGGGGTTCCTTAAGAATCTTTTCATTAGTGATTTTGGCAAAAAAGCAGGAGTACACTAATGAACTTTATTCAAAGACACGAGACAGGAGGATAAGAATACCATATAAGGATACGTGGATCTTCAGAAACAATAGAATTAGAAAAAAGGCCACACAGGTAGGAAATAATGTTACTAAGTGGAGAGGGAATAGCAAAAGATATGACAGAACTAGGTTTACTTGTGAAGAGAGGATAACTGAAAGACGCCAGCATAATGAAGGCTACAACATGCATATGTTGTGTCACACTATGTATTTGCAGAATTGAAGGTAATTATTGCTGCAACTTTGTAAGGAAGAATATTAAACCTTATCTAGAATACTCTGTGCCAAATCCATCATTCACCAAAAAAGATGAATGCAAACTGAAATAAATCTGAAGCAGTGCTACTGGGATGAAAGACGAATTTTTAGAATAGAACTTTTACCTTGGTTTATATTTCAGTTTGTTTAACCTGAAAATATGAAAGCCTTGTGAAGCCTTGTGAGCAAGTCTCCATGGATCTGTTTCCAAGCACATTAAGGACAAGAGGTGGATTTACCAAGGGCAAACTGCACTTGACCAACCCGTTTGCTTTCTATGAGGAGTTAAAAGCCTCTGTGGATGGTGGAGGTGGTGGGGAGGAAGCATTGGAAGACATTTATTTTGATTTTAGTAGAGCTTTTGACAGTCTCCTATAGCATCCTTGTAGCCAAACTGGGGAAGGATGGAGTGGATGTGTGAATTACAGGGTAGATGAAAAACTGGCTGTGCAAATTAGTATCAAGGCTAATGGTTCAAAGTCTAATGGGCAACCAATTTGGGGTACTATTTCTCAAGAGTTGATTTTGAGGCTAATGAATCAACTGAATGAATCAGTGAATCTTTGTCAGTGATGTGGATGATAGTTCAGAATGGACCTCCAGGAAGTTAACAAATGACATGTGGGGGAACATCTGATATGCTTGAGGTCAGAGCTACTATTCAGAAAGACTTTGAGAGGTGGAGAAATGGGCCATCATAAACCTCATGAAACTCAGCAAAGACAAATACAAAGTCCTGCATCGGGGATGGAACAACAACATGCAACTGAAGATGGCTTCAGGGTCCTGGTAGACAACATGTCAACTTATGACAACGTCTGTTCTATACTGGGTATCCTAAAAGTGGATGCAATATTCCAGATGTGGCCTCATGCTTGCTGAGTAGAGGGAATAATCACTTCCCCATACCTGCTGCCATGCAACCCATCCCCTCCACGGCATACCAGAAGAGCCTGTTCTGGTAAGCCGCAACAGAGTCTTCACATTATTGCAGGCACACTTAGTAAAAAACCACACAGGTGTGTGCACGCGCACGCACACACACAAAATAAGAATTGTGTGCTAGCGCCGTCGGAGCACCACACAGGGCTGAGAGGAGGCTCAGTATTATGTAGCCAGATTTAGCCAATCTGCTCTGGAAGGGCCAATGCAAAAATGGACAGGAGCCAGTCTGGGAGCTACTTAACCTCCAGACCCTAAGGGCCCCAGACCTCTTTCATTCAGCATCGCAGATATAATGATTAGAGTAAATAGCAGATACCTAGAGAAGAACTGTAAGAACAGGGCAATAGTACGGTGATACTTTCCTTTGACATGTTTCCAACTGCCAGCAGTCTGTGGTTTAAGGATAACCTGATCCCCTGTACGTAACTGCATTTAACAGCTCTGCTTCAGCTTTAACAGACTTTGTGCTACTAATTTACGCAATTGCTCTTTGAATGCTTTTATACATCTGGCCACAGCAATACCCTGTGAGTTCCACACTTGATCCACAATTGTGGGTCATGTGAGAAAAGTGCTTACTTACATTTCTCTTAAACTCACTGCCTGACAATTTAATTGAATGCCAATAAGTTTTCCTTGTACAATAAAACACGGTGACCCATCATGACCTGGCCATTTTCTAAGTATGTTATGTAGATCTCCAGCATCTCCTTTGACCTCAGTCAATCATCTCCTTTCAATCTTGAAGACTCAGCCTATTTAATAACCCTTCCTACAGTTGTATGGAAATCTGTATTTCTGATGATCTTTTCCTGATTGCCTTTGCACATTTTCAAGATCTTCTAATCTTTTTTATTAGAGGTGAGCAGAATTGAATGCAATGTTCGAGACGAGGGCAAAACATTTATTTGGACATTAGTATAATGTTGCTTCTTTTTCACTGGCCATTCTTAAAAATTCCTGAAGTTTTATTTGTCTTTTTTACAGTTGTTGAGAAGTGAGATTTAATAACTGTCCTCTAAGAACTCTTTCCTGAAAAGTAACATCTAATCTATAGATCATCATTGTGCACCCACATACTTATTACATACAGCTATAGCTATAATATAGATTAGTTAGGTTTATTTTAATTTCATCACCCTTAATAATTTGATAGGATCAACAACTTAATCACTTCAGGTTTATCTCCCCTCTGCTACCTTTGTTTTTTTTTTTTTCTTTAGGTCATTCATAAAGAGGTCAAAGAGCACAAGTTTCATCTCACGCTTGAGCAGAACCTTTCTTGTTTGGAGAAACCGACCATTTATTCCTAATTTTAGTTTCCTATCCTTTAAACATTTATTACTCCCCTAGAAAACCTGAGGAGGACAGAGTAAAGTTTATTCTTGAAAATCAAGTATATTTAACACCTTTATAAATCCCTTTTCTGTGATCTTCTGTAAACAAAAGATGAATAATTCTCTTCTCTGTCATAATTAGACATATGTCTACAACTTCTTTTCCAGTAGAGAAGTCACACTAACAAGTCTATATTCCCCTCAATCTTTTAAGGTCACCTTTAAACAGTCATTTTGCCGTTGTCATCTCCCATTACTCTGAAACTGAGGAAATTTAAGCAACAGGGTATACAATTACTACTACTTTCTAACGGTACTTTTGCCGGCATGTAAATTTGAGGCAGTTCCTTCCAGCTCCATCCCCAGAAAGAGAGCAGTAAAATTAAATAAAATAGAGAGTCATTTAGCCCTGTGCTAGTCTCCTGCCTGTGCTCTATTTTACCTACATACTGTTTCTTTCTTTTTTTTTTTTTTAAGAAGTCACCACTCAATTGCAATTCAAGTTCTCACACTTTTGGTTGTATTTCCCTCTGGAGTGTTTTTCAAAACTGTGAGGGGAATACTCCAAAGCAGAACCTAAACAGAAGTAGTAAAACCATAACATATCCAATTCTAAACATAAAGCTTATTCATCTTTTACTTCTTGTTTCCTTGCTCTTTTTCATCTATTGGGCCTCTATCTGAAGCTGCTACCACCTGCTTATCAGTCAGTAGAGCTAAAAGAACTTACTGCCCATCAAAGAGTTTGACCATACCCACAGATGAGACAGGAGCATTGTGTTCTTGGAGTGCTATACTATTAGCAAAATTATTTTCCTATTCTTAGCCTGGAAGTCTGATTTATTTGCAAAGGGAATTTCTTGAGTCAGCTGCATCTCATCTTACTGATGATGGCCATGCCATCTCTCCTTGATCCCAGCAGAGTTCCACTACATCAACTCCCAGGGACGCAGGAGGATAAAGCTGAATATCTGTTTTCCTACCATAGTCCTCATTCCTTATAAACAACTGCTTATAGCCATAGCTCAGGTTTCCTAATATCCTGCTGTCCCCTGAATACAGCCTCCCAATCTCAAGGTGATATTGCTGCATTAACTATACTGCAGCTGTTTTCTTGTGATGTTGGTATCATCACTGTCTTCAGCTCTTTTTGTGGAAATACTGTCTCTGAAATACTTTCACTTATTTAAATAAGCTTCAAACAAAAATGAAAAATACTCTAGTTACAGAGAAAAAAATAATTTCAAAGCACAAATATTCTTTCTGATAACACATTTTTAGTGCTGAAAACCCAAATAGTGTTAGTAGATGTAGCATTTAAATCAAATCTCCACTTCAACACACAGTGCCATTTGAATGGACTCCCTTTAAAGAAGTAAGACTTACAAATGTACAAGGTAAGTTAATCAGCTCTCTATAGAAACATGCAGAAATTATCATTTTCAAATGGATAAACATAGGAATTATTAACATTGGCATAACTCCAAAATCACATTTCAGGTTACAGATAACAAAATTAAATTATGGAATATTAATAACACCCCCCTCACATGCATAAATATTAATTTCTGTCCCCATCCCTTTACACCTTGGAAAGGGATGCATTCCAGTTACCACTTTATCTAAGTAACTTATTTTCTGGATTAAATTCTGAATTTATTGCCACAAAACTGTATTTGTTGGAGAAAGATTTTTCAAACAGCTCTCAGTCTAAAGGGATGGAATTCCTTGTGAAGCATCTTTTGAATACTGAGATTGGTTGGCTTGAGCTCGACAAGTTTGTTTTATTTTTGCTTCCAATTATAAATCCTGATCCATAATTATATCCCCAAAATTGCACTATGCCTACAGCCCTTTAATTTCAGCACATCTCGTATGGGACTACAGTTATAGTATATATAATTTGTATTTAGGATTTGGCTCTGGATATATGATTTTCAGATCAAGGTTCTGACAGGAATATATATGCAAATTCATGTATAAGTTTATAGTTCTTTTTTCATTCCACATAGCTGCAGTGTTTTAGCAGATAGTGAGTAAATTCATTTCCTGCACTATTCAAAACTGAAAGAGCTGCAAAAGGACCAGGAATTAAGCTGAAATTTATTCAGTTTTTGGCTTTTTTTGTCCCCAAAGTAACAAGTATTTCCCTAGAATATAATCACAGACATCTTTTAAAAGTCAAATTCACATTAAAATGTCCCTTGCCATTTACAGAGACTGAAAAACCAGCTGCTGACAGTCACAGAGGTTTCGCATCATGTGCCTTCTATCAGGCAGTCAAGGAACTTGGTACCAAACTTCTGACTCGCTCTCCCATAACATAATCAATGGCCCTTCTTGTAAATATAATTTAACTTCAGAGACAAAGAAGGTAGGATTTATTTACTCCAACTGTATATCTCTCTACATCGTAGGTGTCTACATTTGGGCTAGTCACATTTACACTTAAGCTATGGTACTTTCAAAGTCAGAGGGGCTAGTAAATGACATCAGGCAGGGGGACTCATCTGACGTAGAGAAGTCTACACCAGGTAAAATGAGTACGATCCTGACATTACTGAAAGAATTGTTGCCAGTCTTCCAAGGCACATGTGATTGCATCTCTTGTTTCTCTTCTACCAGATGTACATGTATGCACATTCACCACTGTCATTTCTCTGCAGTTAATGGAGATAATTTAGCTGCCTTCTAGAAATTCTTGACTGTCTCTCCTACCTGCAAATACGACCTAGCTGACAACTTAGACAAAAAGACTGATTTAAATGGCTTAGAAATTAGATGAGATGAATCGTAGAGTTCATGTCTAGCTAAGCTGAGAAAAAAATGTCTTTTTGAATATATGCTAGTGTGTGTGTTTGAATCATTCCCAACAGCTCCAGGCACAAATTCAATACTGCAACAAACAGTAAGGACCACTGCTGATCTCACTGATGTTTGAACCAAGGATTTTTACTGTGTAAAATGACATAGTAATTTTGCTGTGTGGAAGTCGTTCCTATGTTTGTTACAGCTTCAACATTACTTTGAATTTTCACCAATCTTTCCTGTAGTGACTTAGACTGGGAAGAATCTAGTATGAGGAGTGCAAGAGCCTATTTCTAAGAACAAGATAGCAGGATCAAGGTCTTGAATTGTTGTTTCCATTAAACTTCCTAATGCTGACTCAATTAGTTCAGAATATCAAATTCAAATATTAATGTACTTGTGGATTAAGTTTTGCCTGAACAGTATAATGTAAAAAGAGACCATTACTCTCCATGATGTCACTATAGATGGGCAATCATTTTTAATAATGTCCTGGTTTCAGCTGGGATAGAGTTAACTGTCTTCCTAGTAGCTGGTACAGTGCTATGTTTTGAGTTCAGAGCGAAGAATGTTGATAACACTGATGTTTTCAGTTGTTGCTCAGTAGTGTTTAGACTAATGTCAAGGATTTTTCAGCTTCTCATGCCCAGCCAGTGAGAAAGCTGGAGGGGCACAAGAAGTTGGCACAGGACACAGCCAGGGCACCTGACCCAAACTGGCCAACGGTGTATTCCATACCATGTGACGTCCCATCCAGTACAGAAACGGGGAAGTGGGGGGCAGGGATTCGCCGCTCGGGGGACTGGCTGGGTGTCGGTCGGCGGGTGGTGAGCAATTGCACTGCGTATCATTTGTACATTCCAATCCTTTCATTATTGCTGTTGTCATTTTATTAGTGTTATCATTATCATTATTAGTTTCTTCTTTTCTGTTCTATTAAACCGTTCTTATCTCAACCCACGGGTTTTGCTTCTTCTCCCGATTTTCTCCCCCATCCCACTGGGTGGGGGGGAGTGAGTGAGCGGCTGCGTGGTGTTTAGTTGCTGGCTGGGGTTAAACCACGACAAATAAATAATTTATTTCCTGAATTTTGTCCTTTTCTCTGATCATGAAGACTTCATACTCTTCTCAAAGGTAACAGTCAAGACTGAGCAACAGAAAATTCATAATACATTTTTCTTTGCACTCTGAAAAAATTGTGACTTACTGGATATTTTAGTATTTCTGGTCTGAACAAATTTTGACTAGAATTTTACATTATATTTTATGAGTGAAGGGAATAGTTTATGAAAAAATTAAAATTGCAGTGTTTCATTTTCTGCAAATACTATGTAACATTTGTACACAATTCACAATTTACATTAAGCTTCTTTCCAGTTCAGTCACAGCAATAGTCCAATATGAGAAATATCTAGTTAGAGAAAATGTTTTTGGTTTTGTTATAAAAAAACTGAATAAATATTATAAATATAATTGTAATATATTCCCATTTATTAACAATATGAAATAAAGCTGATAATGGCAAGCAATCATCTCATTCCCACGTTATAAAATGAGCGGTTTCCTTCCATTCTTTCCAAAGAATATGGAGAGTTTTCTTTGCAAAGCTAATCAGAAAAAATAGTACAAAGTCACAGAAATTCATAATCAGGATTCTGAAAATTATTTCATCATGGAAGTGAAACAATAACTTAACCATGAATAGTACTCAATGGTAATTTCTGTTAACAACTCTTATTGTACCCTATGCCGTTGTCTTACAGAGAACTGCACAGAGGACTGAAGTTCATAGAGAATATTCACAGGAGTCCCCCAAGTTGGTTTCTAATCTTTTGCAATCTTTGAGAACTAGATTGCATACCAAAAAATGCCAGGGCAATCAGTATCAATATTCAGCAAGTGCTGATTCTCAGTAGGAACTTAATTGACACATTTCTGGACACTTAAATAAAATCACAGAGTATTAATAAAAAAAGGAGGGTCAATCAGAAAATGCCATGATCACAATGTGCAGGAGTTTCTAGCAACTATATAGATCTACAGAAAAAAAAGAAAAACAAATGCGAAAGATGGCTAACAAAAAGATTTCTGCGACATCATAAAATGGTAAATATTTTGACAATATTTAATAGAGCGCTTTATTTTGTGAATGAACATATTCAGAATTTCTCACGTTTCACAAACCAAAAATCCCCACAAACTAAAAATATTTAATATATCTGTCTGAATTGCAACAGAAAAAAATATTCTCTAATTTCTCTGCCTTCGATTACAGCGATTGAAGAAGTATTCCTCTCATCTCTCTGTAAATTGCTATTTACTGGTGCTATTAGATTGTAATCAATGGGATTGATACTGTCAACACTCTAATACACATCACTCCAGAGTGCAAACTCACATTCATATGCAGACACAAATTTTCTGCCTTGTGTGTTTCATGAGTATAGTATGTAATGTTGTATAAGGTGTTGACTTACCAGTTGTTGAGTTGCTGTTTCCACATTACGAATTGAATTACACCTATTTAAATTTAAAATTAATTCCATGAGTAACTCCCTCCATGACACCTATTTTTCAAGAGCAGGGTCACATTCCAAGGACATGGAGTGGTTATTTCTTGCTACACCAGCAATCTGGCAGGCAGTCAAATGCTCAGTTCTGCTCTCTGCACTAATTTTTAGGGTTTCTTTTCTTTCAGGCCCCTGAAATCTATGACATATATGGAATATGATCACATTTCTTTTCAGTCTGTTTGAATGGTCAATAGAATTTACTGACATAAATATATACAGGCACATATGTATATACACACTAATACATATAAATAAATACACCCCCACATGTACACTAACATATTTTGCATAAATTTTTTCCCTGAAAAATTTTAGCTGGTCTAAAATTAAGGCATGTTTGGCTGGGAAAGCCAAAGCCCACCTGAAGGTGAATCTGGCAATGGGCAGGAAAGGCAACAAGAAGGACGTCTATGGGTATATCGACAACAAATGGAAAACAAGGGCAAGAGTGGGCCCACTGCTGAATGGGAATGGGGACCTGGTGGTTCCAGGACATGGAAAAGGCTGAGGTGCTTAACACCTTCCTCACCTTGATCTTTACTGGCAAGACCAGCAGCCTTCATCAGTCCCTGCCCAGAAACCTGTGAGACAGCCTAGAACAAGGAATACTTAACCTCGGTGGAGGAGGACCAGGTTAGGGAACCTTTAAACTAAATGGACATACGCAATCTGGATCTGGATGGGATGCACCCACGGGTGCTGACGGAGCCAGCTGCCATCATTGCAACCCCACTCTCAAATATCTTTGAAAGGTCATAGCAAGCCAGGGAGGTTTCCAAGTCCTGAAGGAAAGCAAATGTCACTTCTATTGTCAAGAAGTGCAAGAAGGAGGACCCAGGGAACTACAGGCCTGTCAGCCTCACCTCAGTTCCTGGGAAGGTGACAAAGCAAATAATCTTGAAAGCCATTTCTGAACATATGAAGGACAAGAAGGTGATTGGGTATACTCAGCATGGATTTACGGAGGGGAAAGCATGCTTGACCAAACCAATAGTTTTCTACAGTGACATGACTAGCTTGGTGGATGAGGGAAGAACAGTGGATATATTTTATCTTGACTTCAGTAAGTGCATAACCTGGATGATGGGACAGAGGGTACCCTCAGCAAATTTGCAGATTATACAAAGCAGAGAGGAGTGGCTGATACACCAGAGGGTTGTCCTGCCATTCAGAGGGACCTCAAAAGAATGGAGAAATGGACTAACAAGAACCTTATGAAGTTCAGCAAAGGGAAGTGGGAAGTCCTGCATCTGGGGAGGAATAACCCCACGCACCACTACAGACTGGGGGCTGACTGGCCAGAAAGTAGTTTTGCAGACAAGGATCTGGTGGACAAGAAGTTGAATATGAACCAGCAATGTGCCATTGCAGCAAAAAAACTGAACAGCTTCCTGGGCTGCATTAGGAGGAGTGTTGCCAGCAGGTTGAGAGAGGTCATCCTTTCTCTCTGCTCAGCGTTGTGTCCAGCTTTGGGCTACCCAGTACAAGAGACACATGGAAATACCAGAGTCCAGCAAATGGCCACAAAGATGATTAAGGGACTGGAGCATCTCTCATAGGAGGAGAGGCTGAGAGAGCCAGGACTGTTCAATGGGAGAAGAGAAGGCTCAGGGTGATCTTCTTAGTGTGTACTTGGTGGGAGTAAAGAAGACCGAGCCAGACACTTTTCAGTGGTGTCCAGTGGCAGGACAAATGGCAATGGGCACGAACTGATACACAGGAAATTCTATTAAAACACAAGAAAAAACTTTTTTATTCTAAGGGTGATTGGACACTGGTAGAGGTTGCCCAGAGAGGTTGTGGAGACTCCGACCTTGGAGTTATTCAAAACCCAGCTGGACTCCATCCTTGGCAACTTGCTCTTGTTGACTCTGCTTTGAGCAGAGGGATTGGACTAGATCGTCTTCAAAGACTCCTTCGACCTCAACCATTCTGCAATTCTGTAATGTATTGAAGTAATCAGTAATTTAATTCAGGGAATTGCTGTTGCCACCAGTGGTATAGTTTCCCTGCCCTGACTTCTTTGCCACATTAAGTGCATCAGCAAGAAAAGAATCTTACATCCTGAAAAATAGAGTCCCTAGCACATGCATACATACATACATACATACATATGAACATGTATTTTTTTCTGTGTGTTAACATGAGCAATCATCTGAATAAAACCTAGCAACCTGTACAAAACTTTTAAAAAGTTAGTGTTTTTCCTGACTTAGGACTATCAAGAATTTTAGATGTCGTTAAATAAATCAAGGTAATTCACAACAGAAGTCATTCACAATGATATTTTGAAAGGGGTTTTAACTATTTTCTGTATCTCTGAATTGCTGCAATTTTCTCAATGCTCTCACAATAATCATTTGCTATTTTATTATAACTCAAGGCTATTTTTTCCCCTTGTTAATCAAATATCCCCTGGTCTAAGCAGCAATCCTAACCGGCATTTTTAAGCCTAATTGTATTATTTTAATGGGCTTGGATATATAGATGCTTCAGTAATTTAGTGTAATTCTCTCAGGCTTGGTTAGGAATAAAGAAAAGGAAAAGAAACAAAGCTTACTTTTAAATTTTGTTATACTGCCTCGAGAAGAAACAATAAAGAGTGATCATATTTATGTATAGTCTTGTTGCAACTGAATATGTTAATTACTTTTTATCAAAACAATTTGATGTTACTAGGAAACAGAGTGACAAAGGCCACAGGTGGTAATGAAAGAAGGATGCCTTATCAGAAGTGACTAATAATGCTTGAGTTGCCAAAGTAACCAGATTGTCTCCTAAAAATGTATGCTTTGACATTCACTTATCAATGGTACTGAAATGCAACTCTTATCATGTCCCCATAGCAAATTTCATTTCCGTACAAGTGATGAATATGCAGATTCTTCCATTATTTGAATGTCTCTTTTTTTTCTTTTTCTTTTTTTTTCTCCATACAGGAAGAGAAATGCTTCTTGTGGGTAGATTTCACTCCTTGAAAGGGATAGGCAGCGGCTTCACTGATTTGTCTTTCTTACAGCTTTGCTTTTGGGTCTTGGGTGATTATGCAGTAGTTTCACTTTGGATTAAGGGGTAATAGTTTCTCTTTACCAAATTCTTTTTCTTATGTTGTCACACACCACATTGCCTCTTTTAGCCACATACTGCTACTTACATATGACAAAATATATTGACTGTGCTATTTCCTAGAGAATCAAAGCATTTTGTTTCAGATTTGCTTTATATCTGTATTGCCATAAAACCTCAGAAACCTGGTTGGATCTGAGTCTTATGCCTTTAGTTGCCATTTTCACCTCTGCAGTAAAGACAAATGTATATGTTTCTTAGCTTTCTCCTATACTATACATGATTACATGTTCTATATGTTATATCACGACAGCTATATAACTGCACGCAGGGGTGCAAAAAGGGAAAATGACTTCTTATGGGTCCTTTGAAGCAAGAACAGGCTACAAGAAATGCCCTAGCAGCAGTAGGGCACTGTTTGCATTTTATTTATTTCTTGACTTCATATTGTATATGCAACTGGTCAGCACGTCCCAGACCACACTTCTTGTGCGGGATTCATGGAGTAGGAGAGAGACCGTGGCACTGTATGGCAAATATACAGGTGTAGTAGTAAAGAAACATGAGACAGAATCAAAAGAGGAGAAGGGCAGGAATCTCAAGTTCAGTGCATAAGATTTGACAGATCTGAATTACATAAAGCCAACTATTTTGACTTGCTAAAGTTTTGTTCTTGGCACACATGTAAATGATTACCAGTTGAAAGACAGCACAAAATCAAATCCTACTTCCTTTGTTGATATGAAACAAAAGTATGATTTTCTCACCTTCAGATATTGGCCATGACAAATGTCTGTATAATTTTCACCAACACAGGCATACAATGTCATCTTGGGACTAAGTGACTTCAGATACTTCAGAGCAGGAAATCAAAATGTTTCTCAGCTGTTGAATACTGCAGGCTGCTCTCAGTGCAAGGTATGTGACAAATATAAACAGATCTCACTGGAAATTCAACCAATGATTTATAAAATTTATCAGGAACAACATTTGAAATTGCAGGTAACATTGTTCTGTATGTGCAGCACTGATTGTCTAATGGGATAAGATTTATCATCTCCTTTAATTTCAGACATCTAAAAATTAAATGTCTAAAATTGAGTGTTATGATATGTCCAATGATGAAGAAAAATAAGACTTCACTAGAAGGAAACTTGTTTGACCCACGTAGATACCTATTTCAGGATGAGATTAATTGCTCTCTGGAAATACCTCTTCCTTGACTGTAAAGGGAAGCTGGGAGTTCAAGCTTGGACACTGAAGTTACAGTTACTTAAATTATGGTGCAAAGCTACCCATGGTGACTGCAAGATACAAAAGACTGTTCAAACAACTGACACTTGATGTGAATGTAAAAGCACCAAGTTGAAACAGTCTATAGTGCATGGCTATTCCAGAAAGTAAACATTAATCTTGAGAAATGTAACTGAGAAATCTTTCTGAAAAAGAAAAATATATTAAAATGTTGGAGAATAATTTAAATTATAAATGGCTAAAACATTTTGTGAGCCTGTTCTACAAAAACTTCTTATCAGTAGCATCCAAATCTTAAAAGCAATATCGAAACGTTAGAAAAATATATTTCCCCGTACGAAATCTGCCAATTTTTGAAGTCTTTAGTCTGAGTATGATCTGTAAGCCACATTGCTTCACTACCACGTTGATATAGTCCTATTGAATGCAGTGTCAATGGGCCTATTTAGAGAACACACTACTCCTCAGCATCTCAGTGTGGCCAAATCTAGCTTTCCTCAGTCATTGCTGTTTTCACTGAATTCAAAAAAGTTAGTCTAAGACTGAAATTAAACTTGCAGGTCAGTCCCTATCTTCTTCATGAGAAACCATGAGCAGACTGAAGGTTGCAACAGAAACTAGGCCTAGATAGGATTTTAGATCTCCAGATGCTGATGTATTAGCAATAGTAAAAATTCAATCAAGTGTTAGTAAAGATCTCAGGCTTTCCATTCGTCATCATCTCATGTATCAATATTGCTAATTTTTGGAACGAAACAAATGAAAACAGACTGAATAATTTACAAGCAAGTACCGAAAGTTACAATTTATTCTTCTGGAGTTCTCCGCTCCCCATCCCGCCCCAAATGCTACATGCTATAAAAGCTAAGAAGAGATTTATTTACTTTTTTTACTATAGTTCTGATCCAATTAGACCTTTTTTCTTAAAAGGTTAATACAGTCTTAGAAGCTTTAATTTTCTTCTTGAATAGTTCATTCTAATGTTTTCTAGTTAAGCTACTGGTCAAGAATGCATCAGAATCCAGAATATTTTTGATTCCCGTAAAGTCATAAGTGTTGTCAAATCTGAAAATCCTGGCTGTGACTCACAATAGGCTCCAGAGTGGACCACTTAAATCAGCAAAACTGATTAGGTTGGAGGCATTAGTCTACTGAAATAATTCAGAAAATCTATTCTACCTGACACTAAGGGAACTCTGTTACCCAAAAATTGCCTCAAGGGACCTAATCCCTTTCACAGGCAGCCAAAAATTTCACTTACAGTGCTTGCAAATAAGGGATTACTGGAAAGTTTACATTTATTATGAATTGTAGACTTTAAAATCAATGGGTTATAAAATTACCACATCAACACTTCTGACTCAGAACAAAAACGCATGCAAGATGTAAATATAAACCTGTATGCATAAAATGGTCTGGGGATAATATGTCTACCTTCTTTGAATTACCACACAATGTCCAACATTAATATTTATAGCATTAAGTATATCTCTTAATTAAAGTACTTATTGAAAAAGAGTTTTATAATACTAGAAGAGATGAAAGACAGCAGGATTGGGATTACACAAGGAATATATCCAGACTACTAGACTGACTATTATGAAAATTTTTTACTCAGTTCCTTTTATTGTTGTTGCTGTGAATAGCACAGTAAGTGAAGAATATTAATATTTTAAAGGGAATAAGCAGCAAGGCAAATTCTGGCTGAATAGTACTAATCTCTCACTGCAAGGCCTCATGTGCCTAACCAGACTAGATGTGTGCTGTGCATATGAACTTTACTTACAACCTTTCCGTTTCTGTCTTACATTGTTCTTGTTATTAAATAATAATAATAGTTCCCTAAAGTACCCAGTGGAACAAGGGTGGCCATGTTGTTAAACATGCAGTGAGAGGCACGCATTGTACTCCTTTCCAAAGAATTAGCTTACATAAGGCAAGTGGGGCCAGGGGGAAAGGAAGAGACAAAGTGATTTGCTCAGTCAGTGGCAAGTCAAGGGCAAAAACTGAATCCAGATCCTTCCAGTCTGATGTCCCTTCCTCTCAAGTCATTTAGCTCCATGTTATCATATGGCCTATTTGAAGCCTCTCATTTTCCCATAATAGTGATCATTTATTATTTAATGTTGAGTGAAAATGTTATTGTACTTGCTTTTAAGCCATATCATTGCATGCTATCACCAAGACAAACCAAAGCAAACAAATAAAAAATAGACTTTCACATATAGTCTTAAGCACACAGTAACAACACAGTGCCCATCTGCTTCACATTCCTAATTATTTGGTCTGAAAATTTTCCAGTGCTGTCGGAATTTGCTTAAAAGAAATACTCGCATAGATAAAAAGTGTGTTAGTCTGGCCATTTGAATACAAATTCAAAGTCACACCCCAAAAGCCCCCACAGCTCCACTACTTAGTTCTTACTAACACATAACTTCTACCATGAAAAAATCATAGCAAAGTTTAAATATCACTGATCCATAAGGTCAAAGGTTTGGGCACTCTAATCAATCTCAAGTCAATCCTGAAGTGAGACCATGGTTTATTTTCTGCAGGATGAAGAATGTCATCCGGGCTGGACAAAAGTTGCTCTTTGTGCTGTGGAAATCTCTCTCAGAACCAAATACACAGCACTCGTCCATCTCTCACTTCTCAATGTCTCTGCCATCATTGAAAGATTTTTGTTTAATCTTCTCTCAAGTTCTCATTTCAGTGCTTCAATGGCCTTAGAGTTAGAAGGTTTATCGTGTCGAATGCCTATTTTCTTCTTTTTTTTTTTTTTCATAAATCTGGAGAACTTACCATTTAATTTTAGGTTTTTCAATAGTTACTTTTTTCACATTTCAAGTCTTTTTCTTAACTGAAAAACTTCAGTTTCATCCACCTTTTCTCAGAGGTTATATTGTCTCGTAATTGTTATTACTCTGGCTGGACTGTTTGCAATTGCTCTTTCTCAGTTGTGTCCAAACCTGGACAAAATGCCCCTGCATCACGGCACAGAGTATATTTATAAATCGTTCTGAAAATGCTTTTGCCCATCCTTCCCACTATATACTTTGGGGGGGGTTGGCAATATCATGCCAGTTTTGACTTCTACTCAGTTTGTAATGCCTTGTGGTCATAGAAACTCTTTTCTTTAAAATGTTACATAATCAACCATTCCCTAGCCTGTACTTAAACTGTTATTTCTCCCAGATTAATTTTTTTTTCATTTAAGTTCACCCTATTTTCCTCCCAATGGTTTCTCCAACATATCAGAATCTTTTCCTTTAATGTTGCAGGTTCAACCGTGAACAGGTTAGTGTCACTGGAAAATTGAATAAGCATTGTTCCTATTGTCTCATCCAAATCAATACCGTGAATATTAAATAACACCAGACATAGAACACACTCTGCAGAACCCTTCCAACACATTCATCTAAATCAGCACTGAAGCACTGATAACTACTCTTTGAGAATGACTTTTCAATCAAGGTTACGCATAGCCTGCTAACAGAGTTGATAACCAGTAAATATACAAAATAGGATAAAAGACCAGAATGGACCTCATGTGACTCAAAATGTATTGCAAATTCAGTCGCATGCAGCTTGACAGCACTGTTATATATGTGTTAAGAGAACATGAACACAGAAAGAATCTTTCTTATTCAAAACACCAGTCACTCTTACGGTGTGAAAAATTATTTTCCAAGACTCTCTTATTAGCAACATCATGCATTATACAACAGCACTGCTTGTTCAAACTGTTTTTCTGATAAGAAACACTGCATTTTAAAAAGCAACCTCTATTTTAATATTTAATACCTCAGCATATCTAGACCTCCAAAAGTAGTAAGCTATTTAGGCAAGTAGTGCACTTCGTGTAATGTTAAAAGCATTTCTGGCATTTTATGTTATCTGCTTTTTAATGACTATATTTTCCTAACATTAAAAATGAATTAATATCTTTCCTTAAGTAGTCTGCTGAATGCTGAAAAAGTAAATCTGACAGGGTTACTCATACCTTGCATATACTGTAGAGACCTACACATCAGTTTGTTTTTCATACTTTTGAAAGGAAATGGGTTTGCTTCAAAACTCAGTATCTCCAAAGCTCATCACAGTTATGCCTGGGCACCGAGTAGAAAAACATACACTTGTTACCTTCAAATTTCTTTGAACTAGACTGTCAAATGCCGTCACCACTGCTCTTACTGACATTTCAATCCAGTGATGAGAGCGCCATACCAATTCTTCAAAATTGCATATGGTCTAAAATTTGCAGAAAAGAAACCCTCAGAGCTGCGTGCTGAAGTCTTAGGAAGACTTCCAACAACACTAAAACAAAGACCAACCCTTTCTTTTTTTCATCCTCATCTCTAAGGTAAGTTACTTCACTGTCCGTGTTTCCATCATAATAGAAGATATGTACTTATGTATGCATACTTAGACAAGTTATTCTTTTCTGAGGTTTTTGTCTGTCCCTAGTAAGGACTGCAAATGTTTTATTGATTATAAAACAGAAGCAAAAATGACCATTCATAGCATTCCTAAGGCAAAAGAGGAATTCTGGGATTATAATCAGATATTACGTACTGTATTTCTGTGGTTTCCCATTTTTGGTGCATTTTTTTCTTCTCATATTCACTTCTGGCTATGTATTGCATTCTGAAAAGCAGCCCTTCATTCCAACCTGTGAATGGCCTTGTATTTTATCAGCCTTTTTTTCTTTACACCCTCCAATAAGAAGTAAAAAAGACAGAAGCACATACATCTCAAAGGCCCAATCTCGCAACATTTCATTAGACAAAAGAAAGTCAAAACTTCTCCAACCGTCTATAACCATTAGAAAGTTAAGACAGGGAACTTGTTCTAAGTAATAGTTCTTAATGACAAAAGATGTAATAAAAAAATAAGAGAGAAAAATATGGATGATCCTATCAGAACCAAACTAATAGTACGAAAGAAATTCCATGACACTTTTGGCATATAGATCATGCTGTTTTCCCACAATTTTTGGCTGACTTCCTAAATTTCTTAGAGATAAGGGTGGAGCTTTGACATAAAGGATGTTAGAAAGATCCATATAACGTAGTCCCCTTATAAACCATGCACATTCATTCATCCACCATGTAGGCACCATAGCTATAGAACTACAGTGAACTGCAGCTGATGTTAGAAAACCATATACCAGTATTTTTTTCATTAATTTTACACTCTGTACTGCAAATTTTGGCAGTGTTTAAATGGGAAACAAATGCTCCACTGAGAGCACTGTATTAAGCTATTCCCTAAACTAAAACTAAAACAGACTGGATGCAGTGGCAACAAAAAACCATGCAAAATAATTTCAGAATCCAACTTCAGAGTCGTTAATCAATACCTAAGAATTCAAACACAGATCTGCTTGCCTCTTCCTCCTCTGAGACCACATAAATATACATCTTCACTCCAGAGAAAAGAAGTAAATCTTCCCTGACCTTGGTATGCAACATGCTAATAGCTGCATAGCAGTTAAGGCCTAAGCCAAAAGCCTGACTGTCCTAACATTCTGTAATCCATATAATTCAGGTTTCTCCAACATGCTTATTACCCTACATCCAGAGATTCTGTGATTCTGCTCCCTTCTTACAATGTATGCACAACAGTAAAATTAATGTCTATTTTTGTACAGCTACAAGAAAGGTTCTACTTTCCTCTGTATCTACAGAGTTACAGCTCACTGTGTAAACCCAAAATGTAAGGGACAAATGGGTATTATGATGCATGAATGGCAAGATCAGTTATAGCACCTGTTCTTGGAGTGCTAAGTGAATGATCCTTGCGGGCATATTGCAGGCATATTGCAGGCTCTTTGAAAATGCTGTCCCCCGTTATACTGAATAGAGGCTTGATATTAGCGGTTATTATATATTGATTTCCTCTTAGAAGCAATGGTTCCTTCACCCACATGATAAGTTATTCTCATGCACGCTGACATTTCTAATGTAGTATCTTAAATAAAGTACAGTAGCCTATTTGTCCTACTCACTGGAATTACTCTCTGGAAGCAATGGCAAGTCTTTCACAGAATTTCACAGATTTCATCAAAATCATCTACATCAACTTCTGCTTCTAAGAAAAGCAACTGTTATTTGCAGTTTCCCAGACTGCCAAACAGTGCTTCATTATCTTGACCTAGTAGTCTACCGAAACTTTCCCATAAGGGAAAGCAACTATTTTTCATACTAGTAGCACCACTATAATTAGCCCCCTACCGAGCTGTCCTTAGCCCAGGGCTTAGTCAAGAAATTATATTGAAAACAGCATTTGATTAGGATAAACTTATAAATTCATTATGCAGGTCTCCTACCTATCATGTAATGTGGATAATTCAAATTCCTTTTCACAAGTTATTTAATGAGACAATAAGTATCCATGGGACAGGGTATTTGAAGTTCCTAGTAATATATTTGCGCCATTATATGTCATATATATGCCTTGGCTCTGTGTTCAAAAGCAGGTGTTTGAAGAAAGACTAGGAATTAAAGGCCACTGGAGAGTGTGAGTTTCTATATAACTGTATCAACAAGGTTAATTTAAGTCATGGAGCGGTACCTCAGTGATTCATGTAAAAATCAAATGAAAATGACTAAGATTTGCTTCCAAGTATAATCTTTCCTTCCTTAAAAACTAAAAATAAAAATAAAAAGGGAGACTTTCTGCCTGTGACAGATGTGCTACCAACTCCCTCAAGAAGATTTAAATTAGCATTAATAAGGAGCAAATCTCAAGTGATTCAGAAAACTGGTAGGGCTTAGTTCTGCATCTCAGAAACTGAATAATACTGTGAAGCATATCCTGTTGGAGCAATTTCTGAGGCACCATACACGGGCCTGCATTGATTCATCACTCACAAAAGGCCAAGACTGCTTTGCTATCATCTTGGATAGCTCATCTTGCTTATTCAAGATGTAGGTGTGGAGAGAAAAGTATTTTTTTTCCTCCTTATCAAGGCTGGTTCCTCTTCCACTCTGCAGCGGACATCTCCATTTTTATGTACTCCTTCTTTATTTCCATCACATAGTCCTGACATGGAGATGGGCACTAGGAAGACAGCCCTTTCCAGGGGCGCAGAAGTGGTGGCTGCTTTGCCGATCAGGTATTTGGTACAGCCGTGCCTCTCCGACAGCATGGAATTCCCTGCCGGCACAACCAGGAGTACCAGGGCAGTCCGTGAGGACCTATACTGCTTGCTTCTCCTTGCTGGTGACATTCCACCGCCTGTGTGCTCCTCTAGGAACGGTATTTGCCAGTCTGAACCCTTGGATAGACTGGAAGGGGGAGTTTTTCACTGTAGTGGGTGGTGTTCACACCTGGAAGTTCGGTTTCAAGTTGCTGCACCCCAGCAGCCCCTGTGTGAGAGAGGAGAGCATCTCAGGCAGGTTTGGCAGCTCTGTTTCGAACATTCATGTTGTTCCTACCACTCAGCGATAATAGTGCAAGCAGATGGGAGGCCCTATATTGGTGGGTTTATGCAAATTTATGCAAATCAAGACTAAAGAAGACAGCCTGAGGGTTAGGAAGGTCTTCCTGCCAGGAAAACAAAGCTTCTGCCAGGAAGAATGAAGCTCTGTATAAAGTCTGGGGCATTTGAAGAAAGAATAAAACAGGTAAAAACATTATCAGAAAAAGAACCCTGAAGTAGGGCAGTTATGGACCATCTTCCTTCCTGCAGTGGCAGGTATGGAAAAAATGGAGTTACGAGTGGCACGTGGCAGCCACTGTGCCCACAGGCTTGTTGCATGCAGCAACACCTAGAGGTAAAGGGAGCTGAACAGACAGGAGGACAGCTCTGGACAGGTCTAATTTGCCACCACTTGTGTAGCCAGAACCTTCCAGCAGATTTGATGTAGTATGCTGGAATGAGTGGGTTTATTTTTATGTAATCCTGGCTAAGATTTCATCCAAGCTGGAAACACGGCAAAGAGCATGCCATGGCGTTATTTAGAGACTCTCCCTCCTCCCAAAAGAAGCAGAAAACTTCAGTGACAACAGCAACAAAATCAAGGGAGTGATAAAACTCCCTGGCCAAGTGTCACACCAAGTCTGTCTTCCCCTTATTGCTCTTCAGATTCCTTGTGCTCCAAGCAGCCCTGGTGAAAATGCATTTACATGGCTTCTCTGCCTGTCACTACTACCGTACCACCTCCCTCATGGTCTTCATGAGGTCGTCATGAAAGCGTGCAAGGCTTGCACGGTGCCTTTCGCCTCCCACCATGAGCCAGTGGAGCACTAACGTGGCGGCCAAGTCCTGTCCCCATCCTGCTTGCAATGGCTCTGCTCAAACCCCAGCTAGGAGACAATGAGAAGTTTTACATATGTAGATGATTCATTTCCCGCTTATGTGATATATTATTGTTATTCAGGAAACAACCAAGGACACTGAATCTGAAAGTAACTATAATTCTACCATGCAAGCGCCATAACTTTATACTGTGAAGCTACCTTTAAAAATATGATTGGAGTATTATGTTTCTGTGTTATTTTCTTACTGGAACACAATAAATTCTTGTCAAGCCTGCTAAAATTGGAGGATTTTATTCAGCTAAAGCTTAAATCAGTCTGACATGCAAAATTTAAGAAGGATAAGAAAGGTGCCCTTTGCCATATCTCACTGGTACCTCGCATACCTTAAGATCAATGTGCCTTTCAATATTCATCGTGACGGGCTTTATTCTGAATTCCCACAGGTGCAGCAGTCAGTGGGAGCAAGAGCAGGCACAGTATTGTTCCACGTACCTTCAGCTTGGAAAATGAAGTTAGAGAAGATTTGTCCATTACCATTTTAAGAGGTGCAGTTGGGGCTATTTTTGGTTCTAAGCATTTCTATGCTCAGACAATTGTCTTCCCTTTGCCATTAGCCTTCACTTTGGTTGATCAGGCAGCCTGTCATTTGGTACCTTCCTGTCACTTTCTTGGCCTCACAAGTTTTGATGGGCTTTTATGGGTGGAAAGGTCTCATCATGCCTTCAAAACGTGAAATCCACATCTTCTAACTATGGGGGGAGGGAAGTCCAGACAAAATGGATAGCTGTAATTGCATGGAGAAGCTTTACGCCTCCAAATCACGACTCAATGACCCTGTGATGTGTAGTGTGCACAGTTTGCACCTGAAATTTGAATTAACTGGGTAAGGAACAATCTGTCATTGATGCATATGATGAAATGGTGTCACGTAAAAAACTGGACTGCAAGAAAAAATAAGTTTCACTTTTACCATGAATATTTCTTTTATTTCATCTGGAAACCCTGCTTACTGCCTTTCTTAAAAAAAAAGAAAAAAAATCAAGAAAAAATCTGAGGCTCTGTCTGCTTTCTGTATGCTTTACAATTTCTGAAGGATTTTTCCAAGGATGATGAGGGACAAGATCCTTGTTAAAGAACACTTTGAATCTCATCCAACAAAGATGACAATAAATCTTCAAACCATTTCTGACCATATGTCACAACTCCTGAAGGCAAATGAAGGCTTTTACAGCTTTTAAATAATCTTTGTCAATGACAGCTGTTAAGACACTTCTCCTCCCCACTCTTTCCTTTCTCACAAATGGGAGGGAAAGGTTCTGCTTTCATTCACCCTGCTTCCAGTGTCGCACATCATGACCTGGGTTACTGTAAACTAAACATTAAAAACAATACGAGACATCTACATAATGTGTGCAAATTAAGAAATCTGTTATCCACACAGCTCTCACAACTTTCAAAATAAAGAAACTGCCTTACATTCCTAAACTATACTACTGTTCAAGGGCAAATTGTACTTACTTTGGGGTTTTTAGTGCTAAATCAGCTCCAGACACAGAGAAATAAATAATTCTGTTAACCTCTGTATAGAGGGCTTGCAAGGGCTGAATTCTATAAATCACTATATTTACCACACTTAATAGTATGATTTTTGCATCTGTTTTCTCCTGTTGAAAGGCTCAGATTAGGACATCAGAGTGTAAAACAGGATCTGAATTTTAAGAAAACAGTAGTGCTTGCAACTGCAATAGAGCATTTGCCTCCTTACAGAGAATCTTGTGAGTTACGCAGATCAGTCTAGCAAACCTGGGAGAGGGCTGCACTGAAAGACAATGCATTTATCCATAGGCACATTTTTTTATATCATAGGTTTTGAGACAGAAGCAAAAAGTATGCACTACACTTTAAAATATTTGTTGTGGAAAACACTATATACAAGTCTCCCTGACAAGACTGCCCAGTCTTCAGTTACTGGAAATGCTGAAGACTTCATCAGTAGTGAAATGCTATGTTTACTGGATTTTACTTACCTAGAAACTACATAGGGAATCCAAACACAAAGCATATCCTGTGTTCAACCATATCACTCAGTTTTTATATTTCTTGCAGAATTCTTAATATACAAATCAGCTCATAGATTTCCTACACACACACACTTTCCCTCAATACAGGTAATAATATATGTGACAGCCAGGAGTAAGGAATCTAATTACAGTGTTCTAAATAGTCTTTATCACATTTATCTGTCTCAAAAGTCGGTTTTAAAAAAAGCAAACCAGCATTTGCTATATTTTAAAAACCTTGTTTGACACCCAGGCTTATTTTTATCATAATCTAACAACTATCTACAATTTACTGCAATGAATGGATGCACAAGTCAACGTGTTTCAATGTCCCCTGTGTATTTAGGAGCCAAAGTGCCACAGGCATGAAACGGTGGAGTTTCAGATCCTCAGCTGTGCAAAGCCTGATATTTAAAATACTCTTTGGCACATAAATACTTTTAAAAGTCTAGCCCCTGATTTTTGAAAGTTTTACTTTCACGAGTTTGATGCCAAGTTGGTTCAGAGCATGGGCAGTCAGAGCTTGTAGCTATGGATTCCCATCTGGGCATTTCCCTTGGTGGGGAAAAGAGAGTGTCTAGGAGTAAGGCATCTGTTGACTGGTTGATTATGCCAAGCTAACAAAAACCCAAAAGCAGAAGAGGGATGGGATCTGGAATCTATTTGGGGATTTATGAAGCACTGGGATGAACAACTTGGAATCTCCTCAACGATTTTGATTTTACACATCACATTTGAGGCAATCAGTTGGTTTCTTCATTTTTTTCCAAGAAACAGAAGCAAAGAAGCAGCTGAAGAACGCAGTGGTGGTTCTCACCTTAGAATCTACCCTTTAAATGGAAGATCTGGGTTCAACATTCTCCTCAGCCAGGAGAATATGCCTAAACCTTCTACCTTCCAAGAACATGCCCTCATCCCTTCTACATTTTAGACTGAAGGTTTCTGTTGTAAAACATTGTCTCTGGTGAGTAAACAAATAGGAATATATAATCTAACAACAGCTTTCAGATGTCTATCTCACTACTACTAAGTTAAAATAATGGTTTAGGCCTAAAAAATATTATAAATATATCCACTTATAAATCTATAAAACTTTTTTATACATCTATGCAGCTATCTTCCTACAAATTATACTTCCAACTAACCTGTCTGGCAAAACAGGTGTCTTCAGTTTCAGGACATAGTGAAACACATGACATGTCAAGTATTTGCTGAACAAATAAGCAGAAACTGGCATGCATATGCCTATGTACTTTCTATGATGAACGAAAGAAATGACATGCATACATGCTTTCAAATCCAGCCAAGTTTCTCTGAGCTGTATTTT
The DNA here is from genome assembly GCF_026419915.1 of Harpia harpyja. NCBI lineage: Eukaryota > Metazoa > Chordata > Aves > Accipitriformes > Accipitridae > Harpia > Harpia harpyja. The sequence continues at coordinate 7,711,452 of NC_068943.1, forward strand.
ATACTTCCATTAATTATATAGGAGAAATGGGAAGATCTGGAACTGAAGCAGTCTTTAAGGAGAGAGGCAAATAAATAATTGAATACTGCATTGCTTCAGACAGCTTCCACATTCTTTTGCCCTAAGATATCTCTTTCAAACTTCAGGGAATTAATAAATTAGACCACCGATCCATCTATTACACCTGCTTTGGGGGACCACAAAAAAAGGAAAAAAAAAAAATCAGAGTGGAAACATTTCATCTTGTAATTTATTCCCCTTTACTATTGCTTAACATCTTCCCAACAGAAAAAAAGGGTGAAAAGTCCGTTTAAAAACCTGGATTTTAAAGTGTATTTATTTATTTATTTAGTGGATTACATGAAAATATGAAAAGTCTACTTCCAAACATTCACAGAAACTCTTTATATCCCTAGGTAATTTTTCTTAAATACACATATGTGTTTTAGATAATACTCATTTTTGATCTAAGATATGCTACATTTGATGAGTTATGATAAATCGTAAAAGTTATAGGAAGAAACAATATGAAAAATTATGAGGCTATATTCTTGAATTTACTCTACGAGAAATGACAGTTCCATCTAAATCTAGTCAAAACTCATGAACTGTATTATTTCTAAACTGCGCTCGCGCTCAGGGTGTGACCAGAGAACATGTGTACCCCTCTGGCTCTGCAGTCCCTGTTTGCCATTAAAAACAGAGCCTCACTAAGAGGCACTAATGCCTCAACTTTTATCCAGTCCTTCAGAGGTTCAACCCCCCTCTCACAGGCTAGGAGATAAAAGTTAAATTTCCTTCTCTTCTACAGGGACGCAGGTTAAGGAACAGCAGATGGGACTGTCTTGTAATTTGGCATTAATTTATTTCTGACGAACACCCTAATTTAGTAAGAGTCCCTAGATGAGAAGGCAGAATCCCAAGACTGTCCCTCCCCTCCTCTTCACAATCTTCACAGCCAACAGTTGTCTTCCTGAGTATTTTCTTCAAACTTACACACTGAAAATTCATGCCTATGGCTTCAAACATAGTTTGTAGTATATATTCCTGTAAAAATGTCTAGGCTGCTCTTGCACTGCCCCATTTTTTCTCCCCAGCCAAGAAAATGCAGTGTACCCAAGAAAACACTGTGAAGAAGCTGCTATTATCACTTCCCTCCCTCATGATGAAAAACACCAAGAAACCCCCTTAAATGCCACAAGTGCAATATGGAGGAAGATTTAAACATTATCATTAAGCTTTCAAACTATCTCGTTGCAGATTTAGCTGGTTTCTTTCTGCTGATGTCATTTAATTATAAATGCTGAAGCTTCTAGCAGCACAGAATCAGATATGTTTGGTTATGAATGATTAAGTGTGCATAAAGTTTTCACCAGCACATTAATCATCGGGTATAGAAAGCAGCATGACACTGGTTAAAAATTCACCGCTTCACTGCCCATGGGAAGTGTAAAGTTTTAGCAGACAGCCAGAGATTGCTTACCTTTATGACAGGCCAAGCGCTGAGTAAGATTCCTTGAATTTGCATTCCCCTAAACAGTACTTTCTTTTGGTTAATGAGAGTAATTGTCCTTTGACGGTATGAATGGCAGCAGCAGGAACAACAGCACTGGCAAAATCAGATTAGGTGTTTTAATTATGCTTTATTGGATGCCTGCTCCTGGAACCTAAACCAGACACCAAAGAACAAACTAGTTCAGGGGAACACAGGTATCTCAACACATCCGTGTATCTACCCGCCTAGCTCTGCCCAAATCGCCCACTTTCACTCTTGTGTCATCCAGCAGAAATAGTTTTATACAGCAGAACAGCAGCACACACAGACTCCGGATAAAGTGTGGCCCCTCTGTGGTAAGTTTTGAAAATACACTTAGTAAAAGGCTGTCTTTCTATTTTCAAGTATGTACAACCGTAAGCACCTTTGGGACTCGCGACATTCATGTGAACTTGTTACTACTTTCACACTGAAGAGCCTTCCTAAATGTCACCCATCTCTGAGTGGGAAAGTTCCTTTCCTGGCTTCTGTACGCTAACTTTCAGACTGCGCCAAGTTATGTCTATGCGTCAAGCCTGAAAAATAACTTGTAAAGCTAGGAGACTGCAAAAGTGTCTCCAGCAGTCCAGGTTTTGTATTCAAGCCTGCTTTCTCCCCTAAATGGGTAAGAAGTGTTTTGATGTACCTCAACATTTCCTTTAACTCAGGGTAGAATAAAAAGCCCTTTAAAGAAAATGTAAAATAGAAAACAGTTGCAAATGTTTATAGTAATCTATACTTAAACTAGATGTGTGAACATCAAATCTAGAAGATTTCTCTACATATCCAGCTTCCAGAGACACCCTCAGGAATCCTGCTGTCCTGCATTCCTGTTCTATGCCCTTAATAAGCATCTGTTCCTACTGAAACATACTGGAGTTTATAGATTATTTCTCTGGGTGCTCTTTGGGAGTTATACACACATTCAGTTCTTCTCAATTCCCAAATTTATTTACCTCTTTGACTTATTGGGGAGATGATTTAGACAGCCCTCCAATCCAAAGGAAGGTTGTTCTGCTGCTGCTGTAGAGATGCAAGCACTGATGCGGCAGAACAGTGTTGCTTCCTGCACTTCACTGACCAACTGCAATTTCTTTGATTTATGAATAATTCCTTTTCAAGTCCGTGTAAAAATCGTAGAGCAGAAATTTCAGTGACTCCATTTGCATTTATAAAAACAGATGCATTTTTTATGGTAACCTGGAGATTATCAAATATACTTGATATTAATATGAAAATAAGATAAATGTATTTAGCTCATTACGTGACCTCATAGACAAATATCAAACACTTGCATTAGCCCTGCTGAGGTGGCAGCTGTTTTGGAGTGACTGTCCCCTAAACCTCGCTTTAGTAGGTACCATAGTAACTTGTAAACTGGAAAATCTAGTAGTGCCACCCCCTAGTTAAGTAAGAAGCACTGGAATAACCCCAATATAGCAGCAGGAATTTGAAAGAAATTATGAACTGTAGAAATCCAGACTAGGATTTTACAAGGTGTAAGCCTCAAATGCAGTGGGAAGCATATTTTAGCACTCTGAAAACTCTGAAAAAAAGAATGTGTGTATAAAAAGACATGTAGATTTTAAGTCTGTTTCTTTGCATCTGTTTGTAATTTGGGTACTGCAGATACAGAAACTACATCTCAAGAGATGTTTCTTTTTAATGTGGGAAGTCTAAACAGGGGAGTACAAAAATGACCAGCCATGGCTATGACCTGCATTAGCTGTTTTTTTTATAGGCTTACTATTAGTTCATCACATTTGAGTTTCTTTACAAAACAGCAGATGAAGTCTGCACAGTAGGGCTCTAGAAAAATATTATCAGAAAACATGGAAACTCAAGTAAATGACAATAATCTCATGTATCTTTACACAAACTGACTGAAGACTTACAAGAAATCATTCATATACTGTATTAAAAGATCCTTAATACTACTCATGATTATTAATCTTCAATGGACTTGCAGTGGTATTTGAGGGATCATTATTACTTTGCTTATTTGGATAAAGACACTTTTTTTCTGTGAGAAAATATGCTAAAGCATAACTATTAAGCAATTTCAGTACAAATAACTTTCATGTTCTACCCAAGTAATCATCTGATGAATAATATAATCTTAGAAAGTTTACAATAACACAAAATAAATATGGTATGTATAATGATGTTGCAAATTAAGGCTACCCAGCAGAAACCATTTACTTTTTTCTAACATTAGCATAAAAAATAAAACCCAACTGAGATTTCTTTCAGTCTTTCCCTGCAGGACCAGCTATACCTCCTTTAAAGTGAACTTTCAGGATAATAAAGCAATGGCATGATGAATATTCTAAAAGGTCAATACTAATTAACTGCATTAATGTATTTTACATAGAAATGACTGTTTGAGGACACACTGATTTTTTTCACATGTGTACCAGCAGAAGTTCCTTCAGGAGGATTTCTGTGAGAAACAACTTGAAGGAAGGCAGTTAGAGTACAGAGCTTTATGAACACTGTAGTACATTTGGTGTGCATGTGTGTATGTTTGTGTGTGCATGTGTGTGTGTATCCATATATATAAATATGTTACGGTAAGTTTTCTCAGATCATTAGTTTAACAGCGTCAACATTTTCAAAGAAAACAACTCATATCCCCATACAAACACCACCAGCATTGAAGGAAATCAAACATCTGCCCAGATGCTGTGAAGTTAGCTCCTGTGCTGGCTGAACTCTGACTTGCAAACTTCATCTAAACACTTTGTATGGGTTCAGCTACAAAGAAGCCATTACTACAAATGACCCATCATGTTGTCAACTTCCCTCTCAAAAAGAGGGAGCTTTCCACCTCAAAATGGTCTAGCTGTCTGTGAACGACAAAGAAAACCAGTTCCTGTGCTTGCACTGTGCGTTATCTTTAGCAAGCAGGGCACCGCAACACGTGGTTCTGTAGAACAAAGCACTTTCTGCTGAGGTTTTGGGAGCTTTTACTACAGAATCTTGTGGTGCATGTGAGATTTGCAGAAAAACATCTGGTTAAGTTTCAGCCTTCACTTCCTACACTCCAGCACTGTTTCCATGACAGTAATGAAAACATCGAAAGGTGGGATGGTCAGAACATCTCCTTCAAAATAATACTTTTCATCCTAAATAAAATACTAATGTAGATGTGCCTGTTGTGAAGACATTACATGCAGTCGTTCTTCAACTTGACCTGTCTCAAGGCCCTTAAAAGATGCAAGAAGCTATGAACTTTTCTGTTAATGTCTTACACACCTCCATCCATGCACCCTTCACAACTCATTCCAGAACTCAGTACCACTCAAAAAAGAAGGAAGAAATAGTTTGAAATAGCTTCAAAAGCACTAAGTCTTGGCCCCACCATCTTTTGTAGCTAACAGATGAGTTAATAATTTTTGCTTTGCCTCATCCCAGCCACAAAAGCTTCTCAGACGTATTTCCCCCCCGTCATTCTTCTGGCCTTCCAAGTGACAAGAGACTGGTTAACAGCACCCAAAGTCTATCCATACATTAAAAGTTAAAGAAGATATCACTTGATTCCTGAAGAAGCGTCTGTAATTTGCCTTATTCCTCTTATGGTAAGCTTTATAGAGTGGCTTTGACTATTCTTTGTACATACAACCTTGAAAAAAACAGCAGTTTGAAAGTTGCAAAGCCAGAAAAGGGCTACAAAAACGATGAAGGGACTAGAGCATCTCTCATGTAAGGGAAGGCTGAGACACCTGGGACTGTTGAGCCTGGAGAAGAGAAGGTCCAAGAGGGATCTCCTCAAAGTGCACAAATCTTTGAAGGGAGGGTGTAAAAGAGGAGGGAGCCGGGCTCTGCTCAGTGGCGCCCAGTGACAGGACCAGAGGCGATGGGCACAAACTGAAACACGGGAGGTTCCCTCTGGACATCAGGAAACACTTTGTCACTGTGAGGGTGACCGAGCACTGGCACAGGTTGCCCAGAGACTGTTGTGGAGTTTTCATTCTCGGAGATACTGAAAATCCAACTGGACATGGATGTGGGCAACCTGCTGTAGCGGACCCTGGTTTAAGAAGTGGGTTGGACTAGACGATCTCCAAAGGCACCTTCCAACCTCAAATATTCTGTGATTTCCTTAAGAACCTTCTGTGATTCACGTGAACTTTGCTCATTTCTCTCTTCCTCCATTCCTGTTCTCATGCAAAGGGGTGTGAATTTTCCTTCTTCAGCAGAATAAGGCATGTTTTGGCTGAGAAAATGATTTTGATTGATAATCCTTATTTGCAGCAATGTAACTCAGGCCTCACACTCTCAGCTGTAGGGCGGCCACTGCTGTGGGTTTATCAAGAGTTTTATAGTATTTAATGTTTTTCTTAGACTCACTGACATAATCACTGCAGCTTTCTTTGAAAAAAAGATCAAACAACTCAACTGTATACAAAACTTGATAATGTGCATTTTAAATGCCTAAAAAGGAAAAATTTCTCTTAATGGTCCCACTTTTAAAAAATCTTACTAGTTGCCTGGTATTCTGATTCTGGAGGCAGAAGCCAAGTGTCCAGTTTCACCAACACTGGAACACCACAGCTGTTAACTCTTCTAGTGAGCCCTTCAAAGACTTCAAAATATACTCTCCCGCACATAAGGAGCACCTAACTTCCATCTGCAAACAAACTTATTTACAGTAGCTTTTAGCCTTTTAGCATGAGTTCGCTCTCCTTAGTTGGAAAATCTTTTCCTCACTTTACTGTCCTAAGGCCAACTACAGTTGTTACAACTCTAGAAATATGGTAGTTCAAGGGTCAGAACAAGCTTAGCATGTTGGGCATCTGGAGACTGCTTTTATTTCCTTAGCATTTGCAAGTACTAGCCAGTTTAAGGGGTGTTTTTGGAGAAGGAAAACAACATGCAAACAGTCAATATTAATTCTTGCTATACCAGGAGGATATATACTAAGGAAGAATGGATCTCCCTTCTGCAACCCAATGTTTATTTCAGATTACTGGAGGAAGGGTCATCTAAAAAGCTGCTTACAAAATGGAAGGAATGAACTATTATTTCAATCAAAACCAAATAACTTTCCTCAAATACTGCTTTTTCTTCATAGAGGTGTATTTTTTATACTTCTTCAGCTGGCTTCTGGCAATAAAACTAAGAAGTAACACTGCTATAGTTTCTTCAGAGACTAAATGAGCTTTCTCTTTAGATGATCACAGTGGGAAGTTTCATATTTTTCAGACATCTACTTGGCAAAATAACAATCAACTTATTTAGCTCATATATAATATTTACCACTGTATTTTAGGCTGACTAGTCAATAAAGCCTCCGTTCCATAAAAACTGAAGGAACCATTAAAATGATATAAAAAGGATAGACATGACATAAAAAAAGGCCTAAAAATCTTTTTTTTTTCCTTTGAATGGAGTATATGCCTCTGCATTCTTTAAACAGACAGAACATGAATCACTTTCTAGAAAGCTTCTCTTTATTGGATAGAAGTATAAATAATGCCAGTGCCAAATCTTAAGGCAAAAGGAAAGTAAGAGTCACATTCTTCTTCGGAAATAGTACCTTTGTCCTAATGATAGCTATTGAATCTAACAGCTAAATGTCAAAGAACAGAGAAAGAAGAAGAGAAAGAAGATTTAGCATTAAAATCTACAGACAAAAAGGACATTTTCATCATTCATTTGAGCAAAGTTCCTTTACTGTTTTCTTAAATTCTGGCCTTGCTAGAGGAGAGTATTTTTATTTATGTATCACTATAGCGGTCAATATAGTAGAAAAAGGAGAATATAGTAGAAAATGGAGCAAAAATCAACTGTTCGTTGTCAGGGAAAGTAACTGTTCCATAGTTCTTTTCCATTCTCAGTACAGAATAATATAAGAAAAGCAGGGAACATGATAGGAAAAATGCCAACCCAAAATACTGCTGAGTGATTTGGTTCAAGCGATGGGTTGGAGGCTACTGGCTAAAAAACTTATACTTGACTTAAGAGTGTAAATAGCCAAGTCTAGCTCATTTTTGTGAGCTGATAGTGTCCTGAAAAATTTTCCTCTTGTATATATTGACCAGCTTCTCTCATTTGACATCTCTTAATCTGTATGCAATTATATGGGATTTACAGTGATTTATTTTTTTTTCCAACTAAAATTGTAACTCTAAGAACATTTTGATATCTGTAACTGTCATGTGAGGACACTGGCATGCACAGTATGTACGCGTAGTTCTTCTTAGATCTCTTTCTACCCATCGTTCAGCACGGGAAACCAGTTTGGTCATTTACTTCTCTGGCTGAGTAAAAAACAGTATAAAGCCTTAACTTCCATAGGAGGACCAAGACATTAGGAAGTGAAGACTCCACCACTAAACGGTCTCCTGACATTATAACTGAGACCTGCAGAGTGAGAATACCAGATTCATGCTTCTGGATGACAACTTTAAGCCCTGAGGAAAAAGGGAAAAATGCATTTGATGGTGCTCTGATTGCTTCAAGTTTCACACACCACGAACTACCACTCCCATAATCAATCTTTGCCCCAAAGCAGCTCAGAGTAGTAGTAATGGGAACACTGCTAAAGCAGATGGGGAGATCTGTAAGGACCATTTCAAGGCTATGCTATTTATTAAGCGCTCAAATTCCTAAGTGTTAAATTCAACTACAAATTTAAAAATAAAACTAGAAAATACAATGTTTTCTGATAGCACAGTGTTCAACTTCATCCACTTTCCTCATGTTATAAAGCCAAGACTATAAAAATCTTAACAAAGCTGCAATTTTGTTGTTCATGTTTTCAGATATATTTCTACAGGAAACCAAATTGATATTTTTAAATGAATCATTAAAGTACGATATCACTTGTAAAAAATAACTTTTTTAGAGAATTAAATTAGTTTTGTTTAAGGCAGAGTTGGTTCTTACTCATATTTCTTAAAACTATCTGTTAAACAATCTTTCCCGCTGTTTCTCGCAATCTGTCTGCTATACTGAGTCCCATGTCAGTATTTCTGATAGGTCACAGATTTTATAGGACTATTATTACAGAATGATTAATTTCCTTTGGTTCCCATTCTAGCTGAATTACATTAAAACCACTCGCTTTTAAGTGTGGAGTGCAACAGACACGCTGATCATGATCTTTGGCCTGAATGTAAACCCTGAAATCTTGAAAATGTGCGAAATGCATTCAGATAAAATACTGAAAAGTAAACAAACCCCCCTCCTCTAAGATAAAAAGAACTCCATACTTCATGTTACCTAGGGTGATAAAGCCAAGAAAATGTAATGTTTGGCTGTTTTTTCTCTCTGGTGCATTCAACAGGGTTCGAGTTTTGCTACCAAAAAAAAAAAACATTTCATAATTTCTAGTAGTGCTCTATGAATTGCTTCAGAATCTGCCCTTATGCCCCAATAGAAAGGAAGACTCAGTGACCTGATGTAAATCCTATGTACACTTAAGTCACTGACAATTTTGTGTAGGCCAAGACTTTATCCTTAATCTCTAGCCATTACATTTATTTTGGAAAATAAAAGGTACAATGTCACCTAAGTAACTATTTTGAGAAATGAAGAAAAAAAGAAAAATATTTCATGAATTAATAGTTATCAGAGTTTACAGGCCATATAATCTCTAATTTTGACTGAGGACACAGCAAATCTGCAAACTTAGAAGTCTGTGTTAGCACACCCAGCAAATGGAAAAACAGAAAATACTGTACCATCCTTAGGCATGCTACAGGCATTTTACCACTTGTTATCTCACCATGAATTTTTATAAAGAAAAACTGTATTTCTGAGGTATAGTAGTGAATGATATCTGCTGCTTATTATTACTAGGTCATATTTATGTGCCCTCCAGACACAGCATGTTTACCTATTTATTTCCTACATTTATAAGTCACCCCAATTGAAATCAAGAATGAAGCTGCATTTGTCCAGTTGCAATATTCTACTCCTCTGGCAAAATGAGGATGTCTTGAGAGACAGTAGTCATTTATGACACTACTTACATCTTTCATTTCTAGGAGCTATCTAAACATGCCTTCAGAGCAGAGTCTCATGAGTGACAGGTTTGAGAACTTCTCCAGGCTCAGGTCAGTAGACAAATAGCCTCAACAAGATGCTCGCAAAAGACATTAAAAATACCTCTCCCAGTGAAAGTGTGAAATCCAAATGTCTTCTCAGTTTATCTGGAATATTCAGGATAGTCTGAAAGGCCTGATGTATATCATGAAAGATATTTCTACTGCTGACATCCAGGAGCCTGCCAAGTCTGTGTATCCAACAGCTCCCTTTGCCCTTATGCTTTCCTTTCACAGCAAAGCATCATTACAACTACATGTGGTCTACTCTTGTTAGTAACTATGCTTATAATACTCTTCTAGGATGGTTAAATAATGGTTGTGTACAGGCATCCAAAGCATTTTCTGAAGCGTCAAGAAATAAAGTGAAAAAAATTGCATGTGGTGATTCTTTAAAATCTTGTGAGTTACATTTGACAACACTTCAGGCATCTTAGAACTGTTCTTCAGCGAAAAACATCAGGGCAAAAAACTGAAAACAAATTTATGGACACACGTTTTTGCGGATGACTCTGCACGTGATTTTCATATCTTGCACCCTCATCCTGTCATTCTGAATAATTTTATTTCACGATTAATATTATACAGAACCATTCTGTGAAATTTTTCCTCACATTACATTCCTCTAATAGTGATAGCTTACTGTTAGTTTATTTAGTATAAAATCAGTCTACATTATGTATAAACAAAAGTTCTGAGATGTCATCATTATGTAAAGACTTCATATATATGAAGAGACTTAGGTTAGAAGGATTGCTGGAGCTGTTATTTATATTTTACTCACTGAAATAAGAAATAAAATCTTTATTGTCATAGAAACACTTTTTTTTTTTCTTTAACCACGTCCATGCATACAACAATTTGAATGATGATGAGTATCCCACTTGGATGTATACTGTGCATTTTTAGACTGCTTAAAGAATCATGCTGTTTCATCTGGTTTTTTTGATTGATAGCTACTCTGTAATTAGGGTGTGTTCTGAAATGACCTCAAATGGACCATAAACTCCTGACTTTCTGTATTATCTGTAAACAGTTGTATTAATTATTACGCAGTTCTGTATTTTATACTCTCTGCATTTGCTATGAAGTTTTTGTATGTAGGTTCACAAATGGTTTAAATTTTAAGACCTTCAATGTAGGCTTTGTATGATTCCCTTCTCTTTTTTTATTTGACTCTCTTTTATAAACTGTCATGAAGGGAAAAAGTGGGGAGGACATTTGGAGAAGATTAAAGACATGAGAATATTTTGGTTTGAGAGAAAACTCTAAAATGTTGCTATTTGCTCTTTTTAGCTGCTGTTCCTGGGACATGTTTTCAATTACTGTTGTGAAGACAAATTAACTTCATGGTAGAAAGGCTATGAACAAATACTGGTGTCCATGAAGCACTCGGTCATGAATTTGGAGGTCTCAGTTGTCCCAGATTTGATTGATAGGAAAGGCTGAGCATGCATATCTGGCTGACCCATGCACAGTGTTTTTGTAGACCTCACTGGAGGCTGGCATTTACATATGCAAAACCCTAACAAACTAGTGGAGGAAACTCGTGTACAGAAGGCTAATTGGAGAACAGCTCATAGTACACGAAACTTTTCTCATAATGTTTTCTGTCAAGTTTTAACTCATAACGGATATGAATGTGCACACAGTTCCAGATGGTTGAAAATGGAATTGAATGGAGCGGTAAAGAAATATAACTGTACGGTTTGCAGTCCAAGATGTAGCTCACATTTGCATTCAAATCTAGCCATGATGACACAAGATGATGCACAGTGCATTATGAAGAGTCTACCTGCTTCTTAGTTTTGCAACCTGTGCTAAGCTGTTCATTGCCAGAGGACAAGATTAAGATGACCCAACAGTTTCAGCATAGTTCATGATGCATAGTCTTTAATGTTAACCTAAAATCCTGCTTCTAATAAAAAAAACCCCATTGGAAATACACAGGAATAAAAAATAATTTTTTTTATCTAAGATGAGAGGCATAGAATTACCATCTAGCAAGACGGATTTTTTTAAAATAAGCTTTTTTTATTACAGTCTAGAATAACACAAAATAAGAAAAAAAAAAGGGCAGACCATTTTGGGGAGCTGAGACTGAGAAACTCTCTGTTTATGTAACTTTCAAGGAAAAGTAATGAAATAAATATCCTCTGGCTGATTTGGAAAAAAAAAAAAAAGGGTATAAAATCAATTTGTGTAATACTGTGCAGAGTACACAGCTGCTGTGGACCCATATGTTTTATTACACTTCTGTAGTGACTTTAACATGTCACTAGCCTAGAGGTGCTAGACTGCATAAGTGAGCAGTAGACATATCCTTACATAAATGAGATGAGAAAAAACTAAAGCAGCAATAAACATTAGTTCATCTGATTAACACTGTGGCCAGAAGGCGTTAGGGACAAACACGCACACAATGAAGTTCTGAAGCAGCTCTCTGCATTTAAGAGTCCTTATAATATTTATGACATTTATTATAAGGAAGAAAAAATATTCTTAGAAAATTTAATAATTTACATTCACATAATAATTCACATAATTTAAATATTACTTCTATCTCTTTTCCTTACCAATATATGTTTGAACTTTTTTCGCTGTGACCTTAGCTGACCCATTTTTTGGTACTCAGGAGAAATTAATCACTATGTAAAGGTGCCTGATTTCCCTGAATAGACAAAAAAAGAGACAGCAACTGGATATTCTGGATCAGTTTTCAGTGTCCTTTGGGGTTCCTTGATATTTCATTAATGACTGGAGGAATCAAAATTCCTCCAAAATCATGATGCTGAGGCTAAAGATCTCTGTCTCTCAGATGCTGCGGTTGGTAGAAAAATAGAAACAGTATTACTATTCATGTTTAAAACTGAAGCTCATTGGGATGAAATAATCTAAACCAGTTAGAATTACTGTAGGCCTAAAGTAGGCAACCTGAATGAACCCAACTGTGTCCAGTAACAAGAAACCCCAGTCCTTTTCAAAGCAGTTGTGTCTATTCAATATTTCTGTAGCTTAGCTGCTTTACAATTTTCTTATTAGTTTTCCCAAGCATGATGTAATTGCATTCCTTTCCTTATCTGCTTAAGTTCTTACACCATGCATATCACTGTGGGAAAAGTCATGTTATATATAAACGATGCAAACAATACAAAAAAACCCCAATATAAAACTGTATCTCTGACTGAGGCAGAAAGCCTGACCACAAATCTGCTCCTGGTAAAGACTAATGCAGTGTGTGTCAAATTAATGCCATCTTGGGTGCAATTCAGCTCCAGCTTACAAACCCTAGTGCTTGACTCATCTACCTAAATACAGGCGTGTAGTGCCATTTGAGAGACCCTGGAGTACCTGAGCTAGCCACAGATATGACAGAGGTGCAATGTGAGCAACGAGACTTCTGGACTGGCAGCTGGAGGCCAGCTGTGATGCCCCAGGAAATCAAAATGGCATTAAACTACTGTCTGCTTAGTTGAGTGACTGATCAACATACTCAGAGGAGACTGGAGACCTATTTGGCTTACCCCAAAGCAGATAACTCTACACAGGTAGCTGAATCCTATTTCTAATACAGGAAAATAACACGCTTGAAGAGAAAACTGGAATTCTTTGTGGGCGTTATATTTTTTCTGCTTTGATATGAACACACAATGCTGCTCAGTGGTACATATTTTATCAATACAGCATGCAGAAATAATATTTTGGTACAGGTTATGTAGGTAATCCTATATATCTGCTAAAGCTTAGATATACACATGACATATACCATGGATATATCAAGACCAAGGCCAATTATAACAATAGTAGATCTATGATGATAGTTTGATCTGGATATTGGTTTCAACTAATAATATTAGTGTGACTTGGAAAGACAACTATGTTAAGACTGATACAGGCCTGTGAATTAATATTGTTATACCTGATGAGTCTTACTTTTTAATTTAGGTAAGCATGGGTGTGTCTATATATATCTGTAGTGTGTAAGAAATGTGTATGTAATATATATATTGTATGTATGTGTATATAAATAATGTGTAAGAAATATATATACAGACATTTTAAAAGTGGGAAAAATTATGTATAAAGATCGAATTCTGATATCGTATTGCCTTCTTCTTTCTGATGAACAACGTGTACTTTCAGAAGGTGATCCGCCAATCTACCGTAACATGAAAGGAAACCTAGGCCTTTCAAGGCATTTTTACTCTTTTCAAGGATTTGCTTGCTGTATATCTTTGACTTAGAAAAGGAATCTGATAATCAGTATTACATATTTAGTGATCTCAAATATGTAGCACGTCTTTATCATGTAGCTGGATTCCAGCTGCTGATACAGCTGCAGTCAGAATTTGTCATGAACCCGGTCAAAACCTATCAAAGGTCTTTGCTTTTTGCCAAGCTTTTTGCTAAACTGCCCAATTTAGGCAATGCTGATAATAGTCCACAGGGACAGATACTATATTTTACTTTTATCCTCCAAAATAAAATACAAGCCTGCTTATGTTAGCAGTACAGATATAAAGATGTTGAACATCTGGATTTGGGCACTGACCATTAGGCTAGTGCAAAAAGGAAGCAGTGGCTCAGAATCTGGGTCTGCCTCAGAATTCCTGTAAGTCCCAAAACCTTGTGTGAGGTCATCAGCCGAATCATGTATCTTACCTAGGTCATTGTACCTAGGCAAAAGAGATAAAACATGTTACTACTTATTAAAGATCTATGCTAGAGAGAAGAATACCCCAACTTTTCCAAAACCACTACAAGATGCATGGGAACTACAAAAAAAGTTAATGAACAGATAGGCCCTGATAATATAAAGTTACAAATCCTCCCAGGTCTTTTGAACTCTCTCGGTTAAACGTAACAGTGACTATTTTGTGATCTACTTGAATATTCCCAGACATGGAAACAATACTGAGGTTATAGAACAGAAAGACTTTTAACTGTTATCATTAACACATTTAGCCTTTCTCATTTTAAATTCAGTTACTTACAGAGCTACTTTTGTCACCAAGTCACTCCTTCTGTTAGGCATATTTTTGCCCTCCTATTGTACATTTTATGACTGAAAGAAGTTAGAAAAGAATGCAAAACAATTTGCAGAAGATGAACTTTGAGACCTTTTTTAGTACCTCTTTGTCTTAGAATTACCAAAACTCCTTAAATATAACATATTGTGAGCACAACAGTATATTATACAATTATTCTGATTTAATGTCCATCTTTCTAGAAATATTCTTCAGGATCATGTTTGTCTTTTCCAGCTTACAAGCATCAGCAGAGACCATTTGAAAAGCTTTTATCCCCTTTTCCACTCCATTATGTGCAGTACTGTGCTTTTTTTGAAAAACAATCACTATTATTCAAGTAGACGACCCCTAATTTCATTATCTTGCAATTTATGTATTAGACAGACTATGTCATTTTCTATAATTATAGCAAATTTGTTTTTAGTTGATGAGGTGTGTTCCTCTGGTTTTGCTATAATTCCATTTTCAGATTAATGGTTTGGTGTTATACAAATCTCTGATGCTTTCCTAATTAAAACCTTTTCAGGTAAAATACACTTCATTACACTTATAGCAAACACGTTAATCCATCAGGATTACCTGATAGTCCAATGTTTCTGGACGACCGACAATTTGTTTAGAGTAATTTTAAAGTATTAATATGGAGCATTACAACTGAGGTTAACAAAGAATGTTTAAAAATACAATATGCAGTAATCTAATCGGTACAATATGAGCTGAAACAATTTTTAGGCATTACTCCTATAATTGTTTTGACCAAAAAAAAGATTGTTTGCAGCTGGGCAGCTGATGTACACTAATCACTGATAGAAGTACACCAGCTGAGCTGGCTGACCTGACAACAAACAGGTTTATTTTAAGAACAGCTACTACTAATTCTCTTTTTCAGAGAAAGGAGTACTATTGCTGCTGGTAAAACATGGCACCACTTTCCGGTTATTTATGATAGTGGTCCAAGTTTCTCTCTTTGAGTAGTGTGCAGCCTAGGGAGACAGAAAAGAGTTGGGCAGCTACCTGGCCCCAGGGAGCTCAAAGTGTTTCTAATCCGCATGACGAGCATCCTTCAGGGAAAACCGTTTTTTTCCTGGGGATTACTGGAGAACCAAATACTCGCCCACATATATTGCACCCTGCTGCAGTAGTAACAGGAACCAGCAAGTGAAAGAAAGGCGATTTGAGGCCTCGTTTCATGTCCTGGAGACTGCTCCATAATGCCCAGCTCCCTTGATGTCCCTGTGAGACCGGAGGCATCGCCAGGGCTCTGAGCGCCCTGCCAGGACAGCAGAGGCATCGACCTACGGAGACAGGCTGGTATGTTGGCTGCCGTAGCGTGGGTTTGTAAACTTAGCCAGCAAACATGACTTCCACACACCAATATCAGAGAAGCAGCCCATAACTTTTTTTCTGAGGCAGAGAAAAAACTGGCAACCAAATGATAAAAGGCTCTCCACTGAGCAAAGCTTATGAGGCAAGCAGCACCGAATGAAAGCGAAGAGCACATCATCCAACACATCACATACTCAGGAATGTAATTTTTAACATTTCTCCGACTTTTTCCTTTCAAATTTATCTAACATTTATCGATATTTAAAAATTCATGGGTTAATTTAATGTCATTAATAGTTTGAGCTTGAGAGGCAATTCATACTTTCTTGTCACTGGTAATCTGTTTTGGTTATTACTGACCTCTCTACTGGCACCAACTGGTACAGTCTGCCACGAAAGCGCACCACATAACCTAACGACTGCTTGGAATAGGCAGGGATGTCCACAGAACAGTTGCAACCTCATTTATTCCAGAAAAGAAAGAAAAGAGCACGATATGCAAGCAGCAGGCTATTTTTCCTCCCATTAAAATATATATTGCTCTCAGAGTCTGAATAATAATTTATCATTTTCTTTGTATTTTGGATTTGTTAATAACAAGTTTAAAAGAGAATAATGGAGATAAATATCTTTAATTTTCTACTTCATTTTGCCTTCAGAATACTCAGGCAACCTGCACCTTTCTTCTTTTTACTACTAATTCCTGCCACATGGTAAATTGAATACAAAACTTGAGCAAAGGAACCATTTAAACAATTAGAAAGACCACAAGAACTTAGAAAGCAGAAATTTTAAAACAGCGCATTTACACAATCTTTGAACAGGAAAATTGCATCCAGATTCACCGGCCTAACCCTCAGACTCACCAAAACCCAATCAACTGCACTTCCAGATTAGAAACAAACTTTCCTGAAACCAGTCTAATCCAAGAAACCACTGCCAGCAATATGTGCTTGCATTGGCTAATTCATTCCTTGTATTCTGCAACTGAAATTTGTCCATCTGGTAGTTCTTATCTTCTGCATATTTTGGGGACCTTCTTTTTCCATCTGTGTTTTTACAGCACCAGTTGAAATTGGATCATGATGCTCAGTTCATGCTATTAAACACTATGAAAATACAGATAACAATTTACTATATTAAACAGTCTTAGAGAACAAGGTCAAGTTTCCGAACAGGTTTTCAGGAAGGAAAAAAGGTTTCTTGGACTTCTGTGAATAACAATTTCCAAAAAACAACAATTTTGAACAAACATTTGAAAAAACACTTGCTGACTGAGCAAAGAAATCTCACTAACCATCTTAAAACACTAAATGAGTAGCGATTTCACCTAAAATATCAAAACTGCCAGGACTTAAGAACAGAGATGACTGCTCCAAAGCAAAGGTGGAAGGAAAAAGGTGAAGCGTACACTTTAATATTTTGGCACCGTGAGATCTTTTGCATCCCAACAGAGACCTTCCTCCTTCAGAGCCTTCATAACACAGAGTTTGAACATCCTGGTTTGGGGAGACACCAACAGAGAGTTTAACATAATGTGAGAACAAGTGGACATTTCACACACACTAACTTTTATGTATTTTTCAGGCAGGCACTTTCCAAACTTGTCTGCATTGCAGTGCTGGAAGAAAGATGCAGAACTAGAGTCTGAATATGAGGGGGTTTATTGGACCTTACTAAAGCTGGATATTTATGATATCAGCCTCTGGTATATGGAATGATTACCTAGCCTTTCCTCTGATGTCAGAGAAAAACTATCGGAATGGATTTTAAATTGTATTACTCAAAAGAAAGTAAAATAGAAACATGAAAACAACCTTAGATAAATTGCTTCAATGGCCAGCTAAACTTGACAGCATAGGAAATAGTGTAGAGCCAGTTTTGGTTTCCTGTCCCACTGCCTCAGAGCATCTTTCTTGCACACTCTATCTTCTAATTTTCAAATGTACATTTTTTACATTTACAGAAAAACAATGTTAAAAATAAAAAAATACAGCTTCTCCTAGAAAACAGGTGAGGACTGGAACTGGATTAAAAGGACTGGCAGAGTTGCTTTCAAAGAGCCTTCCTGACCTATACTTACAACTGTATTCTCAGAAGCCAGTTTTGGTTTTTTCCTAATGTTTTCTCATAAATAAATATGTGCTATTATATTTAAATTACACAATAATCTGTTGCCCTTTATACATCTATGTTTTCCTTTTAAATACACAAATGAATGGCTACTTTAAAAGCATGATAATTTATCATTTTGGTAAGGCTTCAATATAATTATATTAACTTATTTGAACATCTACCTTACCTAAAGTGAGCTATAACTACAACCTCTTAATATTAAAAGCAAAGCAGCAGCTCATTTTGTGAGGCAGTAGATTAATGTTAGTTCCAGTCCTTCTCATTTCACGTTTTTCAGAGCAAGTACTCCCCCTGACAGTCTACTCAATTTTTACTGTTATGCTCCGGGAACTGCACATATACCTTCGCTTTACTGTCTCCCAGATCCGTGGCTAATTGTATTTATTCATTGTGTTGTCTGTTGCCATCATCTTCTACCTTCTGGTTTCTAGTGAAGCAACTTTCGCAGAAATCTTCATTGCACAAAACATGGTCTTAGAATTATAATCTGAAAGTTTCTTTTTTCTCTTTTTCTTCCATTCTTTTCACAGCTCCCATGACTACCATATTTGAACAGGCCTTATAAAAGCAAGACCATATATTTTCATTGTGGACACATAAAATGTCAATTGTTATCACAATTTGTTGAAAATGTTTGTACCGTGACCGTATGGATTACTTTACACTTACATTGTGATTTCTTTAACTCTCAGGAGTACTTCATGGTACTTTATGTAGGAAGACTGTTATGATTATTTTATTAGTGCTGTAGTGGCCAATTGCAGCTATAAAAACCATATCTATATGCCTAACTAGTACAGAAAACTTTGAACAAAACTATTTCACCAATCTTCCTGAAGTGAGCTCTGTCACATTAAAAAAAAAATAAATTAGCTGTACATGTCCCCTGCTGAAAAAATGCAAAATAACTATGTCTTCAATAAGAGACTTGATTTTCAGGTGTGCTGTGCACTCGTAATATTCCCACAGTTATGGAAAATAATAATTACTCAGGATATTTGAGAATTCATCGATGTAAGGTACTTTGCCTATTTTTTTTTAATCTTAACTTTCTTTTTGGATGGCTTCAAAAATACCTTCAAAAAAACCTTTCAAAGGTCTATTGTTGCAAACTTGCCTTTGCTGTAAACTTATTTCATTTTTACATTTTAATTAATATTGATCATTATGTAGAACTACAAGTACTATTTAAATCTACAACTACTACCACAACTACTGTATATAAAAAAAAGTTTGTTAGCAAATATTTTGAGTTAAAGGATGTGCTGTACTTCTCACATTGTAATTGAAACTTTAAAACAAAAGACATACAGACACATCTTTTCTTGAAATTCAATAGCAAGAATAAGATTGCTACTTGTTCCATGTTCTGTAAAATTCCTGTCCCTTTAACTGTCTTCTCCTTAACCCTTGTTTTCTATCTATCTCACGAGAAAGCAGATTTTCACTAATGTTGCCCCAAAGGCTGATGAGAGTTGTTACTGACCAACTGTTGCTTTCACAGCTTCTGCTCCTCCCTTAAGTCCCGCCAGAGACATGTTTTGACTAATTTAAACACTCCTCCATTCCCAGCGAAAATTGAGAAACATATTTTCAGGATTCTGTAGCCTTTTTAGTACAGCCATAAGGCTTGCCCTTGTTCCTAAATAATAATTGTGGTATCCTCCTCCTGATGATGTAGATAAGTAATTTCCTCTTAAAGCCAGCAAAAAACAAACACAGGTAACACAGGGCGCTTCCACCTGGAGAACCAAGACACCAGAGGAAACCTTGACTCTGTTGAGCACAACAACATAAACCACTCTATTTAGCCCTATAACCCATTTCCAGCAACAGCTAAAATCAAACTATGAATTCAGTAAGCATATAGGGAGACACTTGTAACACTCAGTCCATCCTTGCGTTTCTGCAGCGTACAGATTTCCTGATTCAGGTGTGACACCTCTGCATTTAGGAACTCTTGATGGCATTTATTTCACTAATTTTAGGGATTGCCCCTTGCACCCCTGTACAGCCGGGTATCCACAATGCCCTACGGCAAACAGTTTTACAGGTTACAAAGTATTCCACAATGACCAACCTCTTTCTTTTTTTACGCTGATGTTTTATCTGAAATTTTTTATATTGATCTTTTATTTGATTTTTTTTTTTTTTTTTTTTAAATCTTTAAGTTCCACTGAGGCCCCTATTGCCAGTGAAGTCAATGGGCTCTCCCTTTCCCTAGTCCGGGAGGATGGATGATTGGGATCCTCCCAAGAACTGGATGTAAGCTCCACAGCTGCCAGGGGATGGTAGCGTTTCAGGAAGAGCGTTCAGCTCTGCCAGAAACTTCTGATATGGGGAAGGAGCAACCCAAGCCAAGGGCTTAACCTCATTAGCCAGCCGACACTAAAATTACAGGCCTGTTTTGTCTTCACGAAGAATTTGCATCAGATTAACGCGGGTGAGCACCCCGTCTGCAGCTGGACGGGCTGGCAGGCGCACGCTGCCCTGGGCCACTCACCAGCTCGCTGTGTCCCACGGGGGAGCACAGGCACTCCGCAAGACACCGACCCCCCATTTATTGGGTCACATCCTGGCTCCCCCGCTGCCCAAACACAGCACAAACCTCTGAAGAAAATCAGGGTACATTCAGAGACAGGGAATACTTAGCTCTTGCACAGCTGGGGTACAAGGACGTTGCATATCAGGGAACCAAGACTTTGGGCTAACTGATGAAGCACATTGTCTTTTTTTTTTTTTCCTTTCTTCCTTCTTATTTTTTGAAGACGAACCCACTGAAGACCATATACCCTGTGGTACCCAATTTGGAGGCATTTACAAATGCAAAATCATTTATGCAAAACAGTTTAGGTGTAATCAGTGTTTAAAGGTCCCAGATTACCCAAAATTACCCATAGGACACTCAAATCATGTTGAAGAAGTTTTTCAGAGGAAACCAAGCATGTTACTGCAATGTAAGAAAACGTTCAAAACACTGATTACATATTCTAATGCATTTTAATTTTACTGGGCTTAGAAAAAGTAAATTTATTTCTATTATCCTTGTTTAGTAAATCCCAATTCTATTTTACAGACAAACAGACTGGGTCATGAAAAAATTCAGTAATGGAAATAAAATTTGATCCCCAAAGTTCTTATGTTAATTCTCATAGTTATCAGACTGGCTAAAAACTCAGAAAAAGTACTGACAAGTGAAAAATGACAAATAGTTCTTTCTAGTTAAGGGGAGATAACTCGTATGTCAAGAACTTTAAATCCCACTGAGCTCCCTTTGAGAAAAGCTGTTAACAGTGGGTGTTTGGATCATTTTTAATTAAAATGTGAATTTTCTTTGTAGCTCTGGTCTGACTTCATGATTGGTTTTGCTTCTTACAATCACATTTAACACAGGCAAGGTTCTTCTACAAAATGTGATGCATGCCCATTTATTTTAAAAAGGTTTCTTAAAGAATAGACTAGAATCTCACACTGAGTTGTTTATGATGTCCATTCTTAGTGAACTCAGGAGGATGTTACTTCATGTAGTTGAAAGACGGTCTACACACAATGTCTGATCGTTTTACTAACTGAATTTTCAAAAATTCACTCAGTTGTTCAAATGTTGGTTTACTGTTGTATGCAATATTTACCCTAAAAGGGAGAGAATGATATTATAGTGGTGCGTAGACATAAGAATAATAAAGTATCCAACAGCAAATCAATGGGTGATCTGTCTCACACTACAAAAACCAGTATCCAATTGCTTGAAAATTACAGCTCTTGCAGTACTATTTTTCCCTTGCATATAAAAATACTCTCTCATTTTAGAATATTCAGATGTTATAACCACAAATGTCCATACCCGGCACATCAAG
The DNA here is from genome assembly GCF_026419915.1 of Harpia harpyja. Taxonomy (NCBI): domain Eukaryota; kingdom Metazoa; phylum Chordata; class Aves; order Accipitriformes; family Accipitridae; genus Harpia; species Harpia harpyja. Next base: position 7,733,389 of record NC_068943.1, read on the forward strand.
AAGACTGGTAAGAAAAACTCAAAAGCCCGCCTATGATGTACTTGCCTGAATTTGAAATTAATGCAATTACACAAACTGGTGAAGTTATTCTTGCCTTTCATCAGCATCAGAGCAGAACTGGACCCCACGACTGATGCTGTGTGCTCAGAAATACCAACAGTGCCACAGTACAGCAGCATTTCTCATCAGTGCAAAGCAGCTCATCACTCATCACCTATCAGCCATTCTCAGAAGTAACAGTGACATTGAGCCTCATAAAAAATATCTAAAAAGGCATCGCGCCTGAAGAGACATACACCTGAGAAGAGAGGGAAGCAGGCAGCTCCTCTTTATTCCACAGGCTATTGACCGAGATCAGTGTGACAAGCTCATGTCTCCTGTTTCTGCTGCAAACCAGCAGACATTCATGATAACAGTATTTTGCTCAAGTGAATCTGACCTGTACATTGCAAGTGACAGCATCCTAGCATCACTGGGTCTAACAATTCAATATGACGACAAAACCAGGGATGCATATTGGCAATGTTCTAAAATAGTTTTATGTGGAGCTTCCCTCCTATGAATCAAATTAAACTTTTATTAATCTTTAAGGAACTGGAATAATTTCAGATGTCATTGCTGACTATAAATTTATCAAAGCCCTTAAAAACAATTCAGACTAGCTTCTGATTTTGCACGGTACTGGAATATAAAAACCTGAGTTTGCACTACAAAACACATTTCCATTTTGCTGTTTCAAGTTTATTGGTCATAAATGTCAGATACACACAGTCCATCTTAATCAGACCCCCCCCTAAATTATTTTTTATATAATTGGTTTATAATAAATCACTAGCCTGAGTCTGACAATAACATCGTGTACTAATGGTCTATAGTTGAATCTGAATCTATTTTAGGGATTAGCATAATTTGTAATGACATGTCATGCATTTCATGTTAAAAATATTCTTGGAACTTTTGCTGGATCCCCCAAAGTACTTATCAGTTTGCAAAAACAGGCCCTCATAAAGAAAAATCTTCTTAGATTCACCTCTTCTGTGGTACAGGGAAATTTTCCAGATCAGATAAGAGACACAGAAAGAGAGAGAAGGAGACAGAGATTCAGATGTTAGAGCCCTTCACAACACATCATCTGCGAAACTATGACTTAGTATTAACGGTGATCTCACTCTCGTAAACACTGTAAGGATCCACTGGGTCAAATAACGTCACTCCTCAATTCACTTTTGGATTCTTGTCATGTGGTAATTAGCAGTCTAAATGTATTATCTGTCTTTATAGTGAACCAACTCATTCCCTCCAAGACCAAAACCCAGACACCATCCTTGGTATACTTCACGTAGATGGAGAGCTTCCTATTGGAAGTATAGATGCGGCACCCTTGCTCTATACACTGCACTTTCACATTATATCATCAGACCTTGAACCACTGCCCTTCTCAGGCCGCATCCCAAGACAGGCAAGGCAACCCCGACCATCCTGCTAAGAAAACATCACTTTGCTGGGCTGCCAATTCGGCCCTCACTTTATTTCAGGGACTCTGGAGGAACACCCACGTGACAGTGGTCGTGCCTAAGGACACAGGTCCCAGTGCACAGTTCCTCCTCCTGCAGCAGCAACACAACCCTCCTGGTCACACCCGGTGCGCACACAAAGGCTCTCCGCATCCCTTGGCTGGAGAACCGCGACCTCTTCCTGGGGCAGACACCTATAGAAATGGAGAGATGGCTATAGGGGAACTCACAGAAAATACAAACAAGCTAATAAGGGCTTTCCCTTTTACCTAACGTGTTGAACTCCTGTGCCCTCTCTCACCATTTTGCAGATATTTTTGGACAAGGAACCCCAAGAATTTCTAGGTTTGATTGACACGCAATCACTAAAAAAATGCATTAACTTTTTTGCTTTTGATGTTTTTATTCACATCGAGCCTTCTGAAATTGCATCGTGCAGATGCAACTTTTTTGCATTACAAGATTAAATTCCTTTGCCTTAATTATTTTTCAAACCAATGACCTTCTTGTAATTTTAAACACCGTCAAATACGATGTGTAAATACACATGAAGACCGTCTTGTGAGATTTAGCAGCTGGGGACCAGATCCAAATACTTCTTGAAAAGGTCATGCTGCTTCTTCTGGCAAATGTACAGCTGATTATTAGTCTTCTGCACCAGGCACATAACTTACATGTTACAAACTATCCCCCAGTGTATTTACACAGCTTCTTCTTACAATCATCTTGGGATCCATTTCTGTCCAACCACTTGAAAAGAAAATAGGAGCTACTTCCAGCTATTGTAAAAATTACCATGTAAAGCTTGTTCTTTTTTTGGTTTGTTTTTACCTTCTTATTTGTGTCTGGGTCAATAGCGTGGAGCACAAAAGACATTTGCTTTAGTATATGAAAATCTTTTCTTCGGTGATCATTTGTACTTCTTGCCCAAGCGAGTCCATAATCTGTATTCACTTTGAAGACTTTAACTTCAATGCATACTCACATTCCCCTCTCATTCAGCATTTTCTTGGCTTTCATGGATTATAAACCACAGAGATCAAGTGAATCCAAAGGAGACACTCTGTTCTTTCACCATGCAGGGGGTACCAATTGTGCTTTGGATTGTGATGACATTACAGATCTTTAGATCTGGCTTTGCTTCATGATGCCTATGCATTGACCAGCATGCTTCCAACTTCTTTTAGAAGTATTCTTCAAGAAGAAATAAAAAAAAAAAAATCAAAATACTATTTCAATATTATTTCAGTGAATTAATTACTGTGCATCACTTTGAGAACACTTGCTTTTAATACTTTGTATTAAAAGATGTCAGCACTGGCTGACTCTTAATAAGAATACAATATATGAAATAGCAATGTAACAACAGAACTTTTTCTGCCACTTTTTCAGTATACAAATATGCAAATACTTCTTCAACTGTATGTACCTGAATGATACAACATGACTGAATGGGCAGCCTTGCTCTCTTTTCTTCCCATTCATATATGTCTGATTTTTCAGAGCTAATAACATCACATGCACCATTGTTAATTTTTTAATCAGTCTGAAATTATTTCTTTTTGTTTGGACTCTTGCACCTTTCTGTTAGGGACCAGTCTGACCTGTGCTATTCAAAAGAAAAGCTTTTTTCAGGAAAACGGTTAAAAACAAATACTATTTGTTCAATATCTGTCGTTCACTTAAATAACATGACAAAGTATGTTCTCATTATAAATTGTGATATAAACGTGAAGACTTCTAACCTCTCTTAAAATGACAGGGAGACATTATCCTATTTTTTTCTTTATAAAGCATTCCATTGATAAACTATATGACTGAGTTTAAGCCACATAGGCATTTTCTTTTTTTGAAATATCTGCCACCATGAAAGCATTGATTATCCTTTTGAGGTCAGTCAGTTGAGGGGGTGGGAATACAAAAAAGCAGTTCTTCTTCCAAAGAATAAAAGGTGAAATTTTCAATATTAAGATTTCAAGATCCAATTAAATCTAAGTTTACGAGCAACAAAAGAGACTCAGAAATTCTATTAAAACCATAATACTGGTGAAAAAAATCTAAGAATGCTCTAACAGTAATGTAATTGCAGGACTGACGAAAACTGTTCTATTAGCCTGACTCTGAAAATCAATCATTGGCATCATGTACGAACTAAGCTGAATGAACTTCATTTAGTATTCACTTTAACGACAGTTCTACACCACGTCTTCAGGCTATGAGCTCCCTAATATATAACTACCTCTTTCACCAATCATGCTTGCTTTCTGAATAGCACAATAGGTATATCTCCCCTAATCTACAGAGGCACAGGCACTTTTTCATTGTTTTCTTACCTCTCCAGCACATTAAATAATGTGAACTAGCTATCAGAACAATTGCGGATATATTTGTGTATGAAGGCTGTTTTATCCCCAACCACGCCACAGTTTTTATTGCATATAAAATTTCACTGTGAAACAAAGACATTTAATTTCTTGCTCACTTCTTCATTAGCCTTTTTTCCTTGGCGGATATGTACTTCTGTCCTTACTATTGATTTCAGCCGGTGCTTACCTGTGGAAGACCTGCAGAATGTAACCTACACATTATTTTTAAAGAGGCTTTCAGTCAACTGCCCAGAGAAGCTGTTTAAATTGGCAGTTGATAACAAAAATAGTATTTGAGCATAGTGTTTTGGTGCTCCCACAATCAATGACGTGGTCAGGAACCTATTGATCTTCCTGAATTGCCCACTCCTGAATTAATATACTTCTGCCAACTGCATTCTTCAATGGGACTACTCTAGGCCCATCATATAGTTAACGCTCCAATGCATATACCCCATATAAATATTAAAGCCAGGTGCCAGCTGCACCTCTGTGATACATCTGAAAAAGAGCAGCAGAAGAGGAACACGCAGTTTGCAAGCACTAGGAGCTGAAGAATATTTGTCCTTTTCTCCCTCACCACAGTAAGATTTACCTCCTTCTCTATGTCCAGTGGCAAGAAGACCAGAGCTGCGGTGATCACAAAATTACACAGCCAGCCACTGCCAAGCTGAATTCTCTTGAATATTGCATCAAGAAAATAAATGTTGGTTTCTCTCCTATTCTCTACCACTGATTTCCCCCCAAGTTTGTGAATTTGTCTGTGAGATTTCTACTGTCCTTTAAGCTCAGGTGGAAATTAGCCAGTGGGCGCAAACAGACGCAAGTGGGAAGACTGGTTGCATAAACCTCCTTTCAGAGTTCTCTAAAATCAGGTTATCTTAAAACAAAACCACCTTGATTTTACTACAAAGAAGCAACAAATGCATCGCCAGGTTAGGTTCTCTGAAGGTGGTTATCTGAGGCTTCTAACATGCACAAAAAATACTGTTGGTACTGACATCCCAAGAATATTGTGAAAGAATCTCTGTCTAGCTACTGATTTGCATTTTTTTGTTATTTGTAGTGAAACAAAGGAACAAATTAGCTAACTGAGGTGTAATTACATCAGACAGTTATCCTGAATAGCTAAATAGTGCACTGTGGCTATTACTCAAAGATGGGGGTGAGGAAAAAAATTTACGAATAAATTTAAGTTAGCCTTTGAGTGGCCTAAAGGAGAAAGAAATATTAACCATAAACTGAATGTTTCCCAGTACCTTTATTTGCCTTAGTCTTCACAAACTACCAAAGTCCAGAATATGCCAGCAGAGGAGATGATTTAATTGTTTTGTCCCTTATATGACAGTTGGATGAAAGATCTCTAGAAACAACACTTACAAGCAGAAATACGGTTTGCTTAACCAAACTATTCTTGCAGTAGAACACAATTTACAAGTTTCTTTAACCCTGCAGCAATATTTTGCGTGTGTTACACTCTTGGAGGCAATTTGCTCTCTTGCCTTTGCCAACATGGTGTGCCGACAGACCAGACAGTCAGGCAGAGTGCCTACATTAGTGATAAGAGAAATGATAGTTTTTATTTACAAGCATCAAGTGTAATTGGACAATAGGATGAATAATAAGTATGGAAAATAAACAGTGCAGGATCTCCAGCAGGGAAGAACCGAGAACGTTCAGCAGTACAACGCGGGCAGTCAGTTACCTTTACATATGTAACTTACGATCAATGCCTTAAAGACTAAATGTCTGGTCATGGATCCTCTGATGTACATGCCTTTGCCTGAAGACACTGATAAAATAGGTTTTAAAAATACTTTTTTTTTCTTCTCAGAGTTCTGAAGAAAACTCTGCACAAAACTTGTCACAGGAAGAAATTTCCCTCAGGAGGTAGACCTAATATCTCATTAGACATTTCCTTGATTTCTTCTGTGTTTTCAGATTTTTAGTATTTGATTATTTTCAAAGGTCTTGGGTGGAATGAATATAATTGCAATTAAATCCTCTCTAGATGCTTTGAGATCTGCTAATTGAACATTCTGGGTAAGAGCTCAATGTTATTAAGTATTATGATTCTAAAACTAGGAAAAAATAAACAAGCATTGTTTAATTTTCATTGCAGCATGGGGATAGCTTTTTCTTCAGTTCCACAGCTAAAATTCTTTCCCGCATATTTCATTTCCAATCAACATCTGCTGTAATTGATTTCCCTAAAAAGCATTTGTGTAAAGATTTTTTAAGGAAATAAACTAGCTAGTTAGCAGCTAAAAATATTTTGATATGGAAATTCAAGGTGCCTAGAAAATGAGATTTTTTAAAAAATTTTATTTTACGATTTTATTTATGTCTTGGGGAAAACTGTTCACCAGGTTTTGGCCCAAATTCATGAATTCTTTCACTGAGCTTCAAAATTGCATATTGCAAAAAAATTATTTAACTGTCCCAAAAAGTTTGGCTTAGCTACATATATTATAAACATTTACCTTTACTAAAATAGTTTTCTATTTGATATTTTTCAATACATTTTTATGGTATAACAAAACCCAGAAGCACACTAGAACAGGTTCATATTAACAATTAATTATTTCAAATTAAAAAAAGACATATCCTTATCACTAATATAATGAGAAAGCTTACTTGTTAGACTAAAACAAAAAATAAGCTCAAAATAAGTGTCTGATAAATAATGAGGTATGAATAAGGATTGTCAACATTTGCTAGAATGGGTATGCTACTTTCTGTAGTTTTTTAAGAGTGAACAAACAGGAATGACTTCTGTAAATATATCTGTCTTACACCCTTGCATGAATTTTCCCAGAGTAGTAAATAAAACAGAATTATACAAGGGTCATATTGCACTCTTATCTTAAAATTTTACCACACAGTAGTAAAGCTGTATGATTCTGAATGGGCAGTTCTGGCACCACTATGAAAATACAAATTCTTAAAACATTTCCTTTATAAATTGTCAATAAAAAGGAATATTCAGCTCTAAATTATTTTGAAAGCTGAGAATGTAAATAGTCTATTTAATGAAATAACTATTTTAAATTTTTCTTTTGAGTTACAAGAATGTTTTCAAGGTCTATAATCTCAAATATAACAACCAGTTGTTTAGAGCTTATTTTTTTCTTGACATTGCCCTTTACAAATAATCAACATCTAATCACAGATTTCCATAACAGTGTTTGAAAATTTGTTTTTAATGCTGATGGCAATTATTTATTTCATAACCTATCATTCCCTAGTGCTGAGAAGGAATCTCTGAAGACAGTAGCCATGGCATTGAAATGACCCCAGCACATCTTCTCAGCCTCCTGAGATCTTTGCATGGCGATCCCCACACAGCCTTTCCATGCATGTCTTGGCTGAATCACTGACATCAGAAATGACCAGGAGTGTGAAATATCTCTACTCTGTAAATACTTATGTATGCGCTCTTTGTTTCTGCTGACTTTTTACTGCCTGCTTGTGCTTCTTGTGTTACTCTGTGTAACAATTTTTACAGTTGCAGCATTCTTGCTGCTTTTATTGGCTCAATTATTTGTAGTGATATGAGGTAATTTTTTTTTACAGAAATAAGTTTACACTTTAGCCACAAGTCAATTACGGGCATTATAAAATTCAGGTGTGTGTTTTTGAAAATATCAATCTTCTATTGACCAAGTTATTGCTCAGCTAAAAATAAATGAATAGAAGGATGCCATTCATCAAGTGATGATTAATTATCCAAGTATATTTGACTGCTCATATTGGCTGTTTTTTCACGATAGGAACACAGTTCAATTCTGTTTATTGTGGTTTCGTTCTAAGTAGTTTTTCAGCTGTATAACTACAGTCATCCTCTAGACACTTAAAAGAAATTGAATTAGCAAGCTGCTTATCTGAGATAACGTACTGTAGCCGTGGGAGGAAACCATAACGGCTGACCAGCAGGTCTTGCTCGCATTTTCTGTGGTGCCTGGGTGGACTTTCCAACAGTGACAGGAAGGACTGTAACCTGTAATTCTGATCTCAGAAGAAAGGCACAAACCCTTCGTTTCAGTTTCCCAGCAGAGGGGATACGAGTGATGTAGAATCCGTGCATAATCTCAGAGTTACTAATTTCACTTATGCATAAACATGAGTACTAAAATAAGACCGTCGGGCTGAAGGACAGTCTCCTCCAGGAATCTGAACTCAACACTAATACCAAAATCTCAGAAGCATCTCCACCTTAGAGATATTTTGTAATCAGAAACCTGTGCAAAAGCAAAATTTAACTTCTTTTCATAGGTTCCCACAATAATTCAGTTTGGAAGGGACATCAGATGTCTCCAGTCCAACCTCCTGGCCAAAGCAGTGTCAGCCACAAGGTGAGTGCTCCCAGACCTCAAGGGTCTTTCTTTTTCCTCAAGATTAATCAGGTGTCCAATTTACTTGCATGTATGTGTCTGGTGCTGCCCAACATGTCCCAAAGAACCAATACCTCGTGGCCTCTAGCTGCTAATCCCAGAAGAGCTGGATGTCCTAAATGTCACCAGTGACTTTTCTAAATGCCCAAGTCATATCTGCAGGACTACAGAGTGTTGCACATGGAGTCCAGCCTCTGGGTGGGATGAGCTGGGACCGCTCGGGGTGTACGGTGTGTGCAGGAAGGGCGTGCATGGAGCACCATGACCCTGCATGGGAAGTGATGCCTGCCTCCCTTCTTTGAAAGAGTAATAAACAGCCCAATGAATAAATAAATAAGTGAAATATTCTTTGAGTCAAGGTGGATTTTTTTTTTTTGCCAGCAGAAGACTGATTTCTAATTGGCCAGAACAATTCAGTTTCTTCTGAGAAACACATAATATACTATGCTAATCAATAGCTGGATGCCTAAATATTAGAGGAGGATACTTCTATTAAATATAGTCATCACTTATTCTGTCCCTTATTCCTTATGTATACCATTTTAACTATTAGGTCTATTACTTATTACATCCAATGCATGGTAGCTTCAGTATCACAAGTCGATACTTCCTTTACTGATTATAATCACCTTCCTCACACAAATGAGCAAATATGCTTACTGAGATTCAACTCAATAAAGCATTTGTTAACAGTGAACTACTGTCTCAGCTCAGCAAATTTGCCTTTATCTGCTTTCAGGATATAACCACCGCATTTATGTTTCCAGATAAGTACTACCTGTGCCTTTTAATACGGTGATGTTAGCAGTATCTGCAACATTGGAAGTAGACTCACTATGTAAACTGCAGTAGAGATAGCAACAGAAGAAAAAACCTGTACATGTGTCTTCAATCTAACTTGCCATTCAACCAAGCAATGTGCAAGCCCTCTCTATATGCTACTACAGACTCCATGAACAGAGGTGGGGGTTTTTTCTGAATATGGATATTTTGGGATGAATATCATTTTGTAATTCTCAGACATCTCTTCAGTGTGTGTAAATGAGTCTGCATGCCTATTTGGAAAGAGCTGTGAAGAGTCAAGGAGAGACCAGAGGAATTTTATAAACCACTGGATGCCTCAAACACATAAATATGTCAGCAGGAAAAGCAGTGGGAGGGCAGAAGCGGGCTGTGAGAGCACCTGAATAGGCCCTTTGTCTCAACACAATCTCCACAGATTTTTGTCCTCAACTCACATAAACAGTTTGTCTGCAGCATGGCCAAATTCTGAGGCAGAAGGATCAATCCTCTTGACACAGAGGTTACACTGTTTTTTCTTAGCACAGAAGTGATGGGGGAAAAGGCTGGCTACCCTGGCACTATCACCAGGGAGAACCTGGGAAGGACTAGTAGTAAAACAACTGGTTCTGAATTCTGCGTGGAAATATTCTTCATTTCCAAACAGTCAGCTAATTAAATTAAAATTAGATGTTTTACCCCCAAGTATAAAAACACCCAAACAAATATCTGAGAAATCTGAAAAATTCCAAAAATTTTCTTAAAAATTCTGAAAAATGTGTTTGCAGAATGTTTGTGATTCTTTGTTAGAAAAATAACTGCTAGAGGGAATAGGAACATGTTCCTATATTTCATAATTATTTAATAACTTAATTTCATATTTTTAGATTTTAAAAGTGGAAATGCTTTGAAAGTGGAAGACAAGATTTCAAACACAAACACAACAGAATGACCAGTTTACTTTTTATACCTCCTAATTTTCTTCCATAGGTAATTTCGATATTTCCCGATAATCTCAATTTAAAAAAAAAAAAAAAAAGTGGATTTTCTAATGATCTCTGGTTAACTTCAGGCAGTAATTAGTAGCACTATGTAGAAAAGGAACACAGTCAATTATATACTCCTCTAAGAATATTTTATTTAACAATTTGTAATCTATTACTATTCCCCATTTTTTACATCTTTTTATAATATCATTCAATTGGTAGAAAGTAACTTCTAATGTGTGCTTTTTGAAACCTTTACACTCAGGAGCCAAAAAATAATGCACGTTGCACTGCATTTTTCCTAAAATTATAACAATAAAAGACAATTAGGAAAATTCACCAGTATTTGTGCATGTCTAGAAGGTAGAAGTATTTAATTTTTCACAGAATAATAATGCTAACATTTTCAATTCAATTTAAAGTAAATTATAGTTCAGTTCTCTAATGTCATTGTTTTACTTAATGGCCTTAATTCAGGCCTGATGTTCAGATTACTAGCTTTGATTATTCTGTTTATATCAGCAACTGCTTCAGTTTACATACAAAGGACTCCAGAGCTTGGGGAAATAAAGTCCATGATTCACTAGACTTATCATGTTAGATTATTATAAATAGGGAAATGATGTCATTAGCATCAAAGCAAATGAACACATATTTAAATAGATAGCAGATGCAAAAGATAAAGACTGCAGTCCAAAAATAATTTGCTTTGGAATATCTTTTTAAAGAAGAAATAACCTTAGAAGATTTCTAGTTTCTTGCTTTGTGTTCCATCAAGCCTCATGAACTTGTTTATTTAGAGTTGAAGCATCTTTTTCTTTTAAGTTCTTCTGTTGACTATAACATCAAAATAAGAAAACTAACCTGAACGTGTTCTAGAAAATGCTTTTCTGTTTCTTCTTTGCTTAGTAGACAACATTTTTTTCTATGCATCAACACCCACACACTCCTGTTCATTGCCTTCATTCTTAAATAGCTGCTTTACACCAAAACTTCAAGACTTAGCTTGATAAACACAACTAAAAAGTCCCAGAGGTCACTACTGATTACTAGAAGGGAACTGCAAATGCATATGCCCTCGGTGGCTCTAAAATGCCACATTAAACAAGCCTCACCATCCATAGCAGAGCTTTTTCAAGATCACTGCTTTAGCAAAGGACCACCCACAACTTTCAGAAAAACTAACAGACCAGCTTGTAGCCCTCTGCTGCATAGTAGTTGAAAAATTGCTGGTACATCACTAAAGAAAATAAAGTGTTTCACAAATCATTAGCTTAGTATTGTAATTAACATCATAATTAAAAATACTGATAAAGCCTGGTGAAAAGCACTGGCAGAAGTCAAGAACTAGAAGTCATTCTGAAGATCAACGTTTAATGCCCTGGGTACTGCTATTAATTCTCTCATCTCATTTTAAGCAGCAGCACAGAGTCAGTGGCTTCTTTCTCCTTGGAGTTGTAACCAAAAGTCAGTCCATTTCTCACCAGTTTTTGGAGCTTACCAGACTACCATGTTCCTGTAACAATTCCAATCCTCTAGATAATATTCCAGAAACTGCGAACCAGATTCAGGAGTATATATACAAATGAACTGGCACCACCAACTTGAATAGTCCATTGGGATAAATCATTCAAGGACTAGTATGTTGTTTTGAAAATTATATTAATTTGGTTTCCACAGAAGGTTGAAAGGTTATGTTGGTTTATTGCAATGGGATTATAAAATCATTTAGCAAATGGTATTATCTAGACACCTGCAGCAAAATCTAAACTGTGAAAGTCGAGAGATCATTTTCTTGACTGGTAAGTATAGCCTAGAAAGCCAAAAATGAACCTGTCTTTTGAAATATCCATCAGAATTGTCTGGACAGTTTACAATGGAATTCAAAGTCACATTTTTTTTGTGGAAATGAGGGGTTAGCTTTATACTGAATATGTTACATTAGGACCTGAGAGGGTGATGTGGTACCTCTTACAGGAAACAAAAGCTGAGGCTACAAGGCTGAAATGCATGTAGTTTGAATATTGAGAAACAAAAAACCCCAGAAAGATATTTATCATTAATATGATTGCCTGTTTTCTTTTGCCTTGTCTGCTTTTACAGGTTGCTGTATGGTAAAACATGTTCCGCAAACCACTTACTTGAACATGGACTTCCCTCTAATTGTAAAGAAAGACTAAAGGAAGCTAGATGCAAATGTCTATAGGGCGCATTTAAAGCAGAAAACTCTTCAAACCTCTCCAGAGTACAAAAGAAGATATAAAGGTATACTGAGGGCTCATCTGCATTGTAAGGTGACACAAAAGTGAACAGAGTAGTGGCTTCTCCCACTGGTGTTTTCTCAAGAGCAAAGAAATAGAACATAAACAGGAAAAGATTACAGACATAGGAGGAGATGTTACCTGGAAGAGGTAAAGGGCAACAGAAGAAAAACGTTAAAAGCAAATAAGACATTTCTATTTCTAAAATTCAGGTAGAACTCACTGAAGCATACACAAAACAACGAGTTTAATATGTCTGCTACTTGTTAGACTAATAAAGCTGAATTTGAAAAATCGTTTATGCATATATTTTGCAAAAGGTATTGCACTACTGATGTAGTAAGAGCAAAAGGACAGTACCCTTCATTAAAACTAGGTTATGTGGTCATCTGCACAACTCTTGGCTGCAATGCAATGTGTATTTTCTGCAAAAAACATTTCTGAGAGAGCACGACCTTTCTGAAGAATAGACTGGTATCCTGCAGAGCCAGGATCTGTGGTCAAAAATCAATACAGCCTTCTGGAGGTGTCTTGTTTGGTTTAATGGAGAGTGAGCAAAACAGCACGATGTGCGGTATAAATCCATAACACTATTCAAATGTCATTTGAGGTGCCTTCAAGGTTAACAATAGTTGCTATCAAATAAGCTGTCAGAATGGCAGGAAGCTTTTGTACACTGAGAGGTCTAAGGTCTAATGCGGTAATTAAACCCAGAATTCAAAATAAACTGTTCTCATGCAGTGTACCAGTGTGCTGAAGAATCCCAATGAATAGTTAGCATTGCTGCTGCTAATGGTAACGAAACCTTTACTTCTGCTCAGGCAGCTTCGCCTTCTTGTAAGCATCTGGTGCATTAAGTGCTTTCTCGTGTTTCTAGGACCATTCCTTTGCAGTTGTCAAATTAAAAATCACTAAGAGCAAAAATAAAAAATAATTCTTTACCACTTGTCACAACCCATATCCAGATGAAGCACATTCACTTTTCAACCAGCTCACAGTGCTTTAGAGGCTGTAGCACAGATACAGAGAGAAACAGCTGTTACAGAACAGATCCTCTCAAAAGCACTATAATATTTTTCGGGTCTGAGTTTAGAAGTGTTGGGACACTGACTCTACAGGCCTGCACAACCCAGAAAACAACTGACGTGTCTTCTCTACCCTGAAAATCATGTTGGTCACTTATGGAAAGGCTATGGGATAGCTTAAAAGCTACTACTGTTCTTCCCCTACTAAAACTTTTCTGGGAAAAAGAACAACAAAAAAGCATCTGCTGTATAGATGGCTGCATAGGGGAATGAGAAGATTATGAATAGGACTGCTTGCAGCATTCCCAAATTTAAAGCTGCTGGTCATAAAGATGGATATCTTCTGTAAAGGCAAGTCCTCTGCTCGAAGGAAGCCAAACTGCTGGCTGCCCAACAGGCTTCTATAAAAGCAAGGGCTGGCAGGAGTCACCTCCGCCCAAACTCCAAACACCACACTCACTGAAGGGCCAGCAACAGAAGGATGTGGGATATTTTGAAACGTCTAATGTTTTACGGACAATGTCCTGGTGAGTAGGCCGTTGCCGAGCCTTGTTTTACTGCCTATCATCTTTAAATGCATAAATCAGACTGGATTTCCAGAGTGCCAAAAGCCTAGCTGCAACCCCTAGGCATACCAAGAAGCATCAGACATTATTTTTCAGAGCTGAGGCAGTGCTATTCAACGATAGTTAGAAAGGGCCTCTGAAAGGATTTCTGAACCTGAGATTTGGCCTCATAGACCAAAAAAATGCAGACCGTATCCAGATACAATTAGCTTAAAAGCTTCTGTGATTGAATAATTGAGTATATCCATACTGCAAACCAAAAGAGGGCAAGGAAAAAGCTCAGGCATGGGATCTCTCATCACCCATTTAATTGCTTAATTGTTAGTTCATTCCTGGCTCTGGTCACATACAGGGGACTTGATACAGCAATTGGTTTTAGTCACAAGACTGCTGCTGGCTTTCAGGCCACAGTCTAACAAAGACCCCTGAAATGCAGCACTCTAAGAGAAAAAGAAGAGCTTTCACATTTCTGGTCTTTGGCCTAATAAACTGTATTTGCCTTAGGTCCTAAACGAACCGCAGCACTATTAATTATTCAGTTCTTCAAGGATTTATTAAAAAACAACAGGAAAAAATTTACATTATGCTGGACTAGACATTATATTTTCTTGAAGAAAGCAAAGTCTCAAAGTTGGAGAATGTTAAGCTTTTGAGTAAATGATTTAATAGTCTCTTAACTGTGGAATATACAGAGCAATAATTCTGACAGAAGGTGACTTACCTTTCTGGGACAGCTATCAAATTGCTTGTGCAGATTAAATACGTGCTCCAAACTGTATGCATACAGGTACTAAAATCACAAAGTACTGCTGAAAATGTCCAAAATCATCCCTTGTGTAACTCTATTGAAACCAGGGGAATTACGCCTGGGAGACATTTGTCACATTTATAGGCAGATTTCAATCTCTGTGACAGCAGAACAAAGGCCCCTGGCAGCAGGAACTCTGCCAAAAGTTCTCATAGAGGGAGCGCACAAGGCGTAGGCACGAGCCCCATTACTGACTAGTTCAAGCCCCAAAAGAGACTGAACCAGAGCTGGTGGAAAAGGTTCAACCTACTGCCTCTTCCCGACATGCCTAAGTGAGATCCCTGTCTCATCCCAGGCGGGTTTTAAGGCTGCTCTCGCAGTGGCCCTCAGAACCATTAGTGCAACCTACAATATTTCCATCAACTTGATAAATGCAAACGCCATGTCTCATCAGATCAGCAATGTGCTGGGGTGAGGCGGAGAAAGAAATAACTGCTCAAGGCATTAAACTGTCCAGTATTTTTCATACAGTTCCCCTCCTTCATCCATCCCAGCTAGGACATGTTCAATAGAAAATGCAAACTAAAAAATGGAGGGGTGAGTAAAATAAAGCACACACGAATTTGTTTCATAACATATGTGCAATGGACTTGTAATTTCCATCTAAAGATTTCTGATGATGCCTCGTTTCAAGTGATCATTAGGAAGTCAATAATAACAAAATGTGTACACATCATTTCTTCCATTGTAAGAGAAGGTACTGTTCCAATGAGAGGAAATTATTTCCTAAACGAACTCATACCTTAAAAAACAGATGGAAGTATGACAACAGCAACTATTACACTTGCTTTTGCCTTATTCTGCTCTTGCCTTAGTAAGAAGATTGCTGCTGAGCACTGACACAACTGGCCCCTCTTCCTATCTCCTCTGCCTTAAAATTACTGCACAGACTGAAATTCTTGATGAGCCCTGGAGTGGAAAGGAGAAAGTAAAAGTGTACAGACATAAAGCTTCATCAGGAGCAACGGAGATAATAGAAAATGGACATCCCACATTACTGTATTTCATAAGGCAAACAATAAAAGGAAACTAATGGCAAAATAAGTATTACTTATTCTAAATACACCTAGGAAAAATACGCTAAATGCAATTCAAAGGGAGAAATACTAACTAAAAAAAGACGGTTAACATGCACAGTGGCTAATTTTCTTTCTTCCTGTCAGTCTTAAACAGGGAGAGAGGAGTTGCTGCGCTCTCCTAAAGACATTTTTCTGGAACTGATCCTTAGAAATTGAAATCTCTAGGGAGAATCCTAAGTGCAGCAAATCACTGAGTGCAAATCAGATACGTGGATAGCTCTGTAAAAAGGTTATTCACTATAGATTCAGTAATGCCATGAAGCCACAAATCATGGAAGGAATATAACAGCAACATCGCTATAAGGGACAATTGCCCACAGTTTCCAAGACAGCACATTGGGCCAAATCAGAGCAGCCCTTGCACTTACAGTTGCAAAAACCCCAACCCAAACGAAAACCATACTTCTTGACTTGTGTAAATACCATGCGTTAATGGCCCTATTTAATTGAAAATCTTTTTTGTCTTTATATTCAGCATCAGGAAAAAATCCTTTTTCCATAGCAGTTAGTATATAAAGTACTGTAGACTACACAGTCAATAGTAGAGTGTCTGCTTCTTTTTAGAAAAGGATGCAAACAAAATATGGTCTAGCATGCAGAAGAATATTAAAAAGCACAATCTTGTGACAGGGTCACTTATCAAATAAATAAATAAATAAATGAAAATCCTGTGGTATGTTAACTCAAGACACTCTATAAAAGACTGCTCTTCTGAGAGACAGGTAACGTCAATATGCTAAGTAGATCTATTCATTAGTGTACTGGAAGAGAAAGTTGACTAAATAGTTGAAGCCTGCAGGTGATCATTTCAATTAATGAAGTATGGAAGATTGTAAGTAACTTCATATAGATTTGCACAAGTTAGGAGATTGAATGAGAAACACCAATTTCCGGTAAAGTAAATGATCATTTGTATCAGAAACAAAATGCCTAAGATTTCTAGTTTGAAATAGGACATTTGGCTAGACTTTACATTAAGCTTATCAGTAAAGAATATGTGTAAGTTTAAAAGAACATGGTATTTTGTGGAATTAAGAAGTAGTGGTATATAATATGATTGTTATACAAAACTCTTCAGCGGAACTTCAGATTGCAACAATTTTTCAAAAATGCAATAGAGAAGAATCTGAAAGATCCAAATTTCATACTAATTTGTCTTCCAATTTTTAACTAATTAAAAAGCCTTTCACTGTCATTGTTTGCAATAGGATTTTATTGCAATGAAGTTTTGCATGCTCACTGAGGCCCTTCTCTCTGTAACTTATTTTGGTTATTTATCTGAACAGTGGAAGATAAAGTAAATGGGGTTGGACTCAAACCCTTATATCTTCCGCACTTTATTAGGAAAATCACATTTTTTCTGAAGTCATACAGTCATTTCTGAACCTTTTTAAGAAGGTTTTGTCAAACATTCATACCGGGTTAACTTGAAGCATTGAATGTCCCAGAAGGACACATGCCAGTCATATCAAAGTTATCAATCAACTCTGCATCAACCAAAAAGCAGATCTTTGCCACTACTTCTAGTCTTCTGGATCCCATACTCTCGAGGAACTACATGTATTTGGAAAAGCAACACATAACTAAGTGAAAGTCAGTACAAGAAAAGAAAGACAGTTTCAGGTAGAAAGAAATAATCTGGGCTGAACGGACCACTTATTAGGAGATCAAGCTGCCAGACGCAAAGCATTCAGCTAAAATCAGGAAAGCTTACAAACACAGAGATTACCAGCAGGCATAAATATTTTCTTCTTACTAAATTTACATAAAGGAAAACTGTTCATTAAAGATGTGGGAGGCTTGTTTTGGAAATAAACACCAGTATTGCAAATGTAAGTTCCAAACATCCAGTGTATGCAATGCTACTGAAGCCCCTACTGTTCCCATACTTTTAAAAAAAGAATGGATAAGAACATCACATATATGTGATTTTAGGTATTTAATTACAATGATTATGTTTTATTATCTCAGCGAATATAAAAACCCCACACTGTTAAAGCAGCTATTCATATATTATGAGTTATTTTACTAATACTTGGAGGGATCTAGCTAAGTCAGATGACTCATATTTCTGTATCTTTGAGAATTCAAACACAAAGATGCTGCAGCACAGCGAGTCTTAGCATTAGAGTCTCTGGGGCACAAGTTTTAATAGATTCCTATTCTAAAACCATTTTTATTCTTTCTCTGCAGTGATAAAGAAAATATACAATTTAATGTTTACATTTAAGTATGAAGATCTGTCTGTTAGAAATGCCTAACTCCCTCAGCTATTATTAAGGAAGCCTAGGGCAAATAACCTGCTAGTTTAGGAACATCAAGAATATTCTTAAAGCTAGGTGTGATGAAAATTGCTACTAAGACAATAAAGAGAGGAGAAAGGTAAGTAAACCAAGTCACATATTTTCAAGGCTTACCTCTAGGTATTCTGAACTCCAGTGCTACTTATGATCTAGGGAGTCTCCCACATCATTTTATCTTGGTGGGTGATCCTGCATTTATGACAAGTGATCCAAGGACTTAGAACCTGTTGCCTAGAAGTCCCATCATGACATGTTTTACAAACACATAGCAGTACAGAAAAGTGTATCAGAAAGCAGGATCTAGAAACTTGCAGAAACAATCGAGCATTCAGCAACAGAGGAAAGAAATTAGGGAGCTAGAATATTCTTCCCGCAAACCAGGGTTTAGACAAAGTTACTCTAACACTGATGACTGCTACAGCAACCAGTCCTTCAGCTCAAACAGGAATATATCCATCTCTTCCTATTTTTACTGTCAAGTAATCAAAGCTCTGTTTTCGTTCCTAACTAAATGGGGGCGTATGGGTTGCATGCCAGGACAGACCAGATTGTGCCCTCAGTCTAGCCTGGACAGAAGGAAACAATCCCAGACAGACTGCTCACGTCATGTGTTGCCATCTGTATCACCTGCCATTCAATCTATACATTCCGGGAACCTGCTAGCGCTATTCATGGCATGACTAAAACCTGCTGTCCTCATGCCCATCCATCAAATACAGCGAGAGCATGGTCATAGCCTTCCAGTGGGCTTTCACAGGAATTGGAGAAAATAATCCTTTAGGTGAAGGTTACACATGGGTGGGTGGTGATTAGTAGAAGCACCCTTACTGCCAAAGGGGCTTACACCAGAGAGAGCTCGGCTGGGACACTAGGGCTGAGGCAGGGTCGGTAGGGATGGCAGGTCTGGAAGAGCAACATTGCCTCACTCTCCAGCTAAGCACGTCTTAGCTGAAAAATTTGAGAGACACATTAAATATGGAGGTCTACAGTGCCATTTCTGCAAAGTCGCTGCCGAGGTCAAAATCATACTTTCAGTAATCTTGACTGTGCTGTCCTTTATGTCATCACTATGCAAGTTCTTTTCTACCCTGGTGAATTACCATTCTTTCTCTCAATGATCTGGGATGCTTCAAGGAGAGCTGGAACCTCACTATCTCCCTAATGTATCACTGTATGGATAAAACATTAAGAAAGAAAACAGTGGGATTCAGGAGCAGGGGAGGCTATCCCACTGATTTGATAGACTCAAAAGGTTAATCTTCAGCTACATCTTGTTCATTAGTTTAAATATACATTTAAAACATCAATGTGCTTAAAAGTACTTTGTCAGTACCCATTAAGAATGTGCATTGCATATTTCAGACATGTCTTGATAGTAATAGGCGCTGAAAAGCAGGGACTGTTCATCTTTTTAATGAGTGGTTTTCCCTCCAAGTGCACTATGAAACTATGATGCACCATAAAGTGACACTGGTATGCCCTGTGGACATGCAAGAGCAACCCATTCTGCGAAAATCAGGCAATTAAAAGGCATAATGTGTGAGCATGACTTCAAAGTACCTATTCTTTCAGGTCTCGAATGCAAGTCCTACTTCTTCACACTGATATAAGCGAGGTGAGGAGGTCTAAGAAGACCTTCCTGATACTGGCCACCTACGCTGGTATGTGGACAGCTGAAAAAAAGGAGCCACTGCAAGGTTATTATTCCACCTCTCATACAGGATACGCTTTCTCACATCATTCTGCTAACGTAGCTACACGGTGCAAGTAAATATCCTGCAGCAGACAGATTAATTGCATCTGCCAGTTAAGGACAAAACTATGTCTATACTGGTAATCATCCCTGGGGCCCAGGCCATGCAGTGAATAACCTCCTTCTTGGTTGGACTGGCAGCATACTGGCCCGCAGTCCAGTCCCGCTCCCTCATGCAGTGTCTTTGTGGCCCTTAGACATAATTGTTTGATTTTTTTTTAAGTTGTTTCAGTTCGAATACCTGAAATAACAGGAAGGCTGTCATGCAATCTGTCAGTGCAGAGTGGTGTGTACACAGCATGCTGCTAGGGGAACAAAGGATATGGCATCAGAACATATGGTGTGTTTGAAAGTACATGGCCCATCGGGATAGCGTAGAGGACTGTGTAGGGCAGAAGAAACCAAACCTGGCATGGTCCTGGCTGAGGAACTATTTGTCCTCAGAACAAAGCATCTCCTGAACTGCAGCTGGGTTCACCTTGGAGGGAGGAAACACTTTGGTTTGCTTCACCAGAGAGCCTGGGAATTAAGTAACGTATCTACCACTTCACAAAGACGCAGCTGATTTATTTGATGTTGCCAACACATCCAAAGCATCCTTTTCCACTAAAGCTGCAGGAACCAATTGTGTAAGTATACATCTGGTGTGCCAGCAGTTCTGTAAAACGTGAAGGTAGGAGTAGAGGGCTGCACAGCTAAGGATGGGGCCACAGGCCGGGGCATGGTGCCATGGCAATTAAGATTGCGGTCGCTGGTAATGATGGAAATGAGCTTCACCTGGCAGCTCTAACACTGCTCACACCGTTACTGTGGAAGCGCCATCTCCTGTTGCTCTTAACCACGCCAGATGGGAATGAGTGGATGTAAGGTACTGCTGCCCTCGGGGTAGCAGCCTAACTGGGAAGTATGAGAACGGATACCAGTAGTGAAGATCCAGTACTGTTTATTTGAAAACATAAAAGACCACGAAGGCAACTCTGTGCCTCTAACAGGGATATAGCATACTCCCAGCTCTTGCGCAATGGGCAGTAACACCTGAGCAACTGGATTCTACTTTCAACATGGTGAACGAGAGGGTTGCCAGGCTTTGAGCATGGCGTACCTTCCATATCATGTTATAAATATACTGGAATGCAAAATACTACTTTGAACTGAGAAGAGCTTTCGCCTTCCCCCACCACCCACGTGCACACATGCTTGTACACACATGAGTAAGAGTAACGTATCAGGAGCGCATGAGCACTACGTGGGGCTCCGAGGACCCCCCAGAGCCAAGCGCTGTGTCACGCGACACAACCGCTCCCCTTCAGTGGAGGCCAGCCGTGGGCAGCGTGGGCCAGGCTCCCTCCATCGCTCCACTCCAGAGTCAGGGAACGCTTCGGGAACCGACGCATTTAGCCTTGTAGATGTAGCCTACAAATGACAACAGCTGAATAAATGAGTATGCGAAAGGTAAGCCCAGGCTCATGATGACTTGGGAGTGTCAGATAATGCTTGTTCATATGTTTAGAGGGTTCTCTCTTCTTCTCCCATTACTGATTTAATCGTTTACCACTAGGCAAGCGCATTGCTCACTGAGGAATTGCTGTTCACCAGAACTAAACACAGAGGATAACAGCTACATAGCTACATTTTCGCAGCTGTTTGCTACAGGGATTTTGGGGTAGAATCAAAAAAACAACAACCACGTTTCCACCAATAACTGATGGTTAGCAAATGACTGTTGCTTGTCCTTTGGAAGATCATGTAATTTCAATTTTAAAATACGCATCATCTTTATCTTTGTTCCAACCTTTTTTCTACCTTAGGCTGTACCTACCATTGCTATTCCATAAACTGCCCTTCAGGCTATCAATAACATCCAAGAAAACTCTGCTAGTGTCTCTAGAAATTGTTTAAAACCCTGCAGATGAAAGAAGGAAGGAAAAGCAGAAGAAAAGCGTAACAGAAATGTATGCCTTAAAAGCCAGTGGTTGAAAGAAATGCTTTAAATAATGTCTAGGTATTTATAAAAGGAATCAGTCCATGCCTTGTCGAAATATCCAATTGAAAAGTTCATTACTTTTTCTTAATAAAGCAACTAAGAGGAAAAAATAATTAGTGCCAGAATCTTTGTAATTGATTGGATGCAGCTGATCAGTTAATAAAGTACTTGGTACTATGTTCTTCTGTCTGGACTAGAAGATTTGGTATATCAACATTATTAAGAGTTCATGCTATAATTATGGAGCATTACTGGGCAGGAAATATATCTATGAACAAGAATTATTTTGTGTATCTGCAAACATTTTTTTTTTCACATGAATGACAGCAAAGGCTTAGTTTAGCTACAGTTTTTAGAGAATTTAGATTCATTCAGCAGTATTGCAACAACACTGCATTTTTCAGGAAACAAGTGTTTAAACTCAGGGAGTAAGCTTGATAGTGAATACACAGACATTCATTTAAAAAATCCCCATTTTGATAAAGTATTAAGAAGAATGGGTAAATTAGTTGGTATAAATCCGCACAGATGCACTGCAACTGTCAATTTATATTTACTTGAATAAATGGTATCAGTGCCACAGCAAGATCCCATAAATTTTGAATACAGAGTGGTAACCAAAGCAACACTAACTGGGGAAGAGAAATACACAGGACTCAAACTTAGCCCTAGGTGACCATGAGCTTAAGGCCTTTGAACCCACTGGCTGACTTTGCAGCTGAAAAAGGTTTTTTCAGATACTTTCATATTCATTTATGTTTTTTAATTTTCTTTCTCAAGAGACATTCGCAAGAGGATCCCTGGTAAAGAAACTGCATACCTATAAAGTGGCTCAAAACCCAAGGATTGATTTCATTTAGAATAAATAAAATACATTCCTCAAACACTCCTGTAACACAGCACATCCATAGAGTATGTGAATTACATAAAGTACTGGTGACATGAGCTTTGGAAATTGTATTTTTACTTACAGATATCTTTCACATCTAATATACAGTGTCTGTTAGGAAAGGATCTCCCTCTCTCCCATCCTTACCCTCAAAACTCAATCGAGCAAAACTGTTGGTTCCACTTCTTGAGTAGCACCAGTTCTTCCAGGATAAATGTCCCCTACATTTGCAGCTGGATGAACTTACCGCTGTCAGTCTCTTCTCTAAATTAACATATCTTCTTATGGTTTTTAAGTTCATATAATGCATTACTTAAAGCAACAACCGGATTTTTCTCTTGTGTTCAAGGTGTCTATTAAACTTCAGAAAACGCAAGAGTAACAATTGCTTTCATACTAAGTCAGATGCTCACACTGCTAAACTAGCATGTAACAACTTAACTGACTTAATTTGCTTCTACAAACTGTGATGAGGTTTGCTCTGGAGTTAAAACACTGTAAGAAAGAGTCTATTCTACCACAACTACCTGTATTTTACAGCAGTGAAGAAAAAAAATGTCACCAGACCTTTAGCTTCTGAAGAGGTGTGGATTTTACTGTTTTCTGCAAGTTTCCAGTAAGACACACTGTGGGCTGCCAGCGTAGTCACTACACAAAATAAGATTTGTTCTCCTGGGCCACACTTCTATAAATTTTATTCCTGACAAGAGCAGCAAAGGCAACAAAGAACAGTCTAGGGAGACATACTAGAAAACAATAAACATAGTATTAAAAAGCTCGCAAAAGGAGAATTATCCACTTTGAAGCAGCACAGCCTCTGCCGCACTGCTTCCACCTTCCATTCAAAGGCAAATAAATTCTCCATGACAGCTCCTAATGGCCTCCACTGTTGTTCATTGAACTTGCCCTCAAATTACAGGGTAATAAAGGGATAACAACCCTTGACTGACTAAATGAGGAGGTGGGTCCTCCCAGTAGAAGCATGTCTTTCATTACTTGCCCTTTTCTTCTGCTTGTCCAGTGAAGTAATATCTCACAACTACAACTAAATCACTAACAATTAACAGACTAATATATCTTTATTCTCTTTAAATCATTCCCTGGAGCATCACTGTGCTAATGCTCCAGAGCTGGGTTACAGTTTGTTTGTTCAAAAGTTAGCAATGTAGTAATAACAACAACCCTTACTTCAAGTAAGCGTACCAAGGCAGGTGGTATTACTATCTCTGTAACATCATGCTGCCAGGTTTCTTTTTCCAGATTATTAAAATTTTTGCACAACACGTAATTGCAATTCTGTTGAATGCCACTTTTCCTATTCATCTGTTATTAGCTTGTTAAATTTTGGTCTCCCTCATAGGAGGCCACCTACATATATCCTGAAAATTTGACAATTACATCTGTGAATATGTCTGTCCTGACCTGCTTTTAGCTTGACATCCCCACAAAGAGGAATATAATCTAAATTTAGTTGATACAAACAGACAAGAATTTGCCTGGATAACCACATCGCTACAGGTGAATTTCTGCCAAAAATAACTATAAAATTCCGATGAAAGCCTATCTTTTTCTGTCCTATTTTCACAAATGCAAGCTTCTTTAAAGGACTTTGTAAGTAACGAAGCTAGGGGCCTGATTCTTATAAATTCTGAAGTCAAAGACACTTTTTAAGGATACTGATGCCCACTGCACTTCAACATCACTTCGAAAAGGCTCACTGAACTGAGCACCAGACAAAAACACCAAGAGTTATTCAAGGCAACCACACAGCCTCTAATCTCACTGGACACAACAATATTCTTACCTCAGGTGTCTTAAACCAGTTTTCCAAAACTGGTGCAACTCTTGTTTAAAATGATTACTATATAACCTTATGTTGTTATTGCCTTACAGTGCATAGGAGCTGACTTACTGTAAACCAAGACAAGCCAGGCTTAAGCTAAAGTCAGTAATAAGTGAGGTAGAATAAATAGAGGTTTAAAATCATTATATATTCCTCATATGAAGAAAGGAACCCCCTCATGCACACTCCTCGATACAGGAAAATAATGGAGATGCCCACCTCCTTCTCTCCAGGCATCCACACTAGCTAGGATTTTTCTATTTTATACAGTTAACAGCTTGACAGGAATTTTAGAAAAGGAAAGACTAAGTAGTATGATTGCTAAAATGGAAAACAACCTGAGAAATCAAGATAATTTCCAAAACTATTTCACTAAGCAGCACTGATGTTGATTTTGTTTTCATGTTGATGAAGTCAACATGTTGATGTTGATTTCATTTACCCATGCAGATCGTTCATTTTAACACATGCTCTGCATATAAATGGGAATGAGATAAATTAAAAAGTAAATATATGTGCTATCTAATAACTTTTGTGTTTTTTTCTAATGAGCTAGTATGTGAATAAAGATATTTTCTATGCTTTGTACAATTGATATTCTATTACCACCTCTCCCTTCTGAAAGTAAAAACTAGAGCTGTTCATAGTTTGGGATGGGAAGATTTTCACACATACACGCTTTCTTCCACCTGGACACCTCAACTCAAGGAATTTACAAAGTTATTTCATTAAACTGGCACATGAACCATGATCCATTTATTCTATCTTCATCAACTGTTTGATGTATGTTGTAAAAATAATTCTATAAGAGCAAGCCCATTCAATTTCCTTTTTCACTTCCTTTTTTGGGGGGAGTTTATCATCCTCCTCTTCGAAAATACCGGTGACTCCTTTTCACACAAGAGTAACAGGGCTTGTTTTATCAACATTCTGAAGAAATTCAAATTTCACATGAAATAATTTTTTTCATTGATAGATGTTGATCAGGTTCATCACTGGAGTGTGGATATAACTTTTCTCAGTGAGTTGTAAAACAGAGTCTCTGACACATTTTACAGCCAGGATAGTATGATGGGACATTGCCTTCTAATTTACAGTTCTTTTCTGCTGAATTTGTAACTGTTTATCAGACATGAATGTTTTTAAAACTCCTTGCAATTAAAATACCATTTCCATCCTACTTTCTATCACATGAAATCACATGAACAAAGATAAAAATATTGCCCTACATTTTCCACACACTTCTCTTACAAAATGGTGTTAAGGGGTATAGACTGGATTATATGTACTGTCTGATCTTGTTTTACTGACTGTAGAACAGTGTTGTAAAATGTACATATGCTGGCTATTAAGATATTGTGACAAGCTCTAGGTACATAGTGAAATTTAAAAAAAAAAAAACAATAGAAAATATGACTATGAGTCATTAGATGGCATTTTTGAGTCAGTACTGAGCAAATGCCCAGACTGATGCTCTATGTTGCTGGAGGCAGAGTCTTTCATGTCAGATACAGAACTGTGGTTCTGATTGTTCATAATTAGAGGGTCCCATGACACTTTTTTTGAGGAATTCAGGGAAATAAGGTCCAGCATCCTGGCGAGATTCCAGTGCTGGTAATTACATTACATCCCTCATTTTTTCCCCTTAAATTGCAGCTGGGGAAAAGAGTTCATCTCCTTTTTAACAGTTATAAGGAGAAAAACACAAACCCCACTGTTCTCATGTTGCTGATAGGAAGGGATGTAGTGCTTCTAATCCAAAAAAGACTGTGTGAAGTGCCCTGCAGTTTCACTTTGGGGCAGTGCAGGACAAATGTGAGGTATTGGTTTTAATCAAAAGGAGAAAACTTGTTTGTTCTATAACATAGTTATATTATTCATTTTCTTTCAAAACCAGCATGTATTTATCATAGCAACCCAAAGCAGAAGAAATAAATAGGATTTTGCAGATTCTTCACAAAAATAATTTACCCATTCTAGGTCTGGTGATTCCCCCAGAAAAGATTGCATTTTATTATATTGGTTAGAATATTTGCCAGCTCTTAGAAAAAGTATATTCCTGGGGTTCAGACTATGCAGTCTTCACTGATCTTAATGTAGTGAGAATGTTGTGGATAGTCACCTTAAGAGAGCTGGCAAAACTAATTTTCAGTAGCAGACGGAAATCTTTTGCCATCCTCCTTTGTCCAGCTCCTTTTAGGGCTACCGTATCTAGGGCTATTTTTCTGTATTACTTGTATCATGTCAACACTTCTGCTGAAGCACCTTGTGCTTTCCGCCAACCTGGATTTCTGATACAATTCTCCAGAAACTACGGAGACCAAAGAAGTGAATGCAATTGCAATGTACTACTTCAAGCAGCCGACACAGCATTTTTAGGTAAAAATTGGGGCATTTTTCCTTGAGGAATATAATGAAAAAGGAGAAGGGAATTGGAAGCCAGAGCTATGCTACAGCTTGGGATTCAGGGTCAAAGGACCTGCCCTGGCCTGAAAGGGACTGTAATGCTGCTCAAGAAATGATCCACACTGTCCACACAAATGAAAAATCAGTTTTCACCCTGAATAACTCTGGTACATTCCGGCGTGCCAGATGGTATTACCCCAAATCCCAGAATTACAGAGAGATCATGTGTCCCTCCTTTATGTATGTGTCAGTAATGAAATACCTCAAAGTCTCTTTGCATCTTCCGGGGCTGGAAGCGTAGGGGTGGCAAGGAGAGCCCTACCTTGCTACAAGAGATACTGCTACTAGAATAAGCAGAAAATCACTGCGAAGTACAAAAGTCCACAGACAGAAAGTCTTACTTTGTCACCTCTAATTAGCTATTTCTGTCCTGAATTATTTTTAATGGGTACAACTCCCACCTTTTTGCTTTTTGTGTATGTCTCAGTATTATTTGAGGGCTATAAGGATACAAAGTCGTCTAGGTAGTTTCCAGCACTCAAGAAGATAACAAATGCATTTTTAAAGCAGAACAATCTGAAGCTTGTTATTCTAGAAGCAAATTGTTAACCTTTTCACTGTGTAATGGTCCATGGACCTGAAGAAAAGAATAGGAAGTGGATCACAGTTCCTTTTATTTTCTCCCTTTCTTCTTTAGAGATCCAATTCACCTCAGATTAAACGGCAGTTCTTTTTTTGCCATTAAATTTTCCAAAAATAGAGCCTAGGGTTTAAATATCATTTACATCACAGTCAAAAGAATAATCACATAAATAAGAATTTATGAATAATTAATTGCAATTGCTATAACATTAGCACAATACTATTTTTAATTTATGGGGACCACAATAGCATCTTTACCAACCTGGCAAGGGGCAAGTAGCAATTAAATTAGCATACTGATTAACTGATGAGTCATTGTATAGGCATATAGAGATTGATTGATTGATTGATGAATCTTTTCACTGTGATCAGGCCACAATGTACCTGAACATCAAGGAAAATCTTGTGTTACAAATAATGTCCTCAACTACAAAAAGATTATAAAAGTCCCACAAATACAGAGAAGTATTGTTAATGCTATTTTCACTGAAAGGGAATTATTTGGCTCTCAACAAAAGAAGGGATGAAATCTAAACCCTGTTGCAGCTGCCATAATCTGCTGAACGCTTACAATTCAACGGGGAGAAAGGAGCTCTGCTGAAGTGCTCCAGTAATGATACTTCTGCCTGAAGAATAACCGAAACTTTCAAAACACTCAAAATGTGCCCATTTTTACATTCCTGATAGTGAAAGAAAATGCAGTGTTTTTCTTCTGAAAATGTCAGATAAGATACGCACTCTAGTTTTGTGGCTTTTTTTCTTGTTTCCCTACCCAGATGTCTACTAAGTCGTACAGCTCCATGGAAACAGAAGAACTGACTAAAAACACAGGGAAAGACTGAGGAGCAGTTACAAAAGGGAATTTGAAGAAGCAGCTTTTGGTTTTGTGTTTCTTTCAGGTAGTAACATGTGAAACTGTTACTTAAAATGTATTTAAAAGCAGCAAAAGATAAAAGCATGGATCTCCATTTTTCTATGATAAATTAGGCTGGTATTTCAAAGGAGAATATTGCAGATGAAGGCAGTTGGAACTTCTGGACAAATATAATTTCTCAATTGGCTTGCAGAACTGAAGCTTTCCAGAGAAACGTGGTCTGGCTTTTAGCAAAGATGGAATTACTGGTCATCATCTGTGAAAGGGAGCACATACATACCTACATCCAATAGGCAGGTGGTCACCAAGCTCATATGTGATGTTTGAGAGACAGGTTGACACTGCTGTTCTCCCTGATTCAGACATGTAACTTCATCTTTATACTCCTGTTTTAATTCCAAAAGATACTGATTTTACTCCAGTACAGTACTGGGAAAAACTCTGAAATACCGGAGGTGTCTTAAGAGTGAAAAAAATGTTTCCTTTGTTGCTTTGCTTTCAAGACCTAAATATTGCCTACAGGTACAGGAAAATCGATATGACTTACAAGCTGCTTTCTATTCCCAAATTATTCAGCTAGGGGTATTATGAAAAAGAAATTCATGCTAACGAATGTTCGTCCTAACTCTATATAAATTTATACTGTAAATTGTCTCTTAAAGATAGAACATATCTTTATTCTACAGTTCAGATTTTAGTAATTGTCTTTTATTTTGTCCCAATACTCAAACTGATTAAGACAATTTAATACCAAAAGATGTTTAGAATACCAAAGAAAGAAAAGAAATGCTCTAGCAGAAAAGATAAAAGTTCAGTTATGGAGGAGATGGAGACATGTTTATTTAGTCATCAGATCAAATAAGAAGATGAATTAATACAGACAGCTTCTAGGTCCTTCATTCCAGAGCATAACTGGAATCCTTCAAACCCATGCCTTTTAAAATCAGATGTCCTTTCAAATTCATGCAAACCATTCTACTCCAATACCTCCATGCATACCTGGAGATCAAGGGAAAGTCATACAACCTAAGTAAGTGAAGTGTTAACGGAGAGGTAGGTGAGACATTTCCACTATCGTCAACAAGGAGGAAGGCAGTGTTTTGCAGATGGCAAGGAGATCTTCAGTGGGTCATTGTCTGGAGATGTATATCTAGTTCCACTTTTCATGTGGATAGCTGAGGGCCACCACGTTTCCCACCTGGGAATTTCCATACAGAGTTTGTTCACAATCACAGAATCAGCCACAGATGGGTTGAGGTTGGAAGGGACCTTTGCAGGTCATCTTGCCCAACCCCAACTGTGTTTCATACACAGTTTCTCAGATAGGTTATGCTTTGGTTAAATGACTTGGAAACGGGGACTGTTGCCAACGCCGCTTCCCAGATGGCTGGGACAGCCCCTGAGCAGCTCTAGGGAAGGAGACTGCCGAAACAGGAGTTTAGGGAGAGAACAAACCCAGGCCACTTCCCTGCTCAAAGGAAGGTGCCAGGCAAACGTGGGCACGGTGTTTCAACAGCTCCGCTGGATTGTACAAAGGCCTGCCTATCTCTGAGGCACGGTGATTAAAAAAATGCAGAGGGAAGCAGAGGCAGCAGGCAACAAAGCAGCCAGGTGGAAGAACTGAATCTGTGAATAAAAGCAACATCTCCTTACCATACCATGCTTCAGGAACAGTACTTCCACATAACTCTATTTATTTCACAAAGGAAGTACCAAGAGGGAGTCAAGCTCATTGTCATTTTCTTCTCTAACACAAAGGATCCTTGGGACTCTAATTACTTGCTAACTTCTAACATCAAGAAAGGGAAATGCTAGTAGGAGGCACAGAGTTTATTTTTAAGAAGATAAAATTGTGCGCAGGTTTTTCTGATGAACCACAAAAGAGCAGATGCAAGCATGTTTAAAAAACTCCAAAACGGACAGAGTAATTTTAAATAAGACGAAAAGACAAGAGGTGTAAAAGGGGATCAAAGAAGCATCTGGTGGTTTCTGAGAAAATGAGAAGCTGGCTTTAAAAACAATGTTAAACCTTTGTTGGATTAGCAGTTATCAAAGGCTTCAGTAGAAAAGCATCAGAAGAACTGATGAAATGACCAGCAGCCTGCGTGTCATAATTTAAAAAGTTTTCTGTGAAATAACCAATGCTAGTCAAACTTTTGTTCTGAATTTGCTAATGGAAGTGACCTATAACTTGAACTTAAAAGCTCAGAAATCATGTTTCACAAATACAGTGTAAGTCAGTCAGTCATCTGGATACAAAATTCAGCTTGCCATAATACTTCAACAGATTTTACATTTATAAGACATCTATTCATAATATACTGACACTCAAAGGAAGCGACATGAGGCTGTTCCAACTCAAAAATTCTTTTTTTTTTTTCTTTTGCTGGAGGAAGAGCTTTCTTTGAATCACAGCCAGAATGAATGGTTGTAGGTAACAGGAATGGGGTTCCTAACAGTCACTCCAAATTGGCTAGACGTGTTAGACCGCTGGGGCACAAGGCTTTGTCCAAAAACTTGCCAATACTATGCAGATCTGGCACAATCCTTGTAATACATGCTTCAGCGTAAGTACTTAATCTGAGTTGGCCAAAGCCTAAGCAAGAGAATGAAGCTGCTGTCAGGCAAGAGAAATGAATGCAAAGGCTGTAGTGACAAATTCAGTGTGGTATACCCACTACCAGCCTATGTGCATTTAAAGAATTAAACAAAGAATTACTGGATGACTTGCTACTTTTAGCCTGGTTACTACACCTAAATATAGCTAAAGTACACTAGCTATACTAGAAGCAACGTATTTAAAAATACCCATCTTCAAACTGAATGGAAATAAACCTAATTTGTTTCAAAGTAGTAATTCACATTGACTTTATGCTTACAAAATGACCACTGAGGTGGTACAAAATGACTAGATCCAGTGGATCCTTGCAGACATGAAGAGCTTTATATGATACTAATCTTAGTGCATATTTGGGTTTGCCATACTTTTACATCAATTTCTGCACAAACTGAGTGAGAAACAACTTCTGTTATCAACAGAGAAAATCCATTCCTGAAGAGAATTCTTGCAGGTGCTTCTAGTTTAGTATTCCTGCTTTTGAGACCTTTCTAGAGCTGAACAAATGTACTAAAGAAGACAGCACAAGAGTGAAAAAGCGCACGAGAAGGCAATGGTTCTTTACAATGAAAATCTGGATTTGAGGATGCTTTTTTCATTTTTAGAGAAGAAAACTCAACACAAAATGATGGTAATGCTTAAGTTATTAAACTGTTTTCAGTGTTATCTATGTTGGACGAAGCCTGGGGACAGGGTGAGTGTTATTGCCTTTCAAGAACTCTCTTGAGTCAGGAATCTCAGAAGGAACTTAACAGATGGTTTGAAATTTTGCAGTGTTGCAGTAATATAACAGGCTTGAGTTCAAGTGGGGTAATGCTAAAGCCTTAACCTTTCAATAGTTAGAATCATAGAATCATAGAATCATTTCAGTTGGAAAAGACCTTCAAGATCATCGAGTCCAACCATTAACCATGGCCCCTAAACCATGCCCTGGAGTACCCTGTCCACTCACTTTTTGAATACCTCCAGGGATGGTGACTCAACCACTTCCCTGGGCAGCCCATTCCAATGTTTGACAACCCTCTCAGTAAAAAAATTTTTCCTAATATCTAACCTAAATCTCCCTTGCCTCAACTTGAGGCCATTTCCTCTTGTCCTATCTCCAGACACCTGACAGAAGAGACCAACACCCTCCTCACTACAACCCCCTTTCAGGTAGTTGTAGAGAGCGATAAGGTCTCCCCTCAGCCTCCTCTTTTCTAGACTGAACAACCCCAGATCCCTCAGCCGCTCCTCATAAGACTTGTGCTCCAGGCCCCTCACCAACTTGGCTGCCCTTCTCTGGACACGCTCCAGCACCTCCATGTCTTTCCTGTAGTGAGGGGCCCAAAACTGAACACAGGACTCGAGGTGCGGCCTCACCAGTGCCCAGTACAGGGGAACAACCACCTCCCTGCTCCTGCTGGCCACACCATTTCTGATACAGGCCAGGATGCCGTTGGCCTTCTTGGCCACCTGGGCACACTGCTGGCTCATATTCAGCCGGCTGTCAACCAGCACCCCCAGGTCTTTCTCTGCCGGGCAGCTTTCCAGCCACTCTTCCCCAAGCCTGTAGCGCTGCATGGGGTTGCCGTGACCGAAGTGCAGGACCCGGCACTTGGCCGTGTTAAACTTCATACGATTGGCCTCAGCCCATCAATCCAGCCTGTCCAGATCTCTCTGTAGAGCCTCCCTACCCTCAAGCAGATCGACCCTGCCTCCCAGCTTGGTGTCGTCTGCAAACTTGCTGAGGGTGCACTCAATCCCCTCATCCAAATCATCAATAAAGATATTAAACAGAACAGGGCCCAACACCGAGCCCTGGGGAACACCACTCGTGACCTGCTGCCAACTGGATTTCACCCCATTCACCACAACCCTCTGGGCTCGGCCATCCAGCCAGTTTTTCACCCAGTGAATAGTGCACTTATCCAGGCCACGAGACACCAGCTTCTCAAGGAGTATGCCATGAGAGACAGTGTCAAAGGCCTTGCTGAAGTCAAGGAAAATAACATCGACAGCCTTTCCCTCATCCACTAGGTGGGTCACCTGGTCATAGAAGGAGATCAGGTTGGTCAAGCAGGACCTGCCTTTCATAAACCCATGCTGACTGGGCCTGATCACCCTCTTATCCTGGAGCTGCCGTGTGAGTGCTCTCAAGACAAACCGTTCCATAATCTTTCCCGGTACCGAGGTCAGGCTGACAGGCCTGTAGTTCCCCGGATCCTCCCTCCGACCCTTCTTATAAATGGGAGTCACATTGGCAAGCCTCCAGTCCTCTGGGACCTCCCCTGTTGACCAGGAACGCTGATAGATGATAGAGAGTGGCTTGGCAAGGACCTCTGCCAGTTCCCTCAGTACTCTTGGATGGATCCCATTGGGTCCCATAGATTTGTGAGTGTCCAGATGGCGTAACAGGTCCCTAACTAATTCCTCCTGGATTAAGGGGGGTATGTTATGCTCTTCATGCTTACCTTCCAGCTCATGGGGTGGAGTACCCTGAGGATGACTGGACTCACTATTAAAGACTGAGGCAAAGAAGGCATTAAGTACCTCGGCCTTTTCCTCATCACTGGTTGCTACGTTCCCTTCTGTATCCATTAAAGGATAGATATTCTCCTTGGGATTCTTTTTACTGTTAACATATTTGTAAAAACATTTTTTGTTGTCTCTTACGATAGTGGCCAGATTTAGTTCTAGCTGAGCTTTCGCCTTTCTAATTTTCTCTCTGTATGATCTAACAAGATCCCTGTACGCCTCCCAAGTTGCCCGCCCTTTCCTCCAGAGATGATAAACTCTCCTTTTTTTCTTAAGTCCTAGCAAAAGCTCCCCATTCAGCCAGGCCGGTCGTTTTCCTCGGCGGTTTGACTTGCGGCACATGGGAATAGCCTGGTCCTGAGCCATTAAGATTTCCTTTTTAAAGAATGTCCATCCCTCCTGGACCCCTTTGCCCTTCAGGACTGTCTCCCAAGGGACTCTCTCAACCAGTGCCTTGAAGAGGCCAAAGTTAGCCCTCCGGAAGTCCATAGTGGTGGTTTTGCTGACCACCTTCTTTGCCTCACCAAGAATTGAAAATTCTATCATTTCATGGTCACTAAGGCCAAGACGGCCTCCAACCATCACACCTCCCACCAGTCCTTCCCTGTTCGTAAACAACAGGTCTAGCAAGGCTCCTCCCCTGGTTGGCTCACCCACCAGCTGTGTCAAGAATTTATCTTCCACACACTCCAGGAACCTCCTAGATTGTTTACTCACTGCTGTGTTGTATTTCCAGCAGATGTCTGGAAAGTTAAAGTCCCCCACAAGGACAAGGGCACACGATTCTGAGACTACTGCCAGCCGCTTGTAGAACGATTCATCCGTCTCTTCAACCTGGTCAGGCGGTCTATAACAGACTCCCAGCACAATATCTGTCTTGTTGGCTTTCCCTCTCATCCTCACCCATAAGCACTCCACCTTGTCATCAGAATCGTGTAGCTCTGAACAGTCAAAACATTCCCTAACATAAAGAGCCACCCCACCACCTCTTCTACCTTGCCTATCCCTTCTGAAGAGCTTGTAGCCATCCATTGCAGCACTCCAGTTCCCCCACTGGACAACCATAAATACTGCCGTCAGTAGAAGGACAAATAATTCATCATTGAAAGGAACACCTGTGCTCCAGAAGACATGGGTACTTGTCTCAACAATCACAGAACAGAAAATTCTTCCACAACAAATGCAAGTCTCCTGCAAAGTAGATATGAAACAAACAAACAAACAAAACCAAAACCCCACAACTCTATTAGACTTGTTAGTAAATGACTGAAAAAAATGCTTGGAAAACACGGTCACTCTGAAATCTGCCATAAGTAACACAACCAAACATTTCCAACTGTGACAGGAGAGTATAGTAGGGGTATCTACATGAACTGCTTAATCCACATTCAGACTCCGTGAAGCGTCTTAAAATTTGGCTTACATTGTTGTAAAAGATCTCTATCTTACTTTGATATGGAGATCAGTTTTCTGGCTTTCCAAAAATATTGAGCCAACACTCAAGATCATTCCTGGTGTATCATGCTGAAGACTCATTTTCTCAAAGGCCTTTTCATTTTAAATGTGATGATGATAGAAATATTTTCTCTCTCCTACTTTTACAGTATCATCAAGGCTCATCAGCAAGTTCTTGTGGAAGTAGGAAAGAAGAGGATTGTTAACAACATAATATTGTCTTGTCTTCTCTAAGGACTTCACATGTGATAAATTGTAAGATTTGGATGCAAATTTGTGGTGCTTCATCACATATCAAGAGAAAGCTTAAAATAAAGCAGATCAGAACATACAGAACTGTTATCTAGGAGTAGGCGAGAGGAACCTCTGTTTATGAGTACTGTCTGAATGCAGTGAAAAAAGCACGTGTGAACAAAGTTAAGTTATGAACTTGTATTATGATTTAAAAATTACTGGTGACTTAGTCCTTCCAAAAGCCATATGCAAGCTTTAGAATAAATGTATTTTTCTGTTGAGTGAAATGCCAACAGAGAGCAGATTATGAAGACACAGACTGTAATCATTAAAAGGTTTTGCTGTATTTAAGGGTAAGGTTATCAAACACTAATTTACACAACAAGCTTTCAGACACCTTTGTCTAGCCAGTCATCCCTATGCTACCTTATAATCAATAGAGAGAAATTAGGTCCTCCAGAGGGTTATTAATTTTATTGTCTGAGGAAGGTGAGATGACCAACTGCTGAAAACAGAACTGATGCAAGAAGAGTCTAGATCTTTCCACAACATGGCTCAGAATAAAATAAGCATGAACAGAATTGCTGCATTTGCACAGTGACTGAGAAAGGCAGGCATTTTACAGAGGCTATCAAAGGACTTCCGTGCTTCCAAAGTTATGTCATGTCCTGGGGTTTCAGGTCCCAGTTTGGAGCCTGATTCTCAGGGCAGCACAGCACCCACTGGGCATTCAAGACTCAAAGCAGGATTTTGCAAGAGAAATGAGTTAGACTTCATGTCTAAGAACAAAATGACCTCAGCCTACTGATGATCCTGGGCAGAGATCAGGTCTTTCTTTATATGCACATATCAGATTAAGGTGTTTAATCAAACCTGTCTATTGTTCAATTAAAGCAATCTACCCAGCAAGCTCATAACAGATAGCCAGATAACTAGTGGTGTAGCTAAGGTCTCAAAAAATTTCAGGGAAATCCTCCAGGTTGAAAAAATACTAAATTTAGCAGCAGGATGTACTTCTCCTTTCTATATAAAGGACATTAAAGAAGAGTCTACTTCTGACTTAGATCCTTACTGGTGTTTAACCACAATGTCAGTCTCCACTGTGAAGCTATTACATCTCAATGAGAAGCTTTGGAAGGAATTGATATTTCAGTGAATTTGTACATCAGTGTGTGTGGTTCATTACAAAGTGAAATGTGCTCTTTTGCATTTAAATGGGCAAGGAGATGAAAACATTAAATTGTGGTTCATTACAAATAAACATAAGACTGTCCATTCATTATACTCTCTCCCCCTGACTCAGCTGGTGAGCAACCAAATCACTAATACAAGCTGGGTATATGTGAAAATCTGGTATCTTGATACCATTTGATAGGTTTGTGCCTTTACTACACTTACAGAAAGATGTTGATTTGCATCCTGCAGAGTAACTAATATTCTGTAGCTAATTGTGTGCACTGCCATGACAGAACGTCTAAAGAAGGACATTACTGCATACGTCTCAGAGGGAATAGGAAGATACTTCATTTACAGCCACCCATCTGTCTAGTCACGGCAGAATTACATACAAACACAATGCACAAATTGGTATGTCCTTCAGGAACAGCTCTCCCAGCACAACAGCCTGGCTCTCTGCACAACTCGATTCACATACCAGTTTGTTGTGTTTATAAGATTCTGTACATTGTACGCTTGATGACAGGCACAGAAATTTGAATTAGAGAATTAGAGGGGAGAAGCCGAGTGCAAAGCTTAATATCAACATGAGGAGCAACAGTTACATTTTAATTTTTTCCCAGTACAGTATTTATGTTGCTGATGTCTTCCACTGGGACATTGTCCTGTAAGTGAAAAATACTGCAGTTTTCAGCTTCAAGAGGTCTTGCCCAAATGTAGCTGACCAAAGATGAATGTTCTGCTGGAGCACAGAAAATAAGTTTATTTGCAGATTTAGATGACTCAGAGATTTTTAAGAGCAATTAACTGTTGAGAATATTGATAACTTATAATTCATCATAAACATGAAAGTAAAGGGAAGTCATTATCACACAGACTTCTCAGTGGCACACTCAATAAACACATCTTTTTTTTAAAGAGTCAGAGAAAGCACTCTTCTTATGTGTAAGCAAGGGACTCCACAGAGCATCCTTCCACCACGCTGCAGATCACTGAGGTCCTGAAGCTAATGCTGACCAAGCTCCTGTATCTGCATGAGGCAACTCAGCATGATGCACATGTCCTAACAAAAACGCAACATTACACCTAAGACAGAACATTTCTCAGCAGGAATACAGTTTGGATATGGCATCATACAAATGCAGTTGCATTGCTTATTGATTACTTAACTGGAAGTTATATTCCATGATTCTAGAGTTGGTGTGAGATGTTGCCAGCTTCAGCGTTTCTGCAGTGGCTACCGTTATGCAGTATAGTTGTACAGTGCTGTCAATGCAAGATTAGATTAGCCTTGGAAAAACATCTTTATTGCACTTTCAGATAATCTGTATTCTGAGCAACTGCCTTTCCACCAATTTAAAAAAAAAAAAAAGTTTGTTCTGTACTATATGCTGACATATTTGCTTTGGTGTATTTGCAAGCATAGATGTGTTTGTGGGAGGCATTTTCATGTTTATGTTTCTGGCAATAAGTATCTATCTGATCAATTCCTATCTCCCTATATGGATTTCTGCTTCATACAGTTTTAATCTACTCTGTCTCTTCTTCTGGCTGTTCAATCCAGACCAGACTTCCTCCATTTCTTTATGAAAAACAACTGCAACTTCATTCAAATATTATTACTCACATGATGTTAGTGAAAACAGCTTAACCAAAATATGCATAGCCAGAAAATAAAGCCCTTACTTTTGCTCACATTTCTGATATTTCTATGACTTTTAAGAAGTTACTGTATAGATTAATCAGTTATATCTTAAATTTTGTATCTATAACGTGAGTCTTGTCAATGCTTTTTGCTTA
This sequence comes from Harpia harpyja, assembly GCF_026419915.1. Classification (NCBI taxonomy): domain Eukaryota; kingdom Metazoa; phylum Chordata; class Aves; order Accipitriformes; family Accipitridae; genus Harpia; species Harpia harpyja. Next base: position 7,771,661 of record NC_068943.1, read on the forward strand.
GAGGAAAAAGTTCTGTTCAGTAAGGAAAACTGTGTCTTAGTTAAAACTAGAAGTAAGGCACTAACACAGGCTTTGGTCTCCCCTTCCCAATGGACAAAAGAGGTGAAGAGTGACAGACCACACGGAGTTCTTCGAAGAAAAGCAGTTTTCCTTTTGTTGAATGAACACTGAAAGCCTACCCTGCATGGCCACCATCACTAGGGAGGTGGGGAACAGGAGATTTCCAGATGTCCTGGGTGAGGGAGACTCGGGAACCTGTGTCAGGGAAAGCTGCCATCAGGAGGCACACTCGAGTTTTGTGGACATCCCCATATGGGAGCAAAGAAGACCCCTGAAAAGAGGTGGGGAGGGTGAAAATCGAAGGGAAGCGGTTTGAATAGCTCTGTGGGGACGGATGCATACATGGAGCTGCTCGCCTTGGTGAAGGAACAAAGAGCACCAATGCAGGAGGGAGAGGTGGGAAATGAGGAGACACTGCACTTCTGCAGGATAAAAACTGGTGAGTTTTAGAGGGATGGCACATGAGGGCCCCAATGATATGGAGGAGGGGAGCAAATGAATGCAAGGAGTTCTGGCTGCAGGCAGCGAGCTTGAACCCGCTTATGAAAAGCTATGAGCCAAGTTATGAAATGTGGGACACCGTAGAAACCTTTGGTATGAAATGTTGTATAACTGGGCCACCAAGATTTAGTATCTCTACACTACAAGTCACTAGAAGTACATACACAAAAATCAGTGGTGGAAGAAGCCCTACAAACCAGTGAATATATTTTGCACAAATTCAAAAGATTTTGGCAATTAAAGTAAAGGTTTGTACAGGTTTAAAAAAATGCAGGAGAGTATGTCCCCAGCAATATAGTGAAGCATATGTGAAAGGTCCTTGTTTCAAGTACAGAATGTTTTACTTTTAGATGATGCTACTTCAGCAACAAAACCAATTAGTGACACAGCAGCAAGACTGGAATAATCTATTTAAAAGAAAATATAAAGAGACTGGTCAGACAAAACAACACAAAGCAAAACAAAAAGACAAATCTATAAAGGCCTTTGGACCAGAAACTGAGAGACATAGTTAATTGCTTAAATATATCACAGACATACTCTTAATCTAGGCAAACATGTGGGGTAGTTCATATCAATTTGTATTCATATTCATTGGCAGTCTTTGTGTTCTTTCCCTGGCATACAAGCTACAGCATTTCCCAGGCATATCTGCCAATTAGGAAGGGGTCAACTTTCCAGGTTACGTTAAACTGAAATTTTGCTCCGATTAAAAAAAAGTTACTGTGTCAACTAAAATTGTTGACAGCAAGGCATGCACTTAACCAGCGTTCATGTCTGAGGATAATTCAGCTGTGGCATGTTACTAGCTGTTTCTGAAGCTCAGCGTAGTAAACAGGAGCTAATGTTCCCAGAGGGGCAGAAGGTTTGCAAAATATTTTTTGACATACCAAATATTCCATCTGTGGCATCTTGTCGCCAATCTAACAGTTAAAGAACTGTCATTTTTAGTAGCATCCTCGAGGAAATGGGAATTCGGAGGGTTTCATAAAATCCCAGATGAAATGGGGTTCAAATTTCAGTAGGGAGACAATTGTCTGGAAGAATGTATTTCAAAGTGCACCACCTCCAAAAGAACTTTAAAGGCGCCACATTGACATTTTGTGCATTACTGAAAGACTGGCAGGCAAGGACAAAATAATGTGTAACACTTCAATAATATTGAATCTATTTTTTTATTTTTTTAATTTTTTATTTGCAGGAATGGTAGAGGTGGGAAAGAAACATTGAGTGGTATTGCTAAAGAATAATAATGACAACGTAAGTGTCAACCTATCTGGGCTAGTAAAAGTCAAAGCAAAAAAAAAAAGCTCTCTGAAACAGTGCTGACCCTGTATTTTTAAAATCATGACATTAGCAAACCGAATGATATATTTTTAAAATATTTATCCTCATGGGACAACATTTCATTTTAGATGTCAAGCTGTCAGTCCAGGCAGATGATTCAAAACGAAGCTTCATTTGATGGTTGAAGTATCCTCACTAACACAAGAGGACACGGAAGAGTAGGTCTAACTGTTGCAGGGCTCTTTGGGGGTCTTTTAAATTTATGAAAGCAAACCAGACAGACTGGTGACTGACCCAAGAACTGTGTTGCTGTCAGCTCTCACTAGTAAGAGAGATATACTGTGAGGTTTTCTAAGTGATGTTTGTGGGTATTTTAACCCAAATTTTATTTTAAAGACAAACCAGGAGGCATGCTTTTAATGACATAATAGCAGTAAAAGACTTGGCTGCTGTTTCTCGTACTCACAATTCTCTGTACCCACTAGGCCCAGTCCTACTACTGATAACTGGCAAAACTCACATAATTTAGCAAAAAGAACCGCAGGCCATTATCTAATTAATCCCCTAAACCTGAAGATAGACCTCCAATAATGCCAGTGCAAATATTATCAGGAATCCAGAATTTTTCCTTATGCCACAGGGTCCTAAATCAAGAAGTTGGTGGGATACTGAGACTTTTTACAGCTGCTAAGAATAGAAACGCTGTCACATCAGTAAGCGGAAGAAGGCAAAATATTTTGGGTTTGTGGGTAGAGGGGCAATTTGGCTGCAGATATTAAGTAATGGTTTGCAGGAGGTAACAGCATTTGGGCGAGCAGGAAAGCCCATGACTGATGTCTTTCCATGTCCCTTCCAGCTGAGGCACCTCCCCTGTTGTTCTTCTGTGGCATGGGCTATGGAAGGTAAAATCCAAGTATGAAGCTCAAGTTTGTCCACAGCTGCAACCACCGTGCAGCTGGATGTCATGGCTGCGCCTGTGTGCGCACCCAGTAACGAATTCCCTGAGTGGCCCAGGACTTCCCAGGCCAGTCTTCTGCACAGATGAGCTAATGGACTGGCTGGAGACAAGGGACCGACTTGAAGGTAAGTGACTGACTGAACTTTCAGCCACCTTCCATCACGATTAATTATTTGACTGAGGAGCTACAGTTACAGGAGCTCTCCAGGTGGGAATTGCAGAGAGTTGTAGAGATTCCCCCAGGCAGCTCCTGCTGTGCCTCGTTCAATTTGTGAGCTTAAACGTCTTGATTAACGACCTGAGTAGAGTGTCCCAGTCAGTTCCTACTGGGGAAATGATCAAATCGTACGTAGGTAAGCCACTTGAAAATAGCCTGTAGAAACTTGCCGCAGGTGCAGAAATGTTCATGTAGGACAGTCTTTCGCACATACTTTTAAGATGGTTAGAAGATGTTTTCTGTCATTTAAGATAGCTCCTGAAAATGGACCATGCATGCACTGTAGTGGTCACGTAGTACCACAAGCAAGCAGAAGAGTGTTTTGGGGAGTGCTGTCCAATCTAACAATACCATTGCAAAGACCCTTGCAATGAAGACTCCCATTTCCATCCAGACAGCAATCAACTGTTTGGGCAATTTCATTCCCAACACAAGTATTACCATATGCCAAGGTCCAAAGTTGGGGGTTTTTTTTCAAACAAGTACTCTGTCCATACTTGTCCACACAACATTTACTTAGTATCAAAGAAGCATCATTCAGAGAAGGTGTGGATCTGGCTAAGCTCTGCAAACAGCTGGGGGAGGGTGATAATGCTATTTCTTCCACCGCACACCCAAGAAGGATGTGTTGTGGTAAGGAATCACAGCAAGACAGGAACTGCAGAATGACTAACTCTATTTCTCACCTTCCCATAGTTTGGGTTTCCACAGAATCCACAAAACTGTAAGATTATATATAGAAAGAGTTGGCAACAATGTATTTAAAATCCAGCTCAAAATTGCAAACTGAGAGCTAAGTAGTAGTTGTTTAACAAGATTCAGCACAAAGCTAGTTGGGAAATGGCAAATCCTGTGTGACATCTGCCAACAAATGTAATCTCCCTAATTCTGCTTTACTCTGTCTTGTAAAAAAATCCCAAACCTTAAAAGCCAATAAAGTTCATTCTTTCACTCCTTCTAGTTTCATCGTTAATTTCCATCTACATTTTCACACAAACTCAGACAAAAGTTTCCAAAAATCAAGTCTGAACAATTGAATTAAGTCATAAAGCCCCTGTCAGTAATATCAAGTTTGGAAATCTCATTGTTAATAGCATACCATGTCAGTTAATAAACTTCAGTGTATGTGAAGTGATCTTGCCCTATTTGGATATGTACATGTCAAAGAGCAAAGTTAAGAGACTCTGATTTTTTTTTTTATTTTAATTTTAATTTTAAATTACCACAAAGATCACATTTAAATCATTTAGATTTGCTGGTTTTTATTATCAAACCTATATTTCTAGGAAGAATTATAAAGGATAGACTCAAAGAGGTATACACGTCCTAAATGAGCAACGAAGTATTGAGTAAACTTCAAACGAGCAAAATCAGCTAATGCTTGGGAGAACTCCAGAAGTCCACAGAGGCCTCTTGCTGTTCAGCTGCTTAAAATATGCATTTTTGGATTATTAAACTGCATCTAACATGTTAGGGTTCTTTACAGGTTTTCTGTACCTGGGACTACAGAACAGTCAAGGATGCTTCAGCCTGGATGAGAGATAAACAGAGGACCCAGATATAATAGAGGCCTTTTAAATTCTCAGTGGTCTGAACAAGGTGCACATAGACTGTCCATTCTCTTTTCTGATACAGGGAGTAAGGGAATGACTTACTATCAAAACAAACAAGAAAAAAAACAAACCAAAAAAAGGAACAAAGGAAGGAAGACATAACTTGTCTCACACAATATGAAATTAAGGTAAGGAACTCTTTGTAAACTTTTTACAAAGCTTCCAAAACTGACTGGACAAATTCATGGAAAAAAAGCCCACTTGGGAATCATTAAACCTATAATTATGGCTCAGGAAGTCCTGGGAAAATTTCTGTGCAATGTTACTTTCAGCTTAGACTCTTACCTAGGCTGTCAATACCCCATTATTAATCTGTTTTAGTCAAGATACGAATTGACTGAACATTTGGTCTAATCTGATGTGCCCCTACATATATTCTTATGACATTGTCTTGTGCTTTGAAATATCCAAGTATCACAAAACAGTATCTATCTTCTGGTTTTTGCTATTCTTTAACCATTTTCTTTGCTTAATACTTACAGAAACCAAAATAAAAATATGAAATATTTTTATTCCAGAACTTACACGTGAAAATCTCAAAGAGCTAATACGTACAACCTCTAGCTAAAAAGATCCCCTGTACTGGAAAAAAAAAAAATCAGTCTCAAGCATTAGATGTCATCTTCAGATATGTGTATCTTCAGCAGCTGTTGTAGCATCATCAGCTTCTCTCCTCTGTGGCCACTGAATAAGGAACCTTTCCTGAGAAATACTTTACTGAAAATTACAGGAAGATATTAACGTGCAAACAACAGAGAGATTACTTTGAAGTGAGCCTCTGCAGCTCAAGTAAGCACTGTTTAATTCCTACATGCTGCTGGCTACTCCAGGAACAGCAAAGGCGGCATGTATCAATCAGTAAACTTGAAGATCTTAATTTGGTATCAGGAAAACCTATATTCTGTATTCCTAGCAGTGGACTCACCAATCTACCACCTTCTCCTTCCTACATATGATACGCTCACGTTCTTAGCAAGGAAGCACTGATATTACATGTTCCCTTAAGCCTTTTTTTCCCTTCCCCTGTATTTCCATTTGGATTATTTTCTCATTTCCACTTCTTGATTACTTCTCTCCTATATATTAAAACCAGTCTTTTAATGAACCATCAGTTTACCTGGGCAATCCTGCAATATTGCACTGAGTACAGCACTTGCATTTGTACTTCACAAACACCCTCACATTTTTATAGGATTATTAACAGTACAAACTTAGAAGAATGTTGCATTCAAAGTAGCGATATCTAAGTAGGAGGAGAAAAGACTTACATATACTCATTAGATTGCTTCTTCCAGATGTATTTAAAAAAAATAAAAATAACAATAATGTTTTCACATTAACGGATTAACAACAAACACATGCAATAGATGAATGATAATAATTTTAAACCACTGGCAATTATTTCTATTTATTTATGGAAGTAGTGTGGATAGGGAGCAGTGACCCGCAGAGAGACACATTAAACACTGCAGATTTGCATAAATCCACAGAGGAAGAGTGTTTGTGGGGAGCCAGACTGTGAAAGAACATTTCAGAAAGAAATTATGTTATGCATTTACTCCCATTTGTTAACATGCACCAACCATAACAGTGCAATCACACTTCATTGTTGCCTTTATGTATTTACTAGTGTGCTGAAGGCAAAGTATTTACAAAGCACTTCCATATACACTGCATAAAAAAAGTGTGAAAAACTGTATCCTGGTATTTCCACTCCAATTCGCCACGTCAAATGAGAGACTGTGGCACAGCCTGGAGATGCTGAGCCTGTGCACCATTTCTCATCTGTGAACTCCGGTCTATGTAATCAAGAGCTACACAATTCATTCCTGCACCTGTAACCATCCCTGTGGCCCCTCCAAGAAGTCAATTCCATGTACTGGTCTCAACACGATTATTTTATTGACATTTCTCAGCTCGAAAGACTTTTGCAAATGCCATCCAATTTTCCAGCTCTTTCTAAAAGATCAAAAGATGCACCTTGCATAGTAGACAGGAATTTACACTGATGAGTGCCTATTGTCTTGAATACAAATGCTGCTCACGGTGTTTGCCCAAAGCTAAATGTGTATGTCTCTATAATAACTAACTGCAGTTAGACCACGAAAGCATACTCGTATCGGAGATAAAATATGTTTGTGCTGGAGAACGCCTTTTGCTTGAACAACCCCCAGGCTAAGATCTTCAAGGCCTCCTAATTAGGGAGGATGGCACTAAGCTTGAAACCTGTCATTCCAAATAAAACAGCTGGAAAGGGCACATTATTTCTGCTTGGAAATGATAACAACTGTGTTAGGTTATTGCTGCAGGTAATAGGACCTGCAGGTTGAGATCCACTTCTAGCAGAGATCTGTAGGTAGCAAACCGCTCTGGTCCCTGGGTTCATTCATGCAGTGGGAGGCAATCTAATGGACTTCACCGACCAGAGGACAACCTGGCCAAGGCACTAACCTACGATTTCTAAGACTTTCTTTCAAGTACAGAAAGAAGTTCGTATTTAGCTAAACCTCCCAGATAGTGTCCCTTTCTCCAACCGCTCTATCACATATATAGCCTTTACTATTTTAGCTGTCCACATTAGACAGATTGTTGCTCTTTCTGCTAAAAGTCACATATCGAGGTTAGCAGTGAAGCTCACTTTATCATATTACTCACTTGAACATTACGTTTAGAAGATGTGAAATTAATTTATAGCATTTTTTTGAAAACACTGCTAGGGAATAAGGCATTTTCAAATATCTCAGAATCTCTCGTATTTTTGATGATCAAAAGGATGACATTAATTTTAAAACTAGTCAAAAAGAAAAGTTGTAGGACTTCAACTACCATATGCTCGCTAAATCATGAATTATATACAGAAAAAAAACCATAAAAGTTACTTTGAAAAAGTAAAAAAAATCATATTATGATCTCTGTGCTGCATAACACATATGGTTGAAGGGATTAATTTTATCCCATTGGACACTTATACTAAGAACAAAGGGGTGAAAAAAGATTTTAACAGGATATGACTAGCAAACAAGATACTTAATTCTTTCAAGTGGTGATGCAAAGCATATCCTTCATGAATAACTTACTGAACATACCATCTGCTTCACAGCATATGCACAATAGTATTAAATGTACTCTCATGTAGACATGTATCTTCATAGTGTTTTTAAGATTGTGTTGTACATGTCAGATTAGAAAGCGGCATTACTAGAAATAAAATTTAAGCACATGTCTAACAACGTCCCTAAAGTAATCCTAGCAGCATCACAAACATGAAAATAAATTGTAGGCACTGTAATGTTTTGAGGCCATGTTAAAGGCTTGCTTATCCTCATCTCTGACGCAAATATTTTTATACCAATACTTCACATTTTGAAACATCTCCTTGTACCGAACTAAACTTTACGGCAATTCCAAGAAATATATTTTTTAAATATTCAGAAAAATCTGAATATATGCAGATATTGTAAAACCGGACATTTATTTCAGCACAGCTACAGTGGAATAAAATAAGTTATTTTTTCTATTCTTGTTACTAAGCCATACAATCCAATGCAGAACTATTTTACTTTTCATTCTAAGTTCTGATTAATTGAACTTAAAGATATCAATCCAGAAAAAAAGAAATTAAATCTAAAAAAAAACATACAAAAAGATATGCATAAAATGCTTTTCAAATGGATATTCTTTCATGGCACTGGGAAAAAATATGTTAACATATTTATCAACTCCTGAATATGTAGAAATGTAATAATCATTCCATTTTCTTAATGGGAATAACAACTCAAGTTACCTCACAAGACAATTTCAGTGCCTTTTCTCCTGCCCCATATCTATACTTTTTCATTTTTTTCAGATAATTTGTTTTAATAGCACTCCATAGTTTTTATGACTGCAAGACAAATGAATTTGGCTTGTCTAGGTCCCTATTGAAAGATTTTCAGTGCTTTAAATGCTTCACTGTTGTTATGGCCACATATTTATGCCACATCTCATAATTTCAAACAGAAACAGTAAGATGGCAGACAATTTTCTCAATGCGTATCTTCTGTTTTAAGATGGAGATATAGAAATACAAGTAATTTCTCACATTTCAACACTGCTGTGACTCTTTAACAATGTGATTTTACACTTTTCAGAAAATTTGCAGAAGCAACTAAACTCACCACTTAAAAGATATATTTTTTTTTTACTTCAAAAGCTAAAATTCATCAATGAATTGAAAGAAACAGAGCATTGCTTATGATATCCATTATTATGGTGGCATGAACTCTGAAAAGTTTATATTAAGTACTTTTACTTGAGAGAGAGAATTTGAGGTGTGTTTTCCAAGAATTCCAGAAAATAGAGAACTCCTGGTATCTTAAACCTTCTCATTATAGGAGCCTGAACATATGGTACAGAAGGAGATTCCACCTAGTCCTACAGCTTATCTTTCAGTTTATCATCAGCACAGTCTTCATCCAGTCTGATTGCTCCAGTTCCTGGAAAGTCCCCAGAAAGAGCTCCTAAACTAACAGCAGATATGAGTGGATGAGGGCGACTTCTTATTGCAGACCTAACCGCTCTTTCCCACCTGCCCTGGCTCCTGTGTACAGAAGAAACATGGCAGCAAGCCAAAGGAATGAGCTCCAATATTTAACATTCCTTATGATAAGGTATACAAAATGTTGTTGATTTCACTTCTAGAAGACGAATTACAGGGGAAAGAAGCCTGAAGTCAGGACTTTTTTGTGTCTATATATTTATCATTTCATACATATTATGCTTTTTATATATATGTGTATATGTTTGTGGTTTATATGTGTATATGTTTATATAAACATATGAAATGTCACATATATAGTTGTGTTTGTATAACATATACATATATATTAAAATGTTTACTGAAAAACAGGAGAGTGAGAAGAAAATGACTCAGTCACCAACAGTGTTCCCTGTCCCTCATAGGAAATGAAGGGAAAAAAGAAGAGGAAGTAAGGGAGGGAGGAAGGAAGGAAGGAAGGAAGGAAGGAAGGAAGGATGGGAGGAAATGCTCTTATTTAAGAATTGAGAGAGACCTAGTGATGAGAGCATCCACTCTGAGCAGCTCAAGGACAATTTTTAGCACCTGAAACGGATAAAATGCCTCTTAAAACTCTCCAGCCAGGAACTCCAGGGCAGAAAGCAGAGTGTTATTTAACCTGTTACCTGCCAGGACACTGAAATAACCAAGGAAAGACTTTATTGTTATGTCTTTTGGGTGTAGCTTGTTTGGGTTTTTTGTTGTTGTTGTTTTTTTTTTTTTAAACTTGAATAGTTCCTCCAAATATATTTTTAAATAAACACGTTTTCCCTAAAGGCTATTAGTGAAAGAAAAAAAAAGAAGGCAAAATAATCATTTCTGGTGACTGACTAATGTGACAGACAACAAGACTTCACCCCTACAGGCTTGCGAACTTTTAAAGCCAGCCCTCAGTGCCCCATACATTACTCTGAGGTATGCAGTAGGTGATAGGGCGCACATCTGCTCTACTCGTATACTCATGTAATATATAAAGCAAAGCTAAAGTTTAGAAATTATTGCTAATAACTATTAGCTGAGACTCAGGTTCTGAAATTATCAAATAGTTGATCATTTGAGTGTCTGTAGTGTGAAATGGTTAGGATGGGTGCTGTCACGGCTTTCACCTGTGCCAGCCGACATTCTTCCAGCCACTTCCCCCTGAGCCGGGCTGTGATGCCCTGGACGTGGTCTTCCTCTCCCGGTGGCCTCAGTGCCACAGAATGACCCTCAACGTATGTTTAGTTGAGTAGAGAGCCTGAGAATTCAGCATCCTTCAAAACCACAGCAGCCTTTTAGGGAGTTAAAAACTAGGATTCAGGCTTGGATGGTGAATGCTTGCAAATGGGACATGCTGAAACTGCAGAAGCGGTGACTGTCCCGGCTGTACGCGCATCTCTCTGCTGGAAGTTACACGAGGGACAGCAGAAAGGGAAACCTTCCGACGCCACTGCTGTTCACAGCCCCATGCATTTTCTAAGCCGAAAACAGCAGCACTTTACATTAGTAAAGCCAGGTGTTAGGTACGGCAGCAAAGGAGAAAATAAAGATCTTCTTTAGTCATCCTGCAAAATGTCTGCAAACATGAGCCACGGGCCTTAATATCCTCCTACAGGCCACCATTTCAGCTTCCACAGGTTATAAAATAATGCAAAAGGGGCATGAGCAAACATGAAATCACAATCACAGTTTCAGATCATTTTCACCAAACTGAAAAGCTGCCTGCCTTGAGGAAACAATTTCCATGTGTGGTAAGACTCTTCACTGGCTTTGGCAGATTCTCTGATGACTATAAGGAGTTTCCTCATGATTTCAGGATTTCATCAAATTGTAGGTTAGTAGTTTTATAGATTCTGTACATAGTACAGTAGAATAATTGTTTCATATAACTCAAAAAAAATTATCCTAAGTGCAGGCTGTATCTGCCATGTTGTTCGTAACAGGGCTATTTATAAATCAAACATATTCTGTAAATAAAATACAACCAAACATTATCAACTTGCATACACTAATTTAAAGTGTTGTCTGGCAGCTAACATAAAAATGCCCTAAAAGAGGCTGAACCTAGTGAAACTACAAAATGATTCAATATCACCAAAGAATGAACTTAAGATATATGGAAATAAATGGGACCAAATTCCATTTTTCTTGTAAGTACAAACATTTACTAGAGGCACTTCAAATAACTTATGCACATGTTAGAAATTATCCTTCCTTTGTTTGTGACTGCTTCAAGAATTATTTTGCAATGACTGTTACATTAGATTAGATTGTGGCATTGATTTTATTTCTGCTATTGGTAATATATATTTTTCCAGCTACATCACCTGCTTTGCATTCTAGTGAGTGCAAAATCTGGGAGTCACATTTTTCATGCTCACTTAAAGAAGGTCATGTTAGTCATACAGTAATCTTTAGTCCCTAAGGTATCTGCATGCCCCACTATGTTTGCTTTCTCCTTACTTCTGCCGTTAAGAATTATTTGTATCAGAAATCAGAAAGATTCTTAAACTGAAGTTACAGAAAGAGGGGTTTGGCATTTGTACGAAAGAATGAATCCCAGAGCATTTTAAGATTTTCTGCCTTAGTAATATTTGCGTCTCTCATTCCAATTCCCTGTTCCACATTACAGCTGGCAATTTGGGCCTTGGCAGGTTGAGAGGTATATTTTTCAAATGGATTTACTGTTCAACACAGTGTTTCTCTGCATCAGCTAACTTGGGCCAAATAGTGTATATGTGAATATAACTCAGCTGAAGTCAGCCCTCTTATTCCATGACCAAATTAGTATTTATGGGAGTTAAAATGAAATTGAAACAAAACAATCTTCTTCTGATGGCATTAGCCATGTTGCTTCTTTGAAGTAGTGGGAACAAAGACAAAATTGCAAGTGTATGGCTTCAAAAACATTTCATAATCAACGTGACTAGGTTTATCGATAGCGAAATGAATGTCTGAACTTCACTCAAGTATAGGCATATCTGCTATCAATGACATGGATTAGTGCTGTCACATTTTGCTTTAAAGGGATCGAGTGGGTTTATGGACTTGCCTTTTTTTTAATTTAGCCCACGACAACCTTCACTGACAAAATGCAGAAGATCCTAAGCAATCCTTAAGATACTAAGTCAGACTATCAGTAAATCCGGGGTTTGGGGGCAATGGACGCATATTTGTTATGATTAAGCAAAGATGACATGGCAGACTTCCAAAAGCAGGCATTACTCTTCACCCCTCCTAGTCTTTACCATGCAATACTTTCAATGAACTACACTGAATCTCCCTGTCAAAAAAAAAAAAAAGATCAACTGCACCAAAATAAGATAGAAGGAAGAATTTGCTGTTACATTTAAGTGTCGTGTGCTCAGAAGGCATATACGATGCCTTATATAGTAGAACACTATGTAGTAGAATACCAGTTCTACGAAAGCCGGTTGGTGAAGAAAAAATAATGGGTTTGCTTTTCAAAAAGACACTAAGTCACTTGTGAGAAATGCCACAGCTTAAGTTTTAACAGATTTTTCAAAAATAAAACTAACTAACTAAATAAAACTAATAAAAAGGTACAATGACACACTCAAAATCCCCTTAAAAAAAAAAAAAGATTCATAGCATTTCAAGATAGAAGCAATATGATGTGCCTTATGTCATGCAACTGTTTAGGGGGTTTTATTCTAAGACCCGAGATTTGAGGAATAGGTTTGAAAGTCTGACACTAAAATATTGATTCTCAGACCAAATCCCTGAAATCTGAGAGGCATTTAGCTGTGTAACCACACAGTTATTAAAGTTTAAAGCTATAAAGATATAAAAAAAAGAACATGTGGTGACAGAATCTTTTCCAAAAAGAACTATCCCTTACTTCCTCACCTTTCACAAAACAAAAGCACAAAATCCTAATCTTTTGTCACCCTTTGAAATCTTGTCATCCCTCCTGCCGTTTTTGAGCATGGCAAATCATAGTAAGTAAAAAAGAACAGTACTTTATACAAGGAAATCATGCAAAGAGAAATAGACTGAGTCAAGCATCTGTAAGAGAAAGTTCTCTGTTGCAACAAGGGGTTAGGTAGGATCACAACTGAGGTAGACGTCAGCTTCTACCTCTTCTACCTGTAGCTATCTTTTCCATACAGAAATGATTGAAAGGATTATGTCAGGCTATGCCCCATCATCAAATTTACTGTAATGTGAAATGCAATGTTGCCTAAATCAGGGAAGAAAATTAAATGAGGAACTATTAAAAAAAAAAAGACACAAGACCTATAAATTGCTGGAGTCTGGGCAAGTAGTCAGGGACATCGCTGTACGCTCCCTTATTCTCATACTCTTTCTTCAGCATCTGATAGTGGTGGCTCTCAGATCTACAGCATGGTACTATGTGTCTCTTTGGATTGACCCAGCGCTATCACTCTTATGTTCTTATTGCATATAAGGTTTTATATACATTTATTTATTTATTTATTTATTTGTACATCTTAGTGTATTTAATAGTGCTCTGGACCCTGGAGCTGCAATATTAATATAATGAAAACTAAGACTTGCATAAGCTATTTTCTTGTCCTCCTTATAGCGTTAGAATGGAAGTGAGACAAAAGGTAGATATGGTAATTTCTTCAGGCAGAGCTTATCTGTCCAAATCCTCAGTCGTCTCTGTTTCATAAAAAACACAACAGAAACAAGTAATAATCAACCACCTACATTCCCTGACACCAGCATCTTAAATATTCTCTTACAGTTACCTCTGAGTTCATATTTTTCTCTAATTATGCTTTGTGTCTGGAGTTCCTCTGCTTCAGCATGACTTCTGTCCTTTTATTCCATGGACACAACTTTCCCAGAAAGATTCCCTATGCTTTTTCTTAGCCAAAAGCAAAATCAAGACATAATTTTTTCACCCTCCTATTTTTCAAATACTTCCGACACAAGATTTTTCTTGAAATACAGTCATCTTTCAGCTCCTGAGATAAATCCTTTCTGCTTTCATTCCTACTTCTCTAATTTTGCTTTAACACTCTGATATGTTTCAAGAAGTTCTTAACTATTGGCTTAAGATAATAACGGCTCAAAGAAAACTCTTAATTTTACTGTTCAGCCTGAGAGGTCTTTACTATTTCTTTTCTGTATGTCTGTGAAGAATTCCATTCTCCTCCTCAGATACAAAATCTAAGACATCTCAAGTGGTAGCTCTAGTTCCTTATATTCAGGATATATCTCCACCTTGCAGACACTTTCAGCAAACCTTTTAAGAGACACAGCCTTTCATATCCAAATACACAGCCTGTGCACTCCCCATATTCTGAACCTGTGTCTTCATTGGTACAACATACTTTTCTCCATCCTTTATAAATGCTGTTTCACCTGCTTATTCACTTCTCTATAATATAACACTCTTCTCTATAATAAGCAAAGAGATATTAAAATAATTGTATGCACTTTACACTAGGGAAGGAAGAATGTGAACAGTCCTTTTTCACATATCTCAAAAGTTCCTTTTACTAAAGTCCATATATCAATTTGACAGAAAAGCAAGCTGCAGCAAAAATGGTCCCGAAACAGATTTTTTTTTTAGCGTTAGTAATCAATCCATAAAATCCTAAAATACTGTGGATGCGAAGGGTCCCTGAAAAAACTCTCTGAAAAGATGTACAACATAAAATCTATCACTCCCGTTACAGGCAATCAGAATGTTTATAGTCTTCCTTTAAGTACAACTTCATTCCTCTACTTAGAGCATAAAGTGAAAAGTACAGATTGAAAGCACTGCTGGAATATGATTGACGGGAGTCCTAAAATATGTAATTTAAGCACTTGGGCACCTGATGGCATTCATGAGAATTCAAACTAACTTTTAAGAATTTAGTGAACTTTTACCCCCTCAGATCACCAGAAGTGTTATTCCTTCCTTGCTCTTTTCATGTATAAATTTGAAGTAATCAATTTCCAACTAGTTCTGGGATAGCTCAATCATTTTCCAGCTTCCCAGGTTATATGGGCATAGCAGAGGACAAAGAGCATATTCCCAAACTTGTCGTCAGACATGATCTTTGACTGCAGCACCCATAGGTAATAACCAAATTGTCCTCAGCAAATCCAAATTAAATTCACATCTGCTACTTAGGAACAGGTATGTGATAACATTCCTTGAAAAAAACTGTAGTTTCATTTATAACCTAACTTTTCAAATAGGACAGATATCCTTTCAAAAAATCTATACACATCTAGCTCCTGTGCTTCTGTAAGACTTCTCCATTCTCCAGATGACTGGGGAAGCCTCATCTTTCTTCAGTCACCTTGCTGACATACTGTCTCTTTTTCAATGTCATTGGAGCTTCATTCTTAGGCATTCTTTAGTCACTTGAGTCCTTAGAAATACAATTGTGTTACTATGGCAGCTGGAAAATGATGCTGCATAGTTGGTTGGGAGAGTATTTTTACAGAACTGTGTTATCACACCTATTTTACCAACGGAGCCATGTTAAATTGAAGCACTAGACTGATCCAAAAATTCAGTCCAATTATTGTCATTCAATTCTTAAACTTTGTATTAATTAAAATCATGCTTTTTTGTATTTTTATGATATAGCATTTCTGTATCTGCTATTCAACATCTTTGAAGCCACCTACCTTCCTTACATCAATGCACATTTTTATACTGTCTTGTACAGGGAACAATAATGAATAAAAATGAGATCTACCTCAGCATGCTTATTAGAAGTCTGGAGAAAATAACAATAATAATAATTAAAAACAAACAAACAAAACCACACACACAAAAAAATCCACTATGGAAATAATACTGGATCTAACACTCTTATACCATTTATGGAAGAATTAATTCCAGCAACATAGTTAAGATGTAACTTTTAAAAAGCTTTTTATCACAAGATTCCAAGGTACGGATGCATCACATAGAGAAACAATGAAAATCAGCTTAAAGTAGACTTTGGTTCCAAAAACTTTCTCTCTGATATATTTAAATAGTGCAGTTTAAGATTCCTGACTTACTACCAGACATAAGTATCAGTTACCATCTGCTCGTTACAAAGATTCAGAACCATATATAAGGTCATTAATTAGAGTCTCCTGACCAACGAAATTTTTTTAAAGGATAGGAACCAGATGGAAAATTTGAGAAAATTTCATCCCTAATAAATTTAAGGGTCATCTTGTCAAAAACTCTACTTAAAAGTAGTCTTCATTTTCAGAGTCTGAGGGCATACAAAGTCTCATTTTGCCTTGGTAAAACTTATATCTACTGAAAGTAATACTAATCTGAGGGTAACTCTGTCAACACCAACAGTGAAGTGATTAATTAGAGTTTTATGCCTTACTGGCTGGAATGCAGCATTTCCCATATAACAGATCATGAAAGAATAATTACCTATGGCAAAATTTACCCAGCTACAGGACTGACTGGCGGGGGGGCACTGAGTGGGAAATACAGGGCTGCACACTGCACTACATGGACGCTCCGGTTTTACCTGGCTGGCACAGAAAAAGGCAAAAAGGAAAGAAGGGACAGTAGCAACAAAAGATGTTGTAATCTCTTTCACTCTTCAGCTGAATCTTACTGCGTTTAGTGCTGTCATTCAGCATTATTCTACCTCATCTGTCTTGTTGAGACCTTTTCTTCATGCTTTTACTGCTTAAGTGAAACTATGGCTTTATTTCATGTCTAAACATTTGTGACACCTTTAGACTGAATTATGGTTATTCACATTAGCAGTAGGGAAAGCACAATATGTTGTGCTGACCCACACCTCAGTGTTACGAACCTTATAGCTTTCTCGTAGGTTTTAGATTCATTACTAGCTTATGGGATTCAGAAGTGGTATATTTAGAAAAAATATGGTGGAGATCAACAAGGATATAAATTCTTTGTCCTCTCAAAGCGTTTAGTTACCACTGTGTCTAAGAACAGTCATGACTCAGTAATGACTACATACATTATTCCCTATACATGTTTGCACAAAGTGTATTCTTAGTATATAGACTGATACAAGACGTAAATGGATGTCTGTTGGATGGAGACACTTCTCGGCAGGTCACCAGATAGGAGGGCAGCGCGACACCCCACCTCATTCACTCAGAGGTGACTGTCAAATGCAGGAATTGATACCTGACCCATTCAAGTTATGTTTGCTCCCTTAAGGAAATGTCTATTTCAGTTGGAGGGACAGTAAAACTAAGTCCTAACAAGAGCAGAAGTTAATAAGGCAGAAAGAACTGAAGGAGAACAAGTAAGTCTATCCGAAGTCCCACTGACATTCAAGAAAGGAGATTAGTTGTAAAGCTAACACTCCCGCCAGGAAGCAGTTCTTTCCCAAAATGAACCCGAATGGCATGCAGAAAATATAAACCTCTATGTAATGCCTACAGACATAGAGACACCTTTCAGTTTTAATCTTGATGTCAGAAAATAAAGCATATTTTTCTTTCACTTACTGATCAGTTTTTAAAAAGATTTACAACATGCAAACTAGACAGCACGGTAACAAACTTTCCCCCCCCCCCCCATTTTTATTTTCAACAGATTTGAGCTAGGTGTGATTGCCAGGATTTTTCATCCAGGACTGCTTAGCAGATTTATAAGTGGGTATTGCAACATGCTAACAAGTGCTTTATCTCCTCGGCACAATTTCCAGAGTATCCAAAGTGCAAAAAACCATTCTCTCCTTAGAAAATACCCGGATCAGCTTCAGAGCTTGCAATGATAGGGTTGAGGGATGAAGATGTGTCTTTCAGTGACTATAAAACACGGCTTTGCACTGGGGAATCCAAAGCATCCCCAAGGACCTGGTTTTAGATCTCTTTCTTGACAGCTGGATAAAGATCTGCTCATTGCATTTCTATGATCATGGGTTTAATGAACATATCTAGTAGTTCTGACTGGTTAATTCTCCTGACACCATCTACATTTAAGAAACATAGTGAATCATGCAAGGGATTCAACACACCAACTTGTAGTACAGATGTAAAACATCTGTCAGAACAAATGTGACCTACCCAGAAAATACCAGAAAACGGACAAATCTGGGAGACTGCATGAGTAAAAGAAGAGTGGATGACTGGCAGAAAAGGCATGAAGAATATTCTATTATATTATGTAGTATGTGCATCTGCTCATAATCATTGCAGACGCAGTGCATTTACCGTAGGTATGGAGCACCCAGAAAGCAGAAGGTTTGGGGAGGAAAGCTGAAAAGGTATGAAGCAAAAGTCCATTTTGTTAAGAGTCAATAAAATGACTCCCACTGAGTTTAATAGGCTTTGGATTAAGCAGTTTTCCAAGACAAAGGATGACATTCTTGTGCTTGAAATAAGATTATAGATTTGTTGGCAGGTTTAGCGAACTATCTGATAGTATTGTGAATTCATTTCCACAAATCCCTAGAAAAAAGGATTAATCTCGCAACGCAAAATACTGCCTTTTCATATTTTATAAATGAGACACAATTTAAACCTTAGTTAACATATTTGTAAGCAGCTTCCTATGTGATCACTGAATTTTTATGTAAAATCATTTACCTGTGCTGTAAGAAGTCTGCAGAAATCGAAGTTTTCTAGCAGCAGTAGCAAAAGCAAGCCAATAATTTACCAATAACTGTCAATAACACTTAATCATCATTTTTATACTACTACTGCAATATTTCCTCAACGCAAAATGCTATAACTGCTTCAAATGTCTGACCTTGACGATACTAGATGCAAATTTCTGATTTTCGAGAGCAAACTCAGAAGCCCAGTTCCACAAAGGATTTCCAGCATGATCATTGCTCAAAATTGTATTCATATTAATAAATTGTACTTCTACTATCACGGCTAAACTTCAGACTATATGAAGGGCAAAAATCTGCTTGAGAACCAAAAGCTACAGATTTTGAGAGGGCAATGAAATGCAATCCTTACATGAAAATGAACAGAAAAGCAGCAGAGGTTTTGTGGCTTATTAGTGCAACACCATTTCTAGATGCAACAAGATAGCATGCTCCTTAACAGCACTAAATTCAAACTGTCAGTGCAAGGCTGGCCCTTAAACTTCTTCCCGCAACTTGTTTGAAAGCCTGGACATTTACCTATGAGTAACATGGGCTTCTGTTTCCATTCAGTATTTCCAGATGAAGAGAGAGGATTAGAATTTTTGTTTGTCCAGGCAAGATTTGCATCAGGTAGCAAGAATTCAGAGGGCAACTGCAAAAAGCAACTGGATTTATAAAGCTTCAAGAAGTGTCAAGTATTTGAAACCACAAGCCCTTATTAGAAAAAGCTACTGCATCTTTTTGGTGTGTCGTCACAGACTATATAGTTCATGGGCCCTAATTCAACTCCCCACAGTAAAGGCTTCCCTCAAAATTGGTTTCAAAGCCTGAAAATTAATGTCAGCATTTTTGAGAGTTTCAGCTCTCACACAGGCAGATCCTGTGAAAATGGAAGTCAAAACAGGAAACCGAATTCGACACAATCCTGAGATATTAATTAGGACACATTTTTGTAAACAGACCCCCA
Source organism: Harpia harpyja (assembly GCF_026419915.1). NCBI lineage: Eukaryota > Metazoa > Chordata > Aves > Accipitriformes > Accipitridae > Harpia > Harpia harpyja. The sequence goes on from NC_068943.1 coordinate 7,791,337, forward strand.
AATAAACCCTCTTCCTTCCCAGCAGACCTCAGCATTACCTTGGTTACCATTAAATTGTGCATACGTTTTCTTGTAATCACACTGTTAAATATTTTCTCCAAAAGAGACTGAATGACTGAAGCAGGAAAATAAATGTATATTGTAGATTTCAGTTATCCGCTTCCAAACCATAAGATTGTTTGCATATCCCCCTCTTCAGCCAACTACACTGCTTATAGTTTAATGCATAAAACAGCATAAACCACAGACTGACCGCAAAGTACTTGAAACTGCAATGGGCTTTTTTTGTTTGGTTTGTTTTTGTTTTTTTTTTTTTTTAAATAAGTTTCACCTGCATGCAGCCAAAAGCAAACTAACAAGCATTTCTTAAGCAATTAGCATGGCAGCCTTTAATCAGGAGACACAGTCCAGTTCTCAGAAGACAGATCTCCTATGTTCGTCCCTGTTCCCCACACTTTTGAGATTGTTATTTGATCTGGATTTGGACTCCCTAGCATTACTTTTTTGCTAGGGCCACCTCAGATTTCCAGCAAATCCTCTCCTTTTGTGGCCAACAAGCTGTTTGATTTTATTTCTGCAGCTATTCAGAATATCATGTGAGATCTACTTGAACACAAGGAATCCAATGACAATTTTATGAACGCAATGCAAACTCTAAGAAGGCATCCCTGCTGTTCTGGAAAGGCTTTAATGTATTGGTGCAGGAAGATAAAGCGAGAAATGTTCCAACGACTTTACACAAACTTCACAAAAAAACCAAGAAACGCCCCCATGTGCAAGTATCTTCACTGATATTAACACCCATTTGCTGTTGCTTTACAGCAGATGCAATCTTCAATGAAAATGCTTCTGTTTAGCACTGAGAATCTTCTCCAAAACTTAAAATCTGCTCACAGTAAGTGTAAATAGTGTAAATGTTTATAAATCCAATTCAGAACTTATAACAAACTAGACTCCAAAACTTCCAAGTATGGATAAACATATTTTGGAACAGAATTACAATTACGTGGTTATGAAGAAAAAGATTTCTGCTTCCAAACTGTTTTATGGTACATTGTATATATGTGTTTTCTGCATTTTTTTTTAAATAGTCATGAGGACCAGATGACAAAAATATTGTTCTCATTCCCAGTGGTATGCAAACTTATTACAGTATACTAACCTTTTACATTCTATCTGCCTGATGTACCCACAAGCACTATTTTTGATCATTTGGTTTGGCTGTTTTTCATTTACACATTCAAAATGAGGTATCTCAGGTAAAAGGTTATAAATAAACTAATAAAAATGTATTTTATTTCCAAAAAACAAACCAGTTTGGCATTTTAGAAAGTGTCTTTCAAACACTGCTTAGGAAGAACTAGAAATTAAATTATGTGTGCCCAAATTTTTCTCACATGTGGCACAAAGTGTAGCTAGTTAAAACTTCTGGTATCTCTATGATATCAGAAGCATAGCTACTGGAATTACTGGGTTTTGCATAAAATTCTCAGCACTAACACAGCTGTGCTAAATCCTGTAGCTCAGGGAACAGGAAAACCTTGGCCCGTAATATAATGAACATTTTATGAAGAAGAACATAGTTATTATGCAGTAACAGCACTCAATTTAACTTGGTCCCCTGATCTAGAGGGCTGTACATTCAACCATCACTGGCATTTCAGACATGGAAAGGAAAAATGGACATCAGATTCTTGAAAAACCTGTATCTTATTTTGTTGTATGTAATTATAATGCATGAAATTTCAGAGTTGTCTCAAACATTATTTCAGGAACTTAGCAATTTGGAAGTGTTTTAAATGAAGTGGGAGTTTCCTGTATCTTTCCCTTTTGATTGCTCCCTCCTCTCATTTTGCCCATGCCTCAACTAATACAGTGCTTGTATTGAGGCTTGCTGTAGCGTGAGCCTGATTTTGATGCACAATTCCTCCTTCCTGGGATATAGAGGAGGACTGTTTCTCAGGGGACTGTATAGCACTGCTCTGTCCTCCTTTTGACTTCATGTGATTTTTCAATTATGAAAGGAAGACAATTCCCCCCTTTGTGAGATTCTGTATCTCTTTATGTTTTAGCTTTTTTCTTGCTCTGAAGCCTTATTTCTAGGTCTGTGTATCTTGAGAAAAGTAGCAAGAAATATGGATTTGAACCCACAGCTGGCATAAGAAAGGTATTTAATTAGTTCTTCTTCCTCCTTTTTAATCACTACAGTATTCCAGCCATTCCTTAGAGCATAAAGAAAAACAATTATCTTTAAAGAATTACTTTTCCCCACACATTAACCATATGTCGCAGAAAAGCTACAACTTAGTTTGTATGAGAAAGGGGAATGAAAAAGTAACTCTCAATGAAAGATCCTTAATTTATTTCAAGGGTTTTTTGGGTCACTTCTGGACTGCATAAAAATAGAAGATTCTATCGAAAGAGCCCAATAACTGTTTGTTCCAGCTCAAATCAAGAGACATAATTAATTTGATAATTATTTCCTGAAAACCAGTTGAAATTAGAGGGTCCAGACTAACAATTGCATCCTCCTTCCCCTTCACATCCAACTCCACTTTACAATCTAGGAAATCTGGTGAAGCTATAGGCTCCCAGGGAGGCACAGAGAATAAAATGAGTACATTTCCCCTATAAAATAAAAACTATGACTTCCTTTTATCAGGCTTACTGAAAAGTAAAATCCTAACCGTAAGGCTTACAAGCAAAACCACTACTAGTTCTATGACACTCAAAAAATAATACATCTCATCTACCAGGTCTACCTGAAGTGCACTCAGCAAAGTAGGCGGCTGGATAAGTACGACACTACAGCATAGCTTTGTGCCATGAGAGATGAAGGGGGCTGCTCTGTGGTAAATTATGGAATTGAGGTTGCAACAAAATAAAGCAGGAAGGAAGCTGCCTACAGCAGCACACACCAGCCTATCTCCTTCTACAGTGTGTCCTCTTGCCTCTTCCTGTCTCTAACTGCCCGTGAAAGGTTTACAAAAATGGAGGGCAGATGGTCAAAGCCAGCTTGACCATTTGTGTAATTTGAAAGTCGTTGCAGCACAAATAACGCATCTTTATTATACTCCCAACTGCTGAAATCATAAAATTGATGTATGTTCCCAAAAAGCCTTCATGTTTAATTTTTCTCCTGTTAACAAATTTGGACAGTTTTAGGTTTCATCTTCCCAGAATACAGGGCAATGCAGTGATCCTTTTCTTGAATTTCTTTATGTGACCGGTCACCTTACACAAAACCTCTGTAAACATCGTGTACCTTCATTTGTCCTATTTTATGCATGCTATCGTCAGTATGCATCATATGCAGCTGCAAGTACATATATGACTATGAACGCCTGTGGTATGTCAGCACATCTGGCCTTTACGAGACGTCTGTCATTACGTCACATTTGATATATGTGGGTTGTCATTAAAACAGCAATGTCTTGTATATTGCATAGGAAGGACGACTGACTACTGAGCAAAAGGGTGGGCTACACAATACCGCCCTTAATGTTCATATCTGCTCCACATTTTAAGGCACCTGGAATCATGATGAAATTAACTGCAAGCATACGGGCTCTGACGTACCACTGGTACGCTGATATCTGGCTATTGTTATTTAGAGATTTTCTGTACCCTGAACTAACGGACTGATTGGTTTGTTAAGTAAAATAATCAACATATGTTTTGACAGAATTCAAACTAATGTTAACACACTAAATGCAACAAAAAAAATCATCTTTGCAAGGAAAGAGCGTTGACAACATTTGTCAGCTTAAACACTTTCTGGCAATAGCTCAGCTTGTTAACAGGCAATGAAAGACTGCTCTATTAAGCTCAGGGTGATGCTAAAATGGTTTCATACAAGATGATAGCAATTTTCCTTACCACCAAGTGAGGCTGCCTGTTGAGAAAGGCCGTGGCACGCTGCAGGTCTTTGCTATTCATAGGTATTGATTGTAATGAGGAAGACATTTTATTGCTATCCAGCGTTATACAGAGTTACACGAACAGCTATGCTTTTATTAAGAGCTAGGAGTCACATAAAAATGACTTAGACTACTGCTTAGTTTAATAGCATTTCCTTTTAATTTTAAATGAAGCGATGTTCCATAGAAATAATAAAATAGATTACATAAGCCTTTGTTTTTAATTTAAAACCAGCCTTTGAAAAGGAGAGGGTTTAATAAACGCTACCTTTTAGAATTTACCCAACTATCACTTCCATCAATAAAGTGTTTTTCCTGATCAGAACTAGATTAATTTTTGGTGCTAAGTGAAATTCTGAGTTTTTGGCAGTCACCCAAGTATGTGGGAACCTGGCCTCAGTAAATATTGCAAGAAAACCTTAATGAGGCATAAAAGAATAAAAAAGAACAACAGAAAAGAGTGTCCACCAACAGAGAGGGAAATGTAAACCTGGTTAGTGTCCAGAGGAGAAGAGAAAATTACAGCCTCGGCTCTTTGAACTCATTCTGCATTCTGTGGACTCCAGACATCATGCTGCACAACAGTATTTTTTATTTGGGTATCAATGTTGCCAGTCTAACATAAATCTCTGTTGGAGGGATGTTTTAAACTCCACAGTTTATATATCCTGCTAGCCAAAACCTGGTAAATGCAGGACATGGGAATGAGTTTTATTCTATTTCATACAGCAGTTATATTTTAGTGCCAAGATAAACCCCCCTGCTAGAGGTGGGAGATCTCTGATGAAACCAAATCTCTGAAAGAAGTTCCTGGTGGAACTCCTTCATAATCAGCCTGTTGAAAGACCTCAAATGCTAGCTGTCCTAGCTGATGGCATGGCTGCAGCTTTGCCCTCTCCCATACCTAGAAGATCTGAAAGAGATCTCTGCTTTAACGTCGCATTGTCCCCATAATTTCCTACTTCCAGATATTACATAGTAGGCATGCAATGAATTCTGGTCTAGGTTATTTGTCCTTGGCATACACATTTCTGAGAACCTGTCAGGAGTGCTTTTATCCTTTACATCCAGCATCCTCCTTCTATCACAGTGCAGATTTCTGGCTCATGGGAAGGACTCCACCAACTCCACAATGAAAGGAAGCCCTTTCCAGAGAAAGCTACAACATCCACAGGTGCAGAGAATTATGCTAAAAGACAAGCCGTTCTTGGTCACTAAATAACGATGCTTGTTTATTTGCATGTTTAATACGAATTGATCTGTTTTAATAAGCACCTTTGTATGACTTCAAAGGAGTGTGCTGGATCGTACCTGTGCTGCTGCAGTTTCACTTCAGTCAAATTCCATTCGATTTAACACAGTCAGACCAGTGTAAGGCTGTTGTAAGGAGAATATGAAAGGGGGCCCAGCAATCTATGTAGACTAACAAGTTTCACAGTCAGTCTAAGTCTTTATATGGCTGGATGTACATGCTGGATTCTCCATTCATACAGGAGCAAGGTAACCCTTTGCTCTCAGGACTACGTGCATAGTTTTGATTAAGTCATCACTGTGTACAAATATGTATAGTCTTGAGATCAGTAAATAAGATTTCACCTATATATTCTTGTATTCTCTCTTCCTTGAATCCTACCTGTCATCATATAGGAAAACTTAGAGAAAAGAGGTGGACAATGTCAGAGAAGACTAAATTTCAATACAGGGCCACAGAGTCCGGTGCCCCAAATGTGGCTACAATGTCCAACATTTATGAAATCTGAGATATCTAAGTTTGAAGCTTAACGACCTGAAGTTCCCTCTAGCACCAATGAAGAAGGATATACACACTCTTGCTCAGAGCAATTCAAGCCTTAACACTCTCCTCTAATGGTAGAGGGCTCGTAGCCAAGTACCCTTCTAGCTCCAGTGCCTCAAGCAGGCGCCTCAAGTAACATTAAGGATGAGAATGGCCTATGTTGCCAACAATTAAGAGCTCGTGTTTCTTTATGCATGTAGGTTTGGTACCAAAATTACAGTTTAAATATTAATTCATATCCAAAAAGGTGAAACAGTATTTTCGCATGGTTAAAGAACAAGACTAGAAGCCATAACTCCTGAAAGATAGATCTTGATTTACTATCCATTTTGGGTCTTCTTTTTTTTTTTTCCTCGCTGCAAAAATAACTTAGTTCCAGCTTTTACCAATGAGGTTCTATGTAAATTTAACCATGTGGCCTCTTACCCAGGATCATGGGTTTCAATTTCCAAACCCAAGCATCTATTACTCCAGGAGAGCAGCAGCTGACCCCACTCAAGTCCTGCTCCATTGCTGCCTGGAGCAGAGCTGGAATAAAGGGCAGTTTCTATAGAAGTCCCTTTTTCTGAGTGCACAGGCTCCTTTGGTGAAAAGACTTTTCAAATATCCCTAGTGATACAGCAGAAGTTCCTCCAAGTTAGCGTATATCATAGCCCATAGTACTAAACCCCTCAGTGGTATCTACACCTTCAGCATTATTAGCACTAGAGAATTGCCTATACCACACCAGCTTTTCTTCCTGCAGTGTTATTTCTATTGTGTAACACATGCTTGCATCATTGCTTTAATTTGAATCTATGGAAATACATGCTGCATAGCACAGGGCAGATCAACCTCTGGTTTTTAATAAATGATCACACTGACAATTAAAATTCCTGGTGACAGGCGAATTACTGTTAAAATCTATGATTGATTTCTAGCAGAAAAATCTGGAACAGCAGGGAGCAGAGCAGCTAGCAGAAAACCTTAATAAAAATCAAGGTAATAAACCTTTTGCAAATATCAATTTTAATTATTTTTTAAATTACTTTTTCCTCTTCCATCTCTTTCATATGGCCCAATCATGTGAAAAGTTAATCATATTTTATAATAAAAAACATTTACTGTTCTTTTTTTTCATCATCTTTAGTGGAGTTTTTCAACAATATGAGCCATTACACTAAAATGGGAATTTCTTCAGCCATCAGAGCACACAGCTGTTTTATAGTTAAACTGTTTCACATCAGTAGAGTTTTTCTACACAAGTACTGCAGCTTCCGGAGCACAATTTTGCTACAAGGTTTTTATTTCTAAAATCCTGTATTTAATTTTTAATAATATCCATACAATAACTGGCCAATCTCTTTGCTCTGATAGGCTTCTTTAATTTTTGAACTATTTGCAAACAGTAAAAGAAGTAAATCAGCTTCAAAGTCCTTACAGTTAAAGCAGAAAAGTTTCTAAAACATGCATTAAAAAGTTGTGGAAATGAAGTGCACAGCAAAAAGCTGAAAAGGAAGGCTTCCTTCAAATTCTTAGAAGACCAATGACACAGAACATTTATTTTCATCTCCTACTCTTCCTCTCCCACAGGTTGTAAGGGATTTTGTCAAGAAAAAGCTTTCAAGGTACTTCTGTGCAAGCTAAGAGATACAGAGCACTGCATCTTCATTTTTAGAGGTGAAAGATGTAGGAAATTTTTAGAAGTGATTTGTTTAATGGAAGAAAAAGTGCCGCAAGGGCCACTAGAAAGTACCACGCAGCAGGGAAATATAAAAACCTCTGGATGCTTACCATTTTAAGTTTCCTTTATCCCTCTTTGTTTCCAAAAGTGCTTTTTACTTACACTGTAATGATCTTTAAATGGGTGGTAATGAAGAATAATGAACTCTGTGATGACTGGAATTGGTCAGCTCTAACTTGTGACTTGCCATGAACAGAGCGTATATTAAACAGTACGTCACAGTCAGGTATTTAATTCCAGCTCCTCTTATTTATTTTATTTGCCTAGAGTATGTCCTGATCTTCTTCAAGTTTTACTGCTATCAGTATGACCACTGTAGTTTAAATCCAGAAGAGATTGACCTGTTCAGAGGCAGGTAAAGGAGTAACTCTGAACAATTGCTTTATGATTGCTCTGACCTTTGCAGGGGGGCTTAGAGAAATCATTGAGCAGTCTGATATTGTATAGCATTTCTTTTCCACAACAAATAAATTTTTCCAGGTGGGACATGAAGCCAATTGACCAAAGGTGTATCTTTAATAGGTATTAAATACATGCGCGCATGCCACCACACAAATGAGACCAGTTTCTTGTGAAGAAAGACCACTTAATTTACCAAAATATCCCGATAGTGACTTAGCATTCCCCAACTAATGCATTTTAAATTCTTACTCTCGGTTCAGCTGGTTTGACTTCCAGAGCCACATACCTTCTTAGCAGCAGCTGAGGATCGTGCGTTATAGCCCCTTTCCTGACACATGAGCAAGGCTGCAGCATACGTGCAGTACCGGAGCTGTTAGCACTGGTGCCTATAGGGAGGGTGTGCTACCCACAGCACATATGGGCTGCTGAGGGGCCCGTATGCAAGAGGGCATTCAGTGGGGTGCCACAGCCAACACGATTCAGCTGGACCACAGCATCCTCCCTCCCCACCTCAGTCAGCTCCCAGGAACTGGACATCACTGGTTTGATGGACTAAATGAAATATCTTCGCAGACCTCAAAAACGGATGAACTTGGGCTGACAATCCTGCACCACACACTCAAAGAGTGTAGAGAAAAACAACTTGAGATTGCATGAGGGGGAAAACTTGCTATTTACAGAATGAGTTTATCAGAACTGATGTTTTTTCTAGTAAAAACTGTTGTACATATGAGCTCCATTTGATGCTGCATTGTTTAGTGGCAGACAGAGATAATACAAAACATAATGCAATTTACCGCTTCATTTCTTCATAAAGTCTACCCAGAAACATTTACTGCTCCGTGTTACAGTAGAGGAGTTTAGCAAAATGAGTGAAGTAGGGAGTCTGCAAAACTATAAATAAAGCTCTCTGCTTTCCTAAATAATATTTCACACTCTAGTGAAATAACATAAGAAATTTTCTTTTTAATACCATATCTGACCTGAATTATTTGCCTAAAATTTCTAAACTTGAGTTAGTCACCCTGGACTAGATTTGTATTTATTGTTTTGTCTATTGACAAAATGGGCAGCTCAGTCTGCTCTGCCTGTGGACTTTTTGACAACTGAGAAATACTTGACCAAGTGTCATTTTCAGCTTCTGATTTTGTTTTTAATTACAACATTGCAAGTGCTGAGTTTTGCTCATGTTTCTTCTCAGTTGTCAATCACAAACGATTAAAGCCAAGAGATTTTAAAACAAAACAAGGATAATGCTTTATAGTTTTAGTCTGCTTTCTGACTTTTTCACTTACAAAAGCAAGATGCTGTTACTTCAGCCCCAAAATGTGGAATACCATACATATTCTCCCTCACACACAAACTGTAGACTTCCTTTCAGACACTGGAGAGAGAAAACACATAACCTTTCTGGCTTCTGGGCAACATGGTTGATAACCTCTTCTGTTTGCTTCTCCAGCAATCCCCTTAATCACTTGCCAGGCATGAATTTTGGGGTTGAATCTTTTTTTTTTTTTTTCCCTTTTCAACATCAGTTCTGGAAAACTAATTTCTCTTTCAATACCTCTGTTAGAAAGGGTAGCTATTTTAACTGTTCCAGTTAATATGCATTTTGGGACACCAGCTAGTGTCTCTGTAGAGTACTGCACTGTGACACACGGTAGATGCAAGTCAGACTAAGGTTAGCAACCTTTGTTCTGTATTCTGCTGCATAGTGTAGATCTACCTTTAGCTATTCTTATAAAAATAAATTGAATTCAGACAAAAGTGTACATTTCCCAATTCAGTAGAGATTGTAAAAGACAGACGGAGATGAATGATAACTTGGAGTCAGAGGTGTCACTTCAAAGGAAGACCTCAAACTTCACTGAAGATTTTCCAAAACAGAAATTGAAAATATATTTTCAGGATGTATTGGGTCTGTATGGCAAGGTTTTGGTAGCGGGGGGGGGTCACATGGGTAGTTTCTGTGAGAAGCTGCTAGAAGCTTCCCCCATGTCGAACAGAGCCAATGCCAGCCAGCTGTAAGACGGACCTGCTGCTGGCCAAGGCCGAGCCCATCAGCGATGGTGGTAACACTTCTGTGATAACATAGTTATGAAGGCGGGGAAAAAAAAAGGCTGTGCAACAGGAGCCAGAAGAGAGGAGTTGAGAATATGAGAGAAACAGCCCTGCAGACCCCCAGGTCAGTGAAGAAGGAGGGGCAGGAGGTGCTCCAGGTGCCGGAGCAGAGATTCCCCTGCAGCCCGTGGGGAAGACCATGGTGAGGCAGGCTGTCCCCCTGCAGCCCAGGGAGGTCCACGGTGGAGCAGATATCCACCTGCAGCCCGGGGAGGACCCCACACCGCAGCAGGGGGATGCCCGAAGGAGGCTGTGACCCCGTGGGAAGCCCGCGCTGGAGCAGGCTCCTGGCAGGACCTGTGGATCTGTGGAGAGAGGAGCCCACACTGGAGCAGGTTTTCTGGCAGGACTTGTGACCCCGCGGGGGACCCACGCTGGAGCAGTCTGTGCCTGAAGGACTGCAGCCCGTGGAAGGGACCCACGCTGGATCAGTTTGTGGAGAACTGTCTCCTGTGGGAGGGACCCCCTGGCGGAGCAGGGGAGGAGTGCGGAGTCCTCCTCCCCCTGAGGAGGAAGGAGCGGCAGAGACAACGTGTGACAAGCTGACCCCAACCCCCATCCCCGTCCCCCTGCGCTGCTGGGGGGAGGAGGGAGAGGGAATGGGGAGTAAAGGTAAGCCTGGGAGGAAGGGAGGGGTGGGAGGAAGATGTTTTTGTCATTATCCTACTCTGATCTGATTGGTAATAAATTAAATTAATTTTTCCCCTAGTCGAGTCTGTTTTGCCCATGACAGTAATTGGCGAGTGATCTCTCCCGGTCCTTATCTCGACTCACGAGCCCTTTGTTATATTTTCTCTCCCCTGTCCAGCTGAGGGGGGGGGCGAGTGATAGAGCGGCTTTGGTGGGCACCTGGCGTCCAGCCAGGGTCAACCCACCACATAGGAAGACCTAAATTTGGGCAGTCCAAAAGATGACAGTTTCAGAAAGATGTGAGAATGAGATAATAAAATCAAGGAGGTAGATAGAAAACCAATCTGCAACCATAAAGATAACAATTTGCAGCTACTACCACTATTGTTCCTTTTGATTTCAGATGATTTGAATCTACTGCTCATTGACAGATGCTCAGTATCAAAGAAGTTGGTCCTGAATTGAAAGAATTTTAATGGTTCAAAATCTATATTGAAGTTATGCAGGTAGTTTCAAGATAGAGTTATTAAAAACAAAGCAACATTCAAAAGCCAGTGGTTGGCAATTTATCCAAAATGTAGGCAATTTAGCTGTAAATACTTCATTCCTGTTGGTTAAACTTACCATCTTTTTCTGCACAGGTACTGACTGACTTAAATAGGTCTACATTACTTGATTCAGCAACTTCAATGAAGTTCAAAAGCAAATCACGAAAGATGCTACATGCAGTTTTCAGTTTGTGCAATAAGGATGCAGAACAATCCCCAGACCTAAATCATATGTTCATACAGAATATACTTCTGTAGCTCTGCAGGTACCTTACAACCAAGTCATCTTCAGTGTGCGATGCTCCCGAGTTCAAAATTCACACAGGAACATTTCAAAATAATGGTCAATTAACACTGAAATCCTTTTAAGTACTTCATCCACATTAATCCCAAATGAGTACCTCATGATTAATGTTATTAAAACAAATTCCAAAGGAATTGGCAATGATTAAGCTGTTATTGTAGAGCATTACTATTATTTTTATGTATTTGTGGGGGTTTTCCTGCTTTCTGTGATGTATCTTTGAAATCTCATCTCAGATTGACCTGAAAGTCACATTACTTTGTATGCAATATGATGTAGTGAAATAAATAATCTGCAATACAAAGTATGCAATACAAAATAGTAGATTACTGCTGACCGAAGAGTTACTGTATTAAGAACAGGATCTTATCTAGGTGAAGTAACTGAGGCCCAGTGCTTTAAGTATTTTCCAGTGGCAGTGACCCAGCCTGACTTAAATGAGGTGTGATACCTAGATGTCTAAAATTAGGTAAGGTAAATCCAGGCCCTGGAGTCTAACCTGAACGTCACTAATCTGGCAAAATTCTTCTTGACTTCGGCGGTGAGCTTGTTGTTTCCCTTCGTGGTCTGCGTATCCTGCTCAAAGCTTTAAAAATGTTAAACTATCTGTGCATACATATGTTCTGGAATAGGAAAGTAAGAGGCAAGTGTCTTGACTCAGCTTGCTTTCCCCACGCCCCAGCTTCAAATCTAGAGCATTTAGAGCCAAGTGCTTTGTCTGAAATAAAGCATTTGGAACTTCATTGCCTTTGTTATCCTCTTAAAGAACACAGTGGTATTTAATTAAAAAATATGAACCAGAGATAACGCCTCTTTTCTAAATTTATTATTAGGTCCTTTGTATTTTGAGCAGAGATAGCAGAATTCTTAGTTTGGGAGTTTTCTTAGTTTACTCATCTTAGAGTAAAGTTAGCTTAGCTTCAATAAAATTTAAGAGCGCCAATAAATTGTATCCTTTTATCTGATGCACCTTTTTTAATCTAGATGAACTTAATAAGTAATTTTTACTCTCCCTTTTGTATTTTATACAAGATATCTCTTGGAAATACACTTTGTTAACCTATGGCGAAGATGGCTATAGTACGAAAATTAGAAAAAATAAATGCAAAAAAATTATCTGTGTAGGAATGGAAAAATTGAGGCAATGTTAATAAAAATTTAAACAATAAAGAGTCTACAATAACCACATCTATAAAAATATCATTTTAACAACTTTAATACTGATTCCTTTCCAATGGGTTTGTAACTCATACAGAAGATCATTACAGTCTTTTACTAATGGTGAAAATCCATGCCCTCTAATTTGGGGTTGCATCCACTAGAGTTTCTAGAGCAACTACAAGCATTTGATAAAAATACTGGGCCCTTAACATTTCTCAGGAATATATTCTAGAAAACTCTTGGCTGAAAACATTATAAAAGCTGCATGATTTTTTTGATTAGTTACCAAAAACATTATTATGACACTGTAGTCTAAACTCACGACCATGGACTATAAACCAGGCACAATTGTTCCAGAGGAGCATGTGACAAATTATAATTATTATCTAGAAATCAAGAAGTTATGAAGGTAGAATGAAAATGTACTGGATTCTAAGTTTTGGAAAGAGGCAAAAAGTGTCTTCCTAAAATTCAAAATTGTAAGCTCTACCTTTCTTCCTAGCAACCACTTTGTAAAGAGATCAAAGTTAAGGATACTGGAATATCTATATGAAATTTGCACACATTTACCTTCATAATGAACTATGTACTTTAAAAGTATCATCTCATTTACATTATTTGAAACTTTTCTTAAAAAAATTAGACCAAGAATTACTATTACAAACACGGCAATAACATCAATGACTGTAAAGGACAAACCCAGGTCATCCAAGGTTCAATTCTAAACATGTTTCTCCTTGTATTTGTATCAGGAATTTTCTTCACCTAAAATAAGAACTTGCCTTTGTCATCACTGAATTGTGTTGTTTGGTGGTTTTTTTAACTTACCAATTTTTGAATTCTCATCCTGCTTGCTGATTCAGCTCGTCCTCCCCTCCCACTCATTTTGGTGGAAATTTAATTAGACTAGTCTTTATTCCATTGTCCATGTCATTACTAAAAATGTGCAATAGTACAAGATCAAGGACAGATTCCTACAGGTCAGCTTGACAGGGAACAATATACTCTGCATAGTTTCCCTACTAATTATACACTCACATAATAGTAGTGTAATTTCTTTTTTCTTTAATGCTTTCTTATGAAAATGTCATGTGAGATAATGTCGGAAGATTTATTTGTCAAGAATTGCTATTTTGTCACAAAAGGATATTAGACTGATATTACACAGTTTCTCCTTGATAAATTCATTTTGGCTATTACTCATCTCACCACTATTCTACAGGTGCTTACAGTTCATTTGATTTATTTGTTCGAGTATTTTTTTTTTTATGAAATTTAAATTATGCTGATGGGTCTATAATTCCCCAGCTCTTCCTTCCTCTCCTTTATAAAGGCAGACACTGAGTCAGCTCTTTTTGAGTTTTCTGAAACTTCCTCCATTCTCCACAACACAGAACTGCTAATGGATCTTGAGAATGCTTCATCTAGTTACTTAAATACTACACAATAAACTTCATTAAACCCAGCTCATTTAAAAATATCTAATTTCTCTATGTGCTCTTTCAGAAGCTCTTTCATCATTCCAATCTGACATCTTAGCCCTTTTTTAGGCTTAGCAGTTGTGTTAACTGAGCACAGCAGCTCCAGTTGAGGAAAACTGAAAAAGATATTAAACATTTTTGCAGGTTTAATACAAGTTTTCAATTTCTTTCCTTCTGTGTTTGATAGCGTATCAACCTTTTTTTCTTTGCTCTTATTAGTGTGTTTATAAAATGACTTTTAGTTTCATTTATGTCCTTTTTTTATGCCACACATAATTCTGTGTCTTAGCATTTCCAGATTGTCACCCTTCATATCAGTGCTACTTCATTTACCCTAATTTGGTAATTTGACCTAGTTTCCACTTTCCGAGGGATTTTTTTTCCTGGGCCTTAGGCCACTGAAGTCAAGGCTTACTTAAGGGAGCTACTTCCTAAGCTTCACAAGTATTGAGATGGTTTGTGCTTCTCCCTTAAATATAATTTCTTGGGGGAACTGCCAGTGCTTGTAAAGTTTTTCCCTTAGATTTATTTGCAATGAAATCTGACTCATCAGCCCTACTAGTTTGTTCTCTTATAATTTATTGGTTTTATTATGATCTGCACTTTCTGTTCCTTGATGTAATAGATCATTTTATGTCCTCACTAAGCTGGTTAAAGAAAGTGAGGGTAAACCCCCCTTGTATTTTCAACTACATTATTTCTAGGGGCTTCCTGCTAGCTGCCTTCAAAGAACCACAGAGCAACTGAGGTTGGGAGGGACCCCTGAAGGTGATTAGTCCAAGCTTCTGCTCAGGACAAGGCTAATCCCAAAGCTGGACCAGGTTGCTCAGGGCTTCAAGTCAGCGGACTGTCGAAAATCTCCAAGAAAGAGGTTGAAGTTGATTCCACCAACTCTCTAGTCAGCTTTTTATGATAAACCACTTTTGCTCTAAATTACTGTTATTCCTTATACTCAGTTGAAATAGTTTGTATTGCAGTTTGTGACAGTTGCTTCTTGTCCTGCCATTATGCACTTCCGAAAGAGTGTACCTTAATCTTCTCTACGATGTCCTACAGGCAAACTGCAGTTAGATGGCCCTCAGCATTTTATTATCCAGGCTGAACAAACCATTTCTCTCTGCTGATCTTTGTACACCATCCTCCAGCCTCCCAACAGTCTTGATGGCCCTCCGGTGGACACTGTCCAGTTTGCCAGTATTCCTTACCGTAGGGTCCAAAATGGGACACGGTTTCCCAGATGCAGTTTGACCGGTGTCAAGCAAAGGGATCCACCAGTCCCTGTCACCAGCAGGCTATGCACCTCCTACTGCAGCCCAGTAGGCACTTAGCCTGCAACGTTGCGAAAGTCCACCACAGATTCACACGCAGGTTGCTACCGGCCTGGACCCCAGGTCCTTCTTCTGCACTGTGGTGGTTGGTCCTGTGAACATTACTGCATGGGGCTACGCCGATCCAGGTGCAGGGCTCTGTGTTTAACTGCACGAGATCCCTGCGGGCCCATTCCCATGGCCTGCTGCAACCCCTCCGAACGGTGGCCCTGCCCTCCAGCCTGTCAGCTGCCTTCCCTCCACTTCGGTGTCGGCTGCAGACGCTACCCCACCACCCAGATGCCAGTGAGGACGTTAAACAGCATCAGCCCCAGCCTCAGCCCTGAGGAACACCTCTCAGATAGCAGACAGGAGGACTTGGCACTGCTAATTGCAGCCTTTGCAACCTGATGGTTCAAGCCATTTTCCCCCCCACCCCAAAGTCTACCCCTCCAGTCCACACTGCCTTCATCTGGCTACTGGCATACTGCTTAGACCGCCTTGCTAAAGTTCAGGTAAAAAGGACAACCATTGCTCTCCTCTCGTACACAGAGACAGCATTTCATCATGCAAGGCAATCAGGCTAATCAAATGTGATTTTCGCTTGGCAAATCCATGCTGGCTGCTCCCAATCATCTTCTTGTCTTCATGTATCTGTAAATGGTTTCCACAATGGCTTGCTCCACATTTTCGCCAGGGACTGAGGTGAAACTGATTGGTGTATAGCTCCCCGGATCCTCTTTCCTATTCATTTTTTTTAACGGACGTAACATTTGCCTTCCTCTCATGGGGATGTCCTCCAGCGGCTATAACCTTTCAAAAATACAGCGACATCACAATAACATCAGCCAGCTGCCCGCCATGGATTTGTGCCTGTCCAGCTCACCTGAAAAGTCCTTAACTTGATCCTGATCTATGGCGGATAGTACCTTTCCCTGAAGACTTTGCTCCTCTGCCTGATAGACCTGCGATAAGCCTCGCCAGCACAGATCCGGCCCAAGGAAGGCACTGAATACCCCAGTCTCTTCCCTGCCCTGCATCACTATGTTGCCTAACTTATTTTTCTGCAAGGCCTTCCACATCTTGCTGTGTTCCTCTCCTAGCCCGTGGCTGGAGTTTGCCATTAGCTGAAAATTTACGCTTTGGATAATTCAAATTGTTGTTCACAAAACGTCCTCATCCCCACAGACAGGGAAGTCACATTCATCAACTTCTAATTTTCAATGTACAGGTAATGGTATTAAAATTGTAAACCTAATGAAATTTTTGTTACTGTTATTTGCAACTCACTGTACAAAACTTAGTTTGAGACTAATCGAGTTTTTGTTTCTATTATGAGATCACTCTCTCTTTATTCTTCCTGTTTTTCCTCTCTGTTCCAAACACTTCTGCAAAGTTCCTACTTGTCTGCCTGAATTTTTTGCTTAACTCGTTCTATATAACCTCATTTGCTTTAGAGGTAAACTAGCATATATTCTTGTGCATAATGACTGAATATTGTACATTTCTGAGTCAGTCTTAAAAGGGAAACCGGGATACTGCAAACCATCTACTATAACACTGCACTTTAAAAAGCTTTTAAAATTCCCTCCAGGCAACTGCATTACCTGCCAGAGGCTAGTATGTTAAAGATTCATCACAAAAATGTTCCTGTTATGGCAAAGAGAAACTTAATTTTCTAACTTTCATCTGAAACCTAAACCGATAGTAAAACACCAGAAAGAAGACTTTACTATTGAAGTATCTTTGTTAAACCATAATCTCTATGGCATAACCTCACATGAAGAATGTATAGCTGAGGCACCCATACCTAAAATGCATAATTACCTTTGCTATAAAAAGATGTTTTATTTTCTCTGTAAAACCGAATATTCGCATCAGCACTGAAACCAGAATAAAGGGTCTATAAGGCCATGATATAGTGGGGGGTTTTAGGAAGCATCATGTGAAGGTACTTTTTTACTCACGCATATACAGCTTTAGGTATTTTGCAAACATTTTGCCAGCCACTGGAAATAAATGAATAAATAACGCAAGTCAAAGTAAATGACAGAGGGGTGAGGGTGGACCCAGCAACTTGAAGACAGCCTGTGAGGCTGCTTAAATCTCCATCAGGACAAGGCGCATCCCACGGGCTCTCTACCCCACCGCCGACAGCAACTGTCTGACTGTGCAGTCTAGTATCTCCACAGACGAAATCATTGTTGGATACCTCTGAGTACAGCAGCATTAATCCATTTTCATGAGTCATAAATCACACTTCTCCACTGCAGCTCACAGAGTTCAAATCAGGACTGGAGCCTGCCACGGCAGCTAGAAGTTGTCCTTTGAACTACGTGTAGTCTCCCTCATTTTTTCATTAAGGCTGCCCCAGCACATTATGGAGAGGTCCTCAGAATTTGGTAATTTACAACAATCTAGATGTCTTGTTTAGTGTCTGTTGTACAGGGGCTTTAAAATGTCTGTAAACAGTTATGTCTTGGCAGAAACAATAAAGATACTGCAAACAAAATTCAGCCATCGCTTTAAACATACAAAAGAGCAAACATGCTTTTTCCTTCAGATGTTCCTCTGATTTTTTTGTTTGTTTACATGGATGTTTAACTCTTGAATGCAAAATAAAATTATTTGGGAAGGTAAAAATTTCTTTATGTGGATGGCAAATCCTAGTGTTTGACAAAGATTTCGCAGGTTCAATAACAGGAGTTCATTTAAATGTTTAAAAGAATCCATATCCAACTTCTAAGTCTCAGTAGTATCTACCCAATCTATAGCTAGTTCATTTAATCCCAAACATAATTTAGAAACACTGCTAAGTGAGAAGGAAGTAATTTAGCCAGAAGTTAACCAAGGGTTTCCATTGAAAAAAATTGAGGAAAAAATGAAGATGTAGTAAGCAAAGTACTTTTTTTCTTTTCTGAACTTTGTTTTTTCAAGCTTTATTCTGCTGCATAAGGCCAATGCAATAATAAAGACTAATTTCCTGTGGCAATCATCTTCAAAGGGAACTAAAATGAATGCATATATTCTGGAGCCATACTGATAAAAAAGGTTCAAACAATCTCCATTATTTCCAATAATGTTGAAAAATGATAGCCGAGAAGGGTTTTCAACTTACTTCTAGCTATCCATTTTGGATTAACATAAAATACGCTACTTCCAAGTGTTACTATCCTTGTGCAATGTATTTATATCAATATGATTACTATCTTCAGTAAAAGGTTTAATATCAACATGTATGTCATTACTGGAAATGTTTCAATTTATATTAAAAAATGAAACTGTAAGATCAGCAACAACTGCCTCAACTAAATCAAATGATTCTTCCCGCAAGCCAAATATAAATGTTCTCATTTATTGAAGTTACACATCTCTTTCATAGCAAAACTGAGCCACTCAGCTTCATTTCTAAAATTATCCTTATCAACTTTGCTGACTGTCTTTACACAGGGCTTATATGTAGTTTGAAAGGATCTCTTCTGAAAGCACTTGATCCTTTGTAAAGGTAAAGAAAAATTAAAATCAGAAAAATAGAAATTTATGCAATGTCAGTATTCCAATCTTTTACTTATATATGACATCTCTGTACATACTGACATTGCAGTCTAACAATATTCCAGTTAGGTTACTTGCAGTCTAACAATATTCCAGTTAGGTTACTGCCATGTTTTGGACACAATGATTTCCCTTTACAGCTGAGGAGATAAAACCAAAAAGTGTATTTCTAATTGCTAGGCCAAATTGTTTTTTTAATTTGAATTAATGTGACTCTAACAAATTAATGGAATAATGTCTTTGGAAGATCTTTACTGATGGATCTTAACAAAAGGCGTAAGAAAAGAAATCTGGAGGAGAGGATCGTTTCTCTGTCCACTTCCAAGGGAAATAAGAAAACATGCCAAATCTCTCAAAATCAATAAGGAAGACTACTGCTAGGTCTGAAGAAATCCAGTAAGAAGAGCCTACAGGAAAATTTTACATGTTTATTTATATTTTGACACTGTGAGAAATCAACAGTGCAGTCATACCAAAGATTTGTTTTTGCAATAGGGTCAGAGGCAAAAGGAAGAATAAGGCAATAGTCTATGGTAACATCTAAAAAGCCATGGGCAATAAGAGAGGTATCCAGGCACATGTAAGTCTCCTGACACAAGGCTGATGGATATGACATAGACCTTTTGGGAGCACCCCACCCTGCTGGACCATGAGACCTAGTAGCTGGAAGCCAGGCAGAAAACACAGGATGTCTCAAACAGATCTAAGGTCTACATAGGACATGCGAGTTGAGCCTCAGATGGTGCAAAACGTGTTGAAAAACAGCGCATGAAATGCTGCTGATGTTTCTTTAATGACCTGTGGGACAACGGGCAACTGTAACTCTACAGAAATTTGTCCTGGCCCCAGCTTCATCCAGTTGTCTGAAGAGCGGTACAGAAGAGGCTTTGCTTACAGCACTCACAGGTCACGGCATGACTCTGGGGAAGTTTCTAAATAATTGCGCAGACAACCAGAACGCCACGTGAACCTGGAGAGCCAAAGAAATCTACTGATATAGTCCTAAGTATGATAGTTAAAAAGGGGGCGTCAAATATGATACCAAAATGACAACAGCCTGGAAACTCAGCAGTACGATAGAAAGGGTCTGGGAGTTTATGATGGATCCCTAAATGTATGTGAGTCATCACTAACGGTACATGACACTGCTGCAGGAAAAAAGCAGCATCGCTTTGGATTTGTTAACAACCAAATATTTTATATGAGACACTGGAAGTACTTACTTTCTTCTACTTAGCACTAGTAGACCTTCTCCAGAGACCTGTCAGTGTTTTGGGGCAAGTTAGTCTAGACAAATTGGAGAGCCCAAATGAAAACAAGAAGATACTAAAAGACCAAAGTGTGTAATTTTAATGAAGGAAAGCTGGAAGGAGCCCATGAGGTGCAGCAGAGAGGAAGTGGCAGCAGAAGGGGCAAGGGGAGAGGCATTTGACTAGGGTAGGCAGAAGCTGGCATAGAAAACATGACCATCAATTATTCCTTGTGGACATGGAGGATAAGAAGAGATTATCTTAATTTGCAGCAAGGAAGATTTATGTCTGGTCTCAGGAAAAGCTTTCTCACTTTAAGAACAGAATATACACCAGCATCTGTCACATATGGATGTACTTGATCCTGCTTTCAGTATAGGTGATGAATTAGATGATCTCTTCAAGTCAATTCGAGCTTTACATTTCCATGATTTAATGATCTCAGCTGTCTGAGAAACTTGTAAGTTGTGATATGAGTATTTGCTTATAAAAAATAGCTTCTACTGCAAATTAGCCGCAACACCAAATTCTAGCATACCAATTAATAGGTACTAACAACGCAACGTTCCTGAATTAGGAATGCAAAGCTTACTCTTCTTTATCCCATTTCTAATCCTGTGAACTAACCAGCCTTATGTCTGTCTGAATGTATGAAAGCAGGATTTCTGTTGACAAACATTGTCGGTATTGTCATCACAAATGCTCAACTCCTAATTAAAAAAAAATAACACCACTACAAAGTTTATTATGCAAGGCTAATAAACAATGGTTACCCCATCGCTGGAGCTGCACGTAATTTCTGATGTGCTTCATCTCATCTGTTCATTACTGTGATACCAGTTTTTTCAATGTAAAATTTCTGCAGAAGTAGCTTAAAAATTAGAACAGTATCAAGTAAAACCCACACATTTTCCTATTCCAAATGCATTCCTCTAAGAAAAAGAAGATGGGGGATTTACAGCAGTGTAGTTCCTTGAATTCAGTGGGAGCAGCAGCTGAGGTTAGTGGCTCCTGATGGAGGAAAGTTTTTCAGGAGGTACTGGCATAAATTAGGGGCACTGTTTTTGACAAACCAGAGTGGAGTAGCTTCAGAAAAAGGCATAAAACCTTTTGAAGGCCAAGACTTACACAGTACAAGCTAACTCAATATTAAGGTAAGTGAATGGGTTTTCCTAAGTGCCACTGATCTGGAGACCTGTATAATAGCAGAGGCTGGATGCAGACACGCCGGCAGTTCTGCTCCCTGTCCTTAAAGTCCATTTTCTGGTCCCTTTGTAGATCGGTGTCGACTGAATGGACTTTCTTCTCCTTTCCCCTTGGGGTCGAGTACGTTTTAACTCTTCTTCTCATACGTGATCTCGGAAGTGAAATAATAATTACCCCCACCCCGCTAAGCTCGCTCTCTCAGAGACACACACACACTACTTCGAAGGGAATAAATACTGTTTCTGTGTTGCCTGGACCACACTTTTCCTCCCGCCAGTGTTTCTGTGCTTCCCAGGTGTTGCTGCTGGCCGCTGTGCCAGCATCGGCTGAGCACCGGTGCCAGCAGTACCACTGCCCCGGCTCTCCGGAGGAGCAGACAGTCATTGGTACAGATGACACTTCTCTGCCGGTGGATGAGCACATTTCCTCTGCAATAAGCTAAATTTAATTCTGAAATTCATTCCCATATGGAAAGGAGAGTACGTAATAGCCATTTTACTGCCCACCGCCAGCAGCTAATTGCACAAATATACATGCAAAGCATATATACGCACCAGTAAAATCTGTTAAAAGATGTATGGTTTATTGCTATTTCACAAAACATTTGGGGAATTAGAGTAATAAGTATAAAACAAATGATATATTTTCATCTTATTGGGCAAAATTAAGGTCTGCCTTCTAACATATTTGTCATCTTCTTTCAGGAGGAAAGCCTATTCATTTCAGTAAAATGGCCCAAGAATTAAGGCAGCATTCATCCGGAGCAGCTGAAGTATTCAGCTGTTAATAAAACCAACAAGCTTTTATCAATGAGATCAGATGCCCCTTTCCTTCCTTAAACCAATTTATTGTCAGGCCATATATGAACAAGATCCATGCTAGAATGATCCCTAAGCAGGTACATTTTTCATTCACTAGCCAGACTACATAAAGAAAATATTATTTGTGTTCTCTTCAGTAATAACATAATCAAGAAAGAAAATTAAAAGTAAACATACATTTAATATGCTATAAATTTCTCATCCATCAGAGAGCACCAGCCTTTTAATTTCAGTTCCTATACAGTTTTGTGGCTGAATATTTTTATTTGTACTAAGGATTTAGGGAACTTTCTGTTTAGCAGGTGTAAGAGTTCCACAATGATTTCTAGGTAAACAGTACTGATAAAACCTGGTATTTTTCATAATCTAAAATAATTGTTCCATTTGCAACTTAATCAATGCAGTAAATGCACCTTTCTTATTCCTAGTTTAGTCACCACACACACACAAAAAAATTGTTTTTAATCTTTTGGTTATTATTCTGTAATCCATTTTACAGAAATACTTGGATTGTATAATGATACACTACACTCACAAATGTGAGTAAATTTATTCTTATGCAATATACAAAACCACACAAAAAATTAAAAAAAGTAAGAAAGAGGACCTGAATAATCTCTGAAAGCTACTTTCATATGATATTGTTTTGCATTTTACATATTCTACGCAAAAATTCCCCAAAACAAGGTACAGAGCATAATAAAGTTATTACAGCCAACATAATGTCACATTAATCATATGAAACCACACTATTAGCAACCATTATTAATCCTATAGACTTTCTCTTGCTGTATCATAAGCCTGCACTTTTATTGTAAACATAAGCTTAATAATCAGTTTTTTCTTGTGCAGCTTTCTGATTGTGACTCTTATGTTATTGCCTATTTCAAAGTTCGTATGTCTTAAAGGAATAGTTACCTACAATTTGGTTTTATATCTACTTTAAAATTTATATATCGTAAGGGATTTCAAATCTGTTAGTTCTTTTCTGGTCTTTCACCTGAGCAGAAAACTTACCTGAGATTCATTGTAACTGTTTCCTGGGTTAACTAGGTCCTAGATATAGATCTGTAAAGACCTGCAGTGTCATGTCACCTTGGACAAAGCACTTAATCTTTCTATACTTCTGCTCATTGTATTTAAAATTAGACAATAATATTTCTATCCAGTAGTGCTGTTTAAAGGAAGTTAAAATATGTGTAGTTACACTTTGCAACTAATTATTTTGTTACAACTTATGTAATTGCCAGTTTACAGTACATAATTTTTAATGAAAATAATTGTGGCTTAGAAGATGATACATCCACCAGCAGTAAAGACAACATGCAAAATAAAATAAATACATAGAAAGATAGATAGATAGACAGACAGATAGACAAATGCTTGAAGATACCTCAGATGAGGGGAACTCTAAGAGTTGTTGACATACGTGAGCTAAAGGTACCACTATCAAGGAAAACGCAATGGCCAGTGCAAGCCAACTGCCACAGCATGGTTTTATTACTGCAATGCTGCAACTGCAACAATCTGTCGGGTGAGACCGACAATGAAGAACTAACGCTTATCAGCTGGGGCACAAAACTGACCCAATGAAAGCTTTAGATTCAAGGTAGTATGGCCATGTGCTGCTACACAATCTTGTATCATGCTACCAACTCATTTTGGGTCAACTTGGGTACCACAGGCTTCAGAGGGCCATGCTTCTACATTCTGGGGTGGAAAATCACCATTCTGTCACTCTATGAGAAGATCCTCAATGCTGCCCTAGAAAGCAGGCTCAGTCTTTTCAACAAGTGGTAGGAAATTACCAGTCAGTAGCAGTGTTTTTGATAAGGATCAGTATTACAGCTCTACAGAGATCAAGTGGAGCAATCTGGGATTCTACTAAAAATGTTGGACCAGATGGTCTTCTGAGGTCCCTTCCAACCTGGGCTGTTGTATGATTCTGTCATTCTAAAAAGACAAAAGCAAACATGAACCCTCAATGCCAGGTTTGAACTAGATACCTACACTCCTTCCCAACCAGAACCTAGTCAGCTGCCAACCAGGCGGCCAAGGAAGGTCCAAAGGAAGTAGAGAAGGAAGACTCCACATTCATCTCTTATCCCCTTTTTCCAAAACCAGACACATATCACAGTCTGACAAGAAAACCAATGCCTCTGTCAGCACTACGACTATTTTGCTTGGCTTGGAAAGCTCCTGAAAGATGAATAGCTCAGTATGATCTGCATAGCAAAGCAGGCTCTGCCACAGAAGTTATGCTGCTGCTTTCTCTTCTTCATCACACAGAAAGGCCTCTTGCCATTGAACAAACCTGAATTAAAATATGCAGCTAGTTTTGATGAGGCAAGGGGCAGCAAGCCAAATCCAAGGTGCTGAGGTATAGGGGAATCCTTCTCATAACCTCCACGGCCTTTGGTTCATACCCTGTTTACCCTGGACAGCCAGGAAGGCTTGCGAGAAACTATGCATTTTGTTCCTGCAGTAGGGGTTCTGATTACTCTTGATAGATTAGAAATATTCTATAAATAGCATTTGATCATTGATATATATGAGGCTTTACCATAACTTCATACTTATGCAGAAGACATTTTGAAAATGGTGTTCTTGGAAATTGTCAACTCAGAACACAGATTAAACGGAGAAATTTGTTGAAGAAATTGCAAATTGGTGGACATGTCTATCAAAATAAACTTATTTTAAAAACATGACCTCTGGTATCTATTATCTACACATGAATGGCATTACCAATCAGAGCAATAGCTTTCCTAAAACGTGTTTCAGTTCATAGTTCCTGTTTGAAGAGCACTATTACTACCTTCTGTAAGTATCAGATAGTATAATGGAGTTTAATTTGTTGTACTTCGTTCAAACATTCTACTTTAAGTGTGTTCCATATCAAAACCACTCCTTTCTCTCAAAAAAGTATTGAAAAAGAAAAGTGATTTTAAAAAAATCACAATCTGCTGACATATCTTTTTAAATTCAAAGTTCAGTATGTCATTTTCTTGGTGTATACTTGACACATGGCCTTCAGTTTTCAGCAGATGCAAGTCATACAAACTTTGCTGATTTGTTTACAGTCATACTGCATTTAATTCAATATATAAATGTTTGAAAACGAGGAGCTTGTAAGGTTTTACATATCCTGAAAAACAGCATGGATCTTGGTTTAGTTCCCTAAATATACTAAGTCATTTAGTAACTAGTGCTTCTGTGTCACCAAAATATTTCCATTTCATTTAATAGTATCTTCTTCATGCATTCCAATCATATTTAAAATATTTTACCAAGTAGGCTTACATTAGAATTAAAATATTACAACTTTACATTATTTTGTCATTAAATGCAGAATCTGCTCAACTCAATCAGTCCTCCCATAAACAAGCTGAAAACTGATTTTCAGAAGCACTCATCTTTAAATAGAATTTTTACTTAGAAGAAAAATATCTCCTTAAATGATACCAAAAAATGTAGGTTATGTATGTATATTTGCCTCTATTTAGGCAAAATATCAGTTAGCATTAACGAAGTGTTGTGTTTTCATCAGTGTAAAATGACAGATGTTCTGAATGGGAATTCATCTGTCCCAATGTTTATACCATAGACGTCTACCTCTAAGGAGTTCATCCTAGGCACTTTTTCTAGTCAGTGGAGAGAAGTAGGCATCTCACCCTAATGCTGACCAGATTAAGAGTGTTTAAGAAGTGTTTATTTCTTTCCTTTAAATGGCCTTCACAGTTACCGCCCTGTTTGTCTACGATGTGAATATCTAAAGTCAGGTGAGAAGAGCTCTTTTTATGTCCCTGCTACTTTGTCACCATTCTTCTTTAGCCAACACAAGGTGAGCTTCTGGCAAAGGCAGTGTACTTCTGAAGAGCACTGTATAAACTAATACATTGAGAATATTTTGCGAAGATAGTTTAAAATTTAACCCACTTATCAAGCTATAAGAAGAAAAACCAAAGCTTTGACTTACTGTTAGTGCCCAGTGGATTTTTATCCCTACTAAAACTTTTGTTATTATCTGAGGATTTTAGACCTTTTGTTGCAAGCTTTGCAATGTGGAACTGTTTGCGTGGCAAGGTTTTGGTACCATGGGGGACAACAAGGGTGGCTTCTGTGAGAAGCTGCTAGAAGCTTCCCCTATGTCTGACAGAGCCAATGCCAGCGGGCCCGCTGCTGGCCAAGGCTGAGCCCATCAGGGACGGTGGTAGTGCCTCTGGGAGAACAGATTTAAGGGGAAAAAACTGCTGTGCAAGAGCAGCCGGAGGAGAGGAGTTGAGAATATGAGAGAAACAGCCCTGCAGGCCCCCAGGTCAGTGCAGAAGGAGGGGGAGGAGGTGCTCCAGGCGCCGGAGCAGAGATTCCCCTGCAGCCCATGGGGAAGACCATGGTGAGGCAGGCTGTCCCCCTGCAGCCCAGGGAGGTCCACGGTGGAGCAGATATCCGCCTGCAGCCCGGGGAGGACCCCACGCCGCAGCAGGGGGATGCCCGAAGGAGGCTGTGACCCCGTGGGAAGCCCGCGCTGGAGCAGGCTCCTGGCAGGACCTGTGGATCTGTGGAGAGAGGAGCCCACACTGGAGCAGGTTTGCTGGCAGGACTTGTGACCCCGTGGGGGACCCACGCTGGAGCAGTCTGTGCCTGAAGGACTGCAGCCCGTGGAAGGGACCCACGCTGGATCAGTTTGTGGAGAACTGTCTCCTGTGGGAGGGACCCCACGCTGGAGCAGGGCAAGAGTGTGAGGAGGAAGGAGTGGCAGAGACAACGTATGATGACCTGACTGCAAACCCCATTCCCCATCCCCCTGCACTGTTTGGGGGAGGAGGTAGAGAAATCAGGAGTGAAGTTGAGCCCAGGAAGAAGGAAGGGGTGGGGGGAAGGTGTTTTATTTCTCATTATCCTGCTCTGATTTGATTGGTAATAAATTCATTTTTCCCCAAGTCAAGCCTGTTTTGCCCATGACGGTAATTGGTTGAGTGATCTCTCCCTGTCCTTATCTCAACCCATGAGCCTTTCGTTATATTTTCTCACCTCTGTCCAGCTGAGGAGGGGAGTGATAGAGTGGCTTTGGTGGGCACCTGGCGTCCAGCCAGGGTCAACCCACCACAAGAACATAAAGACAGTAACAAGGGTATTCACCAAACAACAGTTAATGGACCTAGCATTTTCAGGGGCAAAAGAAAAAAAATAAACCAAGAAGTGCATCACCAATACACAAAAATCAAATCGAACAAAATAAAATAGTTCTTCTTTGTTGACAAGGAGGGATAGGAATTGCTCTCATGGGACACAATTCAGATGGACCAGCAAGCAGATTAAGAAGTAGTTTCACCGATCCTCTTCCTCCTAACGGGTTTTTACACACGGAAAAGTGCAAACTGCATTCTTATTGTCTTGCGACCCTCCTTGCATCAGAATACCTCCCAGTACCGCACCCTTGGGAAGTTCAGGGATTCTCTGCAGTGCTATTTTTTTAAAAGCAAAAAGACTAAGTCATAACAATAATTAATTTCAAAATATTGTCTTTGGAGAGCTTCCTGTGAAACATATACAGTACACTGGAGGAAGTGTAGTGAATAAATGAGATGAAATGGTAGTTAACAAGTACACTTCTTTCTCATCGGTGCTTATAAAACATAATTAAACCCATCTTATCTTAGAAAACATCATCATTGATAATGCTTCCAATTTCACTTCTGGCAGAAGTTGTCTGACTATAGGCTTTTAGTATACGACAATGACCACATCACTAGATTTTATTACCCTACTTAAAACCCCTGTAACAAAAGATGAAGACAATCCTTACAAGAAGATTCAACATTAGCGTTAAGAGCGAAATTATGTTCAAGAAGTGAGGAAGGATTATAAACATATAACCTTGTAAAGCTACTGATGGGAAAATCCTGCTAGTGTGAAAAGTAAATGACTGAAGTTCCCTGTATTATCTCTGAGAGTATGGAGAGAATGCCAGCTATCGCCTGAGACTATAGGCTGTATCCTCAGCTGGTATAAATGACTAACTTACTGATGCTGAAATACTCTAGTGAAAGATGTAATCAAAAATATATATTTTAAGGCACAACCAGCAAAAATGCAATGGCTGTACTTATGTGGGTTTTTTTTCCCTCTAGATTCAAATTGAAGTTTATTAGCCCTTTTCCTACATGTACGTAAACATACTGTTGTTCTCAGCAAGGTAACTTAATGCAGTAAAGAAGATGATTAAACATGCAAACTATTCTAGTACTCAGTGTTGCATATATATTCAAGTATCTGAAATTTTGAATTTTAAACAGCTGATTAAAAAAAATCCAGATCTGTCTTATGATTTGTAATTTTTTTTTCTCATAAGTTATTTTCTACATAAATACAAAGTACCTCCACAGCCAAACTGCATAAATGTAGGAATATTTTTAAAGAAACACACCTAAATGATACACCATAAGTAGAGAAAATCTATTTGTTTGGAAAAAAAAAATTATTTCTGCTTCACTGTATTTTAGTTTTTCTCAACTTGGGTGTTTTTCTAGGTATTTGTGACAGTGTAATATCAGAAATTATCCCAGAACAAATGTTTGCTAGTTAAAAAATCAGTACAGAAAACATCTGTAGATAATCCAAAGTTGTTGGAGACATAAAGCAATGAAGAAATAGGTCAAATATAAAGAAAACTTAGATTCCTTGGTAATTTGGAATATCTAGAGCAATGTGAATTTCAGAGGTTTAAATACAATATTGCATCTCAAAACAGATAATGCAGATTATACTCACACAACAGAAGAATTTCAATGGAATTCAGTGAAGTTGAGAAGGACGTAAAATTAAGCTTAAATGAGCAACTAAACATGTACTTCAAGCATGATGCTGCAGCTAAGATAGCAAATACTACTTTTGGATGTATTAAGACATTTACAACATTACTGAAATTTTACATTAATTTTAGTGTTCACATTTTGGAAAGTAGCTCAAAATTTGTTTGTTTGGGTTTTTTTTTTTAATTCAAAAGATTGAAGTTCAAGATTTTAAGTTTAAAGCTCTTTCAAAAGAGATCATGATTAATAATTTTCCACTGCCACAGAGGTAACAATACTGACAGAGCAACATCATACTCTTCTCTCAGTGCGAACCTGACTTACGACTCCTCTCAGTGCTGTGAGGCAGGGCTTAAGAGTACTTGCACTAGGGATATTCCTTGTTATGCTGTTGAGAATCCAATATGGTTATTATAGCTTTAATTAAGAAGTAGATTTTTAAAAATACTGTATTTCTAAGACCCATCAATGAATAAAGGTCTGAAATGGCCTTTGCTTTCTGGGAATTTTGGCAGAGAACTACAAATATTAAGAAAGAGATGAGAGACTTTGTTTCATCCATTAACAAACTCCTTTACAAATACTGTTTTTCCGTAGTTCCTTTCTTATTTCAGGATCTGCTTCAGTATCTCATGTGAGGATCCTTTGTTGCTCTGTGATTTGAGGAAAGAACCCCAAATTTCCCTTTCTCTTCCTAACTGCTAGTGAACATATTACTTGGGATAAGGGTATTGCCAGCACAACACAGGACAGCATAAAGAGGAGAGTAAGTCTGCACATGTGGCATGTACCTGTCACGATGATCACCTTTTCCTTTCCGTTCTTGCAAATAGTATGTCACCGCTGATCTCAGTCTAATTTCCCTGTCTCTTTTGTTTAGTTCATCAAACCCTACTTACTCACACCACTTCCTCACCTCAAAAGAGGAAGGTCAAACAATAAGTAGATATAAAAGAGTAAGAAAAAGTAGGAAAAGGGTTAATTCTGGCCAGCAGAATGATCTTTAAACAACTACAGACAGAAGGGAAGAATGGTATTTCCTTCATTGGCGCAAAAAAGAAATTACTGTTTCTGACTGTATTGGGTGTAGGTGGCAAGGTTTTGGTAGATGTAGGGGGCTGCAGGGGTGGCCTCTGTGGCAAGAGGCCAGGGTGGGCATCTGGCTGCTGGCCAAGGTTAACCCACCAGCTCAGGCATAGTCAAGGTCACCTGCTAGTGTCACAATCGGAACTAAAATATCCCCAGGTCTCTAAAAAATCAAAGAAAGAAGATTTAACAATGTTAACCTCTACTTGCCCTCTTTAATAATGGGGTCAGAACATTTCCACTACAGATGTTACAGAACAGTGTAGAAGAATCATGGGAAAAGAAACCATTACATGAAAGCAAGATGAGTGCATTAGGCACGAGCTAAAACGAAACCACTTAAGTATGGTTTCCACTCTACCTCTGAATCTACTACTCATCAAACAGCCCTTGCAAACTTCATCACTTCTCCTTTGTACGAGAATATTTTTCCTAAACTGCTTTTATTTACATGTTCTTATTGCATTGATCTCTGTCATCCATATTACTATTTTGTTATCCATCACAATGACAAAATGCCACCCTATTTTTCTCAGTGATACAGAATCTTAGTACTGAAAGTGAGATATGCTCAGTTCTTCATTGATATACATTTAGGTGTCTAAATATGAACAAGTTCCCACCGTTGTAAACAGACAGCTATGTATAGAATTGCTTACTTCAATACAGGCATCTAAAGTCATTCGAGAAGCTCTGAGGTGCCTGCAACACATGCATGGTGTTGACACAACACAGACACAACACAGGCTCTGTGGAAGACCTGTAAGCTTCATTTATTGTTTTATGAGTTTCCGATCAGTGGGATGCACTAGGCCATCTCAACTGGCACTCAGAAAACAAATTCTGCCCCTGGTGTTCTTGAAGACACAGGGAAGAATCTGGCTCCACTGCTCCAACCTCCATCTGGGGCTGGGTCCCATTCACTAGCCCTACGTGCCTGCCTCAGATATGCCAGGACATCTCAAATAGAATTGGACGCCTAAGTTGAGGTAACTGGGTCCAATTCCACCCTTACTCACAAAGTTCACCTGGTCTTAATACATCATTCACAACACCGACAACCTCCTTCAACTAATCCCCCACTATTCAGTACATTTGCACTTAATACTGTGAATGGAAGATGAAGCACCAACAAGGCATATACTGCAAACTCAAATACTTGGCATACAACACAAGTAATTCCATTGCTGCTTAGGTGTACTATTGTACAATTATTACTGTTCCCAGTAACTACTGGCTGATTCAGGTGGGCAGTGTTAGAATATTTTGTGGCATGCCTGCAAGTATTTTTCATAATTTGAAGTCACATTACTTTAATTCATCACTTTCTGGTGTTCTAAAATGCACTACTATATTGTATAAGAACTTAAAGTAATTGAACTCAATAGCTGAAAGCGCCCTTGGCAACCCTAACTCTGGTGTAAACTTTTGGACAGCTAATGTACACTTGCTAAGAATCACAAATCAACATTACCACCAGACTGTAAAAGTGCAACTCTGCAATCAGTAGAGGCATGCAGAGACCCGGACAAACTCTCTTGCTGCTTCTATGCTTCCTTTTTCCCACTGCTGCCTGTGCATAGTCCTAAATAACACCTCAGTTGACAATTATACAGCTCGCCAGCTCAAAAGCCAGAACTTGCTCATACAAGGAGAAACAGGACCTAAAAAACTATTCATTACCATACCGTCTTAAAACTCTCACAGGGTGATTTTCCAAATCAGCCAGCCATCTGGAATCACCCACAATTTTATATAAATTCTTGTCATTCTCTTGCTGGTCAGCTGTTGGTTTAGTTTTTAGTCAACAGGTTTTTGGTCAACAGAGCTGTCTGTGGCAACACACTTTAAACCCTGACATTTATGCAGAGAGCAAAGTGGTACACAGAAGAGGAACTATGCAACAAGCAAGCAGGAAAATGAGGTTTCAGGAAAGAGACTGTGCCAAGTGGAAATGCAGAGAGAAGGGACGAAGTGGAATGAGTATGGGAGAAAGAAAAGACATGGCAGGAAGGGAGACCAATGGAGAAGAAAGAAAGAACTGTGAGGGAATTCTAGGATGGCAGAAATCACAAACTCAGGCAGAAAGGGTGTATTTCACCAGCGAAACAGAATAGATGCAGCTATCCTACCAGCAAAACTCATAGCAGCTGGGTAACTGAAAAACTGGCAGCACCTAGAATGCCAGCTGAAAACTGGCCGAGAACCAGTAAACCCAACACATCTGAGATTCTTGAAGACTGATGACAACAGCATGCAAAAACGTTATTGGAAGTACTGGGTGTATGAATAACAAATCAATACAAGAAAACTTGACAGAAACTTTGCAAATGGAAAGAAATTGTTGATCAGATCATTGTCTATGAATTACGTTTGCAACTCTACTTGTAATAGAA
The DNA here is from genome assembly GCF_026419915.1 of Harpia harpyja. Classification (NCBI taxonomy): domain Eukaryota; kingdom Metazoa; phylum Chordata; class Aves; order Accipitriformes; family Accipitridae; genus Harpia; species Harpia harpyja. The sequence goes on from NC_068943.1 coordinate 7,823,858, forward strand.
ACATTCGGAGAGATGTAAACTACAGTACCAAAGGGAGTAGGGATGAGAGATGGAAAGATGAATCCTTCTGACAGAAAGATGTAGGCCCTTTTTATTATAGGCATACGTATTTATTATTTCTCTCCTCGATACCTTCCAAGGTGTACCACACTGCTGCGAATTTATTGATTTTAGCTGGCACAGGCACTTTGTAATGGAAGTAATGACCCCAATACATATCTGGAGAATTAGTCGTACTTTGTAAACCAGCTACTTCATGTTACTACTGTCAAAGGTATATTCTTCAGGGGTCAGTATATTTAAGCTCAATGTTGATGTTTAATTAATTAACTAAGAATGATATCAATCTGACTAATATCCTCAGTTCTATTACTTCTCAAAACTTTAACAGGTTATTAGAAACGTAAGATATATTATTTAGTTGTGTTGTAACTGTTCATAGATATAATTTAGACCCTGAAGGAGAGAATTCAGGTTGATAATGCTTATCTTCCTTCATTTGTATTATCTTAGTGTATCTCTACAAGAAAAAATTGAACTTTTAAAATATTTCTATGGGTGATATATGCAATTTGTCTGAAAATGAAGGAAACAGAAGGAAAACATTGGCCCACTGTTAAACAGGAGAGGTGAATTAGTCACCAACAATGCTGAAAAGGCAGAGTTTCTCAACACTTTCTTCACTTCTGCCTTTACCAGCACTGTTGGGCACCAGGCCTTGGGAACAAAAATCCAGGTTGATGCAAACACAGAACCACTCTCAGTGAAGGAAGAGTTGGTATGTGAACTATTACAGGAGCTTGACCTCTACAAATTGATGGGCCCTGACAATATCCACCCGAGGGTGTTAAGAGAGCTGGCTGACATTGTGAGGCCACTCTCCATAATCTTTGGGAAGTTGTGGAGATTGGGGGTTCCAGAAGACTGGAAGGCGGCTAACGTCACCCCCATCTACAAGAAGGGCTTAAAGGACGATCCAGGAAATTATAGGCCCGTCAGTCTTACTTCAGTCCCTGTGAAAGCTGTGGAATGAATCCTCCTGGGGGCTATCACAAGTAAATGAAGCATGTGATTGGGAAAAGCTAGCACAGATTCACCAATGGCAAATCATGCCTGACAAACCTGAAGTAACCTGCTCAGTTTATGTGGGGCAAGTGGCGGACATTGTCTACCTGGATTTCTCCAAAGCTTTCGATACAGTTTCCCACAGCCTCCTCCTAGAGAAACTGATGCATTACGGTCCAGGCAAGCGGTCCGTGCGGTGGGTCAGGGTGGTAGTGAATTGCTCCTTTTCAAACTGGCAACCTGTCACAGGTGGGGTCCCCCAGGGATCGATATTGGGCCCTGCACTGTTTAATATCTTCATAAGTGATCTGGATGATGAGATCAGGTGTTCCCTGATGAAGTTTGCTGATGATACCAAACTGAGTGGGGAAGCGGACACTTCAGAAGGGAGAGCCACCCTGCAGGAAGACCTGGATGGGCTGGAAGAGTGGGCTAACAAGAACCTTATGAAGCTCAACAGGGACAAGTCTAAGGTCTTGCACCTGGGAAAACATAATCCAGGAGTGGGATCTGGGATCTACCCGGCTGGGGAGCAGCTCTGTGGAAAGGGACCTGGGGGACAACCAGCTCAGTGTGGGTGAACAGTGCGCTGCTGCGGCAAAGCAAGCCAACGGGACGCTGGGTTGCATCAACAAGGGCATCACCAGCAGCGATAAAGAAGTCATTATCCCACTGTACTCAGCGCTTGTCAGGCCACACCTGGAATACTGTGTTCAGATTTGGTCCCCGCTATACAAAAAAGATGTGGACAGGCTGGAGAGGGTCCAGAGAAGGGTCACAAGGGTGGCCAAAGGACTGGGAAACCTGCCTTATGAGGAAAGGCTGAGAGAACTGGGGTTGTTCGGCTTTGAGAAAAGAAGGCTTAGGGGAGACCTTATCACCATGTTCCCGTATTTAAAGGGTGTCTACAAAGAAGATGTAGACTCCCTTTTTACAAGGAGTCACATGGAAAAGACAGAGGTAATGGGTACCAGTTACTCCTGGGGAGATTCCAATTGGACACAAGAGGAAAATTTGTCACAATGACAACAATCAGCCATTAGAATAATCTCCCCAGGGAAGTGGTGGATTCCCCAGCATTGGACACTTTTAAGATTCGGCTGGACAGAGTGCTGAGCCATCTTGTCTAGACTGTGCTTTTGCCAAGAAAGGTTGGACCAGATGATCCCTGAGGTCCCTTCCAACCTGTATTCTATGATTCTATGAAAATATAAAATTTAAAAAAAATAAACCTAGGGAAAAGCAGATTATTCCATCTAAATAAAACTTATTTTAATGCCTTTCTTAACTAATAAAATTGTTTCTTTAGGCAAAGAAAAAGTACTATAACCGTAATACTTTTACCTTCTCTTTTTTTTTTTTTTAAATAAAGTGGAAAGCATGAAGACCACCATGTCAAAAAAAGACATTTAACCGCAAACATTCTGAAAGACATAGAGAACTCAGGATGTCAGGACTCAAGCTCCAGCCTGCAAAGCACTTCAACATCTGCCTAATTTTAATCCCTTGCTTCAGCTCCACCTGCTCCAAACAAAGACGTGCTTATATGCATTGTTGGAAAGAACTGGACCAAAGCACACAGTTAAAAACTAATATGTTAATCACAGATTATAAAGCCATAAAGATATCGGTGATCCTCTAATTTGATCTGCTGCATAATAAAGGACAGAGGATTACCCTGACTTCATTCTAGTTTGAGCTATGTGCTTCCAAATGCTTTTTCAGGACCTGGAAATCCTTTTCATCCTCAAATGGAAATTGTTAAGAAGATATTTAAGAAGATAGGCTGTGTTTCCTCCTAAGTACGCAGCAGCCACTTGTAACAAAAAGCTTTAAAAATGAAAACAGTATCATCAGTATCAGTTGGAACAAACTAATGATGGCTCATTGTGTCTCACTTTCATATTTGTATTGTAGTACCTTTCTGTATGAGATGCTATACATAGCAAGGTTTAGATGCTTATCAACATTTATAGCACTTCCAAATGCTCATATTTAATTTTTCAGATAGAAGCAGAGGATTATTGATGACCTTGACTTATTCTGGTAATACTGGTTTCAAAATAATGTTATTCAAAGGATATATAGGGCTTTCCTGGTTACAAAAAAAGCTTGCTCTTTGTCAAGAGAGCCAAGCTATGCTGATATACAATGCAAGGGTACTAGGATATTGTCAGTCCTGATAAGCCCACTGCACTATGGATAGCCGTCGTGAATGAAATAGAAGTATTTTCCAAAGAATGGCTAATCTTCAACCTGGTCCTGTGGGGAAGACAGCCCAGCATAGGCGGGATAAGGAGCTCCAGTCCTCTCACCCTACCAGCAGTAGTTTTTGCTTTGATAACGCCCAAAGACTGAATTATACCAAACATACTTATAAATTAAGCATGCGTATCATTTATTCTCTGTGGAAAGCAATAGGGGGGCAGAAATCAATTATTAGAAATTGCTTTGGTTTTAGTTAAAAAACTGTATGCATACTGACATAGATACTCTGCTTATCATAACGGTCTAGAAATTTGTAACTTACCCTAGGATGTGAGTTACTCAGCTGACCAAAGGCGATTGATTTAGCTGCTTGCACAGGAGCCTTGTGCCATCTGAGGTTTTACAGCACATCCAAACCGCTCCAACAAGGCTGGCAGACAGGACACCTATAACCTTCTGAAATAGCATCTGTAAACCAGCAGGGCACGTCAAATGGGACCATTACAGCCAACTGAAACATATTCAATGTGTTAACTTTAATGTGGGCTGAATAGTGCTCCTGGTCACGTTGACTGGTTTGCCTAAAACTACATAGTCTATGTGGGGAGCCTCGACCCCTAGTTCACACTTAGATGTTTATTCCGAAGCTGAACCCAATCTTTACTGAATTTTCAGTCATGTGCTAGGAGGCAGGGTAGACAACTGAACTGCTCCTGGCAAATGAAAATGCACATATGCACAAGTATGTGCAGAATCTGGTTCTTAGGGAGCGCCATCTGTACAGCAGTACTAGAGAGGCTTGGTACATACACTGAAGTATTGGGAATTTGTAGACGATAGTAATCCTTAAAACAATTTGAGAGCTCTCTACTTATACTCACTACACTTATATTCCAGATGCTAGCAGGTGCTTTCCAGGCCCACTGTCAGGTCCTGCAGGGAAGAATAGGCACTATAGGAAAACCCAGGGTCTTCAAACACTTTGTGAGCCCGCTAGTGGGCTTTGGTATCTGCTACACACCACAGCCATCCCAACCTTACCAGACCAGCCATCAAGACATCACCTTGGCCCTGCATTTTGGTGCACCATTTTGCTAAGCTTGATGGCTTGAAACCCTGCACACAAAGTCCAATGTCCATTTCAACAAGTGTTTCTTTACAGTTGGGAAAAGGAAAAGCTGCAACAACTTTATGCAATTCAAGAAAATTAGCGTTTCATTTATTTTTATATAGAAAACCCTTGTTTGAGTTGATTAAGAGGTTAAATTCCTTCCGTAGAGTTCACGGTGATTGAAATTATGAAAGGGAAGTTTTTAATTTCCCTCCACTTAAAGTAAGAGTTGTGTTCTCAGCCTTACATCAAACCAACAGAGATGTTGGCAGATCACTTTCTACTGCCTAAGATCATTAACTGTAACCAACAACTACTGTTACTGTAGTACACAATGAAAGTAATTGAACTTGCAGTTATAGGCTTTTTTGTTGTTCTTGTTAGGTGGGGTTTTTTGTGGGGGTTTGTTTTTGGTTTGTTTTTTTTTTTTTGAAACTGTAAGACACAAATCATGAAGCAGTGAAAGCTAATGGGAAAAAAAAAGGAAAAAATATCAGAAGTGTGTTTATTTACCTTGGTAATACTCCAGGTAATATAATCCTCCACCTCTCCCAATGTCATTTCCTCTTAATCATGTTATAAAACCTGTTTTGTGTTGTTCAGGTCAAATTGAGTCTGAGGTAAAAAGAAGTAGAAGGGTCAGCAAGGGATGGACCAGTGCAATGGGTTGATACTTTCAGAGTAGTTGGTTCTTAAAGAATGCAATCTAAATTCCTGGAAAATCAGTACAATCTCCAAGAAAAGTTAGCTTTCATATAATTGAATAGAAAATACCACAGAAATATAAATATAGAGCATCAGTCTTGAGACTAGATCTCCCGCATTTTACTTGTTCACCTTTCACAGATAACATTATTTAAAGCAATACCACCTATATAATACCAGGTTTGAAATCTTTTGAAAAAGTATTTTTCAGAGTTGTAATTTATGCTTTAAAAAAATATATTTGTACACATTTACCAAATAAGATTGGGAATCATTCCAGCTTTTTACTTAAATTGCACACATTAAAAAATACTGTTTAATTACATGTTTAAAGTACCTAGTCAGTTTGAGTAAATGCAGTAACTCAAATGTAAAAGAAAAAAGTTTAATTTTACAGTAATATAGTAATACAATTTAAATAAGCAGTATTATTTATGCAAAAATCACAAAATTTAGCCTAGCATATAATTAGAGTACATTTTTAGCAAGTATGCTATGCCTATATAAAAATACAGTAATTTGTTGAAACTAAATTGATGATGGTATGCCACAAGATAACCAATTTAAAATTTTAAACCTTACCTTGGCTTCTTCCCTTTATAATATCAAAAATGAATTTATTTATTTATTACTGTAAAAGTACACATATGGAACAAAGGAGCCTTTAAGAAAACACTGACCTTTGGTGCCAACAGATCTTTAACCCTTTCCTTAACAGATCAGAATGTCTACTTTTTTCCACTATGCCTTACATACCATAAATGTCATTCCTCCTCAAAGGATAAAAATGAAAAGAGAAAGCATTCCAGCATTTGAGGGCCAAAACGCACAAACAGCATTTTAAGTCAGTCAAGAAATCTGCTCTGGAGCCAATGGTCTAACAGAGGAAGTCCAGTATTTGCCTTTTTCATTGTTCAGGTGACTGAATATCTTTACATTATCTGAATCTTATGATTATGCAAATTAAAAAGATCTTGATTAAGAGAAGAGTCATGTCTGCAAACCTTATATTTCCACTCGTATCCATTATTTTTATTCTGTTACGTAAATACGGCAAATTTGCAGAGTGCAAATGTAAAATATACTTCAAACAGATCATGAAATATCATCAGTGGTTTAAGCTTATACAGTGTCATCAGAAGTCCTACATTATTTAGTATGTTCCTTAGATACCCATTTAAACATAACTATTCAAGACTCAACCTTCATCTGAAAGAAGAACCACTCTTATTATAAGGAAAAAAAACCCCAAAATATTAAGAAGCATGTATAAAAAAGACCTACCACAAACATTAAAGTTGGTTTTAGTACAATTTCATAATTAGGGATTCTGATTTATAACTTCTGACTATATTATTTGATCCCAAAACCTATGATCTAAGAAAATACAAAAATGTAAAGAAGAATAAATCGGAAAAAACGAAACCATGAAACGATTAATGTTGCAATGAAGGATTTTACGAATCTTGTAATGAATTTGAAGAAGATAATTTAAAGTGCAAAGGATGCTCCACAGTATAAGGGAAGATAAACTTTTTTCCCTCATAGATACTGTTCTGAAGGCACAAAAACATGAGGAAAGAATACTACTTTTGCATAGAGATAAGTACAGCTAACAATACAGATGAGCACTGGAAATATAAGAACATCATTATCCTTTGGGTTGGCCACTATTAATCCCAGCTCAGGTATGATGTAAGACCTAATATAGGGTATAACATTAAGACTGAGAAACACTGAATTTATGGTCTCAGGTCTGCTAGGATTTGCTTCAACAAGCAGGAGCTTCTCTGCTGTGGACTGGAGAAGAAGGATCTCAGTACCCTTCCCCATGACACCCATATGCAGGTACAAGAAGGGTAGAAGACCGCTGCCCTTAGACCTCTGTGACCTCCTTCATCAGTCTCTTCTTCAGCTGCACTGGAAGCCATTGCCTTTTTGCCTATGGGACCAAAGGAACCAGCTATACTTGTACCTCGTTAAAATCTGAAACCATGGCTGGCCAGTACACTGCCATATGAAGACAGAAAAGAACACTCCTTGGACCTTTATCTCCACCAACCTGTACGCGCATTTTACATTTTGAATCATGAAAATTATATTACCAGAAGTAACTGCAAAAACTGAAACAAAAAGTATTTCCAAATATTTCTTTTTCTGAAGACAGTTAAGCTATTTGTATTCTACTCCTGCATTCCTCTCTATTATTGTTGATGCAAAGCTCAGCATGACGACAGTACTGTATATCTATCGGTTCATCTCTGCCCACAGTAGTGAAAGACATCTCTGCATTTTTACATTGCATAATTTACATCAGTTACTTTGCTCTGGAAGAGCTCCTAGTGAAGTCCATGGGCCTGCCTGCAAGTGACATAAGACGCATTGTGAGACTTCTCTTTGTTCATTACTAGCATTGCAAAAACTTGTCTAATATTAACCCATCATAAGAACTGTCTGAAGTGCCTCTGCAGGTACAAAAGAACTAGGGAATGTACAGCAAAGATGGAGACGGCAAAGATAAGCAAAGGTATGGATCAGCTTCTGTTTGAGAGGAGATTAGTGTGGTGGGTTGACTTTGGCTGGATGTCAGGTGCCCACCAAGCCGCTCTATCACTCCCCTCCTCAGAAGGAGGAGAAAATAAGATGGAGAAAAACCTGTGGGTCAAGATAAAGGCAGTTTAATAAAGCAAAAGCAAAGGCAGCACACAAAAGCAAAGGAAAACAAATGATGTTATTCTCTACTTCCCATCAGCAGGCGATGTCCAGCCACTTGCCGGGAAGTAGGGCTTCAGTACGCAGAGCAGTTGCTCCGGAAGACGAACATTGTAATAATGAATGTTCCCCTTTCTCTTAGCTTTTATTGCTAACTACGACATCATATGGTATGGAATATCTCTTTAGTCAGTTTGGGTCAGCTCTCCTGGCTATGTCCCCTCCCAAGATCTTGCCCACCCCCAGCCTACTGGTGAGGGAGGAATGTTGGAGACAGCCTTGATGCTGTGCCAGCCCTGCTCAGCAGTAGCCAAAACACTGGTGTGTTATCAAGACCCTTCTAGCTACCAACACAAAGCACAGCATATGAGAGGGCGGCTAAGGGGAAAATTAACTCCATCTCAGCCAGGCCCAATACAATTAGATAAATAAAGACACATAATTGGAAAAGAAAAATGTGAAATCAATACCATTATAGAGATGGTGAAGAGGAAACGCTGTGCCTGAACAACTATGCACCACAGTGCAAGTAGTAGAGGGATAGCAAATGAAATTATCAGGTCATTCACCCAAAACAGAAAAAGAAGATACTTCCCACAGCATCTGGGCAATGTTGAACTTTATTGCAACAGGAGGTTATAGATGCCAAGCGTAAGTTCAAAAACAATTAGATGCATTTAGATTAAGAAAACCCAACAGTAGTATTAAAAAAACCCCAAACAAACAAAAAGATAAAAACTCCTGTTTAGAAAATCTTCAAGCCACAGATTGCAGGCAATAGAGTGTATAAGAGTGGAAGCATAACTGTGTGCTGGTGCAAACCTTAAACCCTTTTCTAAGCATTCCTTGATGGCTTTTGTTTGACACAAGAGATTGGGGCAGGTGGACACTGGGTCTGATCCAGTATTCAAGGGCTATCACACTTTTTAAAAGCATGGAATACAAGCAGCTAGATGAGGCTGTAAGACTGTATGAGCAGGAGTACTGGGCCAGAACAAGGACCCTTCAAGGTATCCTGTGTCTGAAACAGTATAATGAATATAACCATCATTACAAATCTACTAAATGCAGTACGATCCCACAGTAAGAATTCCACAACATCTGCTCCCAGTTCCCAGAAATGTGTGATTTCAGGACTTTGTAAACTTTGCATGTTAGGGTCTGCCACTCCTTGTGGGAATCTTCTTCCATGAATTCACTCTTTGATCCTCTGTGTATTTTTGGACTCCAGAACTTCCTATGGAAATGAAATCCATGAACTCATTATGCACTGTATGAAAAATATTTCCTCTTCCTCATTTTGTACCTGCTACCTGATAATTTCATTTAATGATCCATGATATGAGAAAAAGTGAATAATCATTTTTCTATTCAACCTCAGCATGATTTCACACACTTTTACTTTATTCATCTTTAGTCACTTCTTTTTCTTACTGAAGCCTTAGTCTAGTTAGATCTCATTGTCCAGACACAGCTCCATACCTATGATCAAGCCTGTCATCCCTCTCCAATGTTTTAGAGAACTATCAAGCTTGAAAATGCATTTTTCACAGTTTTAGCAGCCAGTTTAGAGAAAATCCTTATATATAAATAGGTAAGACTGGGTTTCCCCAGCATGCCTGTCTTTGGATTTATCATTACTGAATTTCATCTGCTGTTTTATCACCTACTTACTCAGTATCTTAAAACCTGAGTTCACTTCTGAGTATACTACCCTGAATAGTTTAGTATCACTAGAAAACTTTATCACCTCCCCATATTGGGATAAATCGCTGTGGAATTCCGCTATCCTACTATTGCAAATATTGGCCATTTTTATTCTTTAATTTCATTATTATTCTTTCCTTCATATCCTTAAACATAGAACTATGGAAAGATCTTTCCTCTTATTTCGATAGAAGCTTGATTTCTTATTAGAAACTTGGTAAGGAATTTTGCTGAAAGATTTTTGTAAATCCAGGCAGACTATATTAACTAGATGTACCTTGGTCCACATGCTCCTTCACTTCTTTCAGAAGACTTTTAGCAGACAGTGACATAATTTCCTTCCACAAAAGTCATGCTGAATGATCTCCACTGTTTTATATTTCTCTATGTGTCCCTCAGTTCCGTATCACACTTACTAGTAATTTGCCTGCTCATCCACTGGTAGCAAAGCACAAATAAGTACTATGTGCACCTACACCAATGTCAGTGTCCAGAACTTTCCTTTATAGGATTGTTTCTGTATTTTTCTGTATCAGTACAGTATTCACCTTCATCTTTGTTAGTTTTTAAATGGTCTCAAACAGGTCTCCTGGGAATACTCTCTGTAACCTGGGCAGACACACTCTAGATGATCCAAAACACCCAACACTGGCCACAAATTTGTGGTTCTGTGTGCATGGTTATATTTACATTTTTCTCTCTAAAAAAAAAAAGTCGTCCAAACAGAACTTAAATATTCTTCTTTCTAAAAAGACATGCAACATATCTTAATGGAGGTTCTAGCTTCACCCAACGGCTCAAATGGGTTAAGAAAAAAAAAGCTGAGTCAAATTAATCAAGTTCTTTTACTGTGTGTAACATGAGTGATGGCTGAGTAGCTAATCATTCAAAGTACGAGTGCTCTCACATTTCCATGAAACAGCAATATTGAATAATAAATGTTAAGGACATGGTCTAAAATGAAAATAATAACAATAAAAAAGGTCACTAGTACATAAAACATACAGGTTCTTTTTTCTAAGCATAAAAGGAATTAGGACTTTGAAAAGAAATAAAAAAAAAACCAAAACCAAAACCAAACCCAGGTACAGGCACAGCTTTTCAACTGCATGTGGCAAAGGTCAGTTACAACAGAAAAATTCTAAACTTGCATAAAAGTTAAATAAATGATTTCTGATGCAGAAACTGGAGAACAGCTTATGATCACATCCGATGAATACTAACTGTCCATGTACTAATATGATTCTCCCCACCACAGTACTATGAAAGACAAGCTGATGGCCCACGGCTGGGAACAGAGCATTTGTGCACGGCGTACACAGCTGTACTTACAGTCGGGACAGGAGTGCTCACATGAGCTTTAATCCAGGTGACCCTGTAGCAATAGCGGTGAAGAAACGGTAACCATGAGCTCAGCACCGGCAGGGAAGCCCAGCAGGTAGAGATCCCACCGGCCTCACGCAGCACATGCTGAGACTCATGCCATCACATTTTACCTATGCTCGTAAGACTAAGGTTTGCATGACTCTTTTCACTGTTCATTTGAGTGAACAGCGAAAGACACCACATAAAAAAGTCTGGCGGTAGAAGCTGGCACCTGCAAACTGCTGGGAAGCCAGAAGAAATTAATTTACTCAGGTATCAAACTTAAAAACTAAAATTGACACCACCTACTCCAAGGAGATTTAAGCAAACACTTGGCTCATCAAAAAATTTACCGTGTTTTATGGCCATCAGGACCACTCCAGCACTTCAGCCTTCCTCTGTCCCAGTTTCTGCTGATGTTCACCTAATGGGTGCTTGACAGAAGTCCCTAGGGCCCTATAATAAGCATTGTCCACCCAGTCAGAAAGGTTAAGTGCCCCTGGTTTAAGCTCCTGTATTTTACTTCACAAGTGCAGATGGTTACAGTTAAGGAGTCATCATTAGTTCCCTAGCTTGTTTGACTGGCAATAGTTACGAAGCTTTGGTGTCTTGATCTCCTGCCATCAGTCTGAGCATAAAAGATTCAAGAAACATAGCTATGGTTTCTTTAAACTGTGTGCTTATCTTCAAGTATTTGCAAACCTGTGGAAATTTAGAATAGTAAAGATAAGAGACTGTTTTAATCTGGGAATGACAGCATTTCCCAGATTAAAGGGAAATACCAGCATGTAATTATCTTTTGCTACTACAAGATAAATAGGACTTTTTTTGGTTGCTATGCAAGAAATAAAATGACCCTTGTAAGTGGTAAAACTGATAACAAACACAATGACAAGAAAACCAGCTAAAAATTAGAATTCTACTGACTTCTTTTCTAAAGTTACCTTATCACAAGCTTCTCTAAGGCTAACTGATATTTAAGATGCAGTCATTTGTATGTGTACAACTTTTAGATAACCTGTGCATCATATCACTCAAAAGAATGATATTCTGTATTCAAATCTTACAATACTTATAATTTTCATCTGTAATAATACATCCCACAACACAAAAGTAGGCACTGACTTCAACTTTGCCCTCTATAATTGCTGTTGGTGTGTATCATAAAGTCTGTGAAGTCTTCACACCTTAAATATTAGGACGTATGTTTATGGTTGGGGATTATTCAACAGGAAATTCTTGCTACATCTAATGAATGTTTCAAATATTAAGATAAAAACGCTTCCTTATCCCCAAATTCTAAAATATTCCAGCTTTTAATAGCAATACTTTATAATGCCATCATCAGGTACAAAGAAAAGTGGTTTATGTATAAAAACTGCAAGGTCGTTTGATCTTATAACTGGTTATCAATGTAATATCAGCATTTAACTATCAAATGCTGATTTTTAATTGGGAAGCTACTTAATCATCTGGCAATGTTTAAGCAAGCTGCCAGGCCCATAAAGACAAGAATGAGCTCTCCAAGAGTAAAAAAAAAAAATTATCAGTAACTTATTCGACAGTTACCAATGTTAAAGCTTTATTTTAAACACTCTAACAATTATTTAAGTTTAAAAGACTACATTTGACGTTCGTAATACTATATAAAGCATTAGGAAAAAATTAAGCTTTTACTTCATCAATGTTTCTGAAACATGAGGTATCTCTAAGACTGAAAAATTTGAAAAATGTGAAAAACATTGGAGAATTCTAGATGTAGTTTCCTCTTAATAAATTCAGTTATTCAGAATGTGCATACCAAGAAGGGTTCTAACTATGCCTTCCACTTTACTAATACAACTTCTTTCTGTTATTTCTTCGCAACTCTCATAGTAACAAGTCTGCTATCTCAGTTTTGCTGAGATATCAGTATTTGATCCTGCCACGTAGCTCTTTGCAGGCTCTTATGTTAGGTTAAATCCACCACTTTATCCCAAGACTAATTTTGGAGGGAAACTGTATAGACGGAAGAATTCATTTTATTAGAGCAGTAGTGTGCTACTTCAAAATCTGACAGTAATCATGTTTTCAGTGGACTGACACTTAACTCCAGCATAGCTGATGTCGCATGGCCTTGTAAAAAGGGGAGAGAGATGCACCAATAAAGGCAGTGATCCTCTGGCTCTTGCATAGCTTTTTCCTTGGCAGTATGCTTTACACAAGCGTATCTATTGCCTTCTTGCACAAGGGAACTCTCTTTGTTACCAGGAGAAGCAAGAAAAAGTCTTTGTGTACAAGTGATCACAGACTATCACATTCAACTTACCCAGTTCAGACATCTAAAAGATGTCTAGTCTAAGCTAGTCATTGAGGATTTCTCTGCAGTTAGTGGAGAGTATCTTTAGCTCATGATTCATATTGAACTAAAATTGGTATCTTAGGTGGGCTGAATCACACACACTAGACGCCTGTCTTTTTCTCTCCACTTCAACGACTATTTTGGACTGGATGCTCACCTTTTAGGTGACTCAGATTAGACGTGAAATCCAGCCCAGAGGATTAGGAGGTGCCAACAAGATGATGAAGCAAAAAAAAAAAAAAAAAAAGGAGTACAGTACTGTCCTAGGAGTATATGGAGCAGACATCCACAAAAGAAAAGAGAAAAGAGCTTGTGCTATTTCATAATGCACCCTGTCTGGAATACTTCTGCCCAATACCCATGCAAGATGAAGTGAAAATGGAAACAGTGCATGGGTGAATGGGGTTGTAGTCATACGTTTGAGTTATGGCCCAACTGTGGTGATACTGCTCAATTTAGGGTTAAACACGATGCACTGTCCTTTAAAGAGGACCATTACTCAATAGCTTCATTATGTAGGCCTGGTTACTTTGTATAAACGATGCAGGCTTTGCTAACGACTATACCCTTGAAGAAGGAACTAAAGACTGGTAAGAAGGAAACATCCTGCTCCAGAAGGCACCGGATGATTGCCAAAAAAGCATGAACTAGGGGAAAGGTAAGGTAAAGGCAGCAAGGGGAGATCACGACCACCAACTCAATTCAAGACCTAAAAGACTTACCCCCCCACTCCTTGAGCACGCACTGTAGAATAAAAGAACACTCTACTTTTAATTCGAGAAAACCTTAGTCCAATAGAACTGGTGGCAGATAAGTGACTACCAATAATGACTTTGGGGAAGGACTTTGGAAACCAAGTGGGTGAATCTGAAACTGCATAAATTGCTTGCTTGTTTAACTGCAGGGTGTGCTAGCTTTGTGGAATTACCACCTAGCACCCACCTTTGCGCAAATATGAAAGAAATAATGTCTCCCCTGAGTGTGTGATTATTGGCTCGTTGCACACCAGGTGACAAATTCACTTTTCAGACAACAGGGTAGGCAAGAAGGATAAAAAACATAAGTGGGCAAAACGTACTCATTATTTTTAAAATATGATTGAGTATATTCGCAAAAGGGACTGCAAGATGTTCTGACTGTGGTAGACACTGGACATGATTATTCTGGAGGCATAATCTAGTAATAAAATGTTTTTAGCGAATGATTAAAATTCTCTTTGCTCCTCATATGCATTCTCTATATTCCTCTAAATTACAACAAACTATTAACAACAAAAACACTGTGAAGGACTGTATTTTCATTTAAAAGTGGGTTTTGCATGAGAAACATGGCGTCTTCTCACTGAAAAATTATCAGTTTATTACACTTTTTCATATGAAGTATCACTTTGGTGGAGATGTGTCTATGTAAAAATTAATTGTATTGTATAGTACTAGTTTTTTGATGAGGCTGTTAAACTTTATGCTGGGTTTTTGGACTTCCCTTGAAAAACACAGGAATTTGAAAACAACCTGGCAGAGATTAATGGTAGCTGAATATACACTGGTTTCTAAAGAACTCAGGGGATTATGAACAACTAAATTAAAATTCCGCAAGAAAACATCTGAGGAAAGGACATAAAAAGCATTTCCATGTGCATTAAACAGCATCTACTCTGTATTATGCTGAATAAATTAAAAAATTATATCCCAGATCCATGCTGGAGGGTATGTGACTATCAAACACAAACTGTGCAATATTAGAGCCACCTGTCTGTCTGTCTCTCTCATTCTCTCTTTCCAGCAATTCTTAGAAAACAGGAAAGATTCTTCTAGTGCCAATTTATATGCATATCCACATGTTAAAAGCAAGTTCAAAGGAGCTGGAAGGTGGATTATTCATTAACGGTAGCCTTGTAATAGTCTTGTTACGCCTTGTACATAGTGTTATTAAGAGGGGTTTGGCATGCAGTAATTTTACAAATGTCTTTAAAATGTAAGATAGAAAAGATATTTTTCTTGATCTACTACTCTGACACTATTATAAGTGTATAAACAGAATATCAAATGACAGTAGTCTGCATAAAGGAAGAACATTTTTTGTTTCACTTCTCCCTGTTAAATCTTCGTAAAGCTATAAAAAAATCTGTCACAGAAAGCAACTAACTACCATGGTAAACCTTTGTAAAATTCAAAACCTCTAAACCTACAGTAATCCTAATCTGAACAGCTAATCATGGTGTGAAGCTATTATAATGTGTATCCAATTATAATCAGCATTATGATAATGACACTGTCATTAATCTTCTGCACTATTTCTCATTATTTCTAGAGACACTGCTAAAAGCAAAACCTTGAAGCTATTTACAGGCAATGGGAAGTTTCAGCACTTGTATCACTCAAAATTTTCTATGACATTCCCTACTTTCAGGAATTTCCAATTTTGCCAATTTTTCAACAAAAAAATTCTTTCACCTGTTATCCAGTTGAGGTTTGTTGTTTAAGTATGCAAAAATTGTTCAGATATTCCATTTCAGACTGAAATTAGACAGGGAAAGGCAGGAAAAGATTTGCTTTGCCAAAGCTTTACGAAATCCTTCTTCAGACTCATCAGATATCTTGTCACTTCACACTCTGGAGCAGCAAACTGAAATGTGTAAACAAAGCTGCTTTTTGTAGTTCCTAGAAAAAAAGTACCGACTTTGGACAAAACACAAACTCTTTTGGAAGACTTCTCTCCTGACGTACACTATGGAAATGAATTTGGCCACTAGAGGCTCCAAGAATTTCCTCAGTGCCTGAACGCGCCCTGGTTAAGCAGGGCTTTAGTAGGGCCTGTAGCAATAGGACAAGGGGTAATGGTTTTAAACTAAAAGAGGGTAGATTTAGACTAGATACAAGGAAGAAATTTCTTACAATGAGGGTAGCGAAACACTGGAACAGGTTGCCCAGAGAGGTGGTAGATGCCCCATCCCTGGAAATGTTTAAGGTCAGGTTGGACAGGGCTCTGAGCAACCTGATCTTGTTGAAGATGTCCCTGCTCACTGCAGGGGGTTGGACTAGATGACCTTTAAAGGTCCCTTCCGACCCAAACTATTCCGTGATTCTATGATCCCCTGGGGTACGCCTTCTCACCACTCAGCCTCTCAGAAATGCGAGGGATGCTTGACGCTGTAAGAAAAACCCAAGTATCTGTCATTGGGCCCAGCTTTCAGCTTGGAACAAAACATATATTGGGGTGGAAAATCTACAGGAAAGCTGACATGGACCTGGTAAACTGGAGAGAGGTGTAGGAGGGAAGAAAGGTGTGTGGGGCCAACGTGGATAGCTTATTAATGGAAACCACACCCAAGAAAAAAGGTGGAAAAAAGAGTGGGAAGAAAAGTGGAAGATGAGGAGGAATACTAACACATTGGGCAGGGACGGAGAGCCTTGCATCAAGTAGGTAAGGAGAAGAAAGCAGGCAGCTGATGCATGGGAGCCTCCTGAGTAGCTCTGCTCCTTCAGCACGTCCACCTGCATCCATACCCAGCACATCCATCTTCATCCATACCCACCCTGGGCTTCTTCTCAGGCCTGGAGGGAAGGTGGCTCAAAACGGTCTTAATTTTCCCTCTCCTTTTTCAGGCACGGAGAGCCAAGGATAGAAATGAGAATGAACTTGAAGTATTAACAAGTTTTCAAAAAGAAAAAAGAAAAGGGCAATGGGAAAAGAGAGCCACCAGCAAAACTGCAAGGCTTTTTCTGGTCTCGTAGCTTTCTGTCGTAATGGTATTGGTATTCCCTTTCCTTTGCCCTGTATCCAGCATCTCCTGAGGAGAGGGTATGACTGCTGCTTGGCCTCTGTGGCAGGTCAGGCTGCTAACTTTGACTCAGAGAAGACAACACTGGAAGAGGCTGAAATAAATAGAATGGTCCTGTAATAATGGCTGGTATGCTCCCTAAGGACAGAAATCTTCCAGTGCCTTATTTTTTGTGGTCCCACAAAAATCAGTGAGAGGCAAGTATAACACAAACAGCAGTGACAGCCTGGCTCTACAGTGGAAGGCAGTCTTTCAGGAGACATCTTTAAAGATTTAAATCCAGTCAGTCTGGTGTTGACTTAATGGGAATTTTTTTAAATGTAAAAAACAGGTTTCAGGAAGGGAACATAATGCAATTGTTTTGAATCACAGTGCCGAAACAGTTAATATATTCTGCATTACAGTATATCATCTGAAGAAAATAGGTGAGGGAAAGATTTGTTGTCCTTCATTTATCAACACGAATTAATTTAAATGTTTTTTTAATTTGATCTCCACACTACAACTGGCATTTGAGAGGAAAACAACGCATGTTAAAGATATGTACCTGAAATACATTTAAAAAAAAAAAAAGTATAAAGATGAGCTACTGAGAAAGAAAAATGTCAGGTCCACCTGATGGAAAAAATGTTGGATAAAGAGATTGTGATCTCCCTAGAAGCCAGACAGAAACAGTAAGAGGAAGAGACAATAATAAAGAATAAAATACTATGTTTAAACACATATAAATAATTATAGACAAATATGGGTGGATGTGACATTAACAGTGTTATGACTTGAAGAAATCTCCAGCCTGGGGCTTTTGGGTTGGTTTCTTTTTAATCATTCTTATTTTAACTATTAAAAGTAAATACTGAACTTCCAGTCTTAAGATAAAGCAAAACTACTGTCAACTAAATAAAATTCATTTCTGATCTTGCTGTTCATGGGATTTGGAAGATGTGAATGAAACCATCAGTATGTTGGGACTAGTAGACCAGACTTCCTGGGTAGCCATCATACTGCATGAATTAATGCAGAATGAAAAAAAAAAAGGAAAATAATTCATATCTTTGACTTTAAAAAAATACTTTCTGGTTTTAGCCTACACAGTAAAGCTGAATTGCAACTCTTTTAGTTGTGATTAATTTCACAGATTGTTTTCCACCCTGTAGATTCAGTGGTTTGAAGCAAGGTACCACGAGAAGGGTTGTCTTAAGATAAGCTCTTAAGACATTAACACACATCTGTGGTTCTACTGCAAACTACGACAGGCTAAAGTGTATGTATTACAGTATCGATAGCTGGTATGCCAGCCCATGAGAAACTGCAAACCAAAGGAATGCAGTCCTGTAAAAGACAAGTGATATACCTGAAAAGTCACATATGTATGGATTTGGTATGTGAACACACTTGTCTCTTAACAGATACAAACAAGTAGGTGCCTAGGGTTTTACAGTAAACTTTGAAAAATAATTAAAAATGGCATAAGAACACTAATAAATAAATGAATAAAAACATGCATATGAGACTATTGCACAGAGCTAGTTTCCGTGGCTTTGTTCCCCTGGTATTGGAAGCCTCCTGCTCTCAGTTGTCCTTCTAGGAGTATTTCCTACCTCTTCAGTCACATCTTAAATTAGAGTGCAACTCTAATCAGCATCGCTCTCCTGATCTGCATCTCCACGGGTCTCACACAGTGGACCCCTGACAGTACACAGTGCAACCTGTGGGCAGCAACAAACTCCATAAACATGTGTTTTAGCGCACGTACCTTCCTCCGGTGACAATGGCAAATAATTTCTGGCTGCAAGCCAACGTGGCACTGCAGCCTCAAGTTACTGCACTGCAACTCCTTAAACAACCATAAATTTCCTTTATGTTATTAGAATGACTAACAAATTCAAAACATATTACTGTGATCTTTCTATTTCCGTAGCCTTTAGAAATTCTGTGCTTCTTTTAGATGTTCTGCTTTTCGGTATTTTTCCTACTGCACAGTATGAGTCTATACTGTAAGACATAAAAAAAGCTTTCATATCACACAGCTCATTAGAGGCTTAAATGAACCAGTTTTAGATGTATGATTTTGACCTCATTACTGTCCTCAATCAATGAAATAAAAATGGCGGTTGTCATAACATCATATCTTGGATACATTACTCTGGGAATCTGCAATCAGAGTCTGCTCCTCAGATGATAAAACTGCTATTGAATATATTTGCTAGTACTAAACCTGATTAAATAATAATAGAGAAAAAAGGATTTTTAGGACTCAATAAGCTAATCAAAGTATCTCTGAGCAAACTGGAGAGACAGAAATATCCTACCTGCATCTTGCCATAAACTTGGTCCATTTGCAAAATGCTGCAGAAGAAAAATCCTCACCTGACACAGTTCCTTGCCACTGCCTGAACACATCTTAACATGCTTGTATGTCACATGCTGCAAAAGTCGCAACAAAAATCAGCATGTGTCTGAAGTGCTGCTCCGAAGGTGAAAGGCATGCTTTAAGATCAATGACAATTTTTTTAAACACTCATTATCTTCAGAATAAGAATATCTCTTTTCTTCATTTTTCTCCACTTCTATGCCAGCCATACACTTAGCATGGGATGAACCACACTCTGAAGATGCCCCTTTCTCTCCACTGACTACAGAGGGAGCTGAGGTAACTAACTTAAGGCTTGATGTTTAACTCTTAAACAAGTTATTGCATTCTGCGCATCTAATACAAATGAGATGGATTATCTATGGCTGCATTCGATTTAAGAAAGTTTTCAGTTACATGTACTAGGTCATTTCCGGAACTTTACACCTCTGAATATATTACTATATAAGCAATCATTATTTGGATTACTAAAAATATACAGATGCTTTCTATTGACTAAGCCTTTAGTTTGCACATATTTGTGAAGGTAGTAAGCTGGTATATGTATACCTTGCCAGTTAAATGTACTGGACATACAATATATGTTATTTTTGAGAGACTTGAGTGACCGGTACTTACCCCAAAGGCTCAGTAATTCATGAATAGTCCAGAGCTGACGTATTTTCCCTTGTCATATGTGTTAAATATTTTAGCATACAGAACAAATTAGCAAACACTTAGACAAGTTTCTGACAAGTCTGCCAAGCCAAAATTCTTCAAATTTTGCACTGTTCAAGTTTAGCTATTCTTATTTATTGATTTAGTTGTAATTGGTGAATAGACTCTGACTGCCTTTGAATCCAGTTTCATTTTTATCATTGAAATGAGGGGGGTGGGTTCCTGACAAGATAATATTTTCTGAGATGTGTGAAGTCATGTTATTAAACAATGCAATAGTGTTTTGTACATAATAGTCTTTTCAGGTGAAACTATTCTTAAAAGTTCCCGTTTTCTGAATCATGTATCTCTACAGGATGCTGAGTTTTGATAGTTCTTTTACAATTCAGCCAAATAGCCTTTCTTTCACTTTGTCATATATCAGTTAAATTCTACAGGCAAGGCTTCTTGCTATCATATACAGCTGGAAGGTCGTACCTCCGATTTCTTTCATAACATACTTCCAATTAGTTTCATAATGTTCCCCGCTCACCTGTAGAGAAATGAAGCTTTGAACAGAGAGGCAGAGTGCAGGCAGAAGAAAAGACTTACCTGGATCTTCAACGGCAGGTAGGGAAGAAACAAGGTTTTACCTTTCTGTAGTCCTCCCTTCCTTCAGCTACTTTTTCTCCTCACAAATGCATGGAACAAGATGTCAACCCTCATCCACAGGAGACAGCATGGGAAGGTTTGGGCAGAGAAGGCTCTCTGCAGTTGAATGACTCCTCGCTATACCTGCTCGGGTGAAAAGCTTCTTTCTAACAGAAGGTGAGTTTTTGGCATTGCCACATGTGTGCTTAGGCATACTATCTTCCTTAGAAGTAATTGCTTCAGAGTATCCTCAACTATGTTGTGGGTCTATAGCATACAAATTGGGAGGGGATTTTTTTGGCAGAAGATAAAGCTGACTTCTATCAGGCTGTTTTTAGCCTTGTTTCCTAGGGAAACAAGGCTGCGCAACATTATAATACAGTCTGTGTGTCTTCTCCTTCTAATTTTTGAACTAAGCAGCCCAATTTTGACCAAAGGTGACTGAGGAGATAGAAATCTCAAGGATAGTTATGCTCTTTCTTATAAATTTTGAAAGCAGCAGCTGCTGGAGAGAAGAGAGTCCAGGATCCTAGCATTAACATGCAGGGTGCTAACAATCTTATCAGCCCATTTCTGCTGTCAAGTGTGGCAGCCTGCATACCATTACCAGAATATATGCATATTCAGAGATAAAAGAAGGCCTCTATAATTCAATTATTAACCAAGAGACATAAATCCGCAAGAAACTGGTCCTTTTCAGTTCTGGTTCTTTTAGCACTTCTCTCTTTTAACTAGACATCTAAGATACCAAGTTGATGAGGGAAAAAATAAAACAAAAAGGAGGAACAGTTCAAATGAAAACAAAAATCATACAAAATCTATATTGTAGCAAGAAAGAAGAGTAAATAGGTGGAATAAGGAGTTTATCAGCTACTAGAGTACAAGGATGGACAGCTTTTAAGGTTATGTACTAAGGTACATTTAAATCCCTTTACGACTTTACCAGGTTCAGAAGTCCTATACACAAACACAGACAGACAGACACACACACACACACACAAACACACATACAGGAGATTGCAAGCTTCACTTTTTAGCTGCGACCAACTAAACATATTGAATGACCCAACTTTTTCATGCAGATACACGACGTAAAGCTGAAAATAATTTTCTTTCCATTTCCTATATTCCAAAGCCAAGCAGCAACATAAAAGGTTAAAGAACAGGGATTCCCCCACCAAAGCCACTTTTACAGCTCTTTGGTGATTAGTTTGAGATGATCTACCATAATTATCTGTGCCATAATTTCTCCTTGCCTGGTTCAAAAATACTTCAAAAAATACCACCAAATACTTACTGATTCATTGCTGAAATGCATGCATTGACTGGGGAAGTGGTATGACAAGTTATTTGTTACTCAAAGTAGTAGCATAATTCTTCATTATATGTCCAATATTCTGCCAGTATTTACTATAAATAAGACTGTTCTGTTCCAAGATTTCTCAAGACAGAAGATACAAATTCCAAGCTCTCAGCCAAAAAATTTCAAAATCTAGAAAGTATTTCTCAGCTAGCTGTTCCTGAAATATAACTGATGTTTGATCCCTACCTGTTAATTCTCACGAAAGAAAAGAAAAAAAAAAGTAAAAAGATGAGCTTTGCTTTCACTCATTTTTGCAGCAATGTCTCTTTTTTTTTTGGTCCATAGTGTCAGATATCTTTTCCCTTACATCCCCTCTGCTTATGCTGGGAATCAGGTGCATGCTGCCAGTAGGACTTGTTAATTCAAGGAGCTGCTGCTGTCCAATTAAACTTGGTGCCATATCACAGACAACCAGACGCTAAGGTAGCTATTCTCATTCCTAGTTCAGCAGTAAATGCAACGCCATTAGCAGCATAGCCAGGGTATTAACTCACTCGTTTGTAGGCACACAGTAAGGTGACCATGTTGGTCCAAAACTCAAAGAAGTAAAGAAGGAAATAGGGCACTTAAAGTAGGGTCAGTAAAACCAAAGATGCCTATATTCAAGGATGTAATCCTGAAGACCTGAACTCAGATGAAAGTTTACTCAAGGAATCTACCTGTACTATTCGAAAAGTTCCTAGGTGCGTAAAATTTTCCTTTAGCACATACACAGATTTTCTCCAGGCTTGGGAATACTGAGAAGTCAGCATTTAGCTAAATCCAAACATAAAAATCAGGTTGATAATCTCCTGCCGACCTTCCATGAAGAACTGAATTCATTAGATGTTCTTATGACACACCGGACCAGGATCAAGCACCCCCAAAGTACAGTGTTAACCAACACTTTCAAAATCTAACACGCAGTGCTAGCTTTCCCTGGTTTTCAATAGCTGAATGTAGCTTAACCTATTTTCTATTTGTAGTCTGCAGGCATTAGACAAGAACAGACTATCTCAGTGTAATCCGTAAAAAATAACTAAGAGCAGCACACCTATCATCAATAGACTTGAGTTTGTTATGGATACACATCTCAGCCAGAATAGTATTAAAAAAAAAACCCACCAATATTTCAAACTCTTGATTCAGTGGGTCAAGGATATACTCAGGATGTTTTCAAGAGATGATGGTTCAGCCCCTTTCTTTGTCTACTGCAATTCAAGCCCCTGTCTCCTACTACCCTGCAGGTTACATGAAGCACCAGGCTATGTGACTTGAGTAAGAAATGAGGTATCAGCGGCACAGCTCCTTACGCTGTACAGTATTACCACAGAAGTAGATACTCAATCCAGGCTGACGAAGGATCCAATTAACCTCAGAGAACAGTGCTAAAACTAGCCTGGAAGTAGTCAGCAATTAGCAAAGCAGACCCATATATACCGTCAGTGCTATCCCTCTCTAGATCTCTGCAGAGATAGACAAGACAAAAATCTTTCCTAAGAAGAAGAAAGCCCTTCTTTCAAAAATGTACTTGGGATCACTCTTTTCCTTCAGGCAGCACCAGTAAAATCCCATCTGATGTTTCCAGTTCCCCTATATATACTTGTCTAATGGATCCGGTGCTTCTTTGAGATGGGAGAGCTGAAGCTTTATCCTCAACATCCAACTTTCTTGGAAAGTGTCTTCACAAGTGGGTTGTACATTATTCTGGCTGGGAAGGACCCCCCTCCAGTCTTTTCCTTAGTCAAGAGGAGAAAGAAAAAGCAAAGAACATGATTCTGTAGCTTTGAGGGCAGATAAGCCCAGTAAGACAGAAGTATGCTCCAGTTCCTTCTGTGATAACTGTTTATGAAATGTATTCAGCAATCCGTTAACATAAGAAACTAGACCACTCCGGAGGCAGGTTTGAAACCCTCAACTCCCCATTTGCCCCGCAGCAGTTACGCTGTCTCGCAGCCGGTTCTCACCCTTGCAGCCTATACTATTCTCATGCATGAGATAAAGAGCTGCGATGCCTGACATAATTTCCAATCTTGGCATTTAAAGACTAGTCAGTGGCTATGCTCAGCATTCAGCAGCTAAATCTTATTTTTATGAGTGGGGTTTTTTTTAAATTCTTCTCATGAGTCCAAAGGCAACTTTACTTCCAACCTCTTTAAAAAGGCCATCCAAAGAAACAGATGACATAACAACATTATAAAAGAGACAAAATTAGCAGTCATGAAAAGTACAGAAGGCTTGGAATGAAATATATACTTGCAGGGGTGATAAGGATATAAAAGCAGTGACAATGACAATGGCATGTGAAAGAGGAATCTGCAGACAGGGTTTTTACAGACACTGAGGTCTGTAAGATACCATACTTAACTCACTGCACGCTCAGTTTGACCTTACTTAGAACGGAAGGATAGGTGAGAGGTGGGTGCTCACAGGCACTTGACAGCCAGTACACTTTCCCCGTGATTAAGCAACAGGTTTACTAAGCTCTGGGGAACCTCCTCTGCATTTTGTGGACCCCATTTGAGCACTGGAGCCCACGTGTCTAATCCTAAGAGTTAGGCTGTCCTCAGATCTAGAAAGAACGAGCAATATATATCAACTAGCAGAAACAGCAGGAACAATATTAACTATAAAGCCCGTATTTTTATAAAATATTTAAATACTTATTAATATAGTGGTTTAAACCCAATATATAACGCAGGAGATAAAAGACTTCAGGTAGCGTGCAAAGAAATTAAAAGATATGCAAGAAGCATAGCCTAGCAATGAAATGAATGAGCTGATCCTCACCAAAAGTGATGCCATCTCTATTAAATCTATGCAATAGTTACCGATTGCTCTTTTCACTGTGCAATACATTTATTATCTGCCTCTTGATAAAACCTAGTGTCACTGATCAGGGCGCGAAGCTTCATCAGGCAACACATTCATGTAGTTTTTATGATGCGTATAGAAAATGAGAGACAACAGTTGGATCCAGCAGTCAGGAAAACAGAATTTAAGCACTGACTCAGAATTACTGCACTCTCATAAGTATGTCTCTCTTGATAGTACTTTAATCAATTGCTCTTGAACTTGGGCAATACATCTGCTGTATTTCCCAAGCTATTATATACAATGCATTTCAATCTGTTATAATTTATAAATGGACCTCACATTGTCCTCCCAGTTATTATTAAATCCAACCACAAGTGACCATTCCACGATGTACTCCACTGCTCTATAGCAATGACCACACTTCAAATTTGAAAAAGGATACTGAGAAGTTTAAAACAGAAAAGAAAAAAAAAAAGAAAAAAAAAAGTCTCTCGTAAATACAGCCCAGGGCTGCCCAGGAGATAAGGCTGAGGAAGCAGGAAAGAGTTTTGCAATATTTTGAGTAGGCACAGTGAGCTTTGTGTGATGACACTAATAATAAATCCCAATTTAGAAAAGACCACAATTTCAACTTTTGCCCGGGGCTCTTTGGAATGTCTGCGTGCCCCTGAATGTCTAATTTAGCAGTGTTTTTATCCTATATCGGTACCTACCTAGTACCATTTAATTAAAGGAATTACAGTGGAAATACATTCTCATGAAGGACTAACACATTTTATTGTTAGACAGAAGCAGACAACTGAACTAAAAAAAGAAAAATGTAGTTGATTCCATGTGAATTCAATTGCTAGTTTTTAATTTTATGACAGTCCTTGGATGCTACAGCAACTCCCATTTCTGCACTGCCCACAGAAGGCAGAAATGCCCCCATGACAGAGTAAGAGCTTATCAGTAGTGGTCACAGGGGCTTTTCTTGGGGACAGGACAGCCCAATTCACATTCTCATGTAGCACCTGGAGAGCTCACATGTTTAGGGCAGATATTGAAAACAACACCAAATTTTCTTTTCTTGTTCCCATGAGTTTTATGGAGGTCCTCAATAAGAGCTTTTGAAAACTCCATCCTAAAAGTAGAGCTTTTAGGTCACCTGTGATGGTACATGAACCATTTCTTTCTAAGCCTCAGCAGCTGAAAACCTTTTCAAGAAACCACTTTATAAAGAGCCATAGCTTTCTTTGGGAAATGCACATGTATATGAAGGGACAGAGTTTGTTCCCATTTAGAAGAGGGAGTGCAGTCTACTCACGGCAAGCAATAGCAGAAAGTGCTACTGAAATTACATACATTCTCTAGTGGTTTTGAAAGGGATCTAAACGTACCTCTAAGGTATGTTTTATCCCCTGTCTTGCTGTAAAAACTACCATTAGATCATCACTCCCATTTTGTGAGAAATCTAAGTTCCGAGATGGTTTTTGTTGGTGGAGAAGGAAGTTTGTTTTGTTTTGTCTTGTTTTAATATTGCTTGTCTGGTGACATTGCCATTTAGAGACCCACTGGCTGAAATCAAACGTTTACAGCAGTCATGCAATTCTTCTGAATCTACTGTGATACGCTGAACTGTACCAGCATCTGCCTAACCTAAATAAATAGGCACAGGATGCAAGGTGGGTTTCATAAATGGCTTATTATGACATGAATTAAATTGGTAGGATCAATGATCAGGGACTCCCTCATGTATTCTAGTGATTGTGGACTTGCTGCTTCTGAAGAGTTGCCAGACAAAAATGGATGAATTTTTATGACCCCATTTACTGAATCTCTCCCAAGCAATATGTAGGAACAAAACAGTGGCTGAAGGTGAGAGTTCCCAATTGCTAAAATGATTTACCGATATTCAGAAATAAGATATGGAAAACAGCAGTTACAACACCTGCATCACTGATAGTTTATCAAGGTTAAAAATTGTTTCTGCATTTATGTACGTTGCACA
This sequence comes from Harpia harpyja, assembly GCF_026419915.1. Taxonomy (NCBI): domain Eukaryota; kingdom Metazoa; phylum Chordata; class Aves; order Accipitriformes; family Accipitridae; genus Harpia; species Harpia harpyja. The sequence goes on from NC_068943.1 coordinate 7,850,660, forward strand.
AATCTTTACACCTTTTGTGCTTCAGATTTCTTATTTTTTTGATGTTACACTACCTAGTTTTATTTTTCCAGTCTGAGATTTTGCACTTGCTTTAACATTTTGTTGTCTAAGATACAATAAAAGCTAAAGCTATATATTCCACGTGTCCTAAAAAAAAAGATCACATCTTATGCCCAAAGCTTGAAACACCTGTTGAGTCATTACATTTCTAATACAAAAGGTAAAGGCACAAAATTCACTTTTCTGTAAATGAGAGGCATATTATAAAGCCCGTTGATCCCAGACAAATCCTTCTAAGTCTTCTTAGGAATGGTTCACATATGAATTAAGCACACACGTCTCCATCAGGCACTGCTCTGTTCACCACTTTGATGTAAGCAGCCACTGAAGCATTACTCCGAGAACCTTGGGGAGGAAGTAAAGTAATCCCTTCACCTCTTCCTCAGTGCCAGGGGTAGTCATCACCAGGAGTGCTCAGCAAAGAGGAAAAAAGAAAGAGCCTTTCTTACACAAGTAAACAGACAGGAGCATTCTAGCTCACGGACGGCAGAGGAGGAAAGCACTAGCTTTTACCTGGAGTCATTTTCTTCAGCGTAAGCAAACTAAAAAGGGTCTGCAGATAAGCTTCAATTAATAGAGAGAGAGTCTGTCTTGACAGAAAAGCAAGAGAGATGAAACCTTTCAGAGAGGCTGGAGCAGCCAAGGAGGATTGCTTTTATTAAGCATAGTCTTAATTCTGTTGTTGTATCCTTCTGTATTTAGGTTCCATTACTGCAAATTTATTTTTTAAAGACATGCTATTTAGCTCTTAAATAGGGAACACTGTCTGGATGACCTGACAAACAAGAAGACATTCCTGGCAAATCTTTAAACACACTGAAACACTTAAAAGTGCCCAGCCCCACAACAGGCTATTTCTAGGGCATCCAGGGAATAACAAAGATATTTCTTCGGAATGGGGATATTTTAAGAATCAGCAAAACAAACAACAGGAAAGGAAGAAGCATTTTCCAATGATTTCCTGGCAATAGTGAGGAAAAACTCTCCGACACATTGCATAGCAGTAGAGAGTATACTTGAAAACTAAACTAGTGTATGACAGAAGGATTAAAATAAAACAAACTCATAAAATTCTGACATGTGCACAGCTGCTTTTTTTTTTCCTACCCAAGAATTTTAAATCCTGTCCAGCCTTTCAGCAAGCAACGTAATAATATTGGTCTAGTCTGGCCTAATTAGATTTAACTTTTTTAACCTCAGTCCCATCACCGGATCTCAAACATTTCACCCGATTTTAAATCTCACACTTTCCTGTAGTCACCAGCTGTAGCATCCATGCTGCTCCACTGTATGCGACACTGTTACACTGAGAGCACAACACATCAGCTACATTCACTCTGCCTGCGCAGTCCCTCTCACCTGTATGCATCATGCTGCTCACAAAACCACTGCAGCTTAAAACCATTTTTCTCAGAGAATTCATATACTTGAAAACTGGTAAGTTCATTACTGAGGAAGACCCAGTCTTCACAGTTAACTTGCTTTCAGTAATGGTCAGTGCAGCGGTGCCCATGCGTCTCTCAAAGAAGTTTGGGGCAACAGCCAGCTTTGATCCTACAGCAAACTGTTTGCTGGGTTTGGGAATCGGCGAGGAACCGTGACTACCTGCTAAAGGAGCTGCAAGGGACCGATCCCTAACTGCTGTACTAGGATACAGGCAAGGCACGGCTATCGCTTTTCGGTAACCTCTGGTAAGCATGGTAGTTTTTCAGCTGGTTTGTCCTGAAATACTCCTGAGGAAGGCTCACCTAGAGCCCAGATCACCATGTTGGTTGTTCTAGTACCTACAAGGGTAAGTCCCATTTTTACTATTTTCTTACAACATACATAGCTATTTAAAAACCCCTGGCAGGTGATGACTAGGTGGAAAGATTCCATCTGCCCCATCTGTCAGAATTACTTTGGGAAACACTCTTTAAAAATACTGGGGTTTATGGCAGATAATGATACTCTCCTTGATTCAAATAATAATGTGGTTAAAAGACTAGCAGGTAGAGGATTGAATTTTGCATCTTTTATGTCCTCATCTTGTGGGACTCATAACTTTTTACTGGCACTTCACGTGTGGTCACAAAAAACACACTGAAAGCAGGCTACCATTAATGTTGGCTAACAAAACCCACAGCTTAACATATTGCGTCATGGGGTGAGGATGTATGGTGAAAGTCCAAGGAAAAAAATACCATATATGCAGACCATATCATAAAAACTTCAACAAAGCAAACACACCATAATTGGATATTGTAATAAAATGCCTCGGCTGAGTTGCGGGCCTGGGGTTAGGGGAAATGGGAACAGAGAAAGCAGATCTAAGTATGTTTGAAAGTTTCATACGTCTTCTAGTGTCAACATTTCAGCCACTTAAAAAAAGAAATCAGAATATTCTAGGGCTATTTAATGGGCCTCATATATACCTGAGGTTTTTCCCAATAAACAGGTTAAAGAATAGAAATCCCCATCCTTGTGACCTTAAGTCACAGTAAACTGCTGCAATTCCCCTTTCTTACAAAGATCACAAGTCTGTTAAGACTGGCAGATTTGTCCCTGCAATAAGAAGGCAAAATCAAACAAGTGATACCCCATCTCATTCCCTGAAGTTTCAATCTGTATCAGCAAACTTTCACAACCAAGTTAATTCAATGCTACGTTCCTACGTAACAGACTGTTTCAAATAAATGAACTGAGGAAAAAGGAAAAAAAAAGATTTCTAGTACTGCAAGAGCGTAAGAATTCACCATAATGACATAAATCTCCACATTTCTACACAGCATTTCTAGAATATTCTGAACTGAGGACTTTTATCACTGAAGAAAGGAAACCTCCAGGTACGCACGGTTACACTTTTCTACCTTCCATCACACCAAGGTCCGTAAATCAACTACTGTGCAATTTTGCACAGTTATGAGCTTGGAAAGATACACCTTGCTTGGAAAGCAAGATCATACTCTAAATATGGAAATTCAAAACAAACCTTATATATTATATATAATTTCTATTTTCCTCTTCTTTGTATGACCAATAGCAGAAACGGTCAATTTATATACTCATAGCCATGCATTCACTCCCATAGATCTCAAAATAGAAGTCATGACTTCTCTGCCTCAGATTGATAGTGCTGTTATAAAAGCTCTGATGCTTACCTGCAAGGAAGAATGCTATTTGGATTTATTTTGAAAATGAATGCGATGTGAGTTATAACGGGTACTCGTCTGAATTAATAATGCAATCCCATATCTTACTGGCAAGTGCTTCTAGCTTCAAAAAAGACATTTGCTTGGAGATTGTGGTTATACTTTTCTAGTCAAACAGCTCTCCTTACAGTGGTATCTCTGGAAAGATCACTCTCTCTGATCTTCATGGGTCTGTAAGAATAATGTTCCAAGGTCTTAGCTTTTCTGGTCTGAAATAAACGAAGTAACCCTAAGAAAGAACTTAATGTTGGCATTTCTAGGAAAGAGGCCCTTCTTTAAATGTGCTGACAACACAGGATAGCAACTTCACTTACTGCTTTTGTGCTAACTGGTGTAACGAGTCCTTCTTACTGGTCTTCTAAAAACTGTTTCTGCTTATTTATCGTGGCAATTAGTGCACTGTTCTGGGCTTTCTATAAAGGGTTGCATTGCTTATGCCTTTGTAGGACTCCCGATTAGGAGTAGTTCAGTTTTTTCTTTGAACTAAGATGGCTTTGAATCACAAATTTCTCCTTGCAGCGTGAGACCTCTGGTTATGCTCAGTCCACAAAACAGTGGTTTCATAATTCTTCAGGCATCTCTGGCTCTCTCTTTCCCATAACTTGCATTGCACTCCAAACTAGTCTAGAACATGGGCAAGCACATAACACACCCCATTTTGTCAGTTAAATCAAGTTCTGTGCCAGAGGAAGGCTGCAGGTGTAACAGGGAGGGGGGTTTATCTCCCTTGGGATTTAAGAAACACCAAACAAGGAGTCCCAACCTCTGTATCAGATCTATCAACAGAAGTCTGTCTAACGAATCAGATTAATAGAAAATTGCTGAATCCGTTATAACAAGAAAAGCAATCTCCCACAAATGATTAGTTCTCTGAAAGAATAAACAAAGTGTGTATAAGATGCAACTGATTTACAACGAGTAGTTGGATTTCCAAAAGCCTTCTTTCCAATAATGTCCTTCAAAGGGCCTTAGACCCGACTATCATGGAAGGAGAGGGAAGAGTCTCTTCTGGCTTAATAGCCGGTTAGCAGATAGGAAGCATGTTAGAAATAAATGGTCAGTATTCACAGCAGAGATGGAAGAGTTCCCAACAACCTCTCTCAGGTTCTCGTGCCACTGAACTTCTTTTTTTAGCATTTGAGAAAAGAGGATGATGAGTGAAGAGAAAGTCTGATGCTAAAAAATTAACCAGAACAGGAAGAATTAAAGCTGCCTTTGAAGAGTTGTACAAGGATCTCACAATACTGAATCACTTGGCAAAAAAATGACAGATGAAATTCAAAGTAGCTATTTGCAAAGTACTGCATATGCAACACAAGGAGGGACAGCCCTAACTGCAGACAAACGAGCATGGACTCCTATAACTTTCATTAGTATTAACAGTCAATTTAAACCCTTTGATTATTGTTCTTCATGCCCAGTGGCAGTTAAAAACAAAATGCAATTTTAGGAATTATTAAGTAACAGGAAACAAGACCAAAATAGAAAATGATTTACTGTATAACCTGACGATGCAGAACATCTGCCCAACAGTTTCAACAGGATGGTATACTTAGAAAAGGTATAGAGAAGGAAGACCACACTGACTCAACATAAGGAAAAGCTTCTGTACTTAATCTCTGAAAAGATTAAATAAAGAAACTTTAATTTGAAAAAAACAGATTTAGATTTTATTTTAGGAATACTGTGTGCTGTATGCATGCCTTGGAGTAGACCATCTAGTTCTGTCTGATTTAGTCCTACCTTTTCAGGATGATGATGCGGACTCTGCCTATATTCAGTTATACGTGATTGTAGGGATTGAGGATGGAAGTTAAATAGGAGAAAAACATACTAGGGTGGTTTTTTAATTCTGTTTTGCTTTGTTTGTTTGTTTGGGGTTTTGCCTCAAGTATGCTACTTGAAATCTACTGGGGCACCAGCTACTACAGTTTTGTCAGAAGACAGGAGAGGGAGAAGAGAGAAGATAAAATATGTTCAGCATGCAGGGAAGGCACAATGGAATATATGTGGGCAGCGTACCCATTTTAGAATTAGAGTTTAAGCCTTGAAATTAAGCCTTCGACACGAAAGATCTGCTTCTGGGAAACGCATCTGAGCTGTCAGTTGCTGTGGAGATAGGCAAAATTATGGAGAAGGAGGAGCATTTGTTGCCAATGAGTGACATCTCTTACAGACACCATACTGCTGGCTGGTACAAGGTCATGTAGTGCAGATAGAAACTGCACTACGTGCTGCAAACTTCAGCATAATGAAAAATGTTCCCGGGACCTATGAAAACAAAATCTTCACAAGGCTGAAATAATAATAGGAAAAAAAACCTTCTTAAGGCAGATATGGCAAACGGGAAAAGCGGTAATCTGATAACACAGGGGAAGCTTGTACCAAGTGAAACGCATTGGATGAGGGCTACCACAATATGGTAGGTCTCCTAAACCTTGCCACTTGCTCATCTCATGTAATTCAACAGTACCTGTAACCTCACTAACCAGAGAGGAGGAGGAAATAAGCCAGGCTTCTCTCTCTCGTGGACTTTCCAGGGAGGTTCTGAACTTTGCGGTACAATATCCAAAGTAACTCTCAAAAGGAAACAGAAACAATAACAAACTACTCAATAGTAAATGAAGAGTCTAGTCTACTAAAAGTAAATCATTCTAAGAGAAACATTTGAAATAAATGAATGCTTTAGCTCTCAACGTTGAAGAATTGTTCTCATTTTTGTGGAGTGTTTAAAATAAGTCTGTGTCCCATATGAACCCAGCACTTCCATACGCTTACAGCGGTACTTTAACAGCTGCGACTTGACCTGAACAAACTGAGTTTTTCCCCTCTCTGGAAGAGCTCAGGCATAAACCAAACATTCATTCTTCCACTGTGTCTTCCCCAGCCTTTCTGCTGACAAGTCCGCTCCACTTGCAAAATCTGTTTTCTCATTAGTTGTCTCTTGGTCCCTCAGTGACAAACAGTCTTGGAGCAGAATAGGCTTCACAAAGAAGAGGAAACACGAGTCAAATCCCAAACCACCCTCTTCATGCGTGTATGGACCTGAATCCCACTCGGATGCTTAAATGAATCAAATTGTACACCATCTGTTTATTTCCCCCCGCCCCTAAATGTCCTTCTAAGGTTCCTCCTAACCTTGCTAAGGCAAGAGTGCCATAGTGTATCTAGTGGTGCTGGTTTGAGTATCATTTGAAGCAAATCTCCCAATCTTATCAACCAAAGTCACAGAACACTTACGTGTGCAGCCGATCTCACATTTTTCAATAAATGTCATCATATTCCCTGTCCATTTTAATACAAATCTCGCTAAGCTACTACATACGGATATCAGGGAAATTTATCACAATACAAAGGTCCATAAAGGACTTTTCTTTCAATGAACCAAGATGTGATTTGGGTGGAACAAAGACCACAGGGAGACAGATATGGAGTGAATTTTATACAGAAAGATTACATAGCAATAAGAAAGTCTAAATTCAGGCACCTTCACTGTAACTTTTACAGGCATCTAAGGAGTCCTGTTTAAAGATCACTATGAATGTTAGGAAATGAAACATTCATCCGATAACATCGTACCTTCTGTCCCGCATGCATATGCATCACAATGGTGAACGGTATAGGACTAAGCTGTTTTTAGAATGAGCGAGATGATTGGGTATTATTCAGCCTGTAGGACAAAAGTCTTTTTTTTTGTTGAACTTGGAAAGCGTTTAGTGAATGGAGATGGGAGTTGCAGCTAGAGAAAGGATAATCTCATGAGTCTGATGGTGAGAGCATTTCCATGGAGAACTGCATTGTACCATTCTTCTTGCTATAGCTTCCTGCATCTCGGCCAAACTTTCACAAATGATTCTCCATTTACATTAATCACCTTCTGGTGTCCAAAACCAGACACAATGGAGCCTGATACGCAGAAGATCTTCTCGGAGACTGCAGCTGAAACCAGTGTTAGTGATGCTCTGAAAATATAAAGTGCTAAGTACTCTTACAACACAAGCTGAGCATCTGAAACTTTAAAAATGTGTTTCTTTCTCACCTGTAAAAGGAAAATAACACCTCAGAAAGTATTGTGAAAATAAAGGGGTTTAATTAAGTTTCCAGATACGGTAGTTATAAGAGAAGAGGCTATGAGACTATTTATAGTTGTGTCTTCAAAATAAAATTTGAATAAAATCTAGTCTAAGACAAAGAAAAGAATTAAATGTGTAAGTAAGTACCATTGATCATGTATGAGGATTTGTGCATGATTATACTGCTAGAACTATCTTTACTCATACATACAAGGGAGCTAAACAGAAGTTCCTGCAGCAATCTTAATTATCTGAATTTTTTATGTTTGATGTTACAATTCTAAACTTCTAACAATACGCTAGTATATTGTTGTTGGGGTGTTTTTGGTCCTACGTATGAGCTAATGTAGTATTTTTAAGTGTTTTAAGTAGAAATATATGCTACAAATGCTATGAGAATCAGTAAATTACAGAAAAGTAAATCACTAAAGCCTGCACCATTCCGTACTTGATTTATTGTTGACATGAGAAATGTGTACTGGTAAACTATTCTTTGAATGAATTGAGAAGTCTGTGTTTTCCGGGAGGGAGGAACAATATCTAAATTGACAATGAAACAAGATTTACCAAATAGCTTTTCAGAGAACAAGCTAGGAAACAAGAGTTAACGCTAGTAACAATTTAGATGGTTTACTTAATAGTCCTAGTACAAGATCGAACTATTTGTTTCGCACTAGCCAAGTGATTACCAACAGCTGAATGCAAGTGTGGAGAAAGGTATGCCTCAAAAAAAGGGGTGGGTTTTTTGCCTATTTTCTATTGGTTCATATTTTTTGTAATATTATCAAGTCGCTCTAAAACAACAGTCAAGAGCTGGATTAGTACAGGTGGGGTGCAACCCCATCGCCTTCTCCCCCAGGGAGACTAACTTGCTGAAGGGGACTGAAGTAAGAAGTGATACACAGCTGCTGCCTGCGCTGCCTTGCTTTATTTTATGATATGAACACTACAAACGGTATTTATATCACCTGCTTTTAGACAGCTAATGCGAACGTTTCAGTGACTCAAATTTAGGCACCTCACTGCAGCACAGCGATTCAGACCGCCTGTGCTGAGGACCCAGACTCACCCTGTAGCTACAAAGAGAGAAAGCTTTGAAGAAATCTGTGCTTGTATCTACATCAGCAAGCAGTGCAGTGCAAAAGGAGCAAATCCTTAGGGTAAAACACTGGCGATGATAACCTGACATCCACACTATACACATTAAAGGCTTTGGACCTATTCTGATCTGGGCCTCTGGATTTGAATATCTGGTAACGGTTGGAGCACATCTTCTAGTTAACCAAAAAAATGTCCAACTTGTGTTCTCCAAGACCGCTCTGTGATGTGAATCCAAGCAGAGCAAGTAGAGACAATGGGGAACTTTACTTCAAAAGCACATTCCTAATTCATACTGAAATGCTAATGCAGGAACATTATTTGAATGCTTCCAGGGAATGATGCAGAACATCTTAATTAGAAGTCTTCCCTTCTCCATTGACTAAAAATAACTGCAACAGAAAAAAAAAGACATTATTTTCTATTTTCTTTTCATGTACTATAAAAAGAAAAGAGAAAACATACAGACCATAGAAACCTATATACCTCCAAGGGAAATCGCAGGGTATCTATACATCAGAACACCAGGCACAGGAGTGCTCATAAACCTGATTAAGCAGATGCCTAAATCCAGTTGGAATTCAAAGTGCCGAACCCTTCTTTTTGGGTGATAAACATACACAGGAGAATAGCACTCCTCTAATGGCTAGCAAGTTGAAGTTTCTGCCCCAAAACAGACAATACAATTGTTTGGGGCGGGGGGGGCTGTTTTTTATGTTTTCACAGAGGTCATGGGGTTCTTGAGAAGAAGCTGCCTCAACTACTCTCTAAGATTTTAGTATCTAAATTCTGCATAAAGTCATTTTAAGTTCCAATTTAGGAGGTCTACATATGCATAGGTCCTGCGTAAGTGGACTATAGAATTTGCATGCAGTAAAACACTTGTAATATGGCCTCCACTCCACCCTTCACTTCCAGGTGGAAAAACACCTTTCATTTTGCTTGCTTTTCTGTTTGCCAGTATCACACATCATTTCATATGTTGAGACTCTCCGATCTCACACACATAGTAAAAAAATGTTGTTTCACAAATGTCAGCAAATGAATGGCTTTGCTTTAACCACCTATACAAATACATATATGCACCTCACAAATACAGTACAGAATTCCACCTTTAATAAATCAATTACAGGATTTTGGAAGTATTTGGAAACTGACTGGCATCTTAACACATTAAGAATGTATTAAAAAAAAAAATCCCCTAAACTATCCTTAAATGGAGAATATCTTGGAACATGGCGCTCTGTTCTTTTTCAGGTAGTCATGTTCTCTTCATAGCAGGAACATATACTGAGAATCAAAACCTTTAAAACTGCCTTTTCTTTATGGGATCATGAACAATTTATATTTAACAATTTCAGTCTGTCCTGGTTTCAGCTGGGATAGAGTTAATTTTCTTTCTAGTAGCTGGTATAGTGCTGCGTTTTGGGTTCAGTATGAGAAAGAGTGTTGATAACACACTGATGTTTTCAGTTGTTGCTGTGTAGTGTTTAGACTAAGCCAAGGATTTTTCAGCTTCTCATGCCCAGCCAGCAAGAAGGCTGGAGGGGCACAACAATTCAGGAGGGGACACAGCCAGGACAGCTGACCCAAACTGGCCAAAGGGGTATTCCATACCATGGGATGTCATGCCCAGTATATAAACTGGGGCGAGTTGGCCAGAGGGGATCGCTGCTCAGGAACTAACTGGGCATCGGTCGGCAAGTGGTGGGCAATGGCATTGTGCATCACTTGTTTTGTATATTCCAATTCTTTTATTATTATTATGCCATTTTATTATTGTTATTATTATCATTATTAGTTTTATTAAACTATTCTTACCTCAACCCAGTTTTACCTTTTTCCTTCTGATTCTCTCCCCCCTCCCACTGGGAGGGGTGAGGAGTGAGCGAGCAGCTGCATGGTGCTTAGTTGCTGGCTGGGGTTAAACCACGACACAGTCTTTGAAAAATGTACTTGATTGAGTGAAAGTGATTAATTATGAGAATCAAAGCAACTGCATGGAAGATTTGTTGAAGGAACTAATCACAACTATGAAGTTCAGAGACTAGGGATACTGTCAGAAATACTCCAACAAGCACTTGTGCCTGATGAGGTTTTGAAAGCAAATACAATTCTACAGAATTCATGTGCAAAACACACAAAAACAAATTAAAGCCTCACATCCAAAAGGAAGGTACCACATGCCACTTCCTTCACCTCCACTTCCCTCCGCGTGCTGCTGTACGTTGTTACGGAGCACCTCTGCTCCTTTCCCATCCTCTTTTTTTCCTATTTATTTGCTTTCCTTTTCATCCTATCGCCAATGGGCTTCCAAGTATATTTCTCTTTAGATCCGCCTCTTTCACTTGACCCTAGCATCATACAGAAATACAAATTCAACCACCATCTCAGTCCAACTCACAGACTTCTCTTTTTTTTTTCCCCAGCTCTGTTTCTGTTCAGAGTAAAGCTTTTTCTACCAGTATCTGCTCATGAATTGTAGTGTAAGAAATGGTTTTAAACAACAGTGAGCACAATACCTGGTTCAGTATGTGTATTTGTATCGTTTGTGCCCAGAATCTGAATCAGTAATAACTGCCAACTTTCTGCAAGGAATGAGTAAGTGGATTTTTCATTTTTAAATAAACTGTTTCCTTGCCCTACAGATATATAGCATGATGCCAAAAAGCGAACTCGAGGCTGTTCTGCCTACCTGAGTTAGTAAAATAGCTATACTTTGATGATGGCTTTTTTTATATCATTATTATAAAGGCAAATTAGTCATGGGTAAACAAGGTGGTGCAGAATGCCACCACTATTTAATGTTAACCCCAGAATAAAACCTAAGAATAATTTTGCTGATGCAATACTTCTCACATCACATGGGTTCAGATTATAATCACAATATGTTACCATGTTAAATTATATTTTTTTTACACAATTAAAAAAATTGTTTTGGTGTTTCTCTCCTAAAATTTGGATTTATTTACTGTTACTAAAAACACAGTTAACATAAAAAATGTCAAAAACCAAAGTTCACGCTTGTTGGCCATGTGCAGGCCGGGAGAGGAGATTAAAGTAGCAGTAAGCAGATCATTTAGCCCTGTGGTGCCACACACTATGTGCTTGCACAGCCCTGATTTAGACTGAGGTTGCATCTGCCTTTGGTGTTCCTCACTTTTAGGTAGCAACGGCTTATTTCATGCATTATTCTGAAAACGTCTCCTTTGGGTCACAAACTCCTCCACTTTTTTCTCTTGGTAATAAAAAGAGAGAATTTATACTTTTTTTTTTTTAAATGAAGCTTTTTTCAAAGCTCATGTGGCTGTTTAAAACAAAAAAAAGCCAAAGCTTTGGCAATTTCATATTAATTTTACATTTGGATTTGATTATGCTGATTATTTTTCAGTGTTATTCAACAGGATGAAAAAGCTATCGGCAATGCTAGGCATCTCCACTCCAAACTTGGTGGAGTAATTATGAAATAATGGCATTAAAAATTGCCGTGCTAATGAAAAAATTAATTTTCCACTCCCCGAATACAGTATCAACCTTTTTATCTTAAAAGCCAACATCATGGTAAACGGTAGATGAGCAGTGTTTTGCTTGGAGCTAGCTTATTTTCATGGCAATTTTGTCAGGCTTCAGTCTAGCAGACTGTCATTTTTTATTCCTGCATTCTGAAGTGGATTTTGACTTTTCTGACTACGGCAGAATGGCAAAGACAGTACCTTTTCAACGCATCCCACCACTTCTGTATTGCTACTGCTTTTTTCTTGTTTTGTCCTTCGTCTATACTCTCCCCAAAGTGCTGACGATTGAGATGTAAAAATACATCTGTACTGCTGTTTGCTATTAATACTTCTCCCTCCTTCAAACGTGAGGGAAAAAAAACGTAATAAACCTCTCCTTCCTAACATCTTCATTTGACGTCCTATCCAAATTCAGACCAATCCTAACACCCTCTTCTGCTCCGCAGAGCATTATTCTCCACACCGTATCAAACTACTGCACAAGGCGAGAGGTGCTGTTACATCTGTGAATATATTCTGCACAGGAGTAGTTAAGGGTGTTTTTAAGGTTAAACTCCTGACATTCTGTGACGTTCAGAAACACGCTTACGTATGTGTGCCGGGTCGGCCAGCCTGCGGCTCCTGAGCTGCAGATCAGGCGGGACACCCCTCCCTGGGCCACACCACACCATTTCCAAGTGGGCTGCAGGGCACTGGTGCCTGGAGTAGAGCCACCCGGACGCAAGAAGCCCGGGAAGCTCGTTAGAGCCGGGACTCGTCTCACAGCGGGGCGAGGGGACCACTGGGAAGCCGCTGCCATCTCCTAGCTGTAGCCCTCCCGGAGCTGCCCTTTCTGCAGCTCTCGCGGGCGGACGAGGATTTTAGCGCGTAGCTCCTAGGACCCTGTGCTGCGACAGGAAGGTGGAGGGATCGCTAGTGGTTTTCGTATCCCTCTGGAAAAAGGATGGGAACTCACTGGGTTTAGGTGTCACGGTCTAAGAATAAAATACAGGGACTAATTATAGATGGGTTGTAAAATCAGAGGTTGTAAACAAGATGCCGGTACTGTCAAAATTTAAGCAAAACTGCTGTAGTAACACACACACTGAAATTACACAAGATTACTTCAGTTACTGCTTCTTTTGTTCCAGTAGATACTGCTGGACTTGGACTGTGTTCCTCTACTCTGACATAGCTCCATAGAAGCAAACTTGTGTGCCTCGTGCTTTTGCTCCTCAACACTTTGTTCCTTCACAAAGACTGAACGGACCCCTCTCCTCTCCGCATCCCCAAGGATAAAACGTTTCTTACGTATTGGTTTAACTATTGAGCAAATAATTAAAATCTCCAAAAATACATAGTTCAGGAAAGAAAATTCTCGGCAAAGAAGGAAGTCCTGGCCCTACTAAAATCCAACAGCTTTGACAGACTTTGGTAAAAATCAGTAGTGTATCCACCAGTCAGGAGGAGCTGCAATGACAGACCATATCCTCATATGATTTCTGAAACACAGATAAAACCGAGCTTGTATCTTACAAGTTAAGAAAGTACTCCCAAAAGAGGCTGACAAAAAACACACTGAAAGGAGGTTAAATCATGACAACTTGGGAGGAGTACAGGGATCTTGTTAGATCATACAGAGAGAAAATTAGAAAGGCGAAAGCTCAGCTGGAACTAAATCCGGCCACTAGTGTAAGGGACAACAAAAAATGTTTTTACAAATATGTTAACAGTAAAAAGAATCCCAAGGAGAATATCTATCCTTTAATGGATACAGAAGGGAACGTAGCAACCAGTGATGAGGAAAAGGCCGAGGTACTTAATGCCTTCTTTGCCTCAGTCTTTAATAGTGAGTCCAGTCATCCTCAGGGTACTCCACCCCATGAGCTGGAAGGTAAGCATGAAGAGCATAACATACCCCCCTTAATCCAGGAGGAATTAGTTAGGGACCTGTTACACCATCTGGACACTCACAAATCTATGCGACCTGATGGGATCCATCCAAGAGTACTGAGGGAACTGGCTGAGGTCCTTGCCAAGCCACTCTCTATCATCTATCAGCGTTCCTGGTCAACAGGGGAGGTCCCAGAGGACTGGAGGCTTGCCAATGTGACTCCCATTTATAAGAAGGGTCAGAGGGAGGATCCGGGGAACTACAGGCCTGTCAGCCTGACCTCGGTACCGGGAAAGATTATGGAACGGTTTGTCTTGAGAGCACTCACACGGCAGCTCCAGGATAAGAGGGGGATCAGGCCCAGTCAGCATGGGTTTACGAAAGGCAGGTCCTGCTTGACCAACCTGATCTCCTTCTATGACCGGGTGACCCACCTAGTGGATGAGGGAAAGGCTGTCGATGTTATTTTCCTAGACTTCAGCAAGGCCTTTGACACTGTCTCTCATGGCATGCTCCTGGAGAAGCTGGCGTCTTGTGGCCTGGATAAGTGCACTATTCACTGGGTGAAAAACTGGCTGGATGGCCGAGCCCAGAGGGTTGTGGTGAATGGGGTGAAATCCAGTTGGCGGCGGGTCACGAGTGGTGTTCCCCAGGGCTCGGTGTTGGGCCCTGTTCTGTTTAATATCTTTATCGATGATTTGGATGAGGGGATTGAGTGCACCCTCAGCAAGTTTGCAGACGACACCAAGTTGGGAGGCAGGGTCGATCTGCTTGAGGGTAGGGAGGCTCTACAAAGAGATCTGGACAGGCTGGATCGATGGGCTGAGGCCAACCGTATGAAGTTTAACACGGCCAAGTGCCGGGTCCTGCACTTCGGTCACGGCAACCCCATGCAGCGCTACAGGCTTGGGGAAGAGTGGCTGGAAAGCTGCCCGGCAGAGAAAGACCTGGGCGTGCTGGTTGACAGCCGGCTGAATATGAGCCAGCAGTGTGCCCAGGTGGCCAAGAAGGCCAACGGCATCCTGGCCTGTATCAGAAATGGTGTGGCCAGCAGGAGCAGGGAGGTGGTTGTTCCCCTGTACTGGGCACTGGTGAGGCCGCACCTCGAGTGCTGTGTTCAGTTTTGGGCCCCTCACTCCAGGAAAGACATTGAGCTGCTTGAGTGTGTCCAGAGAAGGGCAACCAAGTTGGTGAGGGGCCTTGAGCACAAGTCTTATGAGGAGCGGCTGAGGGATCTGGGGTTGTTCAGTCTAGAAAAGAGGAGGCTGAGGGGAGACCTTATCGCTCTCTACAACTGCCTGAAGGGGGGTTGTAGTGAGGTGGGTGTTGGTCTCTTCTGTCAGGTGTCTGGAGATAGGACAAGAGGAAATGGCCTCAAGTTGAGGCAAATGAGATTTAGGTTAGATATTAGGAAAAATTTTTTTACTGAGAGGGTTGTCAAACATTGGAATGGGCTGCCCAGGGAAGTGGTTGAGTCACCATCCCTGGAGGTATTCAAAAAGCGAGTGGACAGGGTACTCCAGGGCATGGTTTAGGGGGCATGGTTAATGGTTGGACTTGATGATCTTGAAGGTCTTTTCCAACCGAAATGATTCTATGATTCTATGATTCTATGAATGTAAGAAGCCCACACTCAATGATACCTCTTTTGGAGTAACTGGCAGATAAACTACAGTTTGGATTTGCAGAAGCAAAATATTAAGATAATCTGAAAAAAGCTCGGGGGGGCGGGGGGCAGACACCAAAAACCAACAAACCATTAGTAAAAGACTGAGCAACTGGAAAAAAGTGACATGGAGTGAAGCTCCTGGATTTATCTTACCAGGTTATCTTTATAATAAAGACAATGCAAATTAAGTGCTAACTCCTGGCAAGGACCAAGGAAACAATATAGGTGGAGGTAGTCAGTCAAAACCAGAGGACACTGAGTAAGCTACTCCTGACTGCCCAAGCAGAATGATTTCTTGATGAGATGGTTGTATCTAATGTGAAACCAAAAATAAGTCAAAGAAAGAAACTCTCTCCCCAGAATGCTGTGCACATGAAACAGGGTAATTGTCTACAGAAGTAAAGGACTCCTTATAGGACGGCTGCAGACAGAAGAGCATTTTGAGACGGTACTAAATTTTTTGATATGTGCTAAGGGGGCTGTGGAGATGCTGAAAACTTATAGGATGTTTAGGGAAGGACCAAAGGAAGAGAAAGGGAAGAGACTAAGGGGAGGGACTTTCAGAAAGACATCACACACGACTGATGCAGTTGTTAGTCACTCAGGAACACATAGTCAAAGATATGTGATAAATGTGTCACATTCATTTTTGAGTTTAGTATTAACTAAGCTCCTATCAAATGACTACAAAGTAAGAGAGGTTTGATCCCAGTTTTATTTTTGGAATTGGCGGCAATAAGGAGAGAATTCATATTTAAAGTGAAAGCAAAAAAAACAATCTCAGAACGCCTTTTAAGTCCACCCATCAGCATTCCACCAAATACTCACCTCAGTCATGGTTATATCTATGTAACTGCACAAGAAACACTTCTTTAGTTCCTATGTCTGCCTAGATCACAGTTCTGCAGCAAGCTGAATGTAGATACCCCAGTCCTCCCAGCTCACTCTGCATCCTGCTTTATCTGAATATCAAAGGTATTATTAGTTTTACGTCTTTTATTGCTCTTCTCATTTTGTTGTTACACAGCTCCTCTGAAAATTGCTGTGTAAGTCCTGAATAAATATAATGTCCTGAATGAATATCATGTCCTGAATGAATGAGAATATAATGGTGTTAATCACAAAGGAAAACTGTTCTCATTTATTTTAACTGTTCCCTGAAATAATCTTGCCAAAATGTTTCTGGTCTTGTTAAAGTTTCATTTTAAGTACTTACCTCAGTTCATATTTATATACTGTTTAAATTGATGTTTGTGTTGTTTCTCACATCAGAAGACACTTGAAGATGTAGGAAAACTCACTAGTGAAGGTCAGCAGCGTGCAATCGACAGATTCATCATGTCAGGTATACAGAATTCATCAGAACTTAATTTCCTTAAAGTTTATGATATTTGGAACACCTCTTGCATTTTGATGAGCAGCCCCTGGATTTCTTGAAAAGCAGCCCAATTAAAAAATAACGAACCTATTTTTTTCTGAAACTGACTCATTATCCTGGTGGTTTCCAACAGCAACTTAGAGCTCAGTTTTGTATCAAATTATTTTGTGCCCGTTGGCCAGCAATACCTTTGCAACCTTCTAAGGTGCTTCTGAAGTCAAGCAATTTCCCCAGGAGAAAATGTTAAAGTTGCTGTTATTCCCACTGCCGTGTTTGTATCTAGGCTCAGAAAGCAAATAAAACTTCTAGTGGAAATAGACAGAACCCATGGGATGTTCAAGACCTCTCTCTTCTACCTTAACCTCAGTGGAACATATTAGAAGGAGAATAGCTTCATCTTCAGCAGAGAACACTAAGATTTCTGCTGCTGACTCTCCATGGAGCATTTTTGTTGTTGTTTTTATAGCATTATTCTTAAAAAAACATATTTGTAGGATGAAAAACGTTAAACCCTTTAGCAGGGGTCTATGAGGAACCACTCCGCACCACCATCCACTCCCACTAACAGGAAACTAAAAACATCTTCCAAGAATGCTTTCTGTTTTGTCAACGTTTGACAAAGAATCAACCCATTTTTTGGAACTACAACCTACCCAAAATTCACCTTTAACATTATTCATGTGCACTTCCAACAATTACACCTACTGCTTCTTCACGAAAGACTCACTCTTGCAGAAAACAGAAAATATTTCTGTGTAGGCTGGCATGCCGACTGGGCATCGCTTTTTGAGGATCGTGCCCAGTGGGAGCAGGCAATGCGTACCTTCTGACGCTGGGTGCTTGCTTGGAGCAAAATGGATATATCAGAAGGGATTGGGTCGCCTGCGAATCCACGAGCCAAAGGGCCAGCAGCCACCTACACCAGGAACCATGTTAATCCAAACTGGCCCCTACAGAACCTCACACTTCAAGGTGTAGATGCTTGTATTCACTGTGGACTGTTCCTTTAGAGTACTTAAAGAAAAAAGGCCAGCTACCACTACTGAAAAATCATAACAAGGTGACAGGAACAAGTAATTCATTGTACTTTGCCTAATTTAGGATATAATGGCCCAAGCAATGAGTTTCCCATCAAATCCTGTGGAAGATTATGCCATAATCAAAGCGTTTGTCAAACATCTTTCAGATTATTGCTGACTGCTTGCAATCTCATATTTGATTACTAATAATTTGAATAATATTATCAGCACAGGAGGAAAATTGGAATTGTTTAAATATTCCTCAAGAGGGAAGAAATAAGGGGAAAAAACCTTCTATGCTGACCAATTTTCAAGTTAAGCGTTTTATTAAGAAAAGCTTCAAGATCAAATAGCAATGCCAGCCTACTTCAAAGCTACCTTACGTTTAAATAGATTTACTATAGACAGAGTTCTCCTTGGCAAAGAAAAATAATTTTGACATCCTGCTCTTAATCTTTCCTATTACAGTACTTTTGCTTTGCACGCAATAATTAGTTCTTGTGCAGAAACAGAGTGAAGAAACTATCTAGCTGAGTGCAGCCTGCCCTCACCTCACAGACGGGTTGCAGATCCAGGATGCTGGTTTCAGTCTGTCTTCCAGTAGCTGCCTTACACAAAAATATTTATGCATTTGTTGGACTGGAGCTGGAGAGAATGCTTTAGCTATTTCAAAACAGTGTCCTCCAATGTACCAACAAACAGGCACAAAACCAAACCCCCTCTCTAGCTTAGTGAACGTGCTATTATTTATGCACAGTGGAATCGCTTCAAAAGGAAAGATCACATGCATCCCTTCAAAAAGGGCCTTGAAAACGTTCTCCCAAAACGTGAGGAGTGAGGACTCAACTCTCTCACTCATCAGCATCACTCATGGGACTTTTCTCCCAGGTTAGATTCACTGGCTGATTACTCAGTTGTCACAACTAACTCTCCTCGTGCATTGTATCCTGTAGCCATAAGCACCTATATGAAAACTTTATCTTGCAAGGCATGAAGCTGCCTAAAAATAAGGGGCTGTATCAGTAAATACAGCGATGGCCTAACTCTTGTGGGAGCAATAAGTATGCCAGCAAACACAAGTAATGTTAAAAAATGAATTATCTGTTATTTTTTCTTCTTTTGAAATGTGGAGGTACATATGTGTCTGTGTAGCAAACACATGGAATATTCTGGGCAGAACAGAAAAGAATGATTTAGAAAGAAAAGGAAGAAGAGTCCCCCATAAGGAATTGAGAAAATATTCTGAATATATTCTGTAGCTTGCCTTTGCAAATTAACTCCTCACTGTTGAAAGGCATGCATGCAGCTCTCTTGGAAAATTAGACCAAGATGTTTTTTCAACAAAAATTTGTTTGAATCCTGAGTTACTGCTATATCTAACACAACTTAGTGAGCACCTTTGCTCCAAAGGGGTCCGAATGATTAGCACTTGCAGATCACAGCAGGGTGAAATAAAAATGAGACAAATATTTGTGGAATAAATATTAGTAATGTTTACAAATTTGCCTTTCATATGAGAATGTCAAAAATACAAATATCTATTAATCAGAAAATGCGGCTGCTGGCTGTTACTATCATCTTCCCAAGTTGATTACTGTTGAAAATTGTAAATAACTCATCTCATATTTGCTGATTTAGACTAATTAAGATTGCACCTCTGTATCTCTATATTGAATTAACACAAAGGTATAGAAACTCTAAGTACCATTTTGAGTTTTATTCTGCTACATCAGTCCTTTCCACACGACTCATCTGAACAGTCATTGCATGCAACAGTTTGATCAGCTCCCAACATCAGCAAGCCAGAGAATGGAACAAAAAGATAGCGCTTATGTATCAGCCATTAAAATGATGATGATCCTAATTTGCCAACTCCATTAGTCTTTCTAGAAAGGTTTATTGTCTGTGCTGTACAATAACTGTAATAATGATGTTGAAAGGACTATACAAAATAACGTAAAAGTATATAAATCAATAGCAAAGTTACATGTATGATTCTTCTGCCCAACTGAAGTTTATGAACCTGCATGAGATTTGTTCGACATTACAGACTAAAATCTGGATGAATCTGCTCTTAACTATAGAACTTCCTTCATCTTGAGTTTGATTTTTGCTGGTGTTTCAGCTAAAAAGGACAGGGAAATTCTGTAGAGTTTCCTCTTCCACCAAAAGCAGATTTAGCTTGAGAGGTCCATTAGGTGTGAAGGTAATGGCAATTACCATCCTGTCACCAGAAAAATGGAAATTACTCTAGAATACTCAAAGAAGCAAAAACTAATAACGAAAGGAAAACTATGCAGATATTAAAAGGAAAAGTGGACCTCAATTATAATCCAAAAGTTATCCACAGTTTGTAATATACCTTGGAAAAAAGCTGTCTGGTTAAGATCCAATTTCAGCAGACTTTTTGAACGTAACAGGCTGTTTGGGTACACAGGCATATGAAATTATGCAATTTGTCCACACACTGTGGACATACTACTTCTGTGCATTCTTCTCAGTTGAAGAGAAGGCATTAGTCTCTTGGGTAAATCGTGTGAGAGAAGAGCAATTTAAATCTATTCATCAGATATGGAAAAGCTCCGCTTGAGCAATGATCTGTATTTATGTGTTTAACTATTCACCAGCAGCCAGATTTTGGTATACAAGGTGCAAAGAGTTTGTGGTTTGGCCAGTTTCTGTACTGAGCATAGACTGTGCTCTAGACAATGATTTACAGTGTCCAGCTGGAGCTGCTTTAAAAAGCAAACTCAGACTCTAAATTACTAATTAACAAGGTACAAAGATGCTTCCACAAAGGATCTATCAATCATTGTAGTAATCTCAGTGGGATATGAAGCTGGTGTCCTTTAAAAGGACAATTTAAAAAATTAAGCAGCATATTTATTTGTACTACATTTGTTGTTTACGTAATAGAAAAAGGTTTAAACAGTATGTACGTAACTGTGACATTACAATTGTGTAAGTCTCATGAAGAAACACTGGCATAAATATAAAATGGAAGCTCTCTGCACACAGGACTGTCCCTTCTTTGTATTTCTTCAGTGCTTCACACAATTAAATTGTAATTTTGAATTTTGATCATTTACTGCTTTACTTTTTAAAAAAAACCCTGCAATTAATTCTCAATCAAATTCTGCCATCAGCTGCATTCAATGGAGATAGACAGGCAGAAATCAGGTTTGGGGGTCTTTAACTCAAAATACTAGTAACCAAAGTGTGCACGTGCCCCACAACCAATCTGATTACAGTCAATTTATACATGGCTTTTAGTATGCTGTCTCAGTAATTAAAGAAGAAAGAGGCTTTGGAGTTCTCACACAAAGAACAGTATGGGACTTCTGAAGATGAGCTTTAAGAACAAGCTAATCACTATTTCAGTCTTCAGTTTCAGGAAGCTGTTTCTGGGAATCCTTTCACTTCATCAGCCATGCTACATTGCAAAGACAGGTGTTTGTATTTAATCAATGCATTCTAGTTATGTTCCAGGTATTCAATTAACAGTGCTTATTTCCAGCCCATAGCCAGCGTGACAGACCATCTTGGAACAGCAGCGGTCCAGCAATATTGCTCCTGGCTTTTCACCACTTCAATAAATAAACCTCCCCTACGTCATTCTTTTAAATACCTCAATTTTTAAATTAGATTTTGATTTTCTGCTCAGAAACACCTAAATCTCTCTTGAGCCAACAAAACCTGTTTTGCAATTTTGATTAGCATGATCTGTCTTCCCTGCTTTTTTTTGCACCTGGACTACTAGCAGAGGATAGACTACTTCACAAAATAAAAAAAGATTTTATAAAGGAAGTTTTTAGTGTGGGTCAGCTTTGGCATCTTCTTTTACATTTTTGAAACTGCTTTAAATACATGCATGCTACACAAAGTTTGGTGTAGATAAAATAGATTAAAAAAAGATAAAAATACTTTAAATTGCAATGACTCTAACTGGTTAAAGAGAATATGGTCTGACTCAGAAACTGTTCCAGAGGTGTTTTCTGTATTTCTCTACAACACAGATAATGCTGACAGACAAAATGATATATAGCTATTTTCATTCAAAGACTCTAAATTGCTCATACGCAGTATTATCTTATATGTTAAAGTTGTAAAGCCAAAAGCTACTATCAGAGAAATAAATATTTATATTATGTGTTTATGCTGTGAATCAATTTTTTGGAACTAAACAAGATGCAGTCACTGTTTGTACTTACAGGTCCTTTCTCTGTGAAACATTATGTCAGCTTAAGAGAAAAGATAGAAAACACATCAGGTTTAGCCACTGGACATTGGCTGCTCATCATCCCGTTCTTTTGATTTGTCACGGCATTGTTTAAACTTCTTAGGGACTAGCACACATTTGAAAACGAGGGTACTCAGAAATGAAAAGACAATTAAAAATTGTGCAACAGCTTCTGAAGTCTGCTGACTGACGACTGTATACTTACAATACGCAAAGAAGCGTCCTGCCACTGCTTTTAACAATTTATATTTCAGCACTACTATGAGCACAATTTTCTTTTATATGTCAAAGCTGCATGTAGCTGGGAATAGGCACCCTCAGGTGTAGAAAAGATTTAAAACATGAAAACAACAATAAATAGCAGTATATAAACCTGTGGTCTAATAATCCGATCCATTTGCCTCATAAACCCCAAATTCCAATGTGCCATAACATCGGCAGACACCCACTAAACTGACCACATTAACTATCACATATCGACTTGGTAACAAGCAGAGAGTTTCCCAAAAGCAGTGAAGCACTCTTCGGTATGATCCCTCATCCCAGGCAGATGTTCAGCTCCTTCAGTTTTGGAGAACAGATGACTTTGCTAGGACGGCTTGTCAAATTTTGGTGATGCAGTTGGAAAGGCAAGTGCAAAAGTGGGGATAATAGCTAAGGATGCTCAGCTGCTGGTAGGTTCTTCTCAATTATACTGTAAGAGTACTATACTATTCCAGATTGCATTTTGCTGCCATGTGAGAAAAGATGGACAGCCTTCCTCTTGCAGTTTCATGGTAATTGTAAGATATCTACCTGAAAGCCACCATCAAATGGTGAGCCCCACTTTCTCCTCATGACTTCAGGCACACGTTCCCACATACCTCTTGAGTAACTTCACGGTCTTTTTTGGCGGGTTAGCTATCAGATCAGCTTGCTAGTCCAGGTCAGCGTGTCAGACGACTAGACCTGATGCAAGGGAAGCAGTCAGAGGCAGGGACAGGGAACACACAACTTTGCTGACAGCCAATTCCCATGCAGGGGGGGGAGATGTAAATGAAAACATACTTCGATAGTCTGGACCCAAGCCTTTTACAACTTTTTTTACCTTTAAAGGAAGCATAAGCCAGAAACTCATAGTCTGCTCTCTCAGGTTATGGAGCACAGTTTTGTAAAATTATGATGAGAGACAGAACTGTGCAAAAGCTGCCCTCTTCTCTCTGCAATGAGACAAGTACATATTAGATACTGAGCTAGAATTATTGAGAACTGCCCACTTAGCAGAGCAACAAGCTCTGAAGGAACCGTTCAACAATAGAAATGCCAATACATCTTGATGAGAACTTTTTCCATTTTGGAGCATGATCAGTCAGGTTGCCACAACCTGTTTGAGATGAGATGTTTAACCACTTAGATGGTGAAAAAAAGAAGACATCTACAGACTGTACAGACCAAGACCAAGTGGGGCATCGAAAAAAAAAAAAAAAGAAAAAAGAAATGGAGCATCTCTGCTCCCTCCCTCCTACTTTGCAACCTATTCATCCAAATCCTTGCATGAAAGCACTTTTCCAGTCTTCTTCCCTCCTCCTAGGGCTTTAACTGCATGGAAGGTCTTAATACCTAACACAATGAATGCAAAGTCACTCAAGCAATGAGAGAAAGAAGTACTCCCATTCATGTTCCGTTCACCTTCCAGTAACAGTCCCTTTGCCAACAATTCATCTTACCCTATATTCTCTCCCCAGTTCTCCAAGTCAGGTTTTTGCTAGCCTCACTACCTCTGTCTAGGGCTGTGTATTGGACTCCAAAGCCACACATTGCTACATTTACAAAAGACTATCCAAAACCAAAACACAGATCAACGTGGCATCTACTGGGAATGAGAAATGGTTGTTCCAGATTCAAACGCTGCAACCATAAATACCAACACTTTATCCAAAATGTGACCTCTACTACTTGATTGGTATGACCAGAAAAATGAAATTTAGGCAAGAGCAGCTCAAAGAGAAACATTTCCTGAAGACAGGAAACTGATCCTGAGCTGAAAAGCACCTACAAGAAATGTACGCAGGACCTGACAGGAGCCTCCCTGGCCGTGACCATCAGTCAGCACCATCGGACTTTTGGTAGGATAACTGCGCATAAAGATCCTTTCCCTTATGTTATGCTTCACTTCTTAAAAAAAAAAAAAAATCTGTTTAAGAAAGCCATTTTAGTTTCCTGTATTAATTACTGCTTGTAGGCTCTCGAAGGAAACCTTCAAGGTCATAAGGGATACCATAACTCAAAAGCCAAATGCAGACATATGACATGAGAACTGTAGCGATGCATTCACAGACTGCATTTTGCCAGATCTGGAGTACTTCTGCATACCTCCATAGTTCTCACACCCATAGCAGTATCCACGTACATCCTCACACTATACCGTACTACAGTCTGATACCCAGATGTGCAAAAGCCTCATCCCATGCATTGACTTCCCTCCAAGACAAACTCAGAGAAAAGCCAGATGGGCGTCCCCGTAGTCTCTAGGATGTTAGAAACTCAACGCACAAGTCAGAGGGACGTGGCCAAAAACATCAGAGAAGTATGTGGCTACCATCATCGACAGGGCAAGAGCTACAGCTACGGAGACTGACAAAGAATCTGTTTCTGGCAACAGAGAGGTCTAGCTTTTGACTTAGAGGGCAGGTTATATTACCTACTGCTTAGTCAAGCATCAGGCTTGAACTAATTGGACTCCCCAAACAGTAGGATTAGAGTGGCTGACTTAGCCTTTGATCTTTCTGGCATATATGAACTGAGCCCTGTGTAGTTTTTTATTGTGCATATGTTTGCATTCATGTGTGCTTGCCCATGTGTTTTTGCCCATAAAGTTTCAACCTGGTTTGCAAATACCTATCCTGGTAACGTGCCGCTTCTCTAGCTCTTTCGGCGCTTAAATGTGACTCTGAGGCCACTCCAGGTAAAAGCCATGATTTTACCCCCGCACACACACACATGCACACACACACAGACTCGACTGTGTGATTCTGTAAGCATACCTAATTTAATGTAACAGCCCTACAGGGCACCTGTTAAAAGCAGTCGAGACTTCCACTTATTTCAGGAGATTTGCCCTGCTATTTTAAATCCAACAGGTCAGCGAGCAGGTCCGAGGCTCCATTGTTAGCCGAGCGTCTGTAGAAATGCTTCTTTCAGGAGGAAAAAAAAAAAAAAACCAGCTCGGGATGCTCGGTACCCTTTACATCTGCTGCTCAGCTGGAGACGCGGTTAAAAGGCCATTAGAAGCGCGAGGTGACAGACCTCGCAGGCTAGGCGAGCCGGAGAGCAATTTGCTGTTTGCATTAGGAGTATCAACCCTCGCCGTTTCTTTTTTTGACGGTCCGAAAGCGGCTCCTGTCCCGAGCCCTGCAAATGAAGGCCAGGGCAGGCGGCCGGCGGGTCTCCATCCCCGGGGCTGGTGCTGGGCTGTAGAGCCTCCTCCTGGGCACCCGGGTTTCTACAGCGGGCTGGCGGGACGCAAACCCTCCCGGCGTTATTAATAACCCCTGATTTTGGTCATCGGAGACTCGCTCCGCCAGGCGTAGCGGCGGGGCCCGAACGGCTGTCGTCAGCGGGAGCTCTTTCGCGGCACCTGCCTTCAAATGCTGCGTGTCTTCTGTGGTTTGCAATCGCTCAACAGAATAAAGTACCGTTGTTTCACTTTGCTGGAAGGAAAAGGTCACGTTTGCTGAAAGCAGCTCATCGGAGAGAGCTGGTGGTCTTTGTGACAGGCTCCTATAACGAGAGCTAAAAATTTTCTTATTAGGAAAGCTTATTTTTTGGATGCATGCAGGAGCTCTGGAGCAGTAAGTGGTGAAGAAAGCAAATCTTAGTTTCGGTAGGTTTTAGGCTGTTTTTACATACAGAGGAATAAAGTGCTAAGATTTTTACCAGGCATATGTTTTCCTGCCATCTGCAACACATTTTAAATTCCTTTTGCATCTTGTAATGTATTCTCTCTGTTTAGCATAATAACTATTCTGCCTTTAAACACCAACCTTTATATGCTGTTCTTAGGAATTTGTGGAGAAGTGTTAATTCTTTTACACATATTTAAGCTGCTAAAATAATTACGCCTGGTAGTACGAACAGTCAAAACCACAGAATGAAGGTTCCCTTCCCAGGGAGATAGCACCCATTAACCAGGTACGAAGGGGAGCATACAGTCATAGTTCATTGAAAACGTAATTTCATTTTGCTAGTAATGGGAGTGCTGATACTTTGATACCGTAATGGAGTTTTAAGCACCAAGCTTGTTATTTCAACTAGAAACTTTAATGTAATTATGCATTTTTACTTTACTAAGCAGAAAGGAAGATTAGTATGCATAGTTTTCTTACATGTATCGTGGGGAATAAGACAGAGATCTCTGAGTGATACTGCAAGATGCTCAAGTCATTCAAAAGAAATGGCAGGTGGTAATTTTAAAGACAAATTACCCAGAAAAGCTTTTATTGTTGATCACTTGTTATAAGATTTGCCATTTGCAAGTAATTGTACATTCAGCTGAAACTGACCTTTTATGGGAGCCAAGTGGTAATATAAATGAAATGAATATATTCTTTATTGCAGTAATATAAAAAGAATGGCCTGAGCTTTTAACATAGTGCTTGACCTCTCTGGTGTCTGAACACCACCTAATCTCAGGAGTATTTCACAATAGCATATGATGAAATAAGTACTAATACAGCATTAGAACAGTTTAACACATTAGCACTTAGAAGTGTAGAAAATATTATAGCTTTAGGTATGCTTTTTGATTATAAATCAGACTGACAACAGAAAGAAGATTATTAGAGTACAATACACTGAAATTCATCATTACACTAATTATTAAAGCATTGCCTTTTCTATTTTAAAGTCCCTCTTTCCAAGATACTCTACCATAAAGTCGCATCGGGAAGCTCCAGATGCTGAGATTTAAAATTCTCAGTCAAAGATGAATTATTTATAAGCATTAAAAACATGCTATTTCTCCTCAAAGGCCCTGATCTTACAAAAAACACCTTTAGGTTTAGATGTGCGTATATAAGTTGTATTCCCTTTAATGGCACCAGTCACATACAAACCAATAAATATGTACAAAAGTGATAGCAAAGCCAGGTCTTAGAAAAGCTGTACTTCCTCCCAGCTAAACACACACACCGGTTTATTACGTGTACCACGCGCTCATAATGGGAAAATAAGGGAGGCCGTAAGGGGAGGTGACCAGGGTCTCTTGATGCTGCAGTTACTGAAATCACAGGTGAGGAGCAGTCATACACAATGTGAAGGATACTACTACAAAAGCGCTAAAACAAGAAAAGTACAGCATTTACGTGAAATTTCATGTCCATCTTCATTGTCATCACTGAGATCAGGAGTGAATTAATCTCTAATGGCCCAATTCAGGTTTCTCAAATTTGCATTGATTATATTACTGATTTCAGTAAGGCTATTTCTTTTTTTACACTCCTGAGACAACCACACGAGGTGCCTGTGAATCCCCATTTGCCTCCTGGTCTACAGGCACTTTCTTCACACACCTCTCGGTGACAGCAGTAGAGAAACAGTGAAAGAAGGCATTAATTAACAAGTGCTTTGATACAGACTTGGTCAGGAGGATTTTCCGCTGTTCTCCTGTCAATCTACCATTACATTTTAGAGCTACTTAAAGGAAAGCAAAACATTCAGAAGGAGTATCTTGGGAACATCTGACATGGACTAATAGCTCAATTGCATGAGTGACTACTGAGTTTATTTTTATTATTATTATTACCACTTCAGAGCTACAAGCAACTGTGTTATGTTTGCTAGCTTTCTTCAGTCAACGCCTCTGTATTATGCCAGTAGGAAGCCCATTCATCCAAGCACAATTTCAAGTGACTCTTGACCTTCAAAATGAAGGGTTTGCTTCTGCGTTCATTGCAGTTACTTTCACTATGGTGTCTCTGTGTTGCCAGAATCTCACCTCGTTCATCATCTGCACAGGAGAACAAAGCTCACTAACTTCTTACGCAGTATTTAGAATTCAACACCTTCACAGTTGGACGCTTTACCAGAACACTTCTAGTCTTTCTCTAACTACACTATTATTCTGCATCTAGTTTAAAAAAAAAAAACAAAGAAACAAACAAAACCACAACCCACAAAACCCCACACCCTTCACCTTTCAAAATCTCTAGATCAACTGGAAGTGGAAAGGCACACATCCATTACTTTTAAACAGTCAGACATTCACTTTCGTTCAGAAAACTCTGAGGCAAGGACAATGCTCCACCTTTAACTTTGATGTTTCATTTTCATGGCTTCCCCTAAGATGCTGTAAGTTACTGAAATCATGGTTGGAGTTAAACAAGTATTGCTAACAGATATGTGCTGTGATTTTTCCCTTCAGTGTTGACTTTCAAGTGACAGATTTTCCTCCAGCAAAACATCTCCTGCAAAGTCCTCAGGAGCTCCACTCAGTGCCCGTGAATGCTGGGTCACGTCAGCGTGAGTCTGACAGTTCAACTCTTCTTCACAAGCAGGATACTCCACACAGCTCTGCGAGAGGGCAGATTTTACAAGGACAGCCCAGCATACACCACAAGCTACCGCTACCCACCCAGCGTGTGACTGACGCACAGAATCAAGCCCACAGCGGTATATTATGTATACTTCAAATTTTCTTCCTCCCCCCATTCCCAGGCAAAGTTCCTTTAACGAGAACTTGCTTTGACAACCTATGTTGGAAACCAACTTTGTACGCTGTACTCCAATGTAGGTCACAGCACCAGAAGTTGGTGATCAGGCAAGACGTCAGATGCAGCAGGTTGATTACAAATAAGTACTACACAATTACATCGAACAATTTAGCATTGTTGTAAAAGCATAGCAGACAACGGTCATCACAGCGTTACCAAGTTCAACACATTTCACGTGCAACAAAATACCGTAGGAAATCCTTGTCTTAGAGTGCAAAAACTGGCAGCTTTTTAAATCTGTAACTTCTACCTTCTCCATTCAAAAGTAAGTGCCAGTATAAATAATTTTACAAAAGTTATCTAACAAGTCTGGCTTTGCAGCTCCATTCAACAGAGGGGTATCTCTGTGTCCGTAGCCCCTCTAATTTAAACAGATTCTTTAGCTTTTTGCGTCAGTACATACAGACTTTGCATCGGTACATACACATTACCTCTTCAATTTACCAAGTTAAAACAGTCCTAGCTAGAAAGTAGCTTTTGAACAAATGACAACTGAAAACATACAACTACTGTTAAATCAAAACACATAAAGCATACTGCATATTACTATTTGCCATCATATTATCAAGCAAAATCTTCTGAAAACACAATGTTTGTCCAGAGATATGACTGTAATTAAACTTCTTTGAACACTTTAAAACATGAGGCATTTGATGGACTACACTTCTTTCGTAACAGTAACAAATTGCTTCCTTAACCAAGTCACTATGGTGGAAAAAGACAGAATGAAAAAAAAATTATTCTGAAACCTGTACGTTGATTGCTTTAAACTTCCAACGTTGCACCGGATTGCAAATACACAGCTTTCACATTAACAAGAGCACATGCTGCATGAACGGTTCTTACACAACCTCTAAGCACCGCAGAAGTACGTACTCCAAAACACACGGTAAAGCAATCCTAGTCTTCCAACACCCAACTTGAATAGCTACACACAGAACTGCTCAGAAGTCGATACACCAACTAGTAACGAGGCAGATAAACCACAAAGAAAACAACTTGCAATAGGAAGCTCAGAAAAAATAACTCATACCTGCATAAATCATGTACTTCTTAACCATAAAAGTAGATACTACTTATGAAGCTTAGCAGGAAACTGAAGAGTAATTTTGGATTGAACTTCTGTTAAGTATTTAACTACCATGAGTCTTTCTGTACTGATACATGTGAACAGAAACTTGCAAATGCTGGGATTACTTAAAAATTGCACGGCAACTTTCCACTGTACATTCAGAAAATAAATGAGACAATAAAACTCTGTGAGCTGAAAGCAACAAGTGTTTACCCGAAGTTACTAGAAGTCTGAAATTCACTGGAAATTACTATTATTTTTTTTTTAAATGGGACAGGGCATATCCTACCACCGTTTCAAAGCAGATGGAGTAACAGGGAGCGAAGGGAAAGCCTGACTGCATATTCAAAGGATCTGTGGCTCACAGCAGAGATTTCATGATTTGATATAACTGATGAGCAACCTGAAGAGAAATTTTAAAAAAAGAGCACAGAAAGACCAGAGAATCGGTAAGCCTGAGGGAGGAAGGTGCCCGTGGAATAGTTACACCCAGAGACCCTTTACTCTCCTGCTCTGTCCCAAAGCACGTCAGTGGGTCAGACCTATGTGTCCGAAGGAACCGACGTGGCTATGCAGAGATCTGGTCTGTTCTGCATTGGCAACGCGGAACAACCTTCCCTGTATTTTTGTGAACTATATCCTCGCTGTCCTGAGATTTTCCACATTTATCATTCCTCATGTAAAGTACTAAATACTGCACATTGAGTAACTGCGGCTTTATTTCACCTCAAGGAAGATAAATCTACTGCTTCCAACTTTAAAAAGGAAGCAAGCAAACCGAGGGGCATCTAATTCACTCTACAAACAGCAGAACCTAACAGCGAAGTGCCAGTGGCAATGCAGAAATCTTTCTCGAGGGCTCAAGCAGTCCAATTTAAGCAGCCCAAGCTCATGCTTTCCCGTATCATTTCTCTCTTTTTGTCGTGCTCTCCGATTGCTAAAGGAGCATCTGCCCCGGACACGTTTTTATTCACGCAGTCCCAAAGATACAATAGAGATAAGGTTGTAGGGAAAAAGCAGGAAAATAAAATTACAACAACAAAGCACCCCTACACCACCATAGGGCAGACTGCGATATAACCTGTTGTAGGCATGTTTCAGAAGAAGGCAGAGCTAAGTAACAGGCTGCCTGGGGGCTCGGGCGGCGGAACCGGGGGGGGGGGGTCTCTCCCCAGCAGCCGATGCCTCTGCTCGCTCCGGGCTGCAGCGGAGGCGCCCGGCTGGGCTGGCCCCCTCGGAGGGGCCGCGGCGGTGGGCTCCGGGAGGGGAGCAGGACTGCCTCCCCCCCACACACACACCCGCCGCCTCCTCCTCCTCCTCCTCCTCCTCCTCCTCCTCCTCCTCCTCCTCCCTCACGCCCTGTCCCCGCTGGCAGAGGGCAAAGTTATTTCCCCCGCGCACGGCGGCAGCGGGGGCAGCAGCCACTGCGGAACCGCTCGCTGCCTCTCGCAGCCCGGCTGCAACTCTCAAAGAAGTTTCTGCCGGCGACCAGAACCGCGGCTGAGCTTCGCCCGCGCTCCCCCCCACCCCCTTTTTTTTTTTTAATCCCCCTCCTTAGTTTTTATGTTTACTTAATCATTTATTTACGCACACACACACGCCCCGCCGGCAAGCCCCCGGGTGCCACCCGGCCCGGCAGAACCGCTCCGCGGCCGCGCAAGACAACGCGGCGATTCACGGCCCCGCTTCCCGCGGAGAGTGCGCGCAGCCGGGCGGCGGCGCTCCCCTCCCGCCCCGCTCCGCTCCGCCCGGCCCCTTACCTGCGATCTCCTGGTAGGGCACGCTGGCCAGGCTGAAGCCCTTGGCGCTGTACGCCTGCCGCACCTCGCCGCAGCTCCGCGCCTTGCCCTCGGCCCCCGCGGCCGCGGGCAGCAGCAGCGGCAGCAGCAGCAGCAGCAGCAGCAGCAGCGGCGGCGGCAGCCCCGCCAGGGCGCAGCTCCGCGCAGCCCCCTGCGCCGCCGGCATGGCGCGGCGCGCAAGTCCCGCGCGGCGCGCAAGTCCCGCGCCGCCGCCGCACCGCCGCGCCGCCGCCGCCGCGCCCCCCGGTTGCGGGGGCGGCGGCCCGGGAGCCCCCCGGTCGCCGAGGCAAACTTTTGCGAGGCGGGGGGGAGATGGGCGCGCAGGCACACACATGCGCGCACGGCGGGGGGCAGGAGAGCGGCAGCCTCGTTTCCCCCCCCCCCCCCCGGCTCCTTCTCCAAACGCAAAGCGGTCTCGCCCCTCGCCGGAAAAAAAAAAAAAAAAGAAAAAAAAAACAACCAACAAACCAACCCCCCCCCCAAAAAAGGAAAAGAAAAAAAGGGGGGTAAAAATCGGGCTGTGGGTTGTGAAAGCGCGGGCGCGTTGCTGCGAGCGGAGTCCCGGGCCAGCGGCAGCGCGATCCGGCGCGGAGCTGCGCCTGCCGCCTCTGCCAGGCTGGAGGTGGTGGGAAAAGCAGCCGGCGTGGGGATGGACTGGACAGCGGCTCTGTGCGTGCCGGCGTGTCTGTGTGTGTGTGTGTGGGTACGCGCGCGTGTGTGTGCGTGTGCATGCGTGTGGTGCACTGGCTGCGTGTGCCTGTATTGACGGGATCCGGGGAAACCTCTGCTCCGCGCAGCGCTGGAGCAGCCCCCTGAGCCAGGCAGGGAGAAATCCTGGAGGCAGACACGGCGAGGGAGAGCCGCGCACACACGCACACGCACACACACACACACACATATACACACACACACACAAAAAAAAACGTGCTACACATTGCATCGCCGAAATACAGGAGCAGAAAGCAAATCCTGGCGTGGATCGCTGTTTGCTGGCGGAAGGAAGGAAAAGCACCCACAGCCCCGAAAACTTCTTCCTCCCCATGAATCCAGCCGCTCCTAGCCCCCAAATTACAAATTGCCTGCTAGCAAGAAGTCAAAAAAGATGCTCTTCGGCGGTATTACTCTCTGTAATGCCAAGTTTGGGCCCCGTACTCTTTTTTCTCATTAATTATTTGTTGCACACATAAATACCCGAGCTGAAGGGCTAGAACGAGGATGAGTCTTGTCTAAAGGAGAGAGAAGGAAGGATGTTCTGTGCATCAGACAGAGAAGAATGAGGAGGAAACAAGAAGGGCAGTCCTTGACCCAGGTAATTTGTGCCACCCTAGGAGAGGAGAGCAGGGGACAAAACCATAAATTCCCTCCTGCAAATGAGCATCTGCAGAGAACTGAATGGGGGAAGCGAAGAAAATTCCTGCAAGGTGAATTCAGTCTCTGCTTAGGGAGAAAGAAAAATATTCTGTATTTGATAGTAAAATCCAAAGTTACAGTTTGAAAGGATTTATTGCGGTGCTTTTTATGAGTACCGTAGAAGCAGCGCGATGGTTTGTCAAAAGTATACAGACAGAGATGTCAGGCCCAGGAGGAAGTGAAGGCGGCCAACAGAAGAGATAAAAGACCATCAGCTTGGAGACCCACTTATCAGTGAGGAACCATGGAACAGTATCATGCCACTATCATAATTCGAATGCATTCAAATTAGAGGGAAATTATGAGGTGCCAATACTGCTGCAGTGTTAGTCTTGAGTCTGGGCCAGTGTACGCATCCTGGTCCCACTGACGTGGTGTGTTCCCCTAGCCTCCCTTACCATTTTCCCTCTCCCACACTGTCATTCCTTTTTCCCTCCCCTTTTCCCCACCAAGCGAGTGATGATGCTCTGGCACTGCTTGTGTACACAGCAGAGAAACAGCAGTTGTGTGCGCAGCCCTTCTCCTTCCTCTTCCTGGCAAAGTTCCTGCGTGCGCAGGGCCAAGTTGGGGCCAGGAAGGAGTGGGTGAGCAATGGATTTGATCAGAGTCCTGCAATCCAGTCAGAAAGATGGGCTTAGCACCCACCCCTACAACCTCCCCCTAAGGCGAGATGTCTCTAGCGGATAGGTGCCAAGCCCCAGTGAGATAAGGTTGGAAGGCAAAGGCTTGGGGAGGGGGGGAAGGTTGGCGAGACAGAGAGATTTCCTTCCTTTTTCCGAGTCCACAAGCCCTTTAAAGGTCCACGGACTTGCCGGCTCGAAAGGTTTAATTACATTCCACAATCTTTGCTAGGGCTTGTTCTGGGGGAGTGGGTGAATAGGTGTGGTAACAGTGTCGAGTGCTATCATCCAGCCTCATCTCCTGGAGGACGGGATGGAAGTCACTGCTTTAGCAACCACAGATAGAGACCTCCATGTGTCACCAGCCCACTACAAATCATAAGCTGTTAGTACATGTTAGTGACCCCGTATTAATGAAAAGTTAGGCAAGGTCTGTATATTTACTATGTGGAAAAGCTTTGGCAGATCTGTATGTAAGATCTCACTGTATGTAAGAGACATATGCTTCACCCCAAGATAGGATCAGGAGGGTGTTACAAATGTTAGACACACCTCATTTCTTCTGGATTGCTCAAACTCTCCTCTACATTGTGGTCAAAGCAGAGAATTAGCTTACCACATATCAAGCATGACAGACTCCCCCACAATCCAGGCTTCTTCAACATTTCTTCAACCCACAGAAAAGTTATTTGACACAAATTCAATGATGGAAATGAGAAAATCAGCAGACTGGTTTGAAGTGCAGAAGTCATCGTAAAATAGCAAAAGAGATTCTGTGATTAACTCAGGAGTGCATCTAGGTAAACGTTTTTTAGGAATATTGTAAATTTGCTAGAAAAAATGGGGCTTATTCACCCCTGCATTTTTTTGCAAACACCGGTTGAATTCATACCATTGGTAGCACGATAGCACTTTTATATAAGGTGATGACAGCATGATATAACCTTTATATAACATGGGAAACCTGCTGTGGGAAAATCAGACTCATTTCCACCCTTGAATCCTGCCTCTGACATAAATAGCCTAGAGCGCCAGTTGCATCGTAATCCTGCGTGTTGAAGGAACACCTTACTCTCCCAAGAGCTCACGTTTAAACACAGATATTTCTACCGCTTCAACAAATCTCCTACTCATCACACGGGAGAATCATTGTGTGTTCTCAGCACATACGTAATTAACTTTGTACAAAATAGAAGAGCTCCAAAGAAAGCCCCGGTCAGAACGCGCTCTAAGCCAGTGGCTTCAGCAATCCCTTAGACACATAACACCTTCTGCCAGGCACATCATAGGCACGAGCTAAAAGCTCTCCTATGGTCACACCATACCCATCCTTTTTCAGCTGTATCTTATAAAACCCCATGTAACTAGTGTGTTTCACAACTAGTGAAAATACCTCTTTCGTTTGTTCTTTCAGAAGGAGGCACAAGCGACCACTGGTTGCTGAATTGGAAACAATTTAACATATATAAGGCGGTGAATGAAGTTCTCCTTCCTCCTCCTTGGCATGATGATTAGCGTCTTCCAGGTTAAAGTGTTCTCTGGCAGAGGTGGGCTTGATTCTGAGTTGCCACATATCAGCGAGTGCTCAAAACTCTAAGTTGTTGGGTAAAAGACTGGCTTTTCCTCTATCAATTTGGGGAAGCAACGCATTCAATTCATTTGCATAAGCACCAAAATGAAACATTTTATTTTAGTTAAATGGAACATTTTAATCACCAGGGAATGTTTTTGTTTCTTTTGCATTTCTATGGAAAGAAATAACAGCACTTAAAAAAATTTGGTTTTAATATTTTTGCTTGCTTGGCAGTCGGACTGAGAATCAATCATTTACACGCTTGGAGAGCCCCCTCCACCGAACACATTCAATGTAGTAACATAGATGACTACTTACAATGAAGATTTTGCAATGCATCTACCAGCCAAGTTTACCACAAGTGGGCTTTTTTCCCCCAAGTTATTCCAAATAGAAGGTGTTCATTCGTATCAGGTTCTACTGATTGATTTTTTGCAAACTTTTCCCTAAAGTTGTGCCAAAAATGTGGAAGACAAATGATTTTTAACCTTTATTTCCAAATATTTCTATAAAAAATAGATTAAAAATAATCTTTCACACCCCATCATAACAAAAACGTCAATGCAAAGTGGAGCAGCAGCCAGCGTTAATTCCTCCAACCACTGGAACACTCTGCCCCGCATGGCTGAGGCAGTTTTACGGTGTGCAGTAAAGGAGCTATGGAATCTCTGAACAATAAGGACAAAAATAAATATTGAATTGCTGCGTCATTTGCCAAGCAGCCATCGGCTTGAGCTCTGAACAATTCAAGGACATGGTAGAAAAACACATGATTATGGATTTTAAACATTATAAGATGTAGTACATAGGCGTGAGATTGAGATTGTACAAGGAAGTTTTGCTCTTTTTTTTTTTTTTCATATTTTTGAGTTCTTTCACTTTAGAAACAGGATAAATGATGTTATATTGAAAGATACACTGATTTATTATCAGGTGTTATCAAAAAACTCTCACTGATGTCATGGGTATTAAGGGGACTGCATAGGCAAAAGCATCTTTCACCTGTCTTGACAATAAAGCTTTGGCAAATGTCAAAATGCTCTATAACTCAACTTCACAACAAAAAGAATCTGACTTCTAGATTCACCGTTAAATCTATGTGCTCCGTAGATTTGCAGCTTTCACATAATGGATTTCTAGCAAGAAGGTTTCAGGGGTTGAGGCAATAATTGGTGAGATTCTTGGATGTCCAATAGAATTATTGCTGGTGAAGAAACTCTGACGTTTCTGTTATTTCTGCAGGCGGACTGCTGCTGTGCCATTAGCCCCCATCGTCGGCAGCACCAGGCCCTGAAGCACTGCAGAAGCTGTAGCTCCGGGGGAGGGAGGAGGGCTGGTAGGATCCTGCCTTCATCTTAGCGGGAGATCCATCCCCACACAGGTTTCCAATGCATTTTTTTTTAGAGTACAGAACACATCCTTGATAATGAGGACCAAGTCACCCACTCTCCAGGTTGTACGCCCCGACAGGGAAATGTGAACGCGCTCCTTTTTCTGTAAAACTGTGTGGACAAATATGGAGAAGTTACATGAAGAAAATGTTCTTATTCTAGGTCTACAGTGTCTACTCCAGGTGGATGTGGTTCTTTAAAAGCCCAGAAAATGTTAATTGTATGGTGATGAGGTACCACTCTGAAACTGAGCTATGAATCTGTCCCAATAAAACTTTCCAAAGGCCAGTTCAATGAAGGCATACATTGCAGCATCAAAAGGTCCCTTTTAAATGGTTTTTCATGTGGTGTCCAGAGCCTTCATAGAAAAACTTTCTTCACACAGCACAAACTGCTCTTCCTTATCGCTCCATGCTAGAAGGGGAAACTTTTTTTTTCTTTGCACTGTATGATATTTGCTGCAAAATTAATGCAAAGCCCAGTTCTTTCCAAAAAGTAAGCTCTAGAGGCACAGGTGTGAAGAACTCATCTTGCTCTTAAAGTTGCACTCAAAAATAGAATTGTCAACACAGCTGCTAGATAAGTCCTCTTAGAAAAGGTTTTGAGACTCATGGCCAAGAAAACAGACCTGCTAAATATACAGAATAATGAAATACAACTAGCTTTCTTTCCTCTGAAAGTTTTCAGAGACAGAAGGTAAAAAAATGATCTAAGATTCCATATGCTCAGTTACGCATAATATAGGAGGCTTAGGCTCCCATAAAAAAGGTTTATAAGTGGTAATCAGTGATATCATATTAATTATAAGCAGTAGTGGTTGCTCTTGAAATCTGCAGGCTATGCTATTTTGGGCAAATAGCAGCATTTTATTTTAGCTGTTCATTTTATGAAACCTTTTGTGAACAAATGCTAGAAGTTTATGCATAGCAACTGAATGGGTAAGTTGAAATGCCTGGGTTTTGCAGCAACAGTATGCAAAGGCTGGACAGAACCACTGGTCCTTTGAGGTGAGGATTACAGCAAACAATCTGGGACTGTTGTTCATAATAATAATTTTTAAAAATATATTTTTCTATCTATTTATTTAATGTCATTTAATCTGCCCATTATTAATAAAAACAATGGACCACAGTGGCATTCTCTCTTAAATAAAAAGCCTACAGTTTGTATTTCCTTAGAAAATACCAGTTCCAAAAGAAAGGGAAAAATGAAATTATTTTTAAGACCATAACTTTTCATTACAATAAACAGTGAAACCATCAAACCAAAGTGCACATATATAGACGAATTCTGTCCTTATGCTCAATTTCACTGAAGTCCAAAACATTTTTAAAGCTTGAATAAATGTTGGCAAAGTTCCCAAATCCAACAATTTATATATTTGTGTAGATCTTACACTGATCAAGGAATAGCATTTTAAATATTATGTACTGCTTCTTTTGTGCCATTATGATGCTTCCCTTCTAAGTGGCTGGTCTCCAGCTCAGGCAGGATTTTGACATTATGCTAGAACTTTCAAGAGCAAATGCCATTTTTCATAAGAACAAATATATACAAGATCAGGTTCATTTTCAAACATACACTTTTATGAATCCACTTCTCTAGTTAATCCGTGGATAAGATGCAACATCTGTTCTGATTCTTAACTGTACAAGAAGATTACCTTAAAGATTCCCTAAAAATGGCTAAGCATCTTTCTATCCTTGTTTTCTTGCACCATCTTAGTATCATTAGAAGGTAACAATTAAAGCAAAAAAGCACTTGATATACAAAGTCAAAGAAAAATGTTAATTTCCAAACAGCATTTAGACTGTAGGTTAATATTTTTGGGAAATATTACTTACTTTTACACACGCATATATAAGATACCAAACTACAGGGTATATTGTAGCAATATTACAGAGTTGAAAATATTCAATATGCAATAAATTATCACTAGAACAACTAGCTTTATTTAGATCATAGGCCCAAGTAATGCAAAATCTAACAGGTGTCCATTGGTGACAATTTTTGTTCATATTTTATCAATTTGCAGTATCATTTTTTTTTCTGTTCAGCTGAAAGTTGAGGCAGTGTTACGCAACAGACAGAACATGGACATTATTTTTGGTAGAAAGATACAGCGTAATATATGCATTAAAGCTGTGAATACAAGGTTTATAGTTTTTAAATTGCAATTTCCGAGCAATGTGTTTAAAAGTATATGATACGTTCTCTGACAAAGATCAAAGGGCTTAATATATTTTGTAAATTACAGCTATAATGATTCCATTTGCAAAAGATGTAATTTACTGGTCTATTTTCATAATGAATGGGAGCCTAACGAATCAAACTTATACATTCAGCAAAAACACGAGACGTCTTAGACTTGACTTGGAATGTGCATTATGATAGTAGTTGAGATTTTATTGGAGACTAAATTTTCTTTTCATTTCTTGGCATGCTCACCTTGTCAGCTTTCTTGGCTATTTTAGTTTTCTAAACCAAAATATCTTTTAGGAATATCAGCAAATGCAGTGCGAGAGGAGGTTGCAACGGTGCATTCATTCCTGTGCAAATGCACATGTACTGGAAGGCTGTGAGAAAAGAAAGGCCAGGTTCTTAGGTAAAGATAGGCAAGAAACCTCTTGTGAGGATTAAAGGAAAATGCACCTCAGACACAGTTACATAATTTCATTTTTCTTGGCACTTTTAATAGAATGGTATCATCGCCTTCTTGTCATGGGGTGGGCATGGCATGCCTAATAATCAAAATAGAGTGTTGTATAGCATGTAAAAGAACGGATAGTTTGGTCTCTTTCCCATGGATGTTTAATACAGATTTACATGGGTTCCTGGAGAGACTAGACAAGCTAATGGAAAAGAAATTAGCTGAGAATTGCTAAATATGTAGAGTTGACTTCTGGCTCAGGAATAACTTGAGCAACCAGTTGCTCAAGATGACAGATTATCTCTATAAATTTGTCCTCTTCTGTACTTTCTGTCAGTATGTTCTTTGGGCCACTGTCAGAGAAGGAACAGCCTGCTACGCCTACCCTTTGGTCAAAGCCAGTATTGCCATGCGTACGTTATATTCTTAATTTAGACGCATAGATCTTATGCGTCTAGAACAGAAGATAACCTAAATATAAAGTAAATGCTTACCTCTTTGGGTCTGGAAAAACATACCAGTTTCTAAAGTGCATTCAATGAATTCAGACCTCCAGCAGGAAGCAGCGCAGACCCCCCCATAAATGCGCACTCCTTGTAAATCCTTCATAAACCTCCAGTTTACCAACCGCACCCTGCAAGGGTTACAGAGATTGTCAAAACCTGACTTTTTTCCACTTCCAACAGTCAGGGCAGTTCACAGGAATTACCACATTCTACAAGATCACTGGCTGGACAAATACAGTATCTTCCTTCTAAAAGTATGTTTTGCTTCACAGGAAAGCACAGTCCCTCCCTCCCTTCCAGTAAGTCCCCCTGACTTGCTACTGAGTGGTATTCCATGGGAGAGAAATTTTTTTCAGTCCCAGCAGTAGTTTCTAGTTTGAATCAACACAGCTCATGTCCATTTGACCTTTAAATGGCAAAACTGATAAGATTTTATTAATATCAATGTAAAAGTCTTAGGGGTTTTTTTATCCTTAGGACACTAAATTCCACACATTTAATTGAATAAAAAGATCACTCCTCCAAGGGAGAGGAAAGCTCACAGATCCTCTCTTCCATATTTACCCACCTACTGTTCAGATAAATACCTGTCTGCTAACAGCCTTATGTTTGTGTTCAGCAAGCTACAAATCCAAGATTAGGAGGGAAAAAAAAAAGTTGGGGTTTTTTTTTTCCATTAGAAGTTTACCCCACTTCCTTCAGGACGCTTTCTGCAGCTATTACAAGGACTGTATTCTTTTAACAATACTCATGTTCAGGGAGTTCTGTTGATTTACAATTTTGATACAGAAAAATCAGATATGGCCATTGATCTGTCCTTATTCAATTCTTCATTGGTTAATTTAGTGGCAGCTAGCTTTTC
This sequence comes from Harpia harpyja, assembly GCF_026419915.1. Taxonomy (NCBI): domain Eukaryota; kingdom Metazoa; phylum Chordata; class Aves; order Accipitriformes; family Accipitridae; genus Harpia; species Harpia harpyja. The sequence continues at coordinate 7,891,408 of NC_068943.1, forward strand.
CTGTACTGCTTCAGTACTGCTTTGTAGTTCCCAGCACTACCTTCAACTCTTCTGTGAAAGTTAGGTATCCTTTTCGGCCTCCCTCCAATCATCAGACAGTAGCTGGCTTTAATTATAAAATGTCTATTTGTTAAGTAGCTCAGATGCTTTATTTTTATTTCCAGGCTCACAGGTTTTAGGAGAATGCCTCTTTCTCTGGAGATTATTTTCATTACTCCCACATGAACCCTTCATCAAGATGCTTCAGTGTATCTTCCTTTGATACTTTTTACCTCTGTCAGCAAAATTATCATTAGTATAATCATATCACCATCTTTATTTTTTTTTTTTCCCAAAGCTCAGAGTCTTAATGTTAGGATTTCAAACAAGTGCTAGGAGTGGGAAGGGCAGGAGTTTATTTGCAGAAAGCAAGAAAAAAAAAAAAAAAAAGTGGGACACTTTCCTTTCCCACTGCAAGTACTTCTTTGCAGTTTTCCTCTGCAGCAACTACAAAATGGTGACCCTTAAAAATAAGTTAGTTCCAAAGCAGATAAAACACAGTAAAGAGACTGTGGGAACCCAGCAGATAAAGGTGTGCATATTTGTATAGCATCCATCAGTCTACCTGCTCCTTACGCATGGCTTGTTCCCCACTGATACCTAAGGAGCCTATGACCCCATGGGCATGTAATGCAGCATGGCAGGTGGCCAACCGCCTCCAGGCAGCCTGTGAAAGACCTTTTGCCTAACTCGACAAGCTGCAGATAATGGAGTAAAACATTTCTGTTATCTGATAAAGTCTTAGGGTGGTGTCTTTGTGAAGACTGTAGGCTTGTGCCCTGCCTTCCCTAGAAGAGAGAAGGTGCTGAGGTAAAAAAGAGCCTGGAAATCAGTGGCTGGGGAGTCACTTTCAGCCTCAAATCTTTGAAGATAAGTTTCTCTGCAGAGTCAGAATATCAAGTCAGATATCAATTCCTTTCGAATAAACAGAAGAAACGTAAAAGACATTTTTCTGTGTTATCTGTGATTCCAGTGGGAGTTTTGTATATGAAGATTGCTGAATATGCAGAAGGTCATTTATAAGCCTATTTGTACTGTTCTCCGTGATTGCTAGAAAAAAACTTGGAATTCTTACACTTCAGTATTGTATTTTCAGTAGTGGTGGGACCAGATGACTTTCTGAGGTCCCTTCTAACATAAATTATTCTATGACACTGTGACCTCAATGGGATATGCTGATTTTTGTGTAAGAAAGTCATACAAAGAAAAAACAAAAAGATTTCTGAAAAAAACTTAGCGTCAAGCTCCATCTTTCTTTGTGGTTCCATAGGACTGATCTCAGCTATAGGAGTCATGAGCATGACTCTATTGACAGCAACGACTCCTTTCTTGCTGCTTGTCAAAACAGAACGATGAAGCTGGCTTGGGAGGACTAAACTGGGATGTACTTCTTCGAGGCTGAGCAGAACAGCAGCTCTGCGATGTCTATGCCTAGAACGCAATCTTCTGTATTCCTTTCTTCCTGGATGTTTTAATTGGCTCCTGTTGTCTTTCAGTGCACGTGTAGCAACTGGACTCATCTCGGCTCAAGAATTAGCATTAGCTCATACCCTGTTATATTTCTTTAATAAGCATGTTCTTCTGTCTAGCTAAAATGGCTTCCTGCTGCTTGTCTTCAAGGTAAAACATGTATGAATCCTATCACAATAAATATTTACAAAATACATATCTGACTTACAATTCTTAGGGTGCCTTTGGAGACCCTAGAAACCACAGGTATCTTAATGTCATTTTAAGTGAGCGTTGGTATCTTGGCATATACTCTATATAAATCCTTTTGTAAATCTGATTTCCCTTTTTTCCAGGGAAGAGCTACAAAAGTCTCTTGATGCTTTTCCTACATCGTGTACTTACTTTTAAATGCAAAGCTCAAAAAACCTAAGAAAAGCTTTTCCAAAAACTATGAGTTTAAAAAAAAAAAAAAAAGGGCATTAAATTACTCTGATCTCAGTAGAAGTATTGCAACTGATTTCTTCACAAATACTGTCCCTGCTTGTAGCTTACTATATATATGTAAATTGCATATGTTTAAATGGGTATGCTAAACATTGTATAGTCAGTCTAGCCATGTGCAGTAGCCTGCATTTAGACACACATAGTCTATCCACATGCAGAGTCCTTTTGTCTGGATTTCTGGTTAGATTTAGTGGAGCCTCATGACTCTAGCTGTTGAAAAATTTCAGATGAATAGCCAGAAAAATCAACTCAGGTCACTGATAACATGCAAAAACATATTGCCAAACAATAGAAACTAAGAACCAGAACAATTGACAGATATAGAATGGACTAATGCACCTTAGATATCTAGCCAGACAGTAGAATAAAATGGGGGGGGGGGGGGGGAACCCCAACAGATTCCTTGCTATTGCTATAATTTGCACATTCTTCGTTCTAATAAATCTGTGCACTCTTTCAGATTATCTAAGATTAGTGTTGCAAACCAGTCCAGAAGTCAGCCCTTGTTTCTGGTAGAGAAAAAGAGTCATGCCCTGAGTACCCAGTGCTATGGTCCAAGAGCTTCAAGGAGCCCCTGAAGTTGTGTTTGTCCGTGTCCTAGAGATTCCTTTCTGTGCATCTACCCAAGGACTTAATCTGCGTGCAAGCTAAAAACTTCATACAATCTTGTCAGAGAAGTTTGGGGCAGAGCTTTGCGGCATCATATCTGTAATCTGCAAGTCTGAACACCACTTGAATACTAAACCACACACATCTTGCAAAAATGCAAGGATTAAGCAGGAGACTCAATAATTTAAGTCTTAATGCAGGGGACATGTAGGGTACATGCAAATATTTAGCTGAAGAGCACATTTCCATACCCCATATGCAATATGCGCATCCCATGATCCTCTCATTTTTGTCAGTTTGTAATAAAGTTACACTGGCATTTTCAAATACAGTGTGATTACTGGAGTGAAAGAGAGCAGGATGAATACCGTGCAGTGTACATTTTCTGCTGTGGTGGGTAAGAAAGATTTCACTCACTAACTCCATTGTCATCTTGAATTCAGCCCTGAAATACTTTTGCAAAGCTTCTAGAAATATGTTTATGTGCTCTCATAAAAGTGGCAGATCATCTGAATTTGAAAACTACAACTTATTTCATATCTTTCAAAGTATATGTGGAAGTAAGCACTGATAACATGAGAAAGAAATCTGCTTTGCACTTGCAGAGATAGTGTAAGGTTTTTGAACATTAAAATAGGATATTGTTTTAAAGATAATTAATGGCAAGATATTGAATACTGCAAATAGGCATACAGGTGTCTTTACAGAAGCTATGCTCATCCCCAAGTTTAAGCTCAAGTTGCTAGCTTAAATTTATCAATCATAAATTCTTTTTGGAAAAGAATGACAGTTTATCATGAATTTATGAGATAGAAGACATATTTATCATATTTTCATCCTATTTGATCAAAAAAAAAAAAAAAAAAATCAAGAAAATACTGGATCTGTTCCCTGACCGTCAAGAGCAATGGTGCCATTCCTTGCTTTGAAAGGAGATTTGAACGATAAACTTACTTACTTAAAATGATGCTTTAGGTTTAGAGTTTTCAAACATGTATTCTATATATGATGCACATATACTTTGGATTATGACCTGAGTTTAGGCATTTGTTACACAGAGAGATTCGTTACTAAATTTATGGCTAATAAAGAAGTCAAGCTTAAGACAAATATCCTTTTTCTTTCCCTGAAAATCCTTGACAGTTGCATGCAACTTCTATGAAAAGAAACAGAAGAGTTGCACCTCAAAATCTCATTTATCACATTTAATACTTGGGAGTTTTGTTTGATGTTGTTGTTGTTGTTTGGGTTTGGGGTTTTTTCCTCCAAGCTTTACAAAAAATGAGAGGAAAAAGAGAAAATTTAGGCTTAAGAACTTTACTTAACATAAGGGAATTGGATTGTGGTTTTATATAAAGGTTACATACTGTAACATTCAGAATAACAATAATTTTGGCTATTAATTGGAAAGCAAACCAAAGATGTAATCCTTTCATTAAATGAAAATATTTGATCAATTTCTAGAAATGCTTTAAGTTAAGTGATTACCTGAAAGGTTAAGTTACAATAAAATTATAATGAGGAACATTGCAAACTTCAAATTAGTATGCATAAATGATTTGTTTATCAAATAATCACATAGTAAGAGACATAAGAAATACTTAAAGAAAGAAAACCACATCAAGTAAATAAAAGTAAGGTTTAAGAAACATACCTGAGAACAACTTCTTCAGTGGTTTCTTTCTTAGCAATGTTTTTTAATAATTGGCCACTCAGTTCTGCCCGGTTATGTTACAGGTAAAGAAGATAAAAGCCTAAAGTCTTGATGGGAAATAATCACCAGATTTTATCAATAGACTTTTAGTCCCCATCTATATTTCTTCATTGTATCTGCAGTTTAATTGATTACATTTCTCTGTTTATTGCAGAGTCTGTGATTAAAGATACAGCTAGCAAAGGTGACCAGTTTTAATCAGATCCTACCTTTCCTGACAGTGATCACTGCAAAAATATTCTCAGTGTAAAATAACCATCAGACCTGTACCAGGAAAATATTTATGGAGGTATTAGTTCAGCAGTAGGCGAGATGTTCTGCACCTAGCAAATCTTGACCAAATTATTAGCACCTGAGAATTTTACAAGATAGTTACTTTCCAAAGGAAATAGAATATTTAAGCTCAACAGGAGAGGATGATGTTTACAAAGTCTCTAAATAGAAAGATGGTGACCTCAGCTTAAACAATTGTTAACAAAATGTTAGTGACCTATTCAGTGATCCTATATATTTCTGATTTACCTTATCTGTTTAGCCACTAAATTCATCTTAATCTCCAAAAGGGCAAATCCAGAATGCTAGTGATTGTAGTTGATGAGCGAAGCCAGACATTTTCAGCTGAAAGATCCCACAAAATATAAACCTGAAAACTGTTTCACCCTATGAAGCCCCTAGTATGAGTTATCTCATCTGCTACTTTAGGAAGGAAAAGACTGTATGTAATATATGTGGAACTAATATTCCCCCTGGGGGCCACCCCTCATCATATTAGTGTTTCCTCCTTTCTGATTTTCCTACATACAGTATTCTGTGCATGCCACAAACCATAATGTACAGAGCACACCTATACAAATTTTATCCACATCAACTTAACGAAAACAAAGCTAGCTGCTCTTTTTAAGGAGAGAAAACCCTTATAAAACTAACTGGTTTGAATTCACCAAAGACACTATTTCTCACTAAGGACTATGCTGATGGAATTAAATGTTGTCAAAGTAATAACAATATTCATTTTAATATTACAATTGAAAATAAATAGAATGAATATTCACAGCAAGTGATCAAAACCTTGGATAACAGGAGGAAAATGGGAAAAAGAATATTTATTCCACAATAACAATACTATATAGGATGAATAAATCCTTTTCTTTACTAGAGCTTTATAGAAAACAAGGAAGGAAATAATCTTCTTTTAAAAAAATGCTTAAAGTAGATGTTCTTTTGATTCAACTTTTAGCATCCTTGCAATAGAAATGTTCCTCTAACACATTCATTGCTAGAATATGTTTTTATCTTCTCAATCTCTCTGTGAACTCTGAGCAAAAACATTCTGTGGGTGGTAGAATAATGCCATTTGAGTCATAGTGTAATTCTCCAGATGCTGGAAAAGGAAGAGTTTCTGACAAATATTTACTTATTTAAAGAAGCCAACAAAAGTACATAGTATTTAATCATCTCAATTTTATTACTTATCTGAGATGGTATAATGTACTGAATCCCAGCTTACAAAGCATTTAGAATTCCAATGCAGGAACAAGTGTCAAAGATTACATCCCATCTCTGTGAAAGAGGAGATACAGCATGTAAATTTTAGAGTGGGATCACTCTTCCTGCCTTCACCATTATTCAAAGGTCTTCTAAGTCATCTCTGAAAAAAGCAGAGATGAGAAAAAGAAGAAGATTGATAAAGCATAAATTAACATTCCTATTTTCAGGAAAATCATTCCTTATCCTTCCTTTGAACAAAACCCCACACTTGCTACACTATGCCCGCTCTCCTGTACCTACTTACTTTTATTGGATTGAAAAAAACCCAAACCCTAAGACATTATGTATAAAGGAAATGGAAATATACTCAAAGTACATTAACACAAGTTTTAAGGCCCCTTTTTATAAAATGAATAGACTTTAGTAGAACTGCAAGACTGCAGTTTTTAAACATCAGTAATAACTTTTGTGTTTTCTAACCATGCAGAGTAATTTATTACAATGCTTGATCCAGTCATTTACAAACATATCATATGCAATGAAACTGTTATTGGGAATAAATGACTCTGGCTGGAACACCAACTGCAATTCTGGTATTCACCCATCAGAATACCTATGGAATCATTAAAGTATTGGGGGGACATGAAAAAAATCTCTCATAATAAGAGATTTAAGAAGCTCCATTTCTTCACTTTACCTAAAAGAAAGTTAAGAGAGTCTTGGATTACAGTCTACCTATACCCATATAGGAAAAAATTTCAGATCGATTGCTTAAAGAGAAAGGTATTACAAGGTGTAGTTTTAGGGAACTGAAGTTGGACAAATCTAAAACAGAGGGCATAAATTTTTCTCTTACAATGAGGTTATTTAATCCTCACAAGCTTACACTGGGAGGTGGTCAATTCCTTATCACTTGAAAATCTTTAAGTCAGTTGTATATGTTTGAAAATATGATGGAAGTTATAGACTGGATACAGAGATTATTAGGTGGGATCTTATGCAGTTACGAGATTAAGCCAGGGTCAGGGTGTTGATATTTAGATGTGTATCTTATTTTTAAGCATTCATTTGCATATAACTAAGCTGGGGCAGAAACTATCAGTGAACCTAGTAGTCCTCTTTACGTGCAGAAAACAATTCGTCATGTACATGCGATTTATCAGGTTGAACGTAAAGCCATTCTCTTTCCCTGATGCATCTACCACCCGGCAGTGAGGTCTTCTGGTGTGCTCATAGTGAGCAGGTGGGAGCATCAGTGATTGGAGACATGCCACCAGCAGCAGAAGGCTCTCAATGTTGTTTTTTTGTACCTGTTCAATCCAGCATGATGCAAAGTGAGTGTTATGCAAAGAAAGAGTTCAATGTTCTTTCTCATACTTTTGCTTGGGAGACAGAGCATGGTTTATTCTGGGCGATGTCTCAATTTTTAGTGTCTTTTAGAAGAGGCGGGTTTTATTTTTGTCCTATTGTGTACACTTTAGAGAAGTTGGACAGACTCTGCTAGATATGGCTTTTTAGATATTTAAATCTTTCTGAAGTGTCTCCTTTTCATCCTTCCTGAGGATGTAATCATATAGCTCCATCTACCTCAAGGTGAAGACTAACAGAGGGAGTTTTCATTACTTCCACCCCATTTGCTTTCATGCTTTTTCCACTCTGTGGGTCACCAGCACAACTTGCCCTCCCCACTGATGTCCTTCTCCAGTTCCATGATATCACAAACCAAATGTAAAATGACCCAAACTTTGACTGTGCTTTGGGAAAAGAAGTGGTGGCAACCCAACAACACAGGAGCAAGGAAAAGGGCTATTAAAATAGCAGAGGGTGAGGCTGCATCCCATTTTTCTATCCAGGAAAACTTGGACAAACATATGGGGGCATGCAAACACCCCACTGCAGTGGATGCATCGTAATTTATGGAAGGTGGATTTCCACACGTAGCCGGCAAGCAGCCCCTCTTTTGTCACCAAATGCCAAGCAGAAGGACAACATGATAGACAGTAGCCATTATAATGGGAGAGGGATAATTCCTCTTCCCACCCAAAGCTCTGTAGCACACGTTGCCCTCTCCTGCCCTGGGTGGTCTGGCAAAGGGAACATGCTCCTTCCACGGATGCCCTACCTCCCTAACCTGTTTCCCACAGAGCAGCACCTGTCCCTGCTGTAACCTCAGTGGCTGCAGCTTACACTATCAGATTGTATTAATGTGTCACATATTAATGTACTAACCTGTACAGAGGTAAAGATAATAGGTTAAAAAAGCAAGTACTTACCCTTTACAAAACTTATTTTATCAGATTAATCAGTTCATGGAATATAGTTTTACTGAGATCCAGTAGCTGAACAGAAGTGTAATAATCAGTGTATTAAAAATTTATAGGAAAGATTTTTTAGAGTGACCAATAATCCTGAATCAGAAAACTTGATAAACATCTTTCCACACCTACTCCTCATTATCCTAAACAGTACCACTTCCCTTTTGTCTGCAGAGAAAAGACAGATTTAAACCACCCAGTCAGCCTCACATTCTTTGCTTTTTGACACCACACTTTTTTCAGACTATATTCCATACTCTTTGAGACTTGGATTTCTTCATCCTGTTTCTTACCATTTGGGGTTCAAATACGTGGCCAGTACAATAAAACCAACGAAGAGACTAGTCACTCACCTGATCCAGTCTGATATGATAAAATTTTAGCTCAGCCTTTGCTATGTTTCAGTCAGTAATAAAAACATAACAGAAAAGAAAACAACTGACTGGGCAGTATGAAATGTAAAAATACATCAGCAGCATATGACAACGTACAGAAGCAAACCCTTGAGAGAAACACCAGTAACTCATTCTTGCCATAACAGAACAATATTTCAAATCAATTTACTTTATATCCATGCAACTTGTTATCCTTGACTGTATTGTGAGGTTGTAAAGACTGTCACTTGTTGACATAAAATGCATTGTGGATTCAGTTAAACAGACTAGGGGAATTTAAAAGATATAACCAGAATACTTCAAAACACTTCCTTTTACTAACAGTTCAGAGTTGATTTAGTAAATGGGGAGATAGAATATTAATCAAGCAACACTGCAAAATATGAGCTGACCTTAATAAAAATAACTAGGTGAAGTTATAAATTAGTTTAATTAACAGAAATTTAATATTAGCTGATTCAGATAATTTACCATGCTGACCATTCAAGCTTATTTCACTAATGGAGAGGGAGTATAAAAAATAGGATGCAGTAAAGCACAATAGTTTAGTATAATTTCATAATTTTCTCCAAACCCCTTTAGCAAATTGCATATCTTCAAATGAAATTCCATTTTACTTTCACACAACAGCATTCAAAGAGCACAGAAACTCAGAGGTTATTGGTGACCTACTTGCATAATGCAAATTCTGTAAAAATACACAGGATCTGTAGTGAGTAAACCCAAGGACCTCAATTTTCATCGGGACAGGTAGGAAATCTGGAAACACAGAGCTATGTTTTTCATGCTTATAATTGCAAACATACATTATTAAATCATTATTAAATCATCTCATTATACCAAGTAAAGCCTCTCAAACTTTGTAAAGCACACACCCCAATGGTTTAGCTCTAAAGCTCAAGGTTCATTCTGGCTGCCAAACTTGCAGCCACTTCAGCATATACCAAGTTGTAAGAAATAACTTGTCAACAACAGTTGACAACATGGTTTCTGCCTAAGCAGAAATGTATGTGCACGAGTCACACATTGCATGCATGAAATTATCATACTGAAATCAGTAAATGAGGCACTAATGGGTCCCTCATGTTTTTAAGACTAGCAGACTATTCATAAAACGATCAGTATTTCTTTTGTCTTTTTCTCTTAAGAGATATGTTTGATATTTCTAAATATCAATAGATATGTTTGAAAAGCTTACATATGCCTTTTTTCTCATGATCTACGCAGCCTTCAAGTTTTATAGAATTCATTTTAATCTGAAATTTTCAGACCTTTTCTCATTATTTTTTTTCTTTCTTTTAAATAAGTGAAATGAAAATAAAGGCAGTATAAAATGTAAAATTAACATGGTCATTTTTGCTTTATTAGTTTTGACCATGCTTCTCATTCAAGGACCGTAAGCATTTTTTCTGGCTTTCAGACCACATAGTTCTTGTTTCATGCCTGGGCATTTCAGTATCTCAAAGCCTTCTAGTCATTCTCCTTGCAGCTGCAGCTCAGGGACAGCCATGACTGTACTGTCCACATTCAAAAGCAGAGTGTTATTTGCTAGCATAACGTATATGCATTCCTGAGAGCATTTGCAGCCCAACTGACATGGATAATGACAAGTTCCCTGGAATGTCTGACATCAGGATTGTGAGGGAGAGTTTTAGAGAAGAGACTGACGATCTGGCCTTCCTTGGTTTCTGTGCTGCTCTGTACTATCCTGGAGCAACCTTAAGGCTCAAAACAAGACAAAACTCCGAAAGCATTATAATTTAGCATTAAGAAAAACCCCCAAGCTCCATGACTACAACATTCATAGTTCCTCCAAAGAGTCATGGAGCTGTGGGGGGTTTTTTGTTTCTTTTTTCAAATAATACCATTTAAAAAATCACGATATAGGGTTCTTTCTTTCGGCTCTTTCATTTTAGCATATAATGTAGACAAGGACCAAAAATTAAAACTTCTAATCAATTAAAGCATGACTAAAATTATGGTTAAAAAGAACAGGAGAAAATTAATTTTATTGAAGCTGAATCTTATTCTGCCCTGTTGGTATTTGACAATATAGTATTCATCTTCAAATTTTATGAAAGTTTTGGCTTAGATGCTGTGGCTTTTTCATGTAGTGCAGGCTGAAACTTCACAGAGGCACTGAAAAAAAGAAACAAAATGGTAGGCCAATAAGCAAGCTGAGATAACATTTCAGAGGTAACTCCTTATATTTTAACGTTCCTGTGTTGTACATCTGCTGCATGAAATTGGCTTATAAATAAAGCCAATCTTAAAACATCTCAAAATCCTTTCTGCACTTTTATTCTAATAAAATAATCTATATTTATTCTACAGCAAAGTAATTTTAACTGTTTTCATTCAACATTAAACTAAAGGAAAAATCATTAGTGATTTTTACTGGGAAGACAAGAGGATAGTTTCTTGGTAAACATGGAGCTACTCCACAATGCCATATGGAAAAATCAGTAACTAGAAAACTAGTTTATTTGCAACATAATTGCCAAAACCTGTTCATTCTTCCATCACCTCCTACCTCTTTGTGCATTAGTCCATCAGAAATAATGCAGCATGCCTATTTATTCAGAGACCTGTTCCTGCTGAAAACTAATTTCCTCACCTTCCTTCCAAAAAAATGCCAGCAAAAGGGAGGGGTCTGGGAAGATTTGTGGCAGGGGAGAGGGAACAGGTAGAAGAGTGCAGCATCTCTGAAGGACCAAGACTGAAATGCCATGGTACTGCACACTGTATTGGAGCGAGTCAGCAGAAAGTTCAGGAAAACAGCAGGAACTATAAGCTGCAGCTTGAAGAAAACCATACAAGAGAACACATTTGATGTATTTAAAGGCAAAGGAAAAGCCAAAGAGTGAGGAGATTCATGCTTAATTGCCCAGAAATCCACATGAACTAGTTTGGGCAAACAAGAACACCATCTAAAGAAATAAGTTCACCTTTAAGGAAAGATAAGATAGCCACACACTTTGATATTTTAAACTTTTTGCTTCTTTTCATGGCCTTAGGAAACCTTATTCCTACTGACATTAGGACAGTTGCCACATCAGTCTGTTCCAGCGTCCTTGCAGAATCCCAGGTGCCAGACCCAGACCATCACAGTAACCACAGGGATGTACAATACAAGAGACAGTACATGAGGTCTGACGCAAAAGTATGGGAATTGCGAGATTTTGTCTTGGTAGGCAAAAGGAGGAAACCTGACACCAAGGGAAGCGTAGCTGGTGCCACTGCAAATAGTACTGCATGCAGCTAGCCCTGTGCAACTGTTCCACCTCTATATCTTGATAAAACACAATGATTGCTTCATATCTATGACATGCAGCAATAGAAAAAAATAAGAAAAAAAAAAAATCAGGAAAATTTCTTTATTCAGCCATGTAATTGTATTGTACCAGGAAAGCAACGAGAGATCCCATAAACCCACAAGACAATGTGACCTGTGTGCCACATGGAAAAAAGCTATACCCTAGGTAACAAAAGAATTGAGTTATATGAATTTATGCCCACATTTATAACTCAAGTAACTACTCACAGCCAATCTTTGGAAGTTCTGTCCTTGCCACGCTCCCTTCTATTTGGATGCCAATAGGAGAGTACAGAAAAGTATGCTGTTATTCCCTTTTGTGTTATTTTATTGACACATCATACCCTCTGAAAAAACTTTTCAGTTTTAATGTTTAATAGTTGTAAATTATTTATGTACTCCTTTTTTCCATGTGTGTTGCCTAAGGATAAAACTCAGGGTTATTATTGCTGGTACTGGGAGAAGCAATCCTTTGGGTATGATCTTTGTTTTCACTCTCTCTGAAACCCTTTAGCTCACTGACTACAATGATGCTGAGTGAGAAGAATGTACCTGTCAATCATCTAGGGATTTAAATCTATCGAACCCTGCTAGCCACTCAACTAAGCAAATGCTTTTTCACTCACACAAATTTTAAAATAGCCTTGCATCTCCTTTTTGGAGAAGAAAACATGCATATAGAGATATCCAGAAGCACAAAGCTAAAAAAGGAATTCAGTGTTCAAAGGCAAACACAGCAGCGGGGTTAACCTGTTCCACAAACTCTTCATTTATGAGCATGCATGTGAGAATATAAGACTAAAGGGGAGGCTATTTATAGTGCTGAGTGTGCTCAGGACTCCAAGACTTCATTTTCAGCTGAATGGGTGCATGGTATCAGTTAATATCCAGGGAATATAATCACAGAATAATCCATTTTGAGGGAACTGAGCCCTATCTTCAAAAACTTCAAACAACAATATTTATAGGAACACAGTTCTATAAGAGTACAGTGTGAATCTGAAAAAAAAAAAAAGAAAAAAAAGGCATTTCACTGTGGTAAAAAAAAAGGAAAAAATAATAAGAAATGAGCTCAGGTAACTATCTTTATCCTCATGTAAATTAGATTAATTAGTATTTTTGTAATCTTTTGGGAAAAGCTGATAATAGTAGCTGCATTGTTTATGCAAATAGTATCCAAATATGCAAAATGGACATAACCAGATTATAAATTAAACTTCAGCTAAATGATTAGCCTGAGTCTATCTCTAGAAAGCAGAAAACGTCATTAAAAGCATTGACTTTACATTGAAAAAAAGGGGGGGGGGAATTTCTATTTTTTCTTTTATAATGTGCGGGAATAGTATCTACAGAAAATGAATCTTAATATCACCTCAAATCTTCATTTTCCTCCCATTTGGAATTGATTTTGAATCAATGCAAGTTCTTTGACAGAACCTATCTTCCGAAGGCACTAGCACAGTTTGCTGTTTAAATAAAATAAACCTGATCTTTACAGCAGGTAGAACTCATCAGAATTCTGAGTTCAGTATGCAGCAATATCCTCCTTCCTGAAGAAAAATATGAAAAAATAGCTATATTGAATTAATTCCCCGGCTTAACAGAACAAACATATTATCAGGGAATATTCACAGAAGTTTGTCAGGCTTCTTTACTCATGCATTGCCTTTAGTTGGTAGTGCAGAAAAACTAGGAGATAATATTTTACTCAAATATGAATTTTTATCATATGTGTTAAATTTTTAAAGAGTAATGATTTTGGTTGCTGAATCTTGAACTTTTCAAAAGCAATAACAAAAAAAAAAATCAGGAAAATTTCTTTATTCTACTTCAGAAAGTACAAAATCAGTATTATGAAAGCATCCTTCTTTTGAAGATTTGGATCAAAAACTCAACATCAAGACACATTATTGAAACTTGAAATGACCATAAGATTGGCCTTCAAAAATCAAACTTACTGTCCTACTCCCTTATATCTATTATTTTACCTTTATAAAATTCCTCATTTATTCCCCCCCCCCAAAAAAGATGAAACATACAGCAGTAAATACATCACATCATGATTTGAAAGAGGTGGAAAAAAAAAAATTAGCATGAAAAGGATGTGTAATACAGTGAGCAATCAACGTGCTACCCAAACTTGCATCAGCAGTGTGCCACAACTACTTGCAAAATTCAGTTTGAGTTCCAGTATCAGTTTTGTGTTTCTGGAAAAAGTGTTGATCCCAACTCTGAGAACTTCCAAAATCCTTAAATAAGAAATGTACAAGACACAGCTTGATCTCCTTCATCTCAGATGTATAGTCTCATAGATGTGCCCTAGGAATTTTGTTTTATTTTTTGTAGGACCAAATAGAATTTTTCACTTAGCTATAAATAGAAGAAAGGATAAACCAGTATGCCAACAATGAAGTTGTTCCATCCTATCTCTGACAGCTTTATATTTCCAAATACAGCCCTAGTTTAAGTGGATACCACTTTCTTGTCCAAAAAGTTACTTCAAAAAGTGTGCATAAAAAAAAGTAGTCTGCTGTAATAATTCTGTGAGCTTCTGAGGTCAGCAGGTTTAAAATAGAGTGGAAGAGTTGTATATTCCGGCAAAAGAAAAAAAAAATTAAAAGCAAGTTTGTGCCTATGATAAGCTACCCCTTATTTCAGTTTTCCATTTTGCTCAACTCTGGAAAAGAAATTGGTTCTGAGCTTCTGGGTTGTTTTTCTACTCACAGTTCTGCATTGATTTTACCCCTAACTAATACATAAACAATTTTAGCTTGAGAGTGACTTATTTTTGGTTTGTCAAGCTAACAAGAATTGAAATCATGTTTTTCTTTCATTTTTGTGCAGTCTGCATATACACATTCTTTTTTTAGAATGAGAGTGTTTTATTTAGACATCCATGAAATGTTGATATTTCAGATTTTTTTTTTATCTTGAACTGGGAAAAAAATCCCAGACTACCTGCTCCCAAATCAAATCAGGGGGTGGCAGAGATCTTTTCCTATCTAAACATGTTTCTTAGAATGATCATGGGATTTAAGCATTGGGAACAGAGGATCAATATGACTGCCATTATACTTACATATGCCTTTAGAAAATGTGGCTGCTTTGAAGGAGATAATAAGCAAAAAGACAGTAAAGAAGAGAATTAGATCTAAATATGTTTCTTTGAGTGATTATGGGATGTAAGCACTAGGAACCTCTGTTCAATGCTGCTAACCATTTCATTTCTGTCTACCCGTACAATAACAAAATAGGAGTTAAAAGGACAACATGGAAAGTAACGATACTTCAGCAATTAAAGTTCTCAGATATAAGAATATGTGAGGGTTTCTCAGCATAAATACAAGTTATATTTTCTGATTAACAGCTGGAAGACTTGGACAAGTCTATTTGCTTTTTCCATAGCTCAAGTACTATGCAGTTGTATTGTCCAACTCACATAGCATACAAAAGTATAAACAGCAAAAGGATATTAAACAGCAAAGATCAGCTTCCACTTGGGAAAGACAGCTAAGCCAAATATACTGCAGTTTATAATAAGATCATGTTTATCCATAATAAGCAAAACCAGCAAGGATCAATAGCTACATTATACTCAGACTTACAGGCAAGGAAAGAAATAGCAGACCCAGGATCCACTGGCAGCTTTCTGAAGTTCACAGTATCAAAGTCTCCAAGCACCAGTCCAACTGTATCTAACATTACTAACTTTGGTTACAGGCCAAGAAACAAACAACGTACAAATGTCTACCAATAACTCCCTCATGACACAGCTTCTGGCCTCTTCAGGCAACATTTCTGATCTGCATCTCTTTCTCTTACTACCCAGCCTACTATCCTTTATCATTTTTGATAGTGGGCTTGTTAACTAGACTTGAGGCTACCTGTCCTGCCTGCCTGCCTGATTTGGTAACAAGGGTCAGTTGCCCTCTGTAAATGTATACCAGCTGTGGAGAGATTGATAAAATCTAACAATGTGTGTGAGGTGTTTAAAAGCTTCTCTTGAGGTCCTGGCATCAGTCACAAATCTATACAACTGTCTCGGAGGACTTCATCCAGGCTGAAAAAGGAGAGCTTTCCTTTGTGTTGAAGATAGCCAGATTGACTTGACAAACCCACAAGACCTTTCACATCACTCACCAGAA
This sequence comes from Harpia harpyja, assembly GCF_026419915.1. NCBI lineage: Eukaryota > Metazoa > Chordata > Aves > Accipitriformes > Accipitridae > Harpia > Harpia harpyja. Next base: position 7,907,385 of record NC_068943.1, read on the forward strand.
AGATAGAACCAGCCCCTGGTTTTTCATTGTATGTATAAATGTTCTAACATTGGCATGTACAAATATAGGCTATCTAAACATTGTGGGCAGCTTTTAGCATTTTGGCGACTCCTCCATGTAGGTTTGTGAGGAGTGATTCACAAGAAAGTGATGTACAGTATCTCTCAGTCCATCTGTAGAGTAGGTAGCTTGTACTCAGTTACAGGTTTTGTGTTTATGTACAACATTGTATACATTCTCAGGGTATGGGGCTTGCATTTTGGGTTGTTGTGTTTTGTAAAGGTCCTGACTAGGCTCCTTGTTGGCAGACTTTGTCCCTGTGTCAGGAGGGTGAGGCAGATGCCCTCCCTGAGCACATTACAGTTTTGATCCTTTTGTACAGATCAGGGGACTCGCCTGAATGCAATGCAGCTCCTTCTTCCCATTAAAAAAACAGGTTGTGGCGAAGGGAGATAGCGTGCGTGTCTGAGATGAGCTCAGGGTGTAGCTAGGATGGATGGGAAGAGGTTCCAAATCTCACAGACTGGGACAGATGTGCATGCAGTGACCTGCTGATTTTAACAAGTATATTGGTTACAGAGGCAGGCTAAAGGGAAGTTCCCTTTCATTCAGACAGAGTTTGAGTCATACTGTCAGGTACTGTATTACTGAATACTCCTTGAATTTATCATTCCCAGAGATGGAGGCCAAACCCCATGAAGGCCTGTTCTCTCCTCTGACAGAGAGGAACTCAGAAAGGGAATCCTAATACAGCTGAGAGGAGAAAGTCCACTCCATCAAAAAAAAAAGAAGAAAAAATTCAATGTTTAATGCAGTGGCAGGCCTAAAGGTAGCCAATGGCTACCCATACCTGAAATCCCAAATCTTTTAGAATTACTGGTTTCTTAGGAAACTGTTTTGCATTTGTGTGGTGGGGTTTTTGGTAGCAGGGTAGGGGCCGCAGGGCCGGCTCCTGCTGGAAGCTGCTGGAAGCTTCCCCGGCTGGGAGCCGGACCCGCCTCTGGGAGAAGAGATTCCAGAGGGGAAACCTGCCGGGAGTCGGGGGATCGGGATGGGAGAGGAACCCCTGTGCAGATCCCGAGGGCAGGGAGGAAGGAGGGGATGCCCCTGCAGCCCGTGGGGAGACCAGGCGGCAGGCTGTCCCCCCCCAGCCCACGGAGGGGAGCGGGGGAGCAGATGCCCACCTGCAGCCCGGGGAGAGAGGAGCCCACGCTGGAGCAGGGGGTGGATGCCCCCCAAGATGGCTGCCGCTCCCTGGGGAAGCCCGCGCTGGGGCAGCCTGGGACTGAAGGACTGCGGCCTGCCGGAGGGACCCCACGGTGGAGCAGGGGAAGAGAGAGGAGTCCTCCTCCTGAGGAGGAAGGAGCGGCAGAGACAACATGTGTTGAACTGACCGCAACCCCCATTCCCCGTCCCCCTGCGCTACTGGAAGGGAGGAGGTAGAGAAAACTGGGAATGGAGTTGAGCCGGGAAGGAGGGAGGTGTGGGGGGAAGGTGTTCTAAGGTTTGGGTTTACTTCTCATTATCCTTGTTTTGGTAGTAAATTAAATTGATTTTTGTTTTTTTTTCTCCAAGCCCGTCTTTTGCCCATGACCATAATTGGTGAGTGATCCCTCCCTGTCCTTGTCTCAACCCACGAGCGTTTCTTTGTATTTTCTCCTCCTCACCTAACCGGCGCCAGCGGGGAGGAGTGAGCGAGTGGCTTCATGATGCTTTGTTGCTGGCTAGGCTTAAACCATGACAGAAAGTAAAATTAAGGGAAAAAAAACACAAACACCTTCACCACTTTGGATCCAGATTCTGGAAACCACATATATGATTATGCACTGAAAGACTGAAGTGAGCTGATGGAGGATCAGGAGAAGGTGGCTGTGACATGCTTTTCAGGACTTGTTTACAAAATTAGTAAAGCATTCAACCACAAAATAAAAAGCCTGGATTCTATTCCCTGCTCAGCTAGAATGAAATCGGAGCCTCATCTCCCAACGGACACATTGATTTGCTTGTTTTCTGGCCCCTGGAACTTTATATTCTTCAACACACACTGCCACAGCCTCATTGCATAGAAAGGAAACTAGTTTCTATCTTGATGCTCTAATAGTAGCCTTAAGACGTGGATTTATGGCTTCTTAGTCTGAGGAGGGGCAGGTATCTAGATCACCTACATCTGTTTGGTAAGATGCAGCCATATTCATCCTCAATATTTTAAAAAGAAAATAATTTGCCTTTAGTAAGGCCTGTGTACTAGATGTGTTTAAAGCACACCTACTTTATCAGGCTTGTAGGGATCTAAAGTGCTGCTGCTGCAAAGCAAACTTGATGGTGAAACTGTCCGACGTAGACAAAGAAGAGCCCAGCTGTAAATGCTTGTAGAGATGGCCATCTGTTAGTTTTGCACCTGGGCATTTAAAACTTCCCTTATACTGACTTAAGAAGTGTCAGCCTTTCTTGAAGCTGGCCCAGGTTTGTTGTCTTACTCAACTGTTTCTAGTCTAGCACCTCAGATTTTTGTCAAAAAGACAAACACAGATTGAACAAACAGGTCAATGCGTTGCTTGACCATCACAAGATCATTTTAAACTACTCCAGTTTTGCCAATGGAGCAGTAAAAAGGCAGATTTTCTGGGCTATACAAATTCTAATTTAAAAGCTTACTGGAATTGTATATAAAATCCAACGAGAATTGTTTCAAATATGCAGAAATAAACAGAGTTAACATGCTTTAGAAAATTCTACTATTTCTTTGGGAATAATCTGCATACAAAGAAGGAATTAAAATCTGAAAAAAAGCATTCATCATGGAATTACTAGCCAATTAAGTCAGACTAGAGGCAGTGCTGAGAAGAGCTGGGTTGTCATCAGTAGTCATTTACTGATAGTCATTTATTTTTCTCAGTTTCATGACAACGAAGACATTTAATGAAAAGGAAAAGATTCTCAGTATTTGAGCATTCAGATTCTGATGGAGGGATGTTTTTATCTGAAAAGTAACTGCAGAAACATCTATGAATAATATAAGAAATCATACACGTGAACTTGAAGACGAGTTGAAGACACAGTGAGGGGAATTTCTAATGAATATTACAAATTGCATTACAAATGTAGCTCCAGCTTTAATGAAAGCTGAGACCACAGTCCGAATTAAGAACCTGTACCTTCCAGTATCTCTTTGCTTCTGAAATAATTCATTAACTGGCAGCAGGGAAAGTGTCTTTGGTGATTTAGTACGTATTCTGCCATTGACAAGCTAGTTGTCTTCTGAACCTTTAGCCACCTGGAAATATGAACTTTCATGAGGAATTTGCATGAGTACATGAAATTCATAAATACTGTAAGGTTCTTGCATAAAAAACCCTCTGTAAATGCAAAATAATTCCATTTTTTAATGGCAGTCTCCTTTATACTTTTCCTTTGCCCAAAAGGGAGAGAAATAACGAACCTTCCCACAGATCTAATTTTACCAGGCTTCCTCAAGGCTGTCCAGTTCTTGCTAGCTGAAGATTTCAGTGGTCTCAGTGTCAGGTCCAGAGTCTCTAGTAAGTAAAAGAGAAACAAGTGATTATTATACTATTATAATAAGTTATTATAATAATTAAAGAGGACCTCAAAGCCAAGTGACGCAGACTATCTTATCTCCAGACTGCTTGGTTCTATCTGTCTCTACAGCAGCTTTGCCTTGGAAACAGCTAGCTGGAGCAGTCCATACCAGACATGAAGGAGTAAGTTAAAATATAAATGCTGTGGATGGTCAGGGGTCCAGGTCTTGAGTTCTGTCTTGACTGTTTGTTAGTGCCCAGAGTTTCGACCAGTGTGACATTCAGCATGATACCAAACTTCAGAGTGCCAACCCTGTAGCAAAATTAAGACTCTGGAGTATGGTAGGGCCTAAACCCAACAAAAGGCCTAGTGTTAGATAATTTGACACCTGATTTTCAAGTATCTGGCATCTTCAGTAGAATCCACATCTTTCTACATAAGCAGCTCTTCACAGGAGAATAAAATCAGGACTGTGACAGCATGGTAATATGGACAGGTTTTGTTCAGCTACCCAGAAATTAAAAATTCTGGTTTGTCCTACTGGGCCTCTAGTGAAGAAGTGTGGCTGGTTTTCTGCCTAACATTAGCCACGTGTTGCACATGTAGGCAGTATGAGAAGTGTAGACGTAGACAGAATGTGGCTATGGCCATTACCAGGTGTCTCTACATCTCAGTTAGGTCCTTGCTGCACTGTCCCAAGGGGTCTTTAGAGCTCAAACTCCCCTCTCTCCTCTCTCCCCTACACACCATGTTTTGAAGCTTCCTCAAAGCCTGAATACGAGACAAATTTTGGCTTGAGCACATGAGGCTAAGAAGTGAACTAGTCATAGCGACAGATTATGAGAAGAATTAAAGTGTGGTTTCTTGGCAGGTTAAGGCCACACAAATCATGTCTGATACTATCTTCCTACCTCTTTTCTTGAGCCCTTGTGCTTGTGTGGCCAGACAATGAATTGATTCAGGGAGCTGATTTGGCTTAAAACTTACATTTTTGCTAGGTTAGCTTTTGACTGGCCATTCACAAATTCAGATGGCAAAAATCCCAAGGATGCACTTCTTTTTCACTGTGATGACTAACAAAAGAGTATAACACTTCCCTGTAAGGTACATGCAGTCTCTGGACAGAAAGACCTGTTTATTGCATCGAACTTTTTTGAAAGCTAATTTTGAGGTAAGAGACCTAGGAAAATGAAAGGACCAGTTTTGACATCTGAAGGTAAATTGTTAAAATACCAATATATGGAACACTATGCAGCTAATTAACTTTTACAGCCAATATATAGCCAATTAACTTTTTCACATTTACCATATGTTTATCTTCCTGCAGGGAGTATTTCCAGGAGGAAATCATAATGGGAGATAGTTCTGCCTTTTATATGGGAATAAGATCTTTTGATGATAGCTACAAATTCTTACATAGCTCATGGTAGCTTCAAAAGAGGGTGCTGTTGAAATCTGAGATGTGAAATGTAGGAATTCAGCAATTAATTTCATGGTTTCACAATGCTCGTTTCCATAACTGCTTAACTAGAAATGGTCCTTTGTCTTTTTCCTGACAACAACCCAAAGCAGTCAGTGTCAGCAGTACTCAAAAAAGAACAGGACATCAATTCAGACAAGACACTAGCTGAATAAATTATTGTCACACAGTGGTACAGTGTGTCTCCAAGCTCCCTGACTGCTCCTTTTGGGAATAACCACATATTACTGTCTATAATACAGTAACTGTACAGTCCCAGGTCAAGTCTCAGCCTGTGTTGTTGCAGTGGAGGCCTTTGCTCAAGCTTTGCTGTGAGGACTTGTCCCCTAAAATCTTGGTAAACATCTGCTTTTGTAAACAAATGGTGGTAAATTTTTCAGTTCTAGACGATAGCGGTAGTACTGGGTGGTACTCCTGCTGCCTTCCTCTCTTCACTGTCACCAGAGAGAAACATTGCAATCACCTTGCAAACATCTGAAACCTATTACATGTAGACAAACTTGGCTGGAATTTCAAAATGCTGTCTTGAAAGTGTAAAACTAAAATACAAAAATGAACGTATTGACCAACTCCAAAGTCTGCGATTGCTTTTGAGCTGTTTGGTAGTGTAGCTGCCCAGTTCAATTTGCAGTCCTGGTCTCCCTCCAAAAGAACTGTTAGAGCACACTGAAGTCTCTTTTTTGCACCTGTGGTTGCAAAAGATGGTCTTCCAATGGCAATCTTAGGGACCAGGGACCATGAATGTGCCTAACTCTTGCCCAGACATGCAATTGGAAGATGCTGGGCTCCTGGGTCTCACAGTGGGATCGTAGCCTACATGACTGGGTCACTGGTATGACTGTGCTTAGGTGAGGGAAAAGCACTGGTGTCATTTGTCAGCCAAAAGAGCTCTTGCTGCTCTAGCAGTAATAGTGGAAGAGTTGCTTGGGTGTTCAGGCAGTTAAGTTCTCAGATCAGAGGAAATGGCATGAAAGGAACTAATGAGGAGAAATTAACTACTGCTGTGGTGAATTGGTTGTTGTTTATCACTGTCCAGAGTTGAATAGTCAGCCCGTAATTAAGTAAGACTTGCCAGAAAAGTGCAGCAGTGTTTGAACACTGGGCTGATTTTATTATATTTTTTCAATTTATCCCAATACAATTGCTTATACATTTATTTGATTAACAATGACATTTATCCTGGAATAGCAGTGGTGGAATGTTTATTGGGAGAGCTGAGAAGAAGAATATGAAGGATTATCTTAGTTATGTCTGGCTTAATCTTTGATCCTAGAATTGAACTGTATTATTTAAAATACTATTTAAAGTATCTGACATGGTTTTTAACATAAGTATATAAATAACTATTAAAAGACTAATTTTACAATTATCAGTATTTAAAAAATGTGAAGGGAAATATTCTGATTTCAACACTATGATCTGACAATGAAAGTAGAATATCTAATGTGAATGAGATAGGAAAAAAAAAAAAGTATTTTGGTTTAATACTAAATATTTCCCCCAAATAGCCACGGGTAAAACACTTCTTGTGGGTCAAACTACCACACCTACTCCCTTTTCTTTTTGAAACATGAAAACTCTGTCAATCTGACTAATGTCAAACACTTTATTTTTGTTGTATGAAAATCTTGGTTTCATTTTCAAGTTATTGAGGCCTTTCTGGTTTTAATGGAAATAAATATCCAAAAGAAAAAATATATTAAAATGTTTAATTTAAAAATATCAAAAAGAGAAATGATTTTTCATTTTGAAGACAGAACAACTCATTCTCAAAATATATCTTTTAATATTTTTATTTAAACTCTTCACTAAATTTGCAAAGTATTTTGATTCCTCCAAAATGTCACTTATTGCTGAATTAAGTACTTTTTGAAAAAATGTCACCTAGCACTGAAAATGATCATACATCAACACAATAATCCATTAGTTCAGCAAAGTACTTTTTAATTCATTTCTGCCTCTGTTATTGAGAATCTTTTCTGACTATTTCATTTTGGAATAACAAATTCTTAATCCTAAATGTTTAAATTTGAATGTCTTGAAACACTTAATGATAGAAGAGAATATATCTTTATCACCTAGGAGGTACTCCAAGCACAATTTTGGATAAGATTAACATTCAAAATTATCTTGATAAACTGGATAAATAATCTGGAAAAAGATCCTCAATCTGAACAGGATGCAATTCTCCAAAGACAAATGCAAAGTTCTGCACTACTTCACAAAGATAAGAATGATAGGCTTGGCAGCATTATGCAAAAAAGGATCAGGATCAAAGATAAACAACAGTGATTAATGTCATGCAGTTGCAAAAAATGTAATTATCATTATTATCAGGATATATAAATAACAGCACTGTCTCAAAGGCACAGGGTGTACCCCTTTCTACTTTTTTTGGTAGAGTTCCTTGTTATATGGTCTTGGCTGAAATGCATTCACCTGCCACATAGGGTAGATAAACACCAGGTAGAGAGTGTCCAGAAGGTTGCAGTTGTAATGTTCCTGTAATTAAATGCTCCTGTAGTGCAATGAAAACATTGTGAGATATATCTGTGAATGCCAGATGTGAAGAAAAACATTTTCTGTGTTTGCTGTAGACAGACTATGTGAGGTTTAATTTCAGAAAGGGAAAATTTGTTTTATATATTATGAAAATGTGCCAATTTAAACATTGAGGAGACTAAAGAATCTCTATTCTGGAAATTTGAGAGGACATATGTTGGTCAGGAATTATAGGTAGAGTTTATAGAAACTACCATTTATTTTAATGAAAATCAAGAACAAAACCTGAAATATTTCTGGTTATTTGTAACCAAATTTACTGCCACACTTTTCTTCTGTGAATATCTTCTCAAAGGTAACACATTAATCACATTAACAAAAAACAAGCCTTTAAAACCGCCTTGAGACACACTGAGAATAATTTTTGACATTTAAGTATGTGCTTACCCTTTTGTTCCATAACATTTATAATAAACTTATGGTTTTGTCCTCGAGTTTTGTACCTACAGTCACATAAAAGCAAGTGCATTGTTAATTATGCATATATGTGCTTGTTAATTAATCTTCAAAATAAAATGGTAAAGATACCGAATGTCTGCAATAAGGATGTTTGCAAATTAGAATTGGAGCCATCAGAGAACAACTGTCTATATGACAGTCAAAGGCATTCTTCTTTTCAGTTTTTGAAGTTGATTTTAATGTCTGTGTTAGAATAAAACCTATTCAACTGTCAAAAGTGCTTGTAAGAGAACTGAATTAGTCTTTTGACCTGAATTTTCTGAAATGAACTGAATGAGCACTCAGCAGTCATGGATGTTAACACCCAGACAGCAACTACAGTGCTTGAGTTCCAAGTTCAGGAGTTGACTGCTGTTCACTTGTCAAAAAACTTGGTGCAAATCTTTCTTTAATTCTTCGTACACTTTTTCCCTGAGGGGATTAAACTCTCTTGCAGTTCTCTGCTGTGGCAACTTGTTTGACTCAAGATTTCTCAATGTCTGTTGTCTCAAATACCAATACAAGACTTTACACTAATAAAGAAAAAAAAAAAAAAATCTTTTTCTACTTGTGTTTTATGCAAAAAAATATTTTGCAAAAGATAGGAATATAGCCGGAAGATGACCAGTCATTTTATTTTGACTGATGTAAGCTCCAGTCTTTCAGCACAAAGTCATCTGCTCCATAGAATGTGCAACAAGTGAAGATGCATTTTAATTATATATTTAGCAAGTGTCCATGTATATGGTGTCAAAGTGTCATTAATGGACACTTAGTTTCCTGAAATAATTCTTCCAGTTCACTTTTAGATGATGTCCAACCCTGGGCATCCAGTTGCATCAACAGCTTTAGTTCTGGAAGCCTTATTCCTGCGTTTGTTTATTTCAAACCAACTAATGATGAAACATCTTAATTGCTGGCAGCCTTTCTCACTATGTTGCTTTACTAACAATTACAGAAAACTGATCACTCAGTAAATGCTTGTTATTAATAATAATCACACACACTAGGTAAGTGCATCTTTGTTTTCTGTTGCGTGGAAGATATGCACAAGGTACAACTTTATTTAGGAAAGCAAACGGCTAACTTGACTTTGGAATGAAATTAACTAGAATCCCCGAAGGTCATAGCACGTGCTAAACCACAGGGTAATCCTGCTGCTAGATTTCTTTCTTGATACATGAAGCTGAAATACACATCTATCATGGTTTGCATTTTTCTCATTAGCAGTTGGCTTGACAAAGCTAAGAGGTTTTAAGTGGTGTTGTACATCCAGTTTTCTTCAATCCCCCAACATCATAAGCTTTGGAGATTCTGAGTACTGCCACTCTTCCTTACATTTGTTTCTCAAATTCGTCCAACATGTCACACTCTTCATATGACTTCTGCTTACAACACTCCTCAAAAACGAATACCTTGATTTTATGTTACCCTCTGTTGACCCATTCATCACAATGATGTTGCAGATTAGTTGGGACAGTAGAGAGGAGTCATTGAAAAAGGACAGAGGTACATACTTTTTATACCCAGATTTGCTGATTATTTTTTGGTTTACTGGGGAAAATTATTGATTCAGACCCATGCATATTATATTTATCGATTTAAATTAAAAACTAATGAGCCTAGATGTAGTATATCTAATCCTTTTTTCATCTTGATTTCTTCTCTTCTAAATTTTAACGTCATTCTTATTTATTAGCTTGATCACTATTTCTATTCTATGACTTTATAGCAGTTCACTAGTTAAAGACTTTATAAATCAGAATTATTTTTTCATATTTAATTGGGTGTAATTTCAATGTGGTTATTTATAGGTGTGTTACTATTAAAATTGTGGTGCAATTAGTACAAATAATTTTATACCAAAGGTTGTGCAGCATTCAAATTTTTTTCGTGTAAAAAGAGCATGTCAATGTTGTTTGTTTTTACAATAGGTAGTGCACCACAGGAGCTAAAATCTTTGGATTTGACTTTTCCTCAGCTCTATTATCTTCTAAACTCTCCTCCCCCCAGTTTTACTTTATTTTTATGATTCATTTTTGAATTGGTTGTATTTCAACAAGGATTAACTGCTGGTTTGAAAACTAGGCAACAAACAGGGATCTCTTAAAAAGTTTAGTTTGAGTGACCCTATTACGGGTAGGTGTTCAAGAAAGTACAATATGCAGTTGAGTGTACATACATAATCCTTTTAAAGACAAATAGGTTATAGTTGAACTAAGAATGGGCAGTCAGGTAAGGGACTCAGAGAAGCAGGCAATATGATCAAGCTGAGCATAAGGAGACTGATCTTTGCAAGAGCATTTTGGATGGATATTTTTGGCTGATATTGCAATTTTCAAGGCAAAAAAAATAATTAAATTAATCAAAGTGAGATATGAATAAAATGAAATCAAGTTGTTTACTTGGTTTCTTTTGCGGCTGGATAGGAAAGGCTTTAACTTAGAAACATTATGCATAAGAAATCTGTAAGTCATAAAGACAGTCATGTATTTATTAACCATAACTGACGTTCCATCCACTTCTCTTGCAAAAGTTGTGCCAGCTATTTCCGGTAGTACAATTGTATTGCTTTCTTCCTCTGCCTTTTTGTACGTTTAGATTTCATGATTTCTACCTGTCTTAAAATATTCCCTTTTGATCTTTTTATTGACCAGGTGACCTTCAAGGCTCATGGAACTGGCAGAGGCAGTTGGACTGAAGTGGGAGCTGAAGATGAAATGCAGGCAGGGAGGGAACTTGGAGGCAGGACTGGAGCCTTAATGGGCCGGTGCCAGGGCGCATTACGCTGGCTGCATGACAATTGCCGGTGGATCATGCAGAATGCATATTCTCAAAATTTTCTTCGAGGCAAACCAGGGAAGTCATTTAAAAGCAGCCTGGGAAGAGGTATGTCTTAGAGTAGAAATGAAGCCTAAATCTGGTCCAGGATGTGGATTAATGTGAGGCAGAATGCATTGCTTCAAGGCTGACTGGACTGTCCCAGGGATCAAATGCCAGTCAGGGCTGTAGTTAGGCAGCTGAAGCTACATCTACAATGCTCAAGAGAGAGATTAAAGATAAGTAAGGTCTGATTTATGGTTTCAGTTAGGGACATGGTTATTTATAATACAACATTCTTGTTTGATGTTCCTGTCTACTTTTAATTTTATTTCTGATAGTGATATCTCTTGTTGCTGTTATTCTTCCAAGTCCTGCTCATTTTTCCTTTCCTAGTCATATATAATATATTTTTGTGAGGTCCTGCTTACACATAAATATTTTCATATGGTCAGTGTCCATCTTACTTAAAGGAATAGCTACAGAAATATTCTAGAGAGGTAACACAAAAGCACTGTTATCTTTAAAAAATAGTTCTTGCTATCATAAAAGGAAGTCATTAAAATAATACATTAACAGTTTAGCTATGATGGGAAAATTCCAAACTTCTTTGGGTAGTTGATAGATGCCAGTTTAAGATTATTGCAGAGAGAATGCCCTTTTCAAATAGGATATGAAGACAGGTTGTATTTTAATTGAGGGATGCTAAGAGGAGGGTGCTATATATCGAAAACTATTTCAGATGTAAAAGTCTGGTATAAAAAAAGACACTGCATTTATGGGGCAAGAAAGGGAAGCTATAGAAATTAGTCTAAAAGATAATCAGGCGACTTGTCTAAATAAATTATGAGAACAATGAGCTAGTTAAAGTACTGGGAGTATATACATTATAGAATGCTTATGAAAGGGAGTGGTTCTTACTTGGTTGCATACAGCAGCATGAAATTAATCAGTTCAGTAAGGCTGAATAATTCTAAAGGCAACATTTGCCTCTTTCACAGTTTAGATGTCTGAAAGTTAGGTGTCTAAGTCAGAAGTAGTCATCCTAAATTCTTTTTGGTGATGATGGAAAGAAACAGGCACTATCTGGCCTGTCTTAGGTATCTATGTTAGGGTGCGCTAAATTGTTCTTTGGAGCTCTCTTTCTCTCTGCCATGAATAAAAATTGATGATGACAGACTTAAATAACGTTTTGGATGTCTATAGTCAGGTCAGAATAATACCCCTCCCTCCACATCCTTCACCCATATTCATAAAATAAAGACCTGTATGCACACCTGTCTCATTCTTCAAAGTGGGATATTTTCCTTCACCAAGTACATTTCTGCTTTCAACCCTTCCAAAGCTGGTTGCACCATGAAGCACAGAGGAGCAGAACTGTGAATAAAGAGCTTTAATGGGTCTCAGAAGACACAGTTTCTAGTTCTTCCATGAACCAGATAAAAGGAGTAGAACTTGAAAAAATAGGTAAGTCAGCTGTGAAAATGGGATAAGCTGAGCAGGAAATAACTGTTATTTTGAGGGAATATAAAAACCAGAAATATTTATAAAATATTTAATACAAATAAAAATAGAATTATTGGGTTCATTTGGAAAAAGGTTCACCCCCCCCAAGGTTAAGAATTTTTAAATGTAATTATTTTAACTTATTATTATTATTATTATTATTATTATTATTGTTATTATTATTATTGTTTTCAGTCATTTTTTACAAAAGACAATGGAGGGATCAGAAGGAAAGAGTTCTCAATAGATCAGGCAGCCAGAAAATTATTAAGAGCTGATATGCCTTTAAAGACAGCTTCATAAGGTGAAGGAGTTTTAACAGTGTTAGAGAACACTGGTCTTACTAAGCTATCCCTTGGTTTGGTAAAATATGTGTAGTATATGCAACTGGATTTTTTCTCTTTCTTTTGGATGTTTCACTTTGTCATAACGCTTGATTATGTTCTTCAGATACAAAGAAAATCATGTGGTCCTGTGAAGTATTCTTTCCATCAGTGTAGGTTAAAATGATGTGCACATTTTCAAATCTGGATAGGCTTTTGGCCCAGTCTGGCTGTGATGTTTCAGGGTTGTGCATTAGTCTGGAAGTTAGGTGTCAGCCAGAAAGTTTAAATACATGAAAAAGTTCCCACAGAGTAAGAAGTTAATGAAAGAAGGCTAAGAGAGCTCAGATTACTGTACCACAAGCTAAGAGCCTGTATACAGGCAGCTGCCACAGATCAGCTGAGGTGTGTGAAGCTGTTACACCACAATGACTTGTTCATTTGTATAAGCCCTTGACTGTGCTTTGAAATCTACTGTATTTTGATATAGTAAGCATCACAGGTTGTAAATGCATAGTTAATAGACTATTTCTCTGCTTACTTTTTACTGCTCAATTTCCTCTGGCTGAACTGCATTAAACTACTGCATTTAAGAAAACAACACACTCATGATTGAATTATGTTGATTTCACTTCAAGTTCTTAACTGATTTATATTATTGATTTTGTTTAGTATTAGATTACTAATGTGTATGTAGCATGATACATAGTAGTGATATAACATTAATTATTAATAATGAGTCAGGTTAGAAGAAGTTAATTTAATACTCTTTAGATCATATACAACCTGCATTTTCAATTTATTCTTTCTTTAGCGTAGAGCCTGGTAATGTTCCGTGTACAAGTTGTACGTAGTAGGTCACTCCTCATAGAGTGAATTATTCCCTGACTCCAAGCTTGCTGCCTGATGTTGTGGTTTAACCCCAGCCAGCAATTAAGCACCACGCAGCTGCTCACTCACTCCCCCCCACCCAGTGGGATGGGGGAGAAAATCAGGAAAAGAAGTAAAACTCATGGGTTGAGATAAGAACAGTTTAATAGAACAGAAAAGAAGAAACTAATAATGATAATGATAACACTAATAAAATGACAACAGCAATAATAAAAGGATTGGAATGTACAAATGATGCGCAGTGCAATTGCTCACCACCCGCCGACCGACACCCAGCTAATCCCCGAGCGGCGATTCCCTGCCCCCACTTCCCCATTCCTATACTGGATGGGACGTCACCTGGTATGGAATACCCCGTTGGCCAGTTTGGGTCAGGTGCCCTGGCTGTGTCCTGTGCCAATTTCTTGTGCCCCTCCAGCTTTCTCGCTGGCTGGGCATGAGAGCTGAAAAATCCTTGACATTAGTCTAAACACTACTGAGCAACAACTGAAAACATCAGCGCTATCAACATTCTTCTCATACTGAACTCAAAACATAGCACTGTACCAGCTACTAGGAAGACAGTTAACTCTATCCCAGCTGAAACCAGGACACTGAACAAAGTAGATCTTTAGGACATGCCTTCCTCACACTGCTCTGACCCTGTTTACTCAGTGACTGGCAGAGTCACGTGTGCCTTTTGTGCTGCCTGCCTGTGTTAGACTTCGTGTGAACATGTTTCGTGCCTGCCGGTTCTACCCTACCAGAGACAAAAGAGTAGTTTAGGCTCCTCCACTTCCACCACTGAACTGCAACATAGCTCAAGCAAGCCCATTTTCCTAAAGTGCAGCATGATGGCATGTTCATTTGTTTTAAATGCTCCAGACATGGGTAGTGTTATGAAAGGGAAGACTGGACTGTCCTATAAGATGTGGTCCTACAGTCTATACATACAGTCTACACATACAGTCTGCACTGCCCACACTTCTGTTTCCCTTGGGAGTGTCTGAAATAATGTAAGGCTGTGATGTAGCTCACCAGAATGGTGTCTTACTGTGAAACTAAGGGTGTTAGCTGTGTGCCTTGGTGAAGGGATAAGGGTCTTGAGGTATGTTTGAGACTGCAAGATGTCCTTGGATTGTGTTGGAGGATGCGGAGAGTGGAGGAAAGCAATGCTGGTATAGTCTTGTCCTTATGCTTTTGGGAATTGACTCTATCCCTCTTCCAGCTTAGGTTTAATCTTGGAAAAAGCTAGCTGGGACAGTTGAATAGTGAGCTAGTGGGGGAGTTACAATTATGTGGTGTGATAATGAGGGGCCAGTGCTTGAATTTGCTCCCTAGCATCTTTTGCTTTGCAATGTAGACAGCATGCAGTTCTTCTTCAGGACTTGGGAGAATAGGTGGCCTGAATCATGCTATTGACCTACTGCGCATTTGTAAAAAGGTCTGCAACCCTTTTAGGCCAACACAGTGATTCCTTGATAGCTTTAGCATACACTTTCACGCTACCACAGTGATTGTTATCATTCATCCCTCTGAGGGCATGAGACATGATGCACAGGGAACGCTCAGCGGATCCAGTGCAGCAAACTGCTACTGTCATGAACAAAAAACCAACTTATCCAAAGCAACAGTTGCCACGGCTTCTTTACCATCTGGAAAAACTCTCCAATGTTTAGGTAAATATCCTTCAAGGAGCTCAAGATCCTACCCTCCTGCCAGAGTTGGTCATTAAACCACAAAGCCTATCTCTTCCTCTTTCTCTTCCTCCTTCTCTCTCTCTCTTTCTCTTTGCTTCCATGAGGTTTCTGGAAGACATTATTAACAACTGTTACTTTGTCGAACCCTGAGAGATTTTCTCCAAACTGACACTCCTGCAAAGAAGCTGGAGGAAGCTGTTCTGTCTACCTTCACCCACAACAGGTTATCATTAAAATTTGACTGGCATTGTCCTTGTCTAGTAAATACAGCACTGACAACCTATGGTGTATTACAGTGTGCGCTCCCTTCTTCTCCTGTAAAACAGATGGTTTTTAAACACCAGATGAACACATAGCCTTTCAAAGGCAGATTCCCTTCGCAACACTGTGTATGTTGCCCTCATTACCCTCTCTGATATCACTTCACTGACATACATACATATAATATATTTAAATTGCAGTAAAAAAATTATTTTAAAATTTTAGTTATGAGCCATAGGTTATACCAATAAATTCAGCAGACTCTGGGAACTCTCAGGAGAGACTGAGGTCAGCTGTAGTGCACAGCATTAGGAAGGATGAATCACTCCCATCTTCCCATTTATCAAGGCTGATATCCATGACAGCCTGAAGGAGAACCAACAGTCGTAGAAGAATACTTAGCCCCTGAATTAAAAGAGCATTTTGAATGTTTGCTATCAATGCCTAAGCCTACCCAAACCTGCCTTTCCCCTGCTCTGTCTTTTGTCAAATACTGATGAGGCACCAGCCCAGGCCTGTAGGACCAGTCCAGGTTTGTTTTCCTGTAATATCAGCATTACAAACAAGCTTTCTGTTTAGACATTTGAAACTTTTTCAGTTAATCTCAGAATTCATGTCTGAATTATGCCTGTAAATCTTAGACTTCAGAAGTGGGGAAAACTGGAGCTTAAATATTATAATGAAAGAAATTTTGGTTGGTCTATCCAGTGCAAACAGACCAAGTGATCAAATTCTCAAATGCAGTTACACTTGATCTTGACATGGGGTAGTATTATAGATACTGCTGCTCATCGAATGCAACCTGAAATCTCTGTAAGCATTCAACTGCTGGGCAAGGGAATACCTTGTACCATTAAAACTGTGGAGTCATGCTATGTATGAACCTTAAAAAAAAAATCCACAGAGCAGGGAATATATTTCAGATTTGAATTCCTAAATCTCGTTGATAGACAGGCTGTGCTGAATATTGTACAGTTGCAGATGAATAAGACAACAGATAAATCATTAACAGATTCTTTGTTTCGACTTCAGCTTCCCTGATGCAGATTAGGGGAAGTTTCTTCTGGGGAAACAGGTCAAGAGTTAGCAGATGAAAAAAATACTATAGGCAAACATGGCATAATTATTATGTTACCAGTCACACAGTAACCCGCCCTCAACGGTGAATACATTGCAGTATTCATTTACAAAATCTTTTAACAGTCTTGTATGATAAATGTTCATTTTGATTTGGTCTGGTATCCTGTTTTGTTTTGAGATGATACTTCTTTGCAGTTTAATTTTATTAACGTAGCAAGTTGCAGAATGATGTTCTGGATCCACATAGTGAATTATTCATTGCATTTCAAATACTAAGTTGCCATCAAATGCTTTCTGATCTGCATTACATAAAGTCATGCTGAATCTCTAATGTCTGGACTGCCTGTGTAATGAAGAACCTCTCAGACAGTGTTCAATCAAAATACACTTGAGAGAAAGCAGACACAGTATTTTGATAAGCATCATGAGTACCCCATAGTTTTGTTTTGTTTGTTTTTTTGTTTCCTAAGCAGGAAGAATCCTCAGAGATCACCACATCTCTTCTACTTAGGAGTGCCTGTTCAAGCACAAAAGTTTTGATTTTAAAGATATTATATCATTTAGTGAGTTTCTAGGGCTGCTGTTACTGGTAAAGCAGTTAAAATAAAGTCTTACGGATCTGTAATCTCTGAGACAAAGACCATACTCTTACTATTCTATGTAAGAAATGTGATGCTGTGTTTAAAAATAAAAACATCTCTGTAACATGGCCTTAGATTGCAGTCAGAAAGAGGCGCTCTCTTCCACTTTCTGTGTTCTCTTGGAAAATAAAAATATAAAACCCCAGAACTCATATGAATAAAAACATGATTTTTAAAAAGCTGAAAATATATGGAGATAAATAAGAAAGTTAAGTAAAATGTTTAAGAAGCCTAAGTCAGAAGAAGGGAATGTTTGTTATTTTTATACATGAACTTTATTTATTGCTTGATCTTTTAGCAAACGTGCTGCCTTACAACTTTATTTTTTATTTTAATGTCTGAATGACCCGATCTCTGTTTTAGTATTTCAGTTTCACGGGCACAATTAACGGAAGATGAAATTCGGATCATTCAGATACATCTGATTTTTTTGTTTTGCTTCTTTGTCCTTAGAGGTCTGTGAGAGAAATTGCACTCAGAAGTAAAGCTGTGCTTCATGCTGTGCCTTTAGCTGTTTCTATGGCCAGTTTTACATCCTTAAACATTCAGAAACAAGACTGTCCTCGTGATACTCTGCAATTCCCAGTTAGTCTTAATAGCTTTACAGCTGTGATTCAGTGTTAAGTCACTAGGTGGCATGTGGCAATGAAGGAGAAGGAAGTTAATATTGGGAAGTTCTGGTGAGCGCAGCTGCCACTGGACGCCTTGGAATAAACACGTTAGAGTTAATGTATCGCCATCTGCCTCTATTTTATTCACTTGTTGGACGACGGACCATAGTTGTCTATTGCTCAACATGCTTTTACTCATAAATGATACTAAAATGTGTTCAAATATTTCTTTTTGGTAACTATGAAAAATCATTCTCTGGTCCTGATCGTTGTAGAAATTGAGTCTTTTCCACCTCTCCCATCCCTCTGCCTACTAAAAGCAGACACAGTCTGCTTCTTGGTAACAACATAACTAAAGTATACAGAAATAAAGGTATAAATTAGGGAGATGTTGGGGCAGGGGGGAGGGAGAAGAAGGAGATGCCAGTATTCTAGTGCCTATATGGCCACATTATTCTGTGACTCTGATACGATTCAGGTAAGATATTGTTACTCCAAGCATTAAACTTACAAAATAAAAGTTTCTGTCCCAGCTGTACATGAGATGATTGAAAGGAAATGTGTCCACCAGTTAACGCAGCTCTGTATCATGGAAATCTATGTAAAGGTGGTAGTTCTGCAGGTAGAAGCACAGGTAGGATACATCTCCCTATAGAAATAAGTTATAGGAACAGCAATCAGGTACAAAAACCCATTTCTCTTCCACCTCTCACCCTTTAAAAGTTTCTACCCATGTTTTAGGATAACACTGATGATACAAAAGTCAGAGACAAAAAGGTGTTTTTTTGTAACTTTGCCTTAATTCACTTTAAAGTGTCAGAGGCTGTGGCGATCTATGCCAAAATATGGGGGGAAGTTGTGGACTAAAATTTTTGGCCATGTATGCCATCCCTTGTCTTTAGAAAAACAGCCTTCTTATTTCTAAATTTTATGCAGTATCTGACTCCAGGTAGCCTATGGCAGTCAGTTGTTTAGCATGTTTGGCATCCTGCCCTGTGAGCTGTGTTCCCTTCTCCTGCTACCCCTGAACACTCTCTTTTTGCAAAGGTTTACAGGCATTAGAACCCCAGGTGGTGTCTGGGTGGCACCACGAGATACCTCTCCTGATTTTTGTTTCTTCATTTGCTGCCATGTCTAATTGCAGACATAGAAGTTGCAAGGCTTTGAGGTACACAGGAGATGAGAATTTGGGGAAATTAAATTTGGCAGTACTGAATGCAGAGTAATGATGAATTCCAAAAATACAACCAGAGGAAGTGCCTGTGATAGATGTATATAATGCTTTGTCTCATGCAAAATTAGAAAAAAAAAAGGCAAAAGACTAATCTCCCTTCTGGCCATCTGAAAATCTCAAGTCCTATGGAACAGTAGCAAAATTATGTGCCATCAGACAGTGCTGGTGGACCTCAGCACTGATACGATCCATTTCATGTTTCTGCACCTTGTGTCCCTGTCAGGAGTACTTCTAGCTACATGGCACTGAAATGCACACATTCTGACTTTATTACACACAAAGGAAATTAACATCTGCACATTGAGATGCATGTAAGTGCTCTGAACATGCAGCAAAAAAGGCCACAAGGGTGTTTTCATCAAAAGAGACTCTTACCATGAGCTAAGTCACTAAGGTAAATGCACCCCAACAGTGTAGACACAAGAAGAGCCCATGGGAAGTACAGCATTTTTTTATCTACCTTCACTTGCATGCTCAATTTGGTGGATAAACATCATCATTAAGCCCAGAAAATGGGAGAGGTGATGCTTCTACCCTCTGCCTGTGGAGCCCATCCCTCCTCTAGTATTGTCTTTGATTTGGGCTTAGCCAGGAACTCCCCAGTCAGCCACGCTGGCTTTCTGCTCTGCTTGCAAATGCAGATGAACCACTCGTGTGCCTTGGGGAAGCTGTCCTTGAAGACTGACCAACTCTCTGGGGCTCCTTTGCCCTTCAGGATATCCTCCAATTGCTACCACTGCCTACCAGTTAACTGAACAAGTCAATCAGGTCACCCAAAGTCCAGTTTTTTAGTCAGCTGCTTGGTTTCCTTACTCTTCCCAGGATCTTAAACTCCTCCATTTCATGGTGACCACAACCAAGGCTTCCAGTGACTACCACATACCCAGACAACTCTTCCTCCTCTGTGAGAACCAGGGCCTGAGACGGGATACTTTTTCTGTTGGTTTAAGAAGATATTATCCACTTTTTCTTCTTGATTTGCTTAGGCTATGTGAGATGCCCACCACAGTGTCTTGCCTTTTGGCTCTGTGGTGGATTAACCTTGGTTGACTGCCAGGTGACCACCGTGCCACTCCATCACTGACCCTCCTCAGCAGGACAGGGGGAGAAAATAAGATAAAAAACTCATGGGTCAAGATAAAGACACTTTAATAAAGAAAAGCAAAAGCTGCAAAGCAAAGCAAAGAAAGCAAAAAGATTTATTCTCCTCTTCCCACCAGCAGCCAATGTCCAGCCACTTCCTGGGAAGCAGAGCCTCAGTATGCACAGCAGTTGCTGCAGAAGACAAACGCCTTAATAATGAATGTGCCATCCCCTCCCCCACCCCCACCCCCACCTCCTACCCCTTTTCTCTTAGCTTTTATTGCTAACTATGACGTCATATGGTATGGAATACCTCTTTAGTCAGTTTGGGTCAGGTCTCCTGGCTATGTCCCCTCCCAAGATCTTGCCCACGCCCAGCCTTTGGGGTGGGGCTGTTGGAGAGACAGCCTTGACCCTTTGCAGCACTGCTCAGCAGTAGCCAAAATATCGGTGTGTTATCAACACTGTTCTAGCTACAAATACAAAGCACAGCACTATGAGGGCTACTCTGGGGAACATTGACTCATTCCCAGCCAGACCCAATACAGGCTCTTCTCTGATCCTGAACCATAAGCTCTCAATAGGCTGCTCCATAGCAGAGGTCTGTGCTCCATAGTTGCTCCTTTGTGTCCGGAGCAGTCCGCACTGCATGTCTTTTCCACCTATGTTCATGTAAGAGCCTGTCCATGTCCACTTATTGCCACACAGCAGGTGCTGGAGCTATCCTGCTGCATCTCTCTCATCCCAGTGGTACCAAGCTCAGTGGCTGTGTACAGACTTCTGATTTCTTTTGTTTACTTTGGAGGCTACTGGAACTTGAGCAAAGTTCACAGCCACCTTGCCCTTTCAAGGGGAGTGTGAGACCCTTTTCCATCATGCTGTCCCCAGTGAGCTTCCCCTCATCCCTGTTCCCCATTTCTCTGGGGTGTTTTTGGCCTCCATCCCCACTGAGCCTAGTTTAAAGTCCTTCTCGCTAGGTCAGCAATCCTACTGGTAAGGATAGTCTTGCCTCCTGCCTTCATTGGGTGGATCTTGTCTCTTCTAACTGCAGAAGGTCTCATCCCTTGAAGAGGATAAATGGTCAGAGCAGACAAAGACCTGCCAGTGACCCCCAGCTGAGCAGCTGCCAGTCAACTTTCTGGCGCATCCTCTGTGATCCAATCCTTTCCTTTTGACCATTAGGATCAAGGAAGATACTGTCTGGGCAGCTATGCCTTTCACATTAGCCCCTAGAGCCACCCTTTGTCTGCTCAAGGTCTACCTTGGTAGTATTATTAATGCCCACAAGGATTATAAGCAAAGAAAATACCAGGTTTTGTCCAGTTTCATGGTGCACGAATTCTTATCCATCATTTGGTGTGTGCTTTTTAAATACAGATTAGGGATCATTAAGAAGTTTTCTTCCGGAGCCACCTGGACATCAGAGGTTGCAAAACATCGCATCAATTTCGCATTATTAAAGAAATAGATCAGATGATATATGAAGTCATAAAAAAGGAAGAAAAGTGGAGCCTCCATTAGTCAGAAAGAAAGAAAATACTTGGAATTTAAGCAGACAACTGAAGTAACTGATTATTTCTCAGTACAGGCCTTATGATTAACATAGTCCCCCCAAATCCCTCTTATAATGAGGTAAATGCTCTTTCTTTCTGGATAATTTAAGTGGAGAGTCAGGAGGTCATTTAAGGTTAAGCAAGAGATTCATAAAACATAGTCCTGCTCTGCCTATGTTGAGACATAAATTACCCCTACATATGTGATTTTTACTTTTACTTTGACTGTTTATGTGTAGTTATTTCTGCTCTTGCTTGATCTGATACATTTCATTCTGAACCTGACCTTGATGAACTGCCCTTAGTTTTTATTATATACTATGTCCCAGTTTTTGGAGATAGCTAAAATTAAATTTCTCTTTAATAAGGTGATCTGTCTTAGCAGACATTGATTATCTACTTAAACTAGTATTTAATCACTCTTAATAGGACTGCAAAGTATCTTCATAATATAAGGAGGAATAAGAATTGTGAAGGGAGAGAAAAGGGAAAGAGAGAGATGTGTTTGGTTGTCACTGAAAACATTGTATCTAGAATTAGCAATGTATTTTAGGGTTCAAATAAGTGAATTAGGATGTCTACACTTGATTAGTTGTCCAGACTGTCTTCATAGACAATGAGTCTGATTCAAGATGCCTGTTTGTCTCTATTAACTCTAAAGGGAGCATCGCAAACTAGTTCAATTGTAGTTGTCTAAAGTTAAGTGAGATGTATCCTACCCATGAGGACAAAATGTTTCACTACTGAGGAAAGTGTCCTTGTTGGTAGATACTCAGCAACAGGAACAGCCTAAACAGAACTTGTTTCAAAATCACATAGGATGAGAAATATCTTTCCTAACTTTGTATGTCTAAGTCCAAGCTGGACACTTTAAGAATGAATTCAGTTCACCTGTTTTGACATTTGTATTAGGATGAGTTGAGTCATGGCTTAGAGATGTGAACAGGGAGACTCATGCTGTTATTTACTTCCCTTATAAGAACACTGTTGCTTGATGTGCGTGTGAATGGTTGCTTGCAAATGGCTTATCTTCACAACAGCAATAGTCCTGATTATTTTGACTCCAGTTGTATGAGAATTGGTACCCTACCGTAATACCAAAGGGAGTATTTCTGCCATTATCAAGGGTAGTTTGGTAGAGACTGAAATATGACCGAAGTACTTCTTGTGTGTATTTCCAAGTTTCCAGCATGCGACCACTTGAATTTGTACTTAGTTCAATGTAATGTTTGTTGCATTAGCTTAGCTTTTACTCATCTCCATTGAGATATGCTCAGGTTTTATTATCTTTATGATATCTTTGTGCTCATAAATTCTTAAAAAGTGGCTTGTGGCTGCTATGAAAAGAGAAGATAGTCCAGAAAGAGCTTTGATATATAGTTTTTTTAAAGTTTGTTAAAGATATATTATAAAACATTTAATATTTAGAAATAAAGTGATTGTCTGTAATACAAACGTTAACATATGAATTTACAAATGGGACAGACTGCTACTTTTAATATGGTCATTGTCACAGCTCTTGATTTGGCTTAGGGATATATCTGATAAAATAGCCAAGAATCAAATATCACCTTATAGTCTTCCTTTCTACATACATTATTTCTAACCTTATTGTCTTATTTTGTCCCAGTTACACTTATACAAACATATCCAGATTTCAAAGAGTATCTTCTGTACCAGGGAAATAGGAATTTAGCCCACTGTTTCCCTTTTCATAGTCTAAAAATTACTTCCTTTATTCAAATGCTGTTTAATTACTTAAAAACTGAGTGGTCCTTAGATAAATGTTTGAAGTAGATAAACAAATCAATGTCCATAAATAAACTCAGAAAATGCCATTGTGCTAAATTTCAATGAATTGATCTCAGCTAATCAGTTAATCATGAGCATTATCTCTTTAGAGGAGGACTGTTTTTTTATGTGCAAGGCTTCCCAGTTTTACCCACGGTTACACACTTGGATTAACTGTTCAACTCCAGTCAAATTGAGACATTAGTAGGGAAAGTTCACAATACTGCCATAAGTATAAGCATTACTAATAACTGAAATAATCACTTGAGATTTGTTGTAGGAGCATGTTTACTGTTGGGCTAAATACCTCCCCCTCCGTTTAAAGAACAGTTTTATGGTTTTAATGCAACTCTGTTCCCAGTCAGAAAGACAAGCTCGATTCTGGGCAGTGGGGAGTCCCAGCTGATGCAGAACCATGAGTCTAAACCAGGATCCTCCAGTGCTGTGGGCTTGACGTTTTGCTTCTGCTTCCCCCAGCGGGTGGCTAGAAGCCATAGCCTGATACGATGGGATACCTGACTATAACCTGCCTGGTTTGGGTATGTGTTTGGCAAGCGAAACTTTCCAAATTTTGTAATGATATGGTTCAACAGGGCATTTTGGTTGCTGAATCATGGATACAATGATCTGGTGAATTTGTTTTATCTAAAGCTTGCCTACAGTAGCATTGTTTAACCAAATATGGACAATTCTATGCAAATGACCTTGCTATTAGTGAAATGCCTATTTTCTGAAAGTAAATCATCAGTGAGTGTCTTGAGAGGATATAACAGAGAAAAATACGTTTTCAAAGTTTTGTATCTGTCTCAGAGACACAGATGATTAAGGAGACAGATTATAGACATCAAGCATTTACCCCTGTATTTTCATGTGAATGCAGAATCAAGTGCCACTGGAGAAAAATTGCTTGCATCTGAAAGCAGCTTTCACCTCTCTATGCAAGGCATTGCATGTTCAGTTCATTTCCAAATATCTGTATCACTGACTAGAAATGCATCTGATTCCAGCTGTATCAAAAGAAAACAACCTCCAAAGCAGAGCTTTTTAAACTTTCTAAACATGTAGGAAAACAAAACCTACCCCCACAGAGCTCCAAGTTCATAAAATCTAATTGAACACAAATTTATGATTATCAACTACCTTGAAATTTTGGCCGTAAGCCTATACAATTAATTCATATTTGATTAGAAATAGAAATTTAGTATTTCTTCAGTACAATACAGGTTATTCAGAAAAAATATGTTCACAGTCCTGCTTCTCTCTACACAGCTGGAATAAAATTGCAGAAAGTCTTGACAATTTGGAGCACGAAAATTCCTGTGTTTTCTAAATGAGTCCTGTGTTCCAAAGAACTCTCTTGTTCTCCTCACCCTGAAATATCCTGGGTTCTTCCCTTGCTTTCTGTTCGTGATATAGCTTGCCAACTGTTCCCTTTACCCCCCGCCTTTGCAGCTCTGGCCCTAGAGCCAGCTATCACACAGGGCTGCCTGCATTAAGGAACCATTGAAGAACCATCCTGCGATGTGACACCATCTAGAGGCATGATTCAATTAAGTGAAAGGTCTTCTTCAGGATTAATTTGTGCTTAGAGAGGCTGATCTTCATTTGATTCTTTAACAGTCAATGGAGAGAGACAAAGGCTTCTCAGCTGCTAATTTAGTCTATAAAGTTAGGTTCTTCCAGATGACGATTCAAAGCAGGATCCTGCCTTTTTCTCAGTCAATTATCCAAGGGACTGGACTTTGTTAGTGCTATTGAGATACTCCCCGAAGACTTGCCTTTTAACAAAAGCGAACACACAGTAAAATACGTAAGAGGCTTGTCCAAAACCATCCCCTGATTCCAATCTTTATGTATACTTCAAGCTTTTCTCTTTTCTCCTCTTACCCTATGAGATATTACCTCCATGAAGACAGTAACAATCGTTTGTATCATCATCACTGTACATATTCATCCTTCCAGTACAAAAAGGCACCTACTCTTCATTGGAGAGTGTCATTTAAAGTTACAGAAATCAAGGGGAAAAAACATTTACAGAAAAAAAGATTTTTTTCCCTTAACTGGGAAATTTCGGTCAGCCCTCTTAGCCCTCACAACCCTTTCTCTGCCATAGTGGCAAAAGGATTTTCATACAACAGGATCAGCTAATCATGTAAGTAAGGTTATATTACTAAACCTTCTTAGTTTCATGTCGTTGCCCATTTCTTTATCTGCTTTCTTTTTTTATCATATCTAAAAGTTAACTAAGGGAATATTTTTGTCTTTTTACTAGCTCTGTATTTTACAGAAATGCAAATATACAACTTATATTATCAAAGCAGGTACACAGAACTTAGATGCCAGGTGAAGTGAAAATATAAATGCTGAACTACACTGTCAATACAGAGGGTTTAGATACAGTTTCTCATTAGAAATTACTGGGGAGTCAAAACCTATAGTATTAGTTTAAATCAGATGTCAATTTGCTAGCCCCGAAGCACCTTACCACTATTCTTTATTTCTGGTCTTCCCAATAAACAGAGGAATACAATTTTGTTACAAAAGGTCAGAAGTTTATAACATGCTGCCTCTACAACTGATGAAGATACCTAACTCTTCCTAATCTAAAAATGAATGTTGCTTTTAAAAGGTCAAATTATATTAGATTATTTGTATTTTTCAGCCTGGCAGTAGCATCTGAATCATTTGGAGTAGTAGAGGTCACTGTATATGTACACAGTTAAAAATTAACAGAATGGAGAGCTAGAAGTATTAATTTCAAGGAAGCACATTAGACTCTTCATAATAAGGCATAGATTTTCAGAAGTGATTAACATTTATTTTAAATGTTCATAATGTTATTTAGAAATCAAACCCATTCATCATGATTCAGTATCAACGCAGTCTGTTCTGAAAACAGGGATTCTTTCACAGTTGCTGGTCTGCGTGCCTCTCTTGTTACTACCGGTGTGATGAACAGCATGAAAAAACTCTGACAGTTTTTTATTATTCTATCATTTAAGTCTTGTTAAGATAGCAAGGTGATAAGTTTAAAGGTGCCCTAAGTGAACAGCTAATTGCGCATCAACTGCTCTCTCTTCCAGCAAAGACTATGTAAATGGAGCTCAAAGGAAATATAGATGATCTAAAATGCCAGTGGAAAAGTTCATTAAATAATTTGTTATCAGAAAGAAAGAAGTACACTTATAACACACTGATATCACCTAGCTGGCATATCATACCAAATATAATTTTTAAGCAAGCACCTTATGAATATTATGATGTTTAATTAAATTAATGGATTTTTTGCATTAATAAAAAATTATTTCCATCAAAATTGTCAGAACTGCGTGATTGAATAATTTATTGTGCATTGGAAATAGAATAAACTCCAGGACTTTGCATTAACCTTTTAAAAAACTGCTATCTAAAACCCTAAGGTTAATCACTAAATTAAAAAGTTAAGATTTAGGTATTCTACTTCTGAAGAGGTAACCACCCAAAGGAAATAATCTCTTTGAAGGTTCTAGTACAGTCCTGTCACAATCACTGAGTGTCAGTAGAAGCTTTAGAACGGAAACGAGTTGGATAATTTAACGGGAAAAAATAGTAACATTTATTTTATGAGTCATTCATGATAGGAAAAAAAATAGGTCAAGTTAAAAATATATGGAAATTGAATGTTAAAAGGACGTAATTTTAGGATTATGCTAAGGATTGAAGAAGATTTAAAATCTGAAGGTAAAGAGGAAATCTAGCAGGTTACATCTACTAATCTCATCATTCCCATACATTTGCTCAGATAAAATGTTTCATGTCTCTGTTCGTGAAGACAGGAAAACCTTTCAGTTTCCCATATAAGTGTATCTGCAGGTTAAGAAAATGGGTATAAACTTGCTGTTCTGAAATAAAATTTTAGGCTTTTTTTTTGTTTTGAGTTTATTTGTGGTTTTGGGTTTTTTTAGTGCCTCTGCACAGTTTGAAATTTATTTTTAATAAGTAAGGGAGTTACAGGTTAAATTGAAAATTACCTTTTACAGATGGCATCATTTGACTCTCTTAATTTTCTTTGACAGAAAGAAATCCAGATATATTGTTTTAAGCCTCTTGAAAAATGTTAATGGAAATGTAAAAGGAAAGCTGGTAAAATTTACAAGTATCAAATTAATCAGTAAAGGTGCAATCTATCTCACACAGTTTTAACTCCCTGAAAAGAATGCATTTATTTTAAGCTATATATGAAGGTTTACCTTCATAAGTGATGCAAAGAGAGAAGTCATCCAGAATGATGTATCCCACCTATGGGATCTGAAAATCATTTAATACTTTGTGAGGTTTTTCACCTATGTTATGAATAGAGTTTGGTCTGCTTTTAATAAATATGAAGGACAAGACAATTACTTACAGGTAAAAGATAATTAAAATGAAAAAAAATGTCTACATTCTACTCAACAGTTCATCTCAGTGGTTTTGTTGCCTAATGTAAGATGGTTTAGACAATTCAGAAGAAGTGGATAGTTTAATTTATTTTTAGGGCCTAAACATCTACTGCATTTACAGATGTTCTGTTTTCTAAAATACATTTTCTGCCTTAAAAAGCATCAGGTGCCTTGTTGAGACTGTTGGCTGGAATGTATCTTAGCTTAGTGTTAAGATTGCACTGATTTCTGTCTTCCAGCCAGATGTCTCCACCAGACTATGGAATCCTTAGATATTTTCTCTTATAGCTGACTTGAAAACTTGAGGTAATTGCTTTATCACAGCAGGTTGGGAAATCTACGTCTGACACAGAGGTTGAGTCCTGAAATAAGTACAGGCTTATGTTTTATGCATCTCTTAAGATAAATTAGCTTGCTTCAGGAATTTTGATCTTGAAAGGTTTAGCTCTGGAAAATAAGGACACTCCTTTATCACCCATTCCAACTGATGCTTCTGTTAAATATTTCTTTTCATTTTATTAGAAACTCTCTTGTAGGAATTCTACTTGCCATAGAAACATTAGCACACAGAAGGTGTGGAGAGTGGACAATCTTTTGGGGACAAAACAGAAAGAAATAATGAAGGAGATTTTGTTGGTTTGTTTTGGGAGTCTTCTCTTGCCCCTTGAGCTAGATCTGGATATGATGACCAACAGAACAATCATGCACACCACAGTAATTTTGATACTCCTTTTGCCTGTTGCAGCAGCAGTCAAAACCCTCCACAACTTAGACATTTGGGAGTTCCCACCCCAAAACGAGCCTGTGCAGCTGTATGCAGATAGGCCAGGTCTCTAGAACCTCCCTTTCTTATGAAAGCCTGCAAGCACAAAGAAATGAATTAGGAAAAGAGTCTCAAGCAGTGTGTCAGTCCTCTACCGGAGAATGGATTCACTGCTTACCCAGCCACCATTCTTCATTTACCCAGTAATCGCTGCCAGATCTCCCCCAAATTGCTCTCTGCCTGACAGAGATTAAAACGAAAAAGTATCATTATGTTAAGGAAAACATTACAAAAGAAATCTTAGGGCAAGAACATTTAAACGCAGATCATCCTTAAGGTACTTCCTGAAATGCCTCAGCATCTCTTAGCTAGTTTAGGAAGCTGGCTGTCTCTTTTTTCCTTTCTAACATATTTAAGCTAAAGTTTTCAACTTGCTATTATAAGAATTTGATTCCTAGTTCTCTATGATTGGGATTTTGGATAATCCTACTCAGTTTCTTGGGTTTTTTAGGTTGAATGTTTTAGCTTTTTTCATCAGCGTTTCCCGATACATATTTTTTTGCTGTGGTCTTTAATTTGTTTATGATCTTCTTAAAGGTTTTAGACTGGTTTCTCACTCTTATCTTTCTGAAGACATATATGTGAAACTGTATAGCTAATGTCTCAAGAAGCAGTAATTTTTTAATCACCATAGAAGACTTCAATATTAATTTTGCCGTAAGTGTTGTATAAAGACGAATCATCATTCAACAGATGGCAAATTGGGAATGGTATCATTACAGAAGTATTTAACTTCTTAAATACAGTGTTAGAGAATAAATGCGACTAATAATGGTATTAGTACTGAATAGCATCAGCTATTCAGATTTGTGACAACTGGCAGATTTCTCTGCTAAGTCATTATGAATCAACAAGAAGTGGTATTAAGTTTATACTGATCTGGATATCCTTGTAAGCATCTAATAGAAAATAACCTTAAATCATTCAATTTAAATTAATAATAAAAGAAAGGAGGTCTGTAACAAATGTTCTTGATTTGAAGTGGTCAGATTTCAATGAATTCAGGGAATTAGTGATGCTGCACTGAGGAGCTAAGGGTATTGGTTAACAGAAATTCCAGGACCCCTTCACATTCAAAAGAATGATCGGTATCCTGGAAAAATCCTGTGGAAAGGCATCATGGCCTTTCCTGACTGAAAAATCAACTGTGAGATTATCAGGAGTAAACTTGGAGGGGGGAAGAAAGAAAATACTAGTTAGGAAAGAAAAGTCATAAATTCAAGTATAAATTTCCTGAAGTAAGTCTGAGTTAGACTGCTGCAAGAGAAATAAGAACAAAACCCAAAAGCTGTTTTAGCTTTATAAATATCTGTGAATCAAGAAAAAAATGCAGCTTGAAAGAGCTACCTCATACACCAGAAGCGGTCTAACCACATTAGCACAGCACTCTGCCAAAGCCAATATACTGTCCTCCTCCATTTTCTCTCAGGTAGATGGTAAAAAACATGTGAGGAACAGCATACAGAAATGTGAGCATGTCCATACGGAAAGGCAAAGTAAAACTCAAAGATTCAGTGGCTAAAGTCAGAAACACTTGATCATTTCTGTCACAGGACCCTGGAAATCCCGGATCTAGAAACAGGTATCTTATATGGATCTACAGAGTTAGGAGAGAAATTCCTGAAAAAAACTTTTTAAAAAAATCTGAAGAAAAAAAAAAAAAGGACCCCCCCCCCCCAGTCAAGTGCAGGCCTGTTCAACCGACTTAAGTAGCATGGCAGGAAATGGAGAAGTATGAATACAGCCATCCAGATGATGATTATTTCCAACAATGAGCATTATTGCTTCTGCTGTACATGTTTTGAGCTATGTTGCTACTTATTTTAACTGTTTACTCATCTCTTTTATATAAAAGTGGGAATTTTAGGGCAAAGTGAAGGACATTGATATTATATAAAGCTTATACCTGAAGTTAGACATGAAGATTTTGGAAAGATACATCTTCACTGTTAACTTGTAGAAATGGGACAGCTGCTTCTTATTTTATTGTATCCAAACTGCAGTCAGATTAATTTTCAAACATTTTTGTCTTGACCAGTATATTTAAGTAACATACTTCCTGGATATAGTCCAAACTCAGCATGCATAATACAGAGATTAATGATTTTAATTTGTATCTACTGTCATCGACTGATTTGTAAGAAAGAGAGTAAATCGAATCATTTGTTAAAGATTTCCAGGTAAAATAAGAGATTAAATTATCCCTAAACTTTTTATTATATCAAAGCAACCTCTCTGGTAATAAAAATAAATTTAAGAGATCAAAGAAAACTAAGAATATTAGTCATACAGATTACATTTTTAAAAGTCACAGGGTCAGAAACTTTCTGGTTCATATTTAAATCAGATTTACATTCTTTAGGAGTCTCACCATGGGTTTTACTTTTATTAAGGAAAAAAGAATTCAAGCATTAATCATAGGAAATAAATATTCCAATCCTTTCTCAATTGTACTTCCGTATTAGTATTATATTGGTTCTAGGTAATTTCTACAAGAAAAGAATTAAAGTTTAAAATATAGTATAAAACAGTCCTGTAGAAAATAGAACATTCTCCTGTAAAGAAAAACAAAAGATAGTATTTCATAAGTAACCCTGATATTCAGCTATTTTGGATCATTCAACAAAAAACCCCTCCCAAACAACAAAACAACACACCCTCCCTCCCCCAATCCCCCCCCCATCAAAAAAACCCATAAACAACCCCCCCCCCCAAACAAACAAAAAAAAAAAGAAAAAAACCACCCCAAAACCCCCCAAAACAAAAGGAGCTTAAACAGATGGAAGCTTTTGCTGGAATACCTTTTGCACCTCAGAAAAAGGTACATAGGCAGCCAGCTAGGAGACTTCTATTTCTCATCTAAAAAAACCCCAAAACACTCCAGTCAGGAAATTCAGCAGTCTGGAACAGTGTGTGGAAATTTGGTGTTGCCTGGAGAGGACTGCAGTGATAAAAAATCATGGAAAGAATATGTAGCAATCTAAATACTTTATTTTAAATCATGGCACATTGTTTTCATCCTTACAATTTGCACAGATGAATACGTAGTGCTTTGCTTTTTAGGATTACAGTTACTGACTTTTTTTTGTTTGTTTTCTGCATGCATTTATGACCTTTCAGTAGTTATTCTCAATGATAGGTCCTTTGGGACTTGCTATATGGCTTTGATTTCTGGTATTCAATACATAGGCAGATGGCAGACATAGCCTTGTCCTAAATGCAGGAGTGAGAAAATGGGAGAATGTTCACACAGCCACAGGCCTTAATGGAATTGCAGAAAATGGGAATTGCAGAAAATGGGTGCACCAGTGGATCATAACAGGACGCTCCTCTGTTCTCCTCTCAGTCCAGTCCCTGCACAGTGTGGACTTGGTGTGGACCTCTGAGTCCCCTGTGTGCCTTGGACATTTGAACCCACCTCTCCCAAAGCCGTCCAGGATGCTGGATTACTGTTACTGGTAACAGTAAAATACGAGTGAGCAAAGTTACTGTTTCTTTTGCTGGGCATTTTTAGGATAAGGGAGAAGTTTCTAGATATTGTGGGAGATATACTGTTTTCCCTATTATTTTTCCTAGTTCTTCATGATCAAGTAAAAGTTTAACTATTTATTTGGTCATGAAAACACAATTAGGAAACATGAACCTCTGTGTTGTACGTATGCCTTTATTGTAAAAAACAAAAAAGGGGGGTGAACACTTTGTTCAGGATGACATGTTCATAATGGATAATAATAGTATTTGCAAGGTCGAGTAATTATAGCTACAGTGTTTGTCTGATTTTTAAAACCATTTTATATTTTCTTTTTATACTGCTCTAGGGAGATAAAACTGATATATTGTATGCTCAAAGAAATGTAATGGCCGCTATTTTACATCTTATTTCTGTGTGTATCTTTCCTTGCTTACAGAAGGACATTTTTAAGGCAACTTTTGTTGTAAAAACTGCCAGCTTTACACTCCTTTCCAAGACATTTGTACTGGCTGGCAGAGCTGCTGCTACCTCATGTATGAGGTGAGGTTGAAAGCAAAAATAAGTTCCCTTGTACCAACATCATCAGCTGGTCTACATGAAAGTGGTCTACTCAACTGATTTGGCTTCAGACTGAATTGCAGGGACATAAGGAATCATTTGCAATACCAACCGTTGTGTGAGCTGAATGCCAGTGCGTAGGAGAGCCAAGTAATCCAAAGAAAATTTTGGAAGGTTTCTCAGATTTTCATTCATAATGTTAACAATATGAGAGAGGAGATGGGGAAGCATTGTATAACTGCAGGTAAAGGATTGTTCTGAACTCACTATACCAACAACCGTGGTCCAGATGACAGTCTGTGAAACCATTGCTCAAAGTCACTAGATTTCACAAAATCAATTATTTTCTTTTCATATGTCCTAGCTTCTGTATCATTACCTGAGAATGTGAGGTTTTAATTAAAAAGAGGCAAAACCCCATGAAATTATAAAATTATTGGATAGAAAAGCTTGAATACATAAATCAAGAAGACTGAAGGCAAAAGAACTAACAGAGCTGGTTTTAAACTTAACTTGTGATTCAGAATGATTTTTGAGTGCCAGTGGACGATAACCCTGTATCAACAATAATAACTGATTCTTTCATCCTGAGCTGAGAAAACAAGCACAGATCTTCAATAAAGGGTTAAAAGAAAAAGTGGTAGCTCTGGCAGGTATATCACTATGGAGAGAGAAGGTGGTCTCCAGTTTTGGATAGTGAATAAGCTACCTGCCAGGCGGCCCATCAGGGACTTCCCATTTCTTTGCTCAGGAGCTGCATTTAAGCCTTTGCCCTTGTTCTTTGCCCATGCAATGTTGCAGTTGTGCCTGTACACAGCCTTCAGCTGAGGAGCCCCTTTGCTCCCGGAGAAGAGTCCTGCCCAAGGAAGCTCAACAGCAGTGGTGGCTCCCTCTGAATGTCACTGTCTCCGCTCCCCCCCCATGGTGCCGAAGGTGGCTATGAGATGGACAGAGCGGTGGGCTTTTGCTGGGAAGGACACCGCCCTGCAGTATGCGAGCAAGAAGAGCAGAGCAGGGCCAGTGATGGTCACCATGGTCAGCCAAGAGTCCTGCAATCACTGAGCAAGTCTGAAGTACAACTACCTGAAAGAGGGTTGTAGTGAGGTGGGTGTTGGTCTCTTCTGTCAGGTGTCTGGAGATAAGACAAGAGGAAATGGCCTCAAGTTGAGGCAAGGGAGATTTAGGTTAGATATTAGGAAAAATTTTTTTACTAAGAGGGTTGTCAAACATTGGAATGGGCTGCCCAGGGAAGTGGTTGAGTCACCATCCCTGGAGGTATTCAAAAAGCGAGTGGACAGGGTACTCCAGGACATGGTTTAGGGGGCATGGTTAATGGTTGGACTCGATGACCTTGAAGGTCTTTTCCAACCGAAATGATTCTATGATTCTATGATTCTATGATTAAGTAGCCAGTCAAGTCTGAGGTGGAGTCAAGAAGTTGAGTCAGCAGGTTGGGACCAGGTTGGGCATGGTCATACCTACAGCATAGCTCAGGCAAGGGCCAGGGCTGTGGGTCTGAGCAGAAGTGCAGCTTTGGAGCAATAGGGCAGAGGCCTCCAGCAAGGCCTCCATGAGGTCCTTCTGCCACCCAAGCTGTTCTCCCATCAGTCTGTTGCAAGGTTAGGTGGCTGCGCCACATCAACACTGGCTTTGAGCACAGGCAGCCTGACCTCTGGGGCAGGGGGGGCTGTAGAGCCCCTGTACGAAGTCAGGCCCATGAGTTGGCCAACCTTGGCCTTTCTCCAGTAACGCCATTAACGGTGGCATGTTCCCGTAAGGGACAATGGACTCAGGGTAGCATTAAAGCACAGGAAGGGCACTTAACACCAGTAAGTGGCCAGTAGGTACCTCCCTGCCCTCGTTCTGTGAAATCTCCAAGAAAAGCAGAGCAAAAAACTGAGGAAAAATCTGTAGATTAAAAATGCTATGATTTTATAAAAAAATCTTGAAAAATTGAACTTTGTAATAGAAATTAGACATGTCGAGTCAGAAGTTGTCTCTGATACATTCCTTATACCTACAGTTATACCTACAGGTTGGTTCAAAATCATTATAAATCCCATGTAACTACTGAGATGTGTAAGAACCATTCAAAAATTATCCTCTGTATTAGCAAGTAAAACAGCTGAGATAATGCTGTCAAAGCAGATGGCAAATTCAAACTGATGTTCATCTCTGTGTTGGAATTTTTAGGTCAGAAGTGTTTATCTATTTATTTAAGATAGACAAAGTTCACCTTTGCTGTTAGGAATGTAAAAATACTGCAATGTTTTTACAGTAAGTTCTCAAACAGCTGCTAAGCATTACCAGTCTTCACACTGCAAACCTATTAATTTACGAACCCATTAATTTACAATTGTTTCCATGTGTTTATTTTAGTGTTGGTTAATAACTCTTTTTGCTGTGGTGAAGAGTGTTAATTACTCTCCTGAACCTCTCTGTAAGGCACATAATAGAGATCGTGGAATAGTTTAATTACAGACCGTTGTTGCAGGTATAAATGGTGTTTATTTCAGAAGTGCTAGGTGACCCATAACTTTAATTCAGTGCAGTATTGGGACAGCAAGATCAAATACTGAATTTATTGTGGCAAGGAATTTCTTCCTGTTGGAGCTGAGAGCTGTAATTTTATGCCAGCAAAGACAAAAAAAATCCCGTTGTTTTTTGTTTGTTTGTTTGTTCTGGAGGCTTCTTTTTAATTGATGGAAAAATGTAATTATAATTTTTAAATCCATAATGCATCTCATCACCTTCTGACTAATATTCACAGGAAAGACTTTATTCTCAGTTGCCCCTGTATAAGTGCAGTTGCACAGACCTAAATGGTTACTAAGTTTCATACATTTTTATCTCTAATTTTCAAAGGGGCTTCAGCTCTGTGTCCTTTCAGATGTGTAATTTTTTTTCCTGCAGAAACAGCCTGTGCATGTTTTTCCATGAAGTGGCTAACACATATAATCACACAAGACCCTACTACACATTGCCCTGCATATTTGAATAAAATCTGTAGGAAAAATAAGTGTTAAATGCATAAAAAAGGCCTATAAAATTTCTTTCATTTTGAATGTATGAGATTGTAAGAGCTTTAAAGTTTTAAATCTTGTTTTGAAACTACAGTTATTCAAATATTTTATATGCATGACAAAACATCAACTAGGGACTGTTTCAGGTGCTTAAAGGTAGGGGTCTGGAGCCATTTTTATAATCCTAGAGCATGCTGCCCAGCCTGTTGTTGCCATTCCAGAGAGGCACAGGTCTGCTGTACATCCTCTACCTTCCCATCCTTCTGCCTGCCAGCTCTGTGCAAATGTTTCACCTAGTCTTAAATGGTAGTAGCTGTCGATGTTTAGACGTATTGAAAGAGATTCAGCTTCCTGAAAAAGATTAATTTAAAAATCGTACTGCATGGCATTCTAAGAAACAATTGGGAAACTTTTATAAAGGTTTTAGTAGCTGCTAAGCTATTTATTGTCTGAAATCAGCATGCAAAAATCTATTACATGATCATCGGTATCACATTCTTAGATTATATGTAGAAATTCCAGCTGCTGGAGCTAAAAGCTATGAAATATGTTTCCAGTAATAGTGGAACAAGAATGGTAGTCCATCAGGGTAAAAATAAATAAAAAACCATAGATAACTCTAGAAACTGAATATTACATTTGTTTAAGTAATTGTTATAAGAAATGATGCATGAGAGAGAGCATTGGAAGTGAACTATCTGAAATTTTATTGTTGCAATTCAAGATAATACTCTCTCATATACAGAGATAACAAGGATACCATCCAGAAAACTGTGATTAGAAAAAAGAAATCAAAATATTCTTGCAATACTGAGATTATAACTGGCCAGAACAGATAGATAACTGAGTCTAATAAAGTTATAAAATTTAAGAAATAGAAAAGACATTGACAGAATGAACATCTCGGAGCTGCAGGCACATGAAAAAGAGGAGACAATCTATGTATTCTTGAGAAATTAATGAAATGGATTTAAAAATGTGCCTGATATTAGTTATAGGGAAGCTATTAGCTGAGTTTGCTTTTCAAATCCTTGTTGCACAGTCTGGAAACCACACTTGCACTGACTTGATTTTGAATTCCTTGATTTTGAAGATTCATCTTAATGCGGAACATGTTCCTTTGGGAACCAAAGAGCAAAGTCCATCCACAGAACTGCCATTTCTGCTTTCTAGGAAGAATTTACATTCAGCAATATCTTAACCACTGTAGCATAACATTGTCATTGTAGCCAATAGAGGCGTCAAGTATCTCAGATGAATTGATTTCAGTCCAAGCTCTTAGGGCTTTAAGGACATGCTTACAAGAAGTAATACCACACACAGTCTGTTAGAAACACCTCGGCTAGCTCTAAATGATGCAGTGTGGCTGCACAGTGCAGTACGGTACTACAGTTGCAGATTTATGCTCCGTTAGACCTTGGAAACAACATAAGCACACTAAGGTAACCCCTGGCAGGTACAGGCACAGCAGGAGGGTGCCTCCAGTTTCAGAACTGGCTGGGATGCAGCCTCTGCCCAGCATCGTAGTATGCTGTGCTGTCCAAACACAAATTACAAATTCTCGCGTGTGGCGAGCTCTTCAGAAGGACCCTCCTGTTCAGCTCTGTTTCAGGGGATAAGTAATATATAATACATGCCCTTTGTGCTCATGTGCTTAAAAGCTGTAACAGCAGTGTCCACAGTCTTCAAACACCAGGAGTCCCTGATCTAAGGACAGCCCTGCCCTATTCTTTCTGTCCCCAGGTTCTGAAAAGACTAACTCAACCCTTCTCTTCTTTTTCTGTAACTTCAAAACTGGACCTTGAATGCAGGCCATAGCAACTTAATGTTAGTCTTGGTGCACTTGAGATTTTATTGATGTTAAAATCACTGATAAACCTAATAAAACAAAAGCATCTGCACATTGCTGAAGAAGACCTGAACTGTGCAAGTGCTGAGTCTTTGCTCATATAATTAGTTTTGATTAGCATTTCATTAAAATAATTATATATTAACAATAAAAGCAGTATTATGTAAACTACTACGTTAATTAATTATAGATGAGAAGAAAAAAAATAAAGTCATGTCTTTAATCTAGGAATACAACATGAAAAAAATGCAAGGAAAGTACAGATTGAATAGTTGCTACAGTAAAATAAAAATTTTACCCTAGATTTCTAGGTATTGTATTCAACACTGTACATTTTTCCTGAAAGGCAATAATTTCTTGACAGCGATATATTAATTTAACTGGATGAATACTACAGTTAAGTCTCATTATATGACACTATATAGTATACTCTATCAGCCAAAGGTGAGATTGATTTATCCAGCCAGACACAGGCATGAGGAACCTGTCACTAGGTGATGATTCAGACCTCAGAGGTTCGGTATTTAGGCTTTCATCTACAGGCCAGGGAGAGACCAGGGAGCCTCCCTCTGAGGATTCTGGAACTCCTCCAGCTGAGGAAGGACCTCCCACACCCAGCAGACAGGACTGGGGGAGCACAGGCTTGTCCCAGATTCAGTATCCCAAGTCAGAGATGTCCATTAAGCACCATCCATGCTCTAGAGAATTAGGCCTGCCCATAAGAGTAAGTGGCTGAAATAACTCTCACAAAGATTCAAAGTTCCCAACTTTTGAATAATAGCTTTCCCTAGAGGAGTCTCAGTCTCTTCTTTCACCTCCTAAGGTGGTACCCTAAGTATTAGAGTATTCTGGAGAGAGAACTTTCCTTTTCCAGTTTTGAAAACACGTGTTTCCCTCTGTAACCAGCGATACAAGTGACATTGAGCCAGAGGGATGGAAAACAAGGAGAGAAGATCTGGTTATATGGTCTGACTGGGGTATTCAAACAGAACTAGTAAAAATGACTTCTATACAGCTGGGCACTGTCTGAAGTGAGGAGTGCTTAGTGAACAGGAATCAGAAGCCAGATCTGCATGTGACTGAACCTTCGCCAGTAGTGTCAGAAGACTCTTAAGAGAATAGCAATGAAGGCAACAACTACTCAGGCAATAAATATGCAGTCCAGAAGAAAACATTCAAAGAAAAAAACATTCAAGCCAGAAAATCTGTTACTGCCCATGTGATAAGTTCAAGTTCGTAAGGTCAGTTATCTAGTTGCAGTAATAAAATGCATATGAATTGCAGATAAAATGCCAAATTAAATAAATACAAATAGTTAATAGGAGGCACCTGATGTCAAAAGCAAACACTGGAAAGAATTGAAATTTGAAATGAATGCTATGAATAAAGCAATGCTTTATAATAGTAGCATTAATTATGAACTATAATTGCAAGCAATGAGGGCAAAATGTTTGAACTTTGCTAGAATTATTCCAGAGATACTTTATAGGTTTAAAATGAAATGTAACAGGTGAGAAGAAGCTGTCCTGAACTTAGGCCTTGCCTTCATAATGAAATTGTACTATCTTGAATATACTGGTACAAGAATGTGTAGCTGTGTATAATGGTATAATGGTAATGATAATCAAACATTTCAGTAACTGACATGCACAAATTTTGTGGATCAGACCTTAGAGTATCTCTAATGGTGTCAGAATCTGTCACTGGAGGGAGTGGAATATCAGGGCTTTTCCAGTAAGATTGCCTTTTACGCTTCACTAAATAAGTCTAAACCATCAGCTAAAACTTAGCATCTCAAGGACATGGGTTAGATACAATATGAATATATATATGTATATGTTTACATATACTATATGTAATATAGTGGTATATACTATATCTAGGTATGTGTGTACCTGTATGCATGGTGTATAATGCACATTATTTGCCTATATTGTTATGTATCCATTAGAGTAGCACATTTTTGGTGACTGAGAAGGGAAAGGTATGAAATATTATAATTTCTGACATTATTCATTATGAATTCAGTTTATATTACAGAGCACTGTCACTGACAGTGGACTAAGAGCAATGGGAACAGGCCCAGCAGCATCCTATAGAAAGCAAAGGAAAATAGCCTCCATTATACGGACTATTTCCTAGAAACAACTTTCCAGTATATATCACTGTACAGAAAGTGGTGTCTTGATAACCACATCACAGATTAACACCACTACAGTCCCCAAACACTACTTAGTTCTCCCCAAACTCCCTGACATCATCTTTGAATGAGGGCAACATGAACACTTAATTTTACAGCCCCACATCAAACTCATCCTGACGTTATCCTTCTGTGGCTCACAAATCCTACTCCTGCCATCTCAGCTTTTCCTCCACACAGACGCAAAGGAGAGAGGGTTCTTACGGATTTTAATGTTGATTTCTTAGTCTTGCAGTCTTAGCCTAAATTACACTCCAAATTTTTATCAGTAGAACTTTCATAGCTGAGGGTGTGAAAAAAATCTCACCCCTTACTGACACTGTTATGTCAGAAAAATACCTTATGCAGAGACATTTATGCTGATAAAGGAGAATCTTTGTCATACTTAGTTTATGTCATTCCGAGGATTAGTGAGACTATGATGGCAGAAAAACACTTTCAGCTGCCATGCTCTGTATATACGCAAGGGGCTCTGCTGACAAAACACTTGGCGTAACCAAACCAGTACTGAAGACATCAACACTGTTTACTCATGTTTGATGCACTGCTACCGTCACCCCCAGTTTTTACCCTGCTGTGGGTGCTGAGGAGTGTCACGCAGCTAAGGTGATGCACGGAAACTTACAGGGTGTTAAAATTGATACAAGAGAAGTAAGACATAGACCTGGACTAGCTTGCCACCTTAAATCCCTTTATTTTTCAAGAATTTCTTTGTTCTCTTAATTTGATATTTGTCGAGATATTGACAATTTATGCATGATTTTCTCTATATAAAAAGTCAGGAAAATGGAAAGGACGCAAGATACCTTTAGGTCTCTAAAACATGTTCATGGTACACATTATTGAAGGTGAAAGTTGTCTTTTTTATATAATTTATTTACTCACTGAGAAAATAATGAATCTGAGAGCCTTTATCTAAGCAGTGGATTGGCAGAGGCATTATAATACATTCTTAGCAGTATCTAAAACACATTCCACTTTGAGTACTGCTGGGATTTTAGGTTAGCACATTCAGCACCTTCATTTATTTGTGATGAAAACATGACCTCAAAATTCTTGCAGACACCTTGTTTACTTACTGAACTCCTGGCTTGTATCTCAATTTCTGTGCTCATTTTTTTTACTTAAATGAAAACTATTCATGGGATTCAGTACCTGGGCTCTTCAGACATATCAGGAATCTGTGACTGCCAATTGTCCACTGAAGTTAAAACACATTATTATTATTTGCCTTTCACAATTCATTTGAGGGCAACTGTTTTAATAAACTGACTCACCTGAATACTGCACACTTGACGTGTAAGCATCTGACCATCTGTACCGTTCCCCGTATGACACAATTGAAATGCCTATTGAGGTAAACAGACATTCCTTTCCTCCCCACACTTTTGTGTGTGTTCCTCCTTGGTCATTTGTCCCCGGACAATCCTTCATGATTTTTCTTTTTTTGAATGGAAACTTTGATAAAATCAGAAGAATATACATATATGACATATATAAGATTATATACATACATATGTACATATGTATATTTATTTATTAATCTGATGAGCTCCACAGCTCCAAAACACTGGAAGTCTAGTCCTACATTTATGAAATTAATTTGAGGGTAGCAATTCTTCTGAACATTCAATTTACATTTGTGTCAAAAAGACTTCCATTGGGATTATTTAACTGACTGAAATGAGTTCCTTTCTAACAAAGTATTAATACATTTGAACATCTCAAGTACCTAAATCACTCAAAACAAAGTTAGATTATGAACTTTGAAGAAAAGCACACAAAAGATCCTATATAAGAAGAGCACATTTTGATTCTGAAGATGTCAGTATGTCCTGTTACTCCTCTTAAGTTCATACATGCTAGCATATGCAGGCTTCATGAAGAGGTCCCTCTGGAGACCAGTCAGGAAGAAAGCAAGTGTCCATTGAACTGGCTTGCAACTAACTCTTCTCTGACTACAGCTGAGCAGTAGGGGCCAATGAAATTTCGAGCGAAGAATGACCCAGGAGAATGAGCATTAACCTGTCCAAAAGCTAGGATTCCTTTTATATACAGCAGCAGTTTAGAGCCTAACTTAGCAGACTGTAACTTACTTGAGTGATCTGAATAAAGTCAGTGAAGAACCTCATAGGAAGGTGCCAATAATTCCAGGCAGTTCACGTAGTTTGTGGTCACTAACTGAGTGAAGCTCAGCACCCGAAACAAAAGTCTTCTCTTTAGGCACAGAGTAGTTGCAATGGCAATATAAGCTCTACTCATCTCTTTGCAGTATTTCATCTCTCAACAGGCCAAACATTTTCCAGGTCAATCCATTTCAGAGAACTGTTTACATTACTGTGTGTGCAATGAACGCACACCCACTTATGCAGGAAAATTATCAATATATTGTAAATGGGAATTTTGTGACATACTTGCTAATTCACTAGACACTTGAGTCTTGAAACCACATATGCACCTCACTTCTGTCAGTGACAATTTATAATCACCAGAAAGCAGCTAAAGCTGGTGGTGATGGTAGGGACTGTCTACCAGAGACATTTTTTGGTTCTATGCTTTCCATCTTCTACTCTTAACTATCCAGCTCACCCATACATCGTAGAAACTTTGTGAGGAAAGGTTAAAAATAGTACTTAGGTGCAGACATTTAAGGGAAATACAGTTTCACAGAGAGTTATCAGCACACTTATTTTTGAGGCTCTGAGCTGCGTTGCTTAGAAGAGATGAGAGGAGGATTTAGATCACATGCCAGTCCTAAAAACTGGCTGTTATTGCTAGATAGCAAAGCTAAACACCTGTGAGCCAGCCTAATGCACAGATGCAAATCAGACTACATATGAATTTCTCTGTTATGATGGGTCTCAAAGGGGATCCATTAGAGCTCAATTAAGAAACAGCTTGATGTAAATTTTCTTCTTCCATTTACTTGTTTATGTTTTCCACACATGCTGCATAGGAGAAAGAGACGTATCTGTGAATTTTAGGAGCAATCACAGTCTCCCTTTGACCATTTCATTTTTATAGAGTTTTCTGTTTATTTTTCTCTTGCACATTTTGCTTACAAGGGTGTACTTTGCCTACTAGGTCTTTCTGGGAGTTTGTTTAAAAAAAAAAAGCACAACCACCAACTCATTCCTAACCTCAGACCTTGTGACTATTACACTGTAAGCAAAAGTAAATGATATGGAATGCCTAACAACAAAAGAATAGAAATTAAATGCATTTTTTGGGGTCTAAACAATGTTAAAGGTGAATGACAAGCAATATTTGAGGATAAAGAAAAGAATTCTCAAAGTGGAGTGTTATTTGGATGTTTTAGAAGCGTGATCTCCTTTTCACTCATTTATCTTTTGTGACCTCTTAGGAAAGCAGCAGCTCAGTGCCTTCAAGGCAGGGTGGTGAACACTGTCTGTAATTACTGGTGACAAGTGTTATTTGCTTTACCTTGTCTTGAAGTATTTGAACTGTAGCTTGCAATTAAAGGTACTGAATAGTAATTAACTTCTATCTTGACTGTTGGTGTTAAACCCTAAGTCAATATACTTCAACAAAAGAGTTTAATAAGCCAACAAAATCCTCTCTTTCTTATTACCAAAGCCAAATTCACTCTGAACAAAAACCCCAAACCAAACAGGTCTGCATCAGATATAGGTATTTCTTTTAAACTTCGTAAGTTGAGTTTTTCTTCACAGAATTAATTTATAGGCGCATCAGGTGGGATATTATGCAGGGTAAACCCAAGAACATTAAGTTTTGAAGAGAGTTTACACATGTGAGGTTAAGGGAAATGGTTGAGACACAGTTTTGTACTGGACACAGAACCAGCACAACCTTTTTCTTTTTAGCAACAAGTCTTTTGGTCTGAGACTGCTGATTTGTCATAATTACAGAGTAGGCAAGTATCCTAACTGAAAATTTTGAGTTTTATACACAAACATGTAACGTCAACATAAGAATGGCCCCTGTAGTTTGCAGAAAATGAATGTCATCAAACAAAGCAAAAAAACCTTAAACCCAATCTGCCACAAATATGCAATTTAAATGGAGGG
Source organism: Harpia harpyja (assembly GCF_026419915.1). Classification (NCBI taxonomy): domain Eukaryota; kingdom Metazoa; phylum Chordata; class Aves; order Accipitriformes; family Accipitridae; genus Harpia; species Harpia harpyja. Next base: position 7,951,267 of record NC_068943.1, read on the forward strand.
TGAACACATAGATGCACTGTAGGGTGAGTGCAGGAGACCAACAGAGAGAAGGCAGACCAGCAACAGTGATGTCTCCTGGGCATTCAGTTAATCATACCTGCTTCATCAGTTTCCAGTTATTTAAGCTGCCATAAAAAGCTGAACTTTCCATTAGTGTTGTGGAAGACATAGTAATAGAAAGAGATTTATATTCAAGGCCAGGTTGGATGGGGCTTTGAGCAACCTGGTCTAGTGGAAGGTGTTCCTGCCCATGGCAGGGGAGTTGGAACTAGATGATCGTTACAGTCCCTTCCAACCCAAAACATTCTATGATTCTATTATTCTATGATCCTATGATCCTCAATTTAATATGCTGTATTACTTTCTATATTCTGTTCATTATTAAGAGTGTAGGTAGGTCATCCAACCAGTTAACATTCAAGCACCCATAACAATTTCAGAGAAGCATGTTCAAATAGCAGTCTGTTCCTACAGAATGGAATTGTTTGGTGTATTTTTAACTAGACAGTGATGGGGAGGTACAATGCAAGCAGATGAATGTGGTTTAGTGCTGTTGTGCAAGATACTAAACTATGTCCTTTACATTGGAACAGCATAACTGCAATAGGTACTTTAAAGAAAAATGTATTTCTATTAATTTCACCATGTTTTGAAATTCCAAGGGCAAATTAAAACTTAAGCTTAGGCCTTACTTTCTGGATCTGAAGGATTTTTGAACTGTCTACCTTTGATTAAAGAAGATAAAAGAAAGGTATGAAAAGAAGGGAAAATCTCCCTTTACCATGCTCAGTTTCCAACCCACACAACAGTAAAGAAAGCACTAAAAACCTGTGCCAAGGACAGCCTGTGCAGTGATGTCTACCAGGTTACTTACGTATTTGGAAGGAGTAGTCTTGTGTTCAGGTGGATTTATCAGTGCAGTAACAAGCCTGACAGCTCTCAGTAGTCCTGTCACAAGATGTTGCACTGAAGTTTGCCCTTCTTTCAACTATGCATAAGGCCGGAATTAAGTAGTTATTGACATAAGTTTCCAATGGGACAAATTAGTCTTCTAGCTTATTGTCCTTGTAATCATTCCTCCTGAATTGTGTGTGAGGACCATTGCATGATATAGTAGTATGGTAGTTTGTCTTGTTTAGTTGTGATCCTTACTTTCTTTCCAGTATGGGCTGCTGTGATCTGTCTTTAATTAAGCGACAAACTCCTTGAAAGATAAACAGGCTTTAGAATCACACATTCATAGGATTATATACTTGGAAGGGACCTCTGGAGGTCATCTTCTCCAAAACCCCACTCAAAGCAGAGACAAGTTTTCCAAAGTGATAGTATGACAACTGTCTTTTAAACTAGCTCTTCCCAAATTATGTTACAGCAGCTTTCATAATGGAGTCCTCATCTTGATTTCTCCATATGTTAGATTAGTTCATCTGCTGGGTGGGAGGAGGGAGGAATAATTAAATTCTCTAATCAACTTTAAAATGACTGTAAAAGATGTTGTTGAAACTAGAGAGATAGAATTAAGATACCTTGGGTTCCAGCTATCAAGATATTATTCTATTTAATAGTCTGCATGGGAGAACTGGTATTAAAGCGAGCACTTCACCTGATATTTTATTTAGTGTGGTTTACAGATCTTATGACTTCCTCCCTTTTACAATTTTCTTCCACTTTTCATTCTGTGTTTATCAGACTCTCTACTTCTGTATGCTACAGACTAGAATAAAACAGCTGCAGAATTTTCATTTGGAGTCGCTCCCTTCGTTGTCCTTTCTCATGATGCTCACACTAGCTTAAACTGCATTAGAACAAGTTGTAAAGTAAAGTATAAATGAGAGAGGGAAGATACTGTTTGCAAGGGTGGCAACAGCAAGCCTAAGGCTGCCTAATATATCTGCCAATAAACTTGCAAAGTATGAATGGTTTCTAAGATACTTCTAAGAAACTTAGATAATTCTCAATTTATCCTAGAATGAATTATTTTAGAATCAAGTGGACAACTCATTAACTAAACTCTGATTAACAGAAACTATATGTTAACCAGAAATGCATGAAGACTTCACTAATACATCCCCTTGGGACACACTGACTTTGCTCTTATGAAGGTCCTAAAATTTACAGAGGCAGAACTTAGCTTTTTAGAAGTAGTTGTCTCCTTGTACTTGGTATTGTTACCTGATCAGAAAGTAACTCCTGAAATACCCAAAGTATGTTTAGAGAGGGGACATTGCTTTATTCTGTGCAGGGTGCAAGGTGGAAGATTTCCACAAATCAAGCACACCTACTGAGGTTTTCAGTCCATACTTACGCACTACAGTTAAAACACCACGCCTATCTAATACATATGTTCTGCCTAACTATTGCATATTCATTATGTTGAGCAAGCATGACGTATTGTTCTCTTGAGCAATCATCCCGGAGTATTCTATACCTGTGTGGGAGTCTGTACTCCTTTTGTCCTTTTGTGGTCATGCATCATCTGAGGACACCAGGGTCTTTGTTTCTCTTGCCAACCCCTCAGTTTCTCAGTGCCAAGGAGGATGTATGTCCTTAATTAGCAAGTCTGTGACTGAAATGTCTGTTATCTGGTGCCTTGACTATTATCCAAACACTCCTTAAGCATCCTCTATTGTAAGCAGAATCTTAAACTAGATAAATTTTACCTTGAGTACACATAATCTAAACAGTGCTTGAATAGCAAGCATACCACAGTTCTCATGTTTTAGGTTTTTTTCTTTAACTTATCACCACTTTTTTATTTGTTAATCAGCCTTTTGAAGGCTTGAGGCAACAACATGACTCCTGAATGCAAAGCCTCCAACAGTTCCTTCTTCAGTGCAGTGCAGAAATTACTGACCTTCAGCAAAGCTTTAGAAATTCAAAGTGCCAGACCTGAGCAGTTTTCTCCATGAAAGGCCTACTAAACTAAAGGAACTTCAGTGAAAAGATATTTCTTTACAGCTTTAGCATAAAAAATCAGGGTCATTACCAAGCTAGAAATTAATAAATACAGTCTAATGGGAGGGTTATTTATTGTCGAGTTAAAGATTCTTAATGATTTGCATATGTGTGTGTACATATATACACTTTTATAGGCAGTTGTGCATCAAACTTCATTGGGAAAAAAAAAAAGCAATTATGAGGACAATATTGTTCTGATCTGCTTTAAATGTCATTACTGATCAGTACTGGACTACAGACTATAGCTTAAGAAACCTGTAGAGCAACCCCTCATAACCTCTGGGTCCCTCCTCCCTTCCAAGAGGAATGGCCTAGAAGTCGCCTAAGGTAGCTTGGACTAATGTCTCTCATTTTCTGGCATTTCAGACCAAGTGGATAATTTTTAGGTTTATAGTGTTCTTGGAAAAATCTCACCTGATTATTACCTTCCTGATTCCCAGCCCTTCTCCAAACAAGACTGAAGTGTTTGCAAGTTTTTTGAAGCTGTGAAATCAAGTCTTAAAACTATCAGCATAAGTTTCCTTCAGAGGAGAGAATGTCTGCAGGGGGTACATACAATGTTAATTCAAAAACTGTCAAGCAGGAGTCTTGAAAAATACCAAACAAAAAAAATCTTAACCAAGCTGAGGAAATAGTATGATGAAGCTATATGGCAATTACAAAGGAAAAGGAGAGAAAAGATAAATTATATCTTCTAAAATGGTCAGTGGGGTTTTGTTTTTGTTTTTTTAATTGGGCCATTGAATCAAGTGCTGTGCACTTGATAGCAGTACAAAAAAATCAGATGCTGACTATAGCCATCTGCTACAAAACAGCTGCAGGTACTTACTATACTTAAGCTTTTGTGGTGCATATAAAGTGGTAACTGTCTAGCATAATGAATAAAAGAATTCAGATTCCTATCTACTTCCAATTACACAAGAAATTTAAAATGCGAATTGATGACATTTATATTTTAATTATTTAAAATAAAAAAGGAAACAAGTATTTTTGCTTTTAATCCAACAGATACAAGGTATTGTTGAGCACAAATGCCATCAGCTACAAATAGGGACTTCAAGGCAAAATAATTGAGAAGTTTAATGCAAAGTAATTGAGAAGGTCTCTATGTTTAATGCTTCTTGTAATCTTGGATCTGTAATCAACAGTATCTCAGTTTAGATTGCATTACAAGGAAGATTTCTTCTGCAAAAAAAGATACTTTTATTAACAGTTTTGATTATATTTTATTTTTGATACTTCTGTGATTTTTTTGTCCTTTAGCTAATTTCATGCAGTGTCAGCTGATGCTCTGTTTTCAATTCATAGGGTCTTGCTAGCCAATGACTGCACAGAAGTAACACAAACACCATGCACTGCAGGGTGCGAGAGACTGGACGGCGTTAATGTCTCAAACACCCGTCCTGAGGGACAGAGACCGGGCCCAGCTTTTGCGGTTGAGGGAAGGAATGGAACTTGCTTGCAAGGCTGCATAGCAACACCACATGTGAGGGACTGAAAGAGTTAATGTCTCCAACATTGTGGCGGGGCAAGTTCTGCATAACAACTAAGATGCGGGTCAGCAAAGGGCCGTGCCCCTCGCTGGAGGATGTGCAGTTCCCTGTTCTGACACGCTGAGCGGGGCAGCTCACCATGTACAGGCAAAGACCAAACAAGGGTCAGGTCTGCAGGGAGGGAGAAGTTACTCCCCAAATGACCCCCAAGCCCACTGACCCATTTCCCAAAGGTTCTGGAAGCACAAACCAAGCGTGACACCTAATTAGCCTAATGAATTTGAGTGCCCACCCAAAGGAGGCACCAGGAGATGATAAAAGGGCGCGAACTGAAGCCCCGTGGGCGCACGCCCTCCGGAACTGGACCCATTGGCTGGTGGGACCAACGCTGGACCCAGGACCAGTGAGATCTTTCTCTTCTCTCTTTCTCTTTCTCTTCCTCTCCCTCTCCCTCTCTCCCATTACCCCTACACCTCATCCCTTTAGACACAAACCGCTGACCAAGTCTGGGACTCGGAGCGGAACAAGCCGCCCCTGGGCTCCTCTCTGAGAAGGAGTCTAGAAAGCGAGGGGGTCCACTCTGAACCTCAGGACCCAATGGGAGGGCTTGCCTGGTTCCCTGAACTGATATATATGTGGTTACCGTGGGTTACTGAGGTGGTTTTGTGCCAATTCCTGCTGTGACAAACCTCGTCACCTGCTGTTACACTTCCCAAGTTCAGGCTGCTTCTGCTGTAAATGAAACATTCAACCAATCGTTTGGTGTCGTTTCACCTTAATTCAGCCTGAGGGAATTCCAAACTCACCACGACCCCTCCCTGGTCTGTCCAGCCCAGGTCGTGACATAGGGAAATAATATGCTCAGTTTTATAACAGCTGTTGTGTGAGCGGTGCTTTACAGTGAAAGCAAGACAACTACCAATGTGGACAAGTTGCAAAGCAGATTTAGACACCTACATTTAGATGTCCACTTGTAAGCTAGTATCCAAGATGCCACTGTATTTGTGGAAGATTTTAGACTTGAATCAGGTGCCCGCTCAAAGGCTTTTGGCACCTTTTGAGATGTCACACATTGGCAGATCTTACACAAGGTCTATGGAATTCCCATGTCCTGGAAGAGCATGGGCTGAATAGAATAGCATATGGTGTATTTCAAATGGTGCCAGTCACCAATGTCTTATCAACTGCTTTGCAGCCTCTGTAGAGTCTACAGCATGATCCAGCTGATGAAATGAGACCAACTTTCATTTGACTGTAATGGGAAGATAGGCATTTAGGTGAATAATAACTTCAGAGTAAGATTTGAGTGCCTGTACATGGGCACCAAGTCCCATTTTGGATACTCATGGACACTTCAGCTACCTACACAGGGTTAGCTGACATGAGATCTATGGATAGCCCATGCGCTTCTAAAGAAGTGTCTGTAGACCAGGAGGAATATCCCAAAGCAGCTCAAATGGCACTCGAGATCTATGTTTGGTCAACTGGATCTGTCCCTAAGAGTTTGCGTTTTGCACTTACATAAAATCTTTCAATACCTGGATTTAGAACAAGAGTTAATACTCTACTACATCAAACAGAATACATCCTTGGTATGCTAGTGTGAACTGATCTTATTTATCATTGGTTCCATTAGTGATTATAGGGAATTAGTTCTGATAGGAAATAAAAAGGAAAAAATAAACTTAGATATGGCTAAGCATATTAAATTCTTCATTCATAACCAGGTAACCATAATGCAATGTAATAAATACAATTTTATATGCAATGAATAAAGCATTTAAAATTAAACAAAATATTCCCATAGCTGATTTGAAAAAGTAATCTGCATGAGAAGAAAATCCATCAGTTGAATCAAAACATCTTTTACTTTTTTTTACATGTTGATTAAATGCTTATATATATATTTTGAATATTAATATTCACTATCACTTTAGCTTGAGAAATCATTATGTTAACAACAGCAACACAGCGTGTGGATTGGTTGCGCCTACCAAAAGTTGACACCAATTTAGAGGAAGGCAGATGAGGGTTATGCTTGCCTTACAAAGATCATATAGATGTATTGCAATATCGGTTTTCATCTCTCTTACAGTGCTGCAATTCAGGAATCTCTTTATGTAAAGTCATTATAAGGGTTTGAGGCAAGGGCATGGGGCAGGGAGATTCTGGCATTCATAAATAATTTCACTTTGCTGAACGATACTTCACTACTCCATCGGAGTGAAAACACTATGCTTGTACCCTACCAAACTCCATCTCTTACAGAGTTGACAGGCATCTTCAGTATAAGCTCAGCTACACTGCCTAGGTACTCACTTTCTGAAGAAACAAAGTGAATGAAATAAATCTGATTTCCCTCCGAATTGTCCTTACAGTTAACTTAAAGAGAAATAAAAAAAATTTATTCTATAGTTCATTGACTTGTGTCAGACGCAGATGGTAAAGTTTTTAACCACAGAATTGTTGAGGTTGGAAGGGGTCTCTGAAGGTCATCTGGTCCAATCCCTCTGCTCAAGCAGGGTCACCTAGAGCCACTTGCCCAAGACTTTGTAACCAATGTTACAAACAGAAAAGCAGCTTATAAATGCTTCACCCTTACCCCCTGAGAGTTAGTCTTGTGCTTGGAAAATTATGTAGGACCTTTATTTTCTTTTTCTCATCTTTTTTCCTCATATTTTGACATTGAGGCCACAATAAGGATCATATTTTGTAGAATTACCAAATGAAATTTTTGCTGAAGAGCAGCAAGAAAATCAATTTTTTCCCCAAAATATCAGTTCAATTCCTTGAGTTCTATTACACTTCTCTCAGCCTTTCTGCTGTTTTCCAAATCCTCTCTGGCACCACAAATGAATTTTCAATGATGGCCAAGTAACAAAAATGTCAAAATGCAATGAAACAAGAACATATTAAAAAAGCCCTAAAACATATGACCAAAACCCATGTGATACTCACTTTTGTTTTCACTCTAATTTTTCATTCTTTTTTCAGTATTGTAATCAATTCATCTTTATAATGAGTTCCATAGATTTTAACAGTGAATATTTCCTGCATCTCATGCCATTTCTTTCATACTAGTTAAAACAGTACAAAACCCCATCTCATAATATATTGAGTATAAAATGAAATAATTATTAGTTTCTAGTCATCTATGAATTCACATGAATGTCAGTCTTTCTGCTAACCCTGTTTACTTCAATATAAAGGTACAGTTCAGTTTCCAATGAAGTCAGCAGGAAAAATAACAGATTTCATGGCTGCAGTAATACACTTCTAGACACAGGATCAAGTGTCATGTGATATGAATGCGTTTTACAATTTTTAAGCCCTTAGCACCTTTAGAAAGACCATTAATGTCTTAGGATCGAGCCACAACCTTTTTAACTAACCAACTTCCATCAAACCTCAAGAGAAAACATTGTAAAATATTTGCGTGTGTGTGTGTGTATTTGTGTATGTGTGTGAAGATGGACAGTATATATTAATTATGTAACAAAACACTGATCTTGGTCCCTTGCTTTATCAGACTTCTAGCAAAAAACAGATTAACTCCTAAAGATTTATAGCAGCTAGTGTTACTTGTGACACTTCATCTGAGTAGAAGGACTAATCAAAGAAACTCTTGGAGCAGCCAAATCTAAGGCTGTTTCTCAACTCATGATCTCTGGATTATCAGTGATCTGTAGGATCTGAGCAAGTGGTTCATAAAATAATACCTGTTCACATACAGGCAAGGAAATAATCAAAATGGGAAAAATGCAAAAATAATAACTGAGCATTCCATGCTTAGTTTAGTTTTGTAATAGGATGTAGATGAAAACCATTCTGCCAGCATTGCACAAGATAACCTCTGTAGTTTTAGAAGAGTAGATTGCTTTCTGATTAAAAAAGGCTGTGGTTGTGAGGCACTGGTCTAACAATTACACCGTAGTATTGCTGTAGTGCCATCTTTTAATCTCTTATTACCTTTCTGTTAACAGAATACAATCCTGAAAGTTTTAAATTTTTAATTCCTCAATGTATAGCTTTTATAGGAAAGATCTTGCATTTCTGCACCATTTTTACACGTTTAGTTTACTAGAGGTTCAGATTTGTTTCATAACCTCTGCTCAGACAATAGCAACTTTCATGTCTCTCTCCCAGACTCCCTTACCTATCCTAATTTGTCTACATGACTGTAAGGAGCATAATGAGTAATTCAAGAAAGCACAATCTAACATATGAACAAGCTAAATAAATGCCAAATTTGTGTAACTATTCATTACCTGAGAAACAACAGGTGAAAATATGTTGTACACTGTGAAATGACTTCCCTTCCATTTTACCTGACAAAAAGAGAGAAAAAAAATCCAGTACAATACATATCTTCACTGAATAGAAAAGGAATTGAGCTAAACAATACCAAGAAAAATATCTCTGGAATTTTTTATGTGATCCATTACATCCTCTTCCCCATCCCTGTATGCCCTTGTGAATCAAGGTCTTGCAGAATATTGACTGAAATTACTTTATAAAAGTTATAATCACGAGTGCTGAGCTAAGGGGAAAATGAAATGAATTGCATGATGATAACAAAGATTATGGCTATCATAAATTATTATCTCTGTAAGACTGAGCCAGGTAGGATCCAAGTTTAAAACTTAAAGAATCTATATTGTTACTTAACAACAGTCCCGGAATACTTCATTGCCTCTCTTCAGAGCTAAAGGCCTAAAGCTTTGTTAACTGTCCCAGTGGCTAGTAAACCCAGACAAGAATCAGTCCTTTATACTACTACGGGTGTTTTAAAATCAATGACTCTTAAATGTAAAACACAAAACGGGGAGCATAATCCAGGACTCCACAGCCTGATGGAGTGCTCTAAGCACTAGACTGTGAGGTCAAGATCCCTCTTATCTTGTAAATCTCTTCTACTTAGTAGTTGAGTGCTGAGTTTTCAACAGGAAACTCTTCTGTATGCTTGTCTTTCCTTTCCCATATAACCTTCCAAATGGAGGGTGGGGTAGAGGAACGGGGAAGTTATTTGGGGGATTTGGGTTTGGCCCTATCACAAGAAATGGCCCTGCAAGTCAAACCAATGGTTCATCTGGCCCAGTGTTTTTCTCCAAGAGCAGTAGGAATTGCCATTTAGGAAGACCATACAAAGTAACTCATTTTGTGCAACCAGTGGACTCCCTTATACTCCTCCAGGATCCCACTGTTGTATTAGAGATGCTGGAGGACACATCCTTGCCTAAATGCTCCAAAGAGTAGCTATTGCTGATGAATGCCACTTTGTTCAAGAACTCTAGTAACACTCTGGCATTACTTACCAAAGACGGCATGAATGTTGTCTTAGATATCATCTAGCAAATGCCTCAGTGACAGATGTTGCTTTCAAGAATGAAAAACACCATAACAGCCATGTAGAATATTCAGGTTAAATGTTAGCGTCACTAGCACTGTATGATGGACCCCTAATTCCTGTATTTTGCATTATTTTCTCAGTTGCTATCTGTTGTTATCTATTACGTATTGTGAATAGTGCCTGTGGGTTCCAATGCATCTTAAACTCAGATTATTCAAGCCAGCATAGACGAGTTAAGGCAGGCAAACACTAGAAGAAATTTTTGTCCAACAAGTCGTAACAGGCGGTTATAAAGACAGAGTAATGTAAGGGAGAGGGAAGGGAGAACAGTAAATTCAGACATGTTTGCATAAACTAAACAACAGAAGAAATACATTCCTTCTGCAGCCATTTAAAGTGATTTCCAAGTACATCAAAACCAATTATAACATAATGAAGCCAGTTGAAATAGGGAAGCTGTACCTTTATTTTGTAACATGTTCTAAAGTGGGCAGATGTGTTGTGGCATTGTCATGCAGTCATCTCGGGTTTTGTTTCATTTTCAGCATTAATTTCATTAACTGACACCCTCCAAGATAGTTGTCCACGCATAATAAGACATGAGGACAGGGTGGCAACTCTAACAAAGCGTGACACTTCTGCAGGCTGCTCAGCAGAACTTGCTCTGTGAAGACACTTACCAGTATCCACTTTTAATAGTGTGTGTCACATTCCTGACAAATCAAGAATGCATTGTGCTGGAAAGGAAGTGTCTTTGAGTCAGTTCTGGAAGGAAATACTTCATATGACAGGACAGCTCTGTGGGCAATGTGACTTCTTCCATTTACCAAGTCCCTTGTCTCAAACTGACCTTCAAGTCCTTCAACAAGTTAGTTCAGTTACAGTACATTTTTAGGAGCATTTGCTTGTCATTACAGACATAACTGTGCATATTGTCAAGCATTTACCCTTTTATTGTTCACAGTCAAGAATTTTCATTAATAAGTAAAACCTGTTACAAATGCTAGTAGGGTTGAAACTATGTTCTGCTGATTAGAAAAGGGGCTGTATGTACAAAGATTTATTTGTTTGGAAAATACATGCTTCTTTTTGTTGTTAGTTCAAAACCAGTGAAGATCTCTGAATATATCACTGTCGTAAAGTTTGCAAAGGGAGTTAGACCTCCAGAGTTGTGCTGTGTCCTCATTTGTCCAAAGCTGGTAAAATCTGTGATACAGAACTGTGGATTGGACCATGATGGAGATTAGAAACTATGTTGTCAAGCTGCAAATCTATGTAAAGTGGAAGTAAATATATATTAAGATCTGGGATTTTAGTTCAGAGCAATCATTAATTTGAATGAAACAAATCTGGAGGAAGCACTTAATTTTTTAGTGCATAATTCACTGGATCTCCTCAAACTGTTCAGGAAAAAAAATGAATAAATGTTAAAAAAATTAGTCTTTTTTTTCCAAGGAGTGAGAAGAAAAAAATTTACAAATTCTTTACATTTTTTCCATGGTTTTCATACTTTAGCTCTAAGGCACTCTCTGTTTTACTGAGGCAGTATATGTGTGTCCATGTCTGTATTTGAGACACATATATATCCAAGAAGAAAGAAAGAATATGTTTAGAATTAGGTTTAGATAAAACCTTAAGATAAGCCACTAGAAACAAAGTAGCTCTAAGGATAAAATGAAAGCAAGTTTCTACTGTTTGTGTTGTGTTCTACTTTGCTATGGCTGAAATATGAGCATTGGTCTCAGGCAATCTTGATTTGTAGCAAGCATGAATGTAAATGTAAAATAAAATTTTTTAAAATTTCCTAATTTTAATTTCAGATACTCATAAGGAAAATACGGTTTATGAACCAAGGATCAGAACACTAACCACTAAACACAAAAATGCCAGTTATTTTTGGTTTTTACTTGATTCAGTGCAAATACTTCTACTGCTTTTTCTCCCTATAAACATCAAAGAAAGGTCAATTAGCTGATTTCCATGTGCATTCAAATTTTGTATTTAATAATATCAAATTATGGATAGATACAAAATATAAAATCAGAGCAACATTCTTCAGAAGAGTTTAGCTTATTTTTTCTCAATTCCTGTTTACGCTCTTACTTTATAAAGAACAATACTGTGACATGTTGAAGTTTCCATTTGCAAGTTCTACCCACCAAAACCTGGGATAAATAAAATGAACTTATTAAAACCAATCAAATAGCTGAAGCATTCTTGTAACTTACATGATCAGAGTAGAAGCTGATAACCTTTTTGCAAATTCCCTTGTTTATTTTGCATTAGACTTAAGGAGAGTGGAGTTTTTCACTTGGTTTCTGGCAAGAAGCAAACAAAAGTCAAAAGAAGTGGCGCAGCTGAATGTGAAGACGTGTTCACATATGTTCACCAAATAATTTTGGCTTGCAGGGTCACAAAATGCAGGACTGAGTTGCCTAAAAGCAGACATGCAAAGCTCTTTGAGGTACCCATCTGCTGTCCCTCACCTGCCATGATCGTTCGTCAGACGTGCTAGCTCCATGCAACTATCTGAAAAAACATTAGAGCATCTATAATGGCATTATTGCTCGTTTTTAAGCAACTAAATTGCTTCTTTCTGAATTGGAAAGAAACACTGAATACATGAGAAATACATCTCAACAAAAATGCAAGAAAGAAAAACAACTGTAAAGATTAATCAAAACATTCTGCTGCAGTAACTTCTAAAACATTTCATCTCAGTTTTGGCTTTTATTTTTTACTTTATAAATGTATTTATATTTTAATATTAGAAGTCTTTTTCTTCTGAAGAACAGAAAATAGATTTTTAAAAGCTATAAAAGCTTTGACAGTTATAAATTTATTTTTACCCAGAAAATTCAGTGACACTCTCTTACTATGAGATTGTTTCAATAAATCATGACTTTTTAAATTGAAAAATTCCACACGAAAATTTGTGACTATTTCCATTTATGATATTTCTTTCAGATGTCACAATATACAGTACTTCTATGAGATGCAAAGAAGGAACTTTTATCTCATGGAGTTGGCATATGCTATATTAAACTGGACATCAGCTGCTTCTCATAAATCTCGGTGCACTATGTGCAAAATATACACTGCTAACATGATATTTTTCTAATGGCATAATTATTATTACTTAATTTAATTATTTAATTATCCAAAGAAAATGGGTTTTGTCCTAAAAACAGGTGCTTGCTTCCTGGCTTCCTGCTGTGCTTTTCTAACTGCTGTGGGCAGAGTAATTGAATTCCCTGATATGTTTCTTTGCAAGGCAATTTGTTATATTTGTCTTCTGTAGTTCTTGATAACAAGTTGTTTGATCTTTCTTGACAGGAAATAATTTTTTCAGCATGCCAGAAAGTGAGTCATTTAAACAAGTCTATGTATTCAGAGTACACATCACAATTGTCATCATTCCTTTGAAAGTCTTGGTGTCTCAAGGTTGTGGTTTAAAGAAAGATTATCTTGCCTCCTATCCTTTCTCTTTCACTAGCTGGGAAAAAAAAAGTAAATGGTGGAGCCCAACCTTGCTACATCTGTCACTTTCTCCAAAAAATATCTCAAAGTTGAGCCATATGATTACTTACTACATGTACAAGAGTTTTAAGTTCCTGAAGAGCACATCATAAATGCTCTGTGTGGGGAGTGCTTCCCAGTTCCAAATCCTTTGACATTGTCAGTAGTCATATATATAGCAACTATATATTGAAATAACAATGGAGAAAATGCACTGTCCCATGCTGTTCTTCAGATGGAAACCAAACATGCAAACGGAGGAGACACAGGACTTCTAATGACTTGGTGTACAAGACCTAAACAACCTGGATAAGGAAACATTGTTCACCATTAGAAATGCTTTCTCCTTTTGTTACAACAGTGGTACGATTTCTGAGTATCTGTCACATATTATGCATTTTTCCAGCCTTTAAGACAGGGCAGTATTATAATTATTGTATAACTATTGTATTATAGTATTATTTTCAGACAGAGGACTGGGGCAATGGGAGGTAAATGGCTCCATCCAGACGGTTTTACCAGCTGTGACAACTTCTGCTGCCTTCATCATGTGCCCCAGGGAGCCATCCTCATTCCCTGAGCCATTTGGTTCAGAGTGCCTTGCTTCAACTCTTTTCCTCTTAGGCCCTTTTTAAAATGAGCTAGCCATTTCCTCATGGGAATGGCTCCTAGCTCGCAGCTAAAGCACTGGCCCTTGCTGACCTTCCTGCTCCCAAGCCTCCCAAGCACATTGCTCACACCCTGAGTGTCCCATGCTTCCAATGTGACCAAATAATCTTTCAATTTTTAGTATTTTGAATACTGCTTGGAGTTTGTTAGGTTGTTATATCACCACAGCCACTAAGGCCTGGTGAGGAGCAGAGGAACAACGACAGGCCAAGGACCCCAGTGACTCCATGAATGCAAGAAGACTCACTCTGCTTGTCCCAAGGCTGCCCAAGAAGAACAAAGAGCCCAGTGTCAGCATATTCATCCCTGAGGATAAATCAAGGAAAGAAGTTTCCTCCTCAAATGCCTTTTGGAGTGAATGGGGGTACTGTTGAAGAGGGGTATAGGATTAATTATGGGATACAGGGGAAAGAGCATTTTAGGACTGTCTAAAACTTGTGGACTATATTCAGGAGACTGTGAGAATGTGCAAGGCTTATTGTAGAGCCTTTATTGGAAGGACCAAAGGCAGAGAAAGGGGTGGAACTAACCTGGGAAAACAGAATGAAATGGAGATAAAAGGTAGAAATGTAAACAGGTCATTGCACCCTGCACTTCATCACCACAATCTAGCCTGTATTCTCATTAGCCTGTATTCTCATTAAATCGGGTTTTTAACCACATTCTGGGTAGGCTTTCTATTCTAACTACATGTATGTGAACACTAGCCAACTTCAAGATGGATTAGCCAACAAGTGTATAAGAGGTGAGTGAGACAAGAACTGTGGGGGCTCATAGGCTTAAGTGCCAGCAGCTGGGAAGACCAGGGAATCCAAGGTCCAGCCACTGGATAGACTGAGTGTCTAAGGCCAGCTGCTGGACTGATCCATGTTTTGTTTTGTACATGTATGTATATATAAGTATGTATGTGTGTGTGTCTGTGTGTGTAGTCCACTACTGGACTTCAATCCCAATCAGCTGGAGAAGTGGCATAGGATCAGGCTTTCCATGCTATTCATATTCGTTTGAGTTTGTGTGGGTGCTGGCAAAGGCACTATTTCCACCCAAGTTAGCACGGGGTGACTGGCTGTATGCGTGTGAATTTTGTGTGTGAGCGTGTGTCCATCCCTGCATGCCTGCTGAGAACCAATGCTCAGCCTCACTAGTGGTTGGACCTGGAGACAGCCAAGTCTATCAGCTGCTGAATTCAGCAAGCCTGAACAGTCATGTTCAAACTACTCACCGTGTAGCAGCTACCCTGCTGCATTCCTGCAGGTGGCTGAGGAATCCCCTCACTTGCAGTAACTTCAGTTTCAGGTTCTTCAGTGAATAATATTCCTTTACAAGATGACCAAGCTCATGAGAACTCTATTTCACATCAATCTCTGCTTCAGTTTTTATAGTTTGATACTGAGCAGAAGTACCCCACATGGGGACTCATAAACATACAAGACCTCCTGGAATAAATTAAATATTTGTGTTTAGGTGAATGAATCACATTTTCAATGTCAAATCTTCTAGCTGAACTCAGCCTTCTTCTCTGACCCAGCCGTGGCCGTTACGACAGCTCTTGTGCTTGACATGAAAGACAGTCAAAATCTCAAATTGTTGATAAACCTCCAAACCAAAAAATGGTTGCATCATTCTTTTATGTCATCAAGATTTTTAAATTTGCTTTGGTTTTGTAATTTGTAATTTTGTATTCAAAACCAAATTAATTTTGAAAAAATATTACTTTTTTATCAGAAAATTAAATGTGTCATAAAAAAAGTCAAAAGTAAAACTGAGATGATTGCAGAACTTTGATGCTTTTAAATGGGAGAGACCCTTAAGAGCTGATCCTTTAAAAATATTTTTAGTTTGAATAAATGGAGAATTTTTGTCCAAATATATCAGAAAATTCCAAAACAGAGCTGAATTTCTTTTCCTATAAAGGGCAAAATAGTGAAGAATTAGAAGAAAAAATGCATATGAAAAGCCATAATGTTTATAGTAAGATTAAACACTGGTCCCATTTTCTTCTCTAGTGTTTTTTTGGTTGGGAGTTTGACATATAAACAATGTAGTTTGATAAAGCAAACAGGTGGAATTCAAATTGACAGCCTTTGATTTAAGAAGATGAATAGTTTAGAAACACAGTAACTTCCGTATCACGGCACAATGATGTATTTCAATGTTTATTGGGGTTTATTCGCAATACTTGTCAAATACAACAAATGTTTCAGGCTTTCAAATACACTACCTTTTAGTGGGTAACAGTCAAATTTTAGAGGGTTCTTCAGTTTAGACCTTGAACTGGGGAATTATTCTTCAGTACTTCACATTTCTGGTATGCTGTAGAAAGCATATAAAGAAATTAAGAATCTGGTGAGATTTTTTTCCAACGGCCTCTATATTTATAGTTATTTGAGGTTTTATTTATTTTAATGAAACAGACAAGGCAGAAATGATTTATGGTGTACAATATATTTATGTTCTACATTTTCCAAAATTTAAACTCCTTGGGGATGAGACGATTAGAAATCTTACAGAAAATTTTCAGTGAGTTGCTTCCACTGCATGTTATGTCAGCAGTATAAATACTCATCATTCTTTATTAATCACAATCCCTTTACAGTCTAATGCAGGAATGACACTGTGTCTCTCCACTGCATCTTCAGATCATCTGCTACTGTGCTATTTATATACTGAATATTGCAATTAGTAGTTGCTTCATAATGCTGTTTCTAAAATGTGGCTGCAGACCTGGTCAGTATGGTGAAATTGCAACTAAATTTTGGAACTGAAAGTTCTGGATTCATTCTTATAAATGCTTGACACTGAGAATAATGCATACTGTGGAAAGTCTACTTAATGTTGATACAACTGCTCACATTAGTAGTCAATAAGATCAACAATAAATACAGTTTGGGATTTTTCAGTTTCCTCTTGCATCATGATTATATTTCTTTTTTCTGTTCTCTCAGTTTTCACCTGTACTCAGTGTCTTTTAAGAAAAAGAAAACAATCAAATGCCTATCCCTCTTTGTTTTCTTTGTTTCTTTTCCCTACTTCTTTTCTTCTTATTTTCATTACCCACATTTTCTTCTTCTGCAACAATAGTTCATAAATGAAATCAAATAAGGTAAAGAAAAAAGAAACTGAGCAATATCAGTTTGGTCTGTAGCAAAAAATAATACCTTCTAGATGATTTCCTTTTCAGCAGCTCCAACTTTTATTTTACTCTTTTTTTTTTGCAAATGGGCATCTGTAAATATAGCTTACTCCGGCTCAGTAAAGGTGCTGTAAACATATTGATAGTTTGTGACTGGGATAGCACTAATTTTTTTTTTCAAAAATGCATTTCAAGAAAAAAAAAATTAGGAAAACTTAAAAAAACCCCAAGCTTCATAATTGGAAGTGATGAATATTTGCAGTTATGCATGTGATTCAAGAGTCTGCTGAATCAAGCCTTTTGGAAGAATGACTGGACGTAACACCCCATTGCGACAGAGGAGTGAGGAAATGTAGGCTTATCTCTGAAGTCAGTGAGAATGCTAACAGTTGTCATAAGAGTGTGCTGCTGATGTGGAAGAGGACTGTGTACAGAGAAGATTGTAGAGGCAGGAAACATCCTGTAGAAAGCTATGAAATGCACGAAACCTTTAGATATTAATTTGCCTTCAAAGTCAAATTTGAGATGTTCTGTCTGTCTGAAGTAAATCAACTTTATTTTCTAACCTAACAAATATGCAGAATGAAAAACCTACCAGTGAAGTTACTATGAGACATAACTTTTTTGATATCTGAAATACACTGAGATGTACAATCCAGTTAAACATTCTTGGCACTTAGATGAATAAATGCTTTAGAAATCAAGTATACAGCTAAAAGACAGAGTACGTATGTAATGCCACTTTTTAAAAAATTAGGTCTATAAATGACTGCATTGCTGACTTACATATGATTTAAAAGCATTCAGTTTCCTTTAATACATTATGCAGATTCTATATAAAATATAATAAATTATTACATAAGTACATACATTTTAGTGCAGCTCCTTAAAAAGTAAAAATGTAAAATAGAGATTTTTCCTAAATCGCACCATTCTGGAGGTGAGGAGGTCCTTGAAATGAGCTGTGGTACTGATGCATCTGCAGATGTCCAAATTGTTACTGATTATTCTATTCCAAAAGTCCATTAGAAAAATAACTTGTAGGACAAGACTATCTTTCCTTACCAATACTTCTTTTTTTTTTTGCTTATTATTAGATTTATTTTTTTTAATTAGCCATGGCATACAATGGACAGAATTTAATTGTGTTGTGTTCTGTTCACATGTTTATAAGTTACCAGAAAGGGCTGATTCACAGAACAAAGTGGAACTTTCTGAAACACTGGTTTTGCTTTTGCAGTAACTCTGAAGATCAGACAAAATGTGTCAGGAATTCCTGCTGTATTGAAACGTATAGACCACAGGGTCTAATGCTGAAATCAAGAATTTAATGATGTCCATTGCTAAGAATTATCTCCATTTTTAATTCTAGTTCAAACCATGTTTAATCTTGAAAGATGAGGAAAAGGATTTTCTTTTACACTTTTCCACAAAATGTTTCTGCATAAAAGGGTTTCATCAAGACTAGCATACTGTAGGAGACTTTGTAACATCAGGCAGCCAAGAGAGAGGTTTTCTTTCACCTTCACTATCCACTGCAGGAAAAAAGAGAGGGAAATCAAGCTTTTTAAAATTATTATTATTTTTTAGCTTGGAAACAGTTTTTGGTAGGACTTTGTTCCTGCAGAATCTGAAACGGCTTCTGAACTTTTAGGAGGTTTTAATAAAGGAGAACTTTATAGCATTAAAGCAGTGATCAATACAAGGCATTGGGGGCTTCCAATACACATTCCCAGATACCTCAAATACGACCTCTGTGGTTACTGGATCTTGTAAACCAGAAACACAAGTTTGCAAATCAAGTTTCTGTTTTCTTTTTTTTTACTACAGTATAAGCGGCTTGAATGACTAGACTGCTTACTCAGTCTGAACTATTTGTTGTCCTTATTCTGCATTTTATAGTCACAGTTTTCCTGCCTGCCAGTCACAGGACCTTTAAGCAGAATTGCAAACCCAACGTTTTCTGGAGATCTGATAGCCCTGATCTTTTAACAGGTATTGCTGCAGAGAGAAGACAGAATAAATCACACAAAACAATGTTTTGTTTTGTCATAGCTATGGCGTTACTAGATTTCTTAAAGCCTGGTTGCCCACAGTGGAAGATGATCCAGTTAGGGACCATTACAGCAAACCAGTGGACTGGAGGGGATGGACCTGAGGGAATTAAGGGACCTGGCTGCCATTGCAAGGCAGATGTCATTGTCTTCAAGCGCAACCGGGGGAGGTTTCTGGTGACCTGAAAAAGGCAGACATTGCTCGCAATCCTTTTTAAGACTGGCGAGAAGGAGGCCACCGGCCTCACCTTAATCCCTGGGAAGATTATGGGCTAAATTCTCTGGGAAACCTTGCCCAGGCACGTGAAGGACAAGAAGGTGTCAGGAGCAGCCCATATAGCTTTACCAAGGGCAAACCATGCCTGCGCAGCTGTTTGGCAGGGCCAGGACCGGTTAAACCCCTGTACCTCCAACCGAAAAATGGCGGCGTGAGAGCCTTCCGAGGGGCGGGCACTGAGCAGCCGCGGTGACAGCCAATCGCCAGGCGCTGCGGGGCCCTGAGCCAATCGCAGTCGGGTACCCTCCGCCCCGCCCACAGCGCCGAGGCACCAGCTCGCGGTTGTCTAATCGCAAACCAGGCGAAGGAGCTTCGGCGTCCCGGGGCAGCGGCCGCAGCCTCTTCAGGCCAGCAACAGTTCCTCGGAACTGCTTTGGGGAAAAAAGCCTCATGAGGGAGAATATATTCCTCCTCCCTAGAGCTAACAAAAGGAAATTAACCAAAGCACAGACTAAAAAGTTTGGTTGGGGTTTTTTTTTGATTTTGTATATAAAAATGTTTAACTTGTATGGTAACATAGATAATTCTATGTATAGTTATAATGTTTATAATTATATGAACTAGATGATGATAGAATAAAAATTTATTGAACACAAATAAAACGGTCTGTATAAAGATATTTAGTAACTTTTGTTGACCTCTGCAAATATATTTTGTAATATTTTGAAGCCCATTATTTTTTAACTTGGAAAGAAATTTGCTTCCTTACTGAAGACTTCTGCAATGAGTATTAAATTTGTTTCTTAGCTGAGGATCTGGATAGTTGTAAATGTCTTCTTTCGAAAAGGGAATTGCAAATTAGGGGGCAACTGAAAATACATCCTACTTTTAAAACTGCTTCAGGTTACTGTGTTATGGTTTTTTTATAATTTCCTTGATACTTCAGCCAATTGTCAGAGTTATTCGGCATACTTGTCTCATTTCCTCTGCTCTTCACCTGGTTGATCCTATACAGAAATATTAACAATATAAAAATGTGTGACATCCTACTTAAAACCCACAGATTTCTCCTGCTATTGAATGCCTTAGATTTTTAAATCTTTGCTCTTTTAAAAAATGCATCAGTGTCTTAGGCAGCTCTTGCATGAGACTGTAAGTCTCTCATGATAGATGCAGTAACAATACCTGGTAAGAAGAGTAATCGGAGTTATGATTAAAAGTTGAGATCATTCATTTAAACAAACCCTGTAATAATTGAAGAAGAAAGGTAACTATAACAATAATGTTTTAAAATAGTGGATTGAATGATGAGTTTTCTTGGATGCTTACCGTATAGAAGATGGGAAAATGCATGAGGAACACAGAGGGCATATATTAATTTTTTAACCATTTAATCAAATTGCTTGCTCTGCATTGATCTCTTGTGTCCTTATCAGCTACCTCCCAGTCATCTTCATATATGTTTCCTGGAAACAGCTGTAGGTAGGAAGATTTTATGGAAGAAAACTTTTGAATTAAACTTGTAACTGAATTTATGTGTAAAAAAAATTGTTGCTGCGTATATTTAGTTGTACTTAAGTCACATGCTGCAAATAGAACAAGTCGCAATCAATAGGGCTAATCTCAGCATGGACAGTTGTACATAATCATAAAACTGAGATCAGTATGGGTCTTACAATGGATGAAAGGAAGCAATATTATATAAAGTACTTGCATTCCTTTGAGAGTAAAAAAAAATTCTCTTAGTGTGTCTTTCCTGTCAAAACCTAGTCAGCGAGGCTCAAATTCTTAAAAAGGCCCATTCAAATAGAATCTACGGATTAATACCTATTTACATGACTTAGCCTAGAAGTAATTTTAATTAATTTAATCTGAAATCATGAACTTTCTGTTGATGCTATGTCAAGTTACAGAGAGATTTATTTTGCAATATTTCAATATTCAAGTAGGAAACACTTATTTGCTTAGAAAGCCTCATACAGATCCTGAAAAAGGGAAGATGTTATGTTTATATGACACTTAAGGAAGCTGCCTTCTTGTTCCTCCCACAAAACTGATTTTAACCAGTGTTATTTGCAGTCTACAATAAGTCCTGTGATAGCCAGCTTATATATAGGATTTCAGTCCTGTATGATTACTTCACTGCAAGACTGAGCAAAATAAGAGCAAGCAGGTACTGTAGTGAGATAGAATGCTCTGAAAAACATGGATATTTCTAGAAAGAGAAATGGGAATAAAAAACAAACAGCTACTTCATTTGTCTAATCACTTTTTACAAATGTCTGTCTTAGTGCTAATCTCTCTTTACCTATGTTTTCCCTGAAAATTATAAGATGGCAATTTCTGCAGAGTAAAAAAGTGATCTAACATTTTATTAAATAAAACTGACATAATTATATTAAAATCAAATTAACATTCCATAAAACACTAGTAATCTCAAATGTTTTTCTTTATTTTTTACTTTTTTATCTCAAAATACATCTGTCAATAAAACAAAAAGCATTGAAATTCCATGAAATCTCTGAAATAGAGCTACAGAGAAAATGCCAGAGTTTATGCATTAATAAAGCAGTCTGATTAATTTAGATTTTTTTTGCCATCCTTTATGAGTAATTAGATATATAAATGATAGTTTCAGTATGAATAATAACTATTTAAGCCACAATATTAACTATTTAAGTGCACAATATTTATTTAATTAAATATATATTCTCAGCCACAATTCAGTAACCTAATATTTAGCTATATCAAGCATTCAGCTTCCTCATTGGCTTCAATTAACTAAGGTCTTCAGAGATTAAATACTGGGCTTTAATACTGTGCAACTAGCTTTAGATATTTCTCCGGTGGGAGTAGCTGCAATATAATCTCTATGGAGTAGCTGCAATACAATGTCTTCCTTCTGTACTTAATGACCTGTCCTTTCTAAACCTGAGATGAAGAAACAGGTGGTAAAAACAATAAAAGGTTTGCTTCTCTCAAAGGGATTTCTGACTCAGGTCTGAGAGTTACTGCTTTGAAACTGCTGTGTATCAAAATGATTCCATTATCACGCCTTCTTTCATTTCTTGGCGTCATGAAATACCAGCTTTGTCTTTGAATTAGAGATTTTTCATTTTGACCTTAAGAGCAAGTAGAACATTTGAAGATGCATGCTTTTATTATACGAACTATTCTCTTGAAACAAATTTTTTAAGAAAAGTTGAGTGGAGATGTCCTTTGCTATCCAAGACCATCAAGCTCTTGGGCCAAGTCCCTAAATTTCTATTACATTTAATTTTGCTTTTCATATTGTTTTTCTAAATTCATTTCCTAGAAACTGAACTCTGTTGAGCTCTCTTGGCCAAGTCTTGTCTACAGATCATACTGTTGTGGGTTTAGTGTTCTGGGCTCCACCTCTCTGTCCAGACCACTGAAGAAGAGCCAAAGGTAGTTAACATTTTCTGTTAGCATCAGATTTGTGCTCCTTTCATGTATAGTCATGAAAAGAATAGTCATCAACTAAAGAGGGAGCACCTTGATTATCTGCCCAAAATTAGATGGGATGTATCCCAGCCTAACCATCTGGAATGACTGGATAGATATTTCATTTGCACAAAATGATCAAGTTATCACTTGGCAGTGCTTCAAGTTTCTGTCCAGTGAAGAATATAATATGAAAAAAGAGACGTTGCCATTATAGAATATTCAAAGCTTGACCAAGTAGGAAGATACAACTTCTTTTGTAGTCTGTAAACAATGTTTTCAGCATTGTTAACTTTTTTTTATATTTCATTTTGCTGATGAATCATTTTGTGTTCCCTGTTACTGAGAAGTAAAACCTTATACCTGCCCTTAACTAATATTAAGATCTAAATCAAACTTTCGGATTTTCTAAGGTTGTCTGAACTCTTTGAAGATCTTCTGTTATGATAGATGATACATTCAGTATTATTGATACAATATGTAATTCGTAGTCAATACTTAGAGGTTTACATTATTACCAGAGATCAAACTGAAGCATCGTCTGGGATACAGAACTGCAATGAAAGTCTCATGGAGGGATGATACTACTTCATTGCCTGATACAGTGTCTAATACATTGAAAGGAAGCTAAGAGATTTTAACAAAATGCTTTTTTCTTTTTTTAAACTTTCATGCAGTTAACAATTACAGAAGTAGTGTCAGTTAATAAAAAGATGTAAACAACCAGACTTGCAAATTCAGAACAAATTTTAAGTATCACTTTAGAGACAGTAACACATTGATTACAACAGAGAGTAGATAAAAGCTTCAACAGAAACTGTACAGTGGAAGTAAAATAAAGTATTATGAGTATGAGGGTCTACAGTCTAGCTATGTTTTAAAAAACCAGCAATAAATACATCTTATAAAAACCTCAATTTCCTGCTGCATTTTACTGGAGTGATGGATAACTGTGACATTGTTCATAGGAAAGTTATACAAATTCTACAGGAGGCCTATATGACACGACTGATTGTTTAGGGGTGTGTGTGCAAGTATATGGCTCACTTGAATTGTCACAAGAACAACAGATGATAAGAGGGGTGAATAGAGAGAGAGATGTGTCAAAGACAGAAACACAGGACTCAGATTTGTTGCATATACTTTAAGGTCTTTAACTGAAGTAACTATATTAGAAGCTTGTAACACTGCATGTGTTAAACATCTGAGTGACTTTTAATGCAATTTACATTATTACTTAAGTTGCCATGCATTATGCTAATCAGTTTCATTTATTTTATGTATTCAAAGAAGACATAAAATATTTAAGAGAGAGCAAGTAGAAAACAAGCCTGGAGATGGGTTTTAGTCATCTAGGTATCTCCTGTTATTCTAGGGCCTGTGAGGCACCCGACCTGGTCTCCAGCAGCTCTTCCAGCAAGGCATAGATCTCTGGGAAGTCCAGGAACCTGGCTGCCAGTGCTGGTCACACAACTTGGATACCTGTGGCACCTCAGATGACATTAGGTACTTATGTTTAAGCAACTGAACCCAACCCAGAATGGCCACTAGAGTAGCAATACAATGTTCTGTGCAAACCGAATCCATAGTCATCAAAATAAAAATTATATTTTAACATGAGTTTACCGTACTTTTTTTTTTTCTTTAAAAAAATCTTATGAATACGTAGAGGGATTTTTATGGAACTTGTGGCTCATAAGAACTATAAAAAATTTCCTCTCAGTTCCTAGCAAATCAGTTTATTACTCCTGTAAACATATTGAAATACAATAAATCTAAGCATAGTCTCCTGAGCTTGATGCAATCTTTTTCCTTCCATTAATAATCTGCCACATAAAACAAGAGCATTTTAGGCATACTCCCTGTTTTGCTGTTTGAAATCACAGTCCCACAGATGACTGTATTAACAGTATCGGTGAATCTTTTTTGTTGAACTTCTTTTCCTATGAGCTTTCTTCCTTTGAATAATATCTTGTTGCTCTCTTGCAAAATAACATATAAGTTTATCATCAGGTAAGGAAGGCAGGGGATCAGCATGGCTGAGTAAGGACCTCCTGGTCAAACTAAAGGATAAGAAGGAAATGCACAGGCAGTGGAACCAGGGACACTTATCCTGGAAGAATATAGGCATGCTGCCCACATGTGTAGGGATGGGATCAGGAAAGCTAAGGCACAGCTGGAGCTGAATTTGGCAAGGAATGTGAAGTATAGTAATAAGGGCTTCTACAGGTACGTTGCTCAGAAAAGAAAGATTAAAGACAATATACTACCGCCTGCCCCATCCCTCCCCCCAATAAAGAAGACAGGAGAACTAGTAACAACCAATATGGAGAAGGCTGAGGTCCTCAACAAATTTTGCCTCAGTTTTCACTGGTAATCACTCTTCCCACATCTCTCAAGTCTCTGAACCTCAAGGTAGGCACTGGGGGAATGAAGTCCCTCCCATCATAGGAGAAGATCAGGTTCAAGACCACCTGAGGAATCTGAACGTACACAGGTCCATGGGACCCAACAAGATGAATCCCAGAGTCCTGAGAGATTTGGCTGCTGTAGTTGCCAACTCTCTGTCACATTTCAAAAGTCATGGCAGTCAGAAGGCCCCAGTGACTGAAGAAAAGGAAATATCGCCCCCGTTTTTTCTAAGGGTAAAAAGAAGGACCCCGGGAACTACCGACCAGTCAGACTCAGAGCTGTGCCCAGCAAGATCATGGAGCAGATCCTCCTGGAAGACATATGGAAGACAGGGAGGTGATTAGAGACAGCCAATGCTGTCTGACTAATCTGGTGGCCTTCTACAATGGAGTGACTGCATCAGTGGACAAAGGAAACGCTACGGATGTCATCTACCTGAACTCTGCAAGGCCTTTGATACTGTGCCACGTTCTTGCTGCTAAATTGGAGACACATGGATGGACTGTTAGATGGATAAAGAATTGGCTGGATGGCCATGTCCAAAGGGTTACTGTCAATGGCTCAATGTCCAAGTGGAAACCAGTAACAAACAGTGTCCCTCAGGGATCCATACTGGGACCAATACTATTTAATATCTTCATCAATGGCACAGATAATGGGACTGAGTGCACCCTCAGAAAGTTTGCGGATGACACCAAGCTGAGCAGTGCAGCTGATACGCTCGAGGGAAGGGATGCCAACCAGAGGGAACTTGAAAGGTTTGAGGAATGGGCCCATATAAACCTCATGAAGTTCAACAAGGCCAAGTCCTGCACCTGGGTCTGGGCAATCCCCAATATCAGTAGAGACTGGGGGATTAATTCATTGCGATAACTCTGTGGAGAAGGACTTGGGGATATTGGTGGACAAAAAATTGGATATGAGTCAGTAATGTGCACTTGCAGCCCAGAAGCCAATCATATCCTGGGCTGCATCCAAAGAAGCATAACCAGCAGTTGATTCTCCCATTCTACTCTGCTCTCATGAGACCCCACCTGGAGTACTGCATCCAGTTCTGGGGTCCCCAGTGCAAGAAAGACATGGACTTGTTAGAGCAGGTCCAGAGAGGGCGACAAAAATGATCAGAGGGCTGGAACACCTCTCCTATGCGGAAAGGCTGAGATAGTTGGGGTAGCTCAGCCTGGAGAAGAGAAGGGTCCCAGGAGACCTTATTGCGGCCTTTCAATATCTAAAGAGGGATTATAAGAAAGACAGAGAGAGGCTTTTTACCAAGGCCTCTAGTGACAAGAGGAAATGGTTTAAACTGAAAGAAGATAGGTTTAAATTGGACATAAGGATGAAATTTTTTACGATGAGGGTGGTGAAGGCTGGCACAGGTTGCCCAGAGAAATTGTGGATGCCCCATCCCTGGAAGTGCTCAAGGTCGGGTTGGATGGGGCTTTGAGCAACCTGATCTACTGAAAGATGTCTCTGCCCATGGCAGGTGGGTTGAACTAGATCACCTTTAAGGTCCCTTCCAACCCAAATCATTCTGTGATTGTATGATTCCATTCTATAATTTAAGAAGTCCCATAACTCATTAAATATGCCAAGCATTCACAATACAGTAATCTTACAAAATGGGAATAGAGTCTTGATTTAAAAAAAATATGGTCATTAAAATAAATTCTCACTTATAAAAAGGAGCCTTTTTTAGTTGTTCTCTGTTTTACATTCTGAGTAAACTGGTACAAATAATTTATTTTGTAAGAGTTAAGACATGATGTTATAAAAAAATCCATTGCTTCAGTGTTTAGTTTAATACCAGGGCTAAATTTAGAATTAATGAACAAAGTAGCCTAAGCTATAGCCCTTCATTAAACTCTGGCTCCAAGGAGTCTGAACTATTCTAGCTTACTTGCACTGGAAATAAAGGAAAATGCAAATTAAAGTTGTTCATATATGTAAGTATGTAGGGAATAATATATTCTGCTCTATATACCTAGCAACTGGAGGATTAAAAGTATACAGTATTAAGAGAGGTTACTAATTCATCACAATTTGTTCAAAATACTTTGTAAGGCAATTGTTCCAAGAGTTTTCTGGTACATTTGTTGATTGTATAATTGTATAATAATCAAGCATCTGTGACCTCTGTTCTGTTAGCGGTGAACAGAGTATCTTTCTGGCAAACAATGCAGGATGCAAATGAAAAGACTGAATATTTTTTTTTCTACTTGAATTAAGAGAACTGCAGATGCATACATAGAATGGTGCATACCAGATTCTGTTCATAGAGCTGGCATAAGGAAAGACATTTTGGATTGAGATCAGCCGGGGAACACCAAGATCGCTGAAGGGTTGATCCACATGCCCTATGAAGAAATGTTGAAAGGATGGGGCTTGTTTACCCTGGAGAAGAGAGGCTAAGGGGGATCTTATTGCTCCCTACAAGCAACTAATGTGAGAATGTAGAGAAGACAGAGCCAAACTTCTCAGAGGTGCAGAGTAGAAAGAGAGAGGTAACAGACACAAGTTGGAACACAGGATAGAGAAATGAAATAAAATCCTTCTATATAAGAAAAAAAAAAAAAAAGCCATAAAGGTGGTCAAGCACTGTAGTATGCTGCCCAGAGAGGCTGTGGAATCTGCATCTTCAGAGATATTTAAAAATCAGCTGGACATGGCCTTGAGCAACCTGCTGGATGTACACTGAGTAGGAGGTTGGACTAGATGACCTCTGGAAGTTTCTTCTGACCTGTATGAATCTGTGATTCTATCTTCAATATAAAAAGTATGCTTCAGAGACATGGTAGATTTTCATTTTATTTCCCCTCCTGTTGCACTGGGTAAGGAAAGCAATGTATTGTAGAAATATGAGGCCAAAATGTGACTTTGACTACTCTTTTGCCCATCCTTCCAGTTTCTCAAAAGATAAATAATACAAATCAGATTCCCTGCGAATTGCTGGAGATCTCAAAAAAGGTTCAGAGCAACTCCAGATTAACAGAAGAATTCTGACTTGTCAGTTGCTTCAGCACCGAATAGATTAATTCCGGTAGGCTAGATCCAGGCAAATTAATTCTGACTGGACTGAAGCCAAATGTAGAAGGTTCAGCCCTATGCAACAACACAGACTGTCTCCTCTTCAGACATAGCCTGGTCTGCCTTAAAGATTCTCTTGTTGCCGCGGGCATTTTAAGAAGTGCTCAAGTCAACTGCAGTGTAGGTTTTCTCAGGTGATGACATGACTAGCAGCCTGTAGAGCTACAGAATCAACAGAGTGTCACTTACATGCCATGCATTGAAGCAGCATAACTGTATATCCCAAAATATAAAACTTGCAGCATCAGGAAGAGAGCAAGATGCAGTCCTTGATGAAGGAATAACACATCCCTCACTGATGCTTTAACTACTAAGTGATATGAAAGAATCTCTTTTCCAACCATAAAGAAGTGAGCAAACTATTTTTACCAAAATGCATTATTTCAGTTTGTGGTTTTCATAGCTTCTACGGTTTCTGAGTTTAAATTTCTTAGAGGTGTTTACCCGGGTCATTCCATTTAAGCAGTCTAACTTAGGTGCTTAGGCTCCCCAAAAAATCAACCACCAATGCTATTTTTTCTTCATATTGACTCTATGGGGAACCTAAGCATCAGAGTTAGATTGCCAGAATTACCATGGCTTACACTAACATCTACTTTTCAAATATAGCAGTACCTAACCTAGGAACATAAAATGGGCTACATTAAGTTTTCATCACCTTGGCCCATTCTTATGAGCAGAAAGAAAGAGCTTTTAAATGAGGAGTATTTTTACCAATGAACTGCACTGAAATCTACAGCAGCCAGAGTGCTAAATGTATAGCCCAAACTAATTAATAGGAAATACTGATGAGAAGAATATGTCTTAAACCCTTTCCTTTTCAGGGCTGTGAATGCTCTCTGAATTGTTATCTGAGTAGATCACTAACATGGGGTGGAGGAGAAGACAAACTGGGCAGAAAGCGGAAAAATTCAATTTGGTTGCAAACCATGGTTTTAAGCCTTGATTTTGGCATTGAACCCCAAATTTAGCTCAGGTAATCTTGTGTAAAACCTGAATTAGATCTTTTTACATACCTTCCATAGTTGATAGACAAATTTAAGCAGTGTCAGAAGATAGTTCTCCCTACTTGTTGGTTTTGCAACTAGCTTATGCTGAACTAGGACAGTGCTCCTACTGAGAAAGGTGATTCAGCCGCCTTTTCTGCCTGCAGCCACATTTCCTTCTGTCTGCTAGCACTAGTTATTGTAATGCTTTCCAAGGCATGGGAACAGTATACCCATTGAATCCAACTGCTGTCAGAGAAACCCAAAAAATTTTGTAGTGATTTTGAGCAAACTCAGCTGCTTTTGACTCTAATCCCTAAAACATGTCTCTTAGAATATAATAACTTCACTCCCATTAAATCTTTTCAACAGACAAATATAAATGAGATTGGTAACATGATTAACACTGTGGCCTCAAGTATACTTTGATGTTTATTTCTGTATTTCTGAAGTTATTGTTCAATCTCAGATTACCCAGAAGTTGGTACCCAGGCCAAACTTCTGCAGCAGGGTTACATAGGAATGGCAGTTTTGGCTCTTTTGTTTGTAAATTATTTCCTCATTGCTAACAAACCATTTCTTTCTGTTTTTCTTCTGCATTTCTGAGCAACATCTGGAGAAAACAGGATTCTGGATGAGCTGTAATTTTTTTTTTTCCTTATGCTTGCCATGCTTTCTTCTTCATAGCACAAGTAAATGCAAACAAAAGGAAACAAAAATTTCTATCCTGGGTCAGATTCTCAGGTACTGTAAATCAACAAAATTGCCAAAAGAGGCCCTATCTATTTTGCTTTAGTCATATTGCTCTTTCAAATGGAACAGTTTCTCATTACCTGTCCATCATTTCAGTATTTTGAATGACATTTATTTCTGGGAGATAAAATTTAATGTAAAAACAACATTCCTGAAGAACAGCAAAGTACACAGCACACAACAAAATTGTTTTGTTTTTCAGGAACATTGACTAATTTACACAAGTTAATAGACTGGACTACTGTAATTGTATCTCGATATCTTGAAGTTCTTTCCAGAAGAAAAGTTTGAAACTCCTCTTTCAGCATCTTGAAACTGTACATATGAGTGTTTGATAAAGACAAGTTTGGAAGACATTGGGAGAGAAGGAGTTTTGATGTAAAATAGCAGCTGGGACGTCAGTTATATTCTTTACCATTAATATATTCCGTTCACTTGCTATCTTGCTTATCTCATTCTGCAGTATATTTCTGAGATACACCTTCCTTGTCATGTTTTCCTTCTGTACTGTAACCTTCATTGTCATTTATCTTTAGTGATGTATATATCTTCCACATGGCAACCTATATTTTCACTAATATATACATTCTATTACTTCTGTTATTACTAAAAAAGACATATGTATTTATAAATAATAATTAGTCCCCATCTCTACCTTGCTTATCAGGACATGCAATGATTCATAACACAGGATTCCGAATCCTGTATTCATGCACACCCCCTGCAGTGTATAGATAACTACTCAGAAATTAATGTGCAAATAAAGTCTTCAGGTTCAGCTTCCTTCTGTCCCTTTCAAATTCTAACTGGCATACTTAGCTTTCAATTTGACTATAATATCTGCAGTTTTAATTATATTGCTAAAATGATATTCCATCCGTGTTATGCTGTGTAGCATCTGCCACAGTTTTCTTCAACCTTGTAATTCACCATACAGATGCCTAATTCATGATTTTTCCTCTCTAATGAGGTCAGAGTATCTTGTATAGTCTCAGATAGTACATGAAATGACTTCATTAGATGTACCTTGTTATGTGCAGAATTCAACCAAAGTAGAATTAGAAAGCAATAGATGTTCTCCCTTTAGAAAAAACATCTTCCCTTCCCTTCCCTTCACTTCCCATTTCCATTTCCCTTCCCATTTCCATTTCCATTTCCATTTCCATTTCCCTGCCTTGCCCCACTTCACCTCTTTTGTTCCAGTCATATTGCCCTTTCAGCTGGCACAGTTTCTTATTACCTGTCCATCATTTCAATATTTTGAATGACCTTTATTCCTGGGAGATGAAATTTAATATAAAACCAGCATTGCTGAAGAACAGTGAAGTACACAGCTTTTTGCCCCACTGCCTCTTTTCGCCTGTCTGCCTCTGGCCCTAGCCCTATTTCTTTTTATTGTTTTGATATGCACAAGCCTTCTTAAAGGTAAGGCAAGCTGTTCTACAAATTACTAGTTTCATCAGTTTTAGCCTCAGGTTCAAAATTCCGCACAGAATGGGATGGGCAGAGGAGATCTGAAATTGATTTGAATTTAATTTAAACTCCATGACAAGGAGTGAAGGATGTTTTGTATCAAGCTCATCCAACTGGTTTGTTCTTTTTTATTCTGTTAAACTTCTCCAAAGAATTACTTCAGATTTTATCTTTATTAGAGGTTATTGGGTTTTGGATTATTTGTGTGTGTTTATTATGCTCAACCTATTGTTCCAAAATATTTGGGTAGAGATGACCTGTGACATTTGCTCCCTTACAGTTCTGGAGGATTTTATTTTCTGTAATTAAGCCTGGATTTTGTCATTCAATCTCTACCAAAAATAATAAAAATTGTGCGGTGCATTTCAGCTTTTGACAGCGTTTGGGGTGATCTGCACAGAGCAGATTGTACTTGAGAAGATTAAATAAGCTTTTTCTTCTACCTGATATAATGAACCTTGCTCTTGAAATGACCCATTTAGTTGCAAGAAATAGCTTGAAAGGTTAAGGAGAAGATTTTAAGAGAACCATTGCCAATCAGTGTGCATTGTACCTAAAACTAACTATATTTTTTAGGGTGATTTGTTGATAAAGGCTCCGTAAATGGTAATGTAACCTGAAATATGGGACTGTGTTCTGGGTATCCTACAAGCCTCAAAAGCACAAAGGCTGAAAGCCCAACAGCAAGAAAACCTGACTTGCAGGTTATTTCCCATGGCAAGTAACCTGCTACAGACCTGTGAAAGAATGGCTGCGCATTTAATATCTTGCTACCTTCCTCAGCTGTTACAAATCTGTGATTTTGAAGTTCTGGGATTTCTGGGTACTGCTATACTTACCAGGTGTTTTTGCTGTCATTTCATGACTCCCTCTTGGAGCTGTCATGTTTATTAGCTGACACTCATCATCCCGCACTGCATGTTCTTGAAGCCAGAGAACATAAACAGCACTGGAAAGCAATTTCCAATATTATTTTAGACACTCAGCTCTGCTACTTCCAGAGTTCATCCTTTCTAAACTGTTTCCCTAATCTACTCCTCCTGCAAAGACAAATTGTCTGTCTGTTTCTTTTCAAACAACCTTCACATTCCAGGGTAAGGAAACCAGTAAACTACTGAAGCAGAAAGACTGTTAGATTGGAAAGATTTTGCAAGTAACGAGACATTGTTTAATTGCAGCTTTGCTATGGTAGATTTTAAACAGTAGACAACACCACTCTGTGTTGTGGTTCTGTCTGCAAATCTTTAATATTTGCATAGAAGAAATCTTGGCTGCATAAAAGACTATTTGAACTGTATTGCCTGTTAATAAAACAACTGTAAATGGAAAAGGGTCTTTCAAAGAGTACAAACTCTGGCACACTTAGTAAGGAAACAAGAAAGTGTCTTGCATCATTTTTATAAAATACAAAATCTCAGCTTCAAACTCCTTGGTTGTATGCTTTTCTTAGTTGACTGTGAGATGAGTTATCTATCCATTTTTGATGTGCTGATCATAAAACAGCATTCCCAGATTTGGATGACTTCCCAGAATTGCATTATACTGAGACAGTGTAGCTCAGTTTCCATATACTTATGTGGGCCAAAAAATGGGTTGATGTTCTGGAAAGCAAAAACTTATAAATTGAGGTATTAAGATTGCTGGGTATAACTTTTATTATTATTTCAACAAAAGCCAAGAATGAAAAAGTCAGCTTCATTAATTTTGGCTGCAAAATTCATGTCAGGATTTTCTAAATACTTCTACATATGTTAACGACATGAAAAAAACCCTTAGATTATCAGTGGTATAGCAGTGAAAAGGATGTTTATTCACAGCAGAAAATAAGACTGTAGGTTTTGTTCGGGAGACCCTCCTTATAAAAAAGCCTCGTACTATGGTTATTTGAAAAATAAATTTCTGTTATGATGTTTCTCATGCCATTTCAGAACGATTCTTTCAAACACTTACCTTGTCAAGAGTTATGGACATAATCTTTTAAAATAGTTAAAATATTCACTTCCCCCTTTTAAATTTTTTTCATTACCTATTTGTTTTTTCAAACAAGATTTAAACATTCTGTATGTTCACAACCTTTTTACATGTCATTTTCAAAGATCAGGCTCAATTAGAAGTGATTTATAACTCACTTGTTTTCATCTTCCTCTTCCACCTGTCCTAGCAGCACAATGCAGCAACAAAACAGGCAATAGCTCTTTCAAAACAGCTCAGGCTGCAGCAGAGCAATACAACATATTCTTGTAAACATTTCCCCTAACCAGGTTTGAAGATGGACCAAGAAGTTAATAGGTTGTATATGGTCTGATATACTCGGCTCCTGGTAGACTATAGCAACAGTTCCTAAGCACGGTGTAGATTGCAAAAATTGTATTCTGCTAATGCAGCATTGTAGCTGTCCCAACTGAAGAGTGAGGGCTTATCTTTAACTACTATACAGTGGTGTACTGGTGTTGGCCCATAGAGTTGGGCTAGAGTTAATTTTCTTCACAGTAGCTTGTATGGGGCTATGTTTTGGATTTGTGCTGAAAACAGTGTTGATAATTCAGGGATGTTTTAGCTGTTGCTGAGCAGGGCTTACCCAGAGCCAAGGCCTTTTCTGCTTCTCAGCCCACCCCACCAGCGAGCAGGCTGGGGGGCACAAGGAGTTGGGAGGGGACACAGCTGGGACAGCTGACCCCGACTGACCCAAGGGATATCCCACACCATATGACGTCATGCTCAGCATATAAAGCTGGGGGAAGAAGAAGGAAGCGGGGGATGTTCGGAGTGATGGCATTTGTCTTCCTAAGTTACACGTGATGGAGCCCTGCTTTCCTGGAGATGGCTGAACACCTGCCTGCCCATGGGAAGTGGTGAATGAATTCTTTATTTTGCATTACTTGTGCACACAGCTTTTGCTTTCCCTGTTAAACTGTCTTTATCTCAACCCATGAATTTTCTCACTTTTACCCTTTGATTCTCTTCCACATCCTGCTGTAGGCAAGTGGCTTTATGGGGTTTAGCTGCCTACCAGGGTTAAACCACAAGTGATGTTTGGAATACCATGATTATTTTTAAGGATAAAAAGATAATCTCAAAATAATCTAAAATAAGTTAGGCACAAGCAGGAACTTCATGCCATGATTCCCGCAGTGGGGAGAAATTACAATTTTTTTCTATATAAATACTATAAAATCCAAGGAATATGAGAACAAAAAAGTAAGAGCAGTTTTGAGGCAGCTGATATTTGTTAAAGAGCTGATAAATATTAGGTCAAAAAGGATGACTACTGTACTTCATTGAATAGGACAAATTTGGACTAGGACACAATTTTTTTTCAGCTAACCACATTACAGCGGAATTAGTGATACAGGTATGACATTCATACAGTGAGTCCTTTTTGAAATAGTTTCTTACTTGACAAAAAGCATCTGAATTTTTTCCATTTTTGTGCATCTGGGAGACCTTCACTAGAAAAATTTGCACTGCAGAAATACCACAGATATTCTTGACACAGTCTGTCTAAATTATCAGTTTATTACCTAGAGAACCCTTGGCCCACAGTTGTTGACTGCATTGTAGCGTAGATGAACTTTTGCTCTTTGTCACCCTATATCTATTTCTTGTTTATTTTCAGATGGAAGGTAATTAAATTTGGGATTCTGAAGAGCTCCTGCTCTCACTCTGTCTTACAATAGACTCAAAGAGTCTATGTAGAAAACCTGAAAAAAAAAGAAAGCCGTGTGTTTTTTTCAGCATTGGTCCTTGCCTTTAGCTTTTTACGGCTGTCACTAGCCTTGTTGTTGATGTATTCCTGGGCCTCGTATCCTAGACCTGTACTCATTTAACAGAAGTGATGGCTTCTGTGCTCCAAAGGTCCCCTCTTGTGTAACTGAGAGTACAGGAAAGGGCTATTACATGCTGATAACTTGTCCTAATGTGTGGCTGGGATGTGTCTTGGGCATTCACCAAGATGTAGGAACCACAGAAAAACTGTCTTGTGCAGCAGTGTAGATATGGCCTCTATTTGCTTGACACAGATGGAATTTGGTGATGAAAGAAAGGAAAAATTTGCAGTTCAAGGCCTTTATCACTATAACACAGGCAGAGGTATTTACAATACAAATAACAAGGGACATTTGCCAGATGAACTCAACCTTGAATCAGAGAAGAAACTTTCCAAATTATTGCAACATTCTGTTTAGCTTTTAGCTTTTCTTTTGCGATTACCATCAATAGTGTCAACGGTGATTGTTACATCATAACACATATTCTTTCTGGCTTTTGTAGAACATCATTATAGATCACACAGATCACAGCTCTGTTAACTCACAACTACTTCTTTAGAGTTTTCCCCATTGAATATCTGCTACAACCTTCTCCTATGTTTCGGTAGAAGAGGACTACCTTGTGTGTATCCCATGCAAGGATTCTTTATCAGCACATTTTATATGACACTGACCAATTTGTTTTAAGCAAATTGCCTAAAGGATTTAACAAATGAAGGAAAACAAATAAATAGTTTTCAGAAACATATGGCATCAAACAGGAGACGCTGAGTCTTCATGTACAGCCTTGTCAAAGTTCTGTGGAGCAAAGCTAACACAAATAGAAAAAATGAAGATGTACCTATCCAGCAACAAAATCCCAGGTGACCAATGTAGTCTGAAATTGTCCTTCATATTACTTTTTTTTTTTAACTGGATAATTTATTTTAGAAATAGTAGAATATTGGTCATGGGATGTGATTGAAAAAAGCCTTATCAGGTGAAGTTGAACCAGCATTTCTACAAAATAAATAAATAAATAAATATGTATTTGTCCTTCATACTAGGAAAACTGTCTTCTCACCTTTCCATCCCCATATGCAGTGTTTCACAGATCATTTTGATCTCTATCATCCTAGATATAATCAGTTTTCAAGATGATTTACAGAGATCACAAGTATTTCTCAAATCTTTTTTGCTGTGCAATATGAATTATTGACATGCCCAAGGCCCACCACGCTGGCTATTTCATTCAGAGTAAATAGGTGATGATGTGCTTATGTGTATAGAGAGCAGACTGACAGAAATGGGAAGAAAAAGATGAG
The DNA here is from genome assembly GCF_026419915.1 of Harpia harpyja. Taxonomy (NCBI): domain Eukaryota; kingdom Metazoa; phylum Chordata; class Aves; order Accipitriformes; family Accipitridae; genus Harpia; species Harpia harpyja. The sequence continues at coordinate 7,987,904 of NC_068943.1, forward strand.
GAAAGTGAAAGTGTGGTGATAAATACCAAAACAGAAAATGAAGTGATAGAAGAAAGACTGTCAAACATGATAAACAACAAAAAAAGTATGTTGCAAACCAAACATTAATTTTTTTAAAAAAAAGTATGTTCCAATTTACAAAAAATAGAAGCAAAAATATTTTGAAATTTTCAACTTTAAATAGTTTCAGTATGAATTCTGAAATATGGGGCATATCTATCCTATTTTTTCTCATCTTCTCGACATCCATTATTATTTTCCAGAGAGATTATAGAAACTCTTGTAGTCCAAAGCAGAATTAATATAGCTTGCCTCTGTGTCTTTTTCCCCCATCTACATAATTTTACATTTAGGAGTTTAGTTCAAATTTTTGTAATTCTCTGGAGTATCTCCGTGCTCTTAAATGCCACTTTGGAAGGGCAAGAGTCTCCTGTACATCTTTTGTCATAAGTCTTACACCCATACAGAAGTCTCAGATACACTTAGGGCAAAAGATGGTATGTTTCTTTTCAGGGAAATCTCTTTCCTATGAAGTCTTTGGTTTCACTTTTAAGTTTGTGTTGTGTTTCTTTCCTGGGGTAAGTTTCTTTTAGAGGAGCTCTTCAGAACAGTGTCTTCTATATGCTAAATTTCTCAGACATGGAAGCTAGTAAATAAAGAGGATCTCCCTCAGGTTTGGGTCCACAAGGGTTGGTGGGTATCAGGCAAAACCCAGTCTGTAGGTATGAAGCCTTATAAGACTTCTTTGTTTTCTGCTGTGCTTGCATGTAATGACTAAGTTAGGTGCCATTCACTTTGGTTGGTGTACCACCATTTTCAACCATTCCCTCTGATACTAAATTGGGCTATTATAATTATATCTCTTAATGAAATAGGTCTTGTATATTGATCCCTCCTCCCTTTCCCTGTCAATGATGCACACTAAAACTGGGGAATTTTACTGGTTCAGCAACAGAAAACATAAAAAAACACTACAACCATCTTATTTCATAAGGAACCAGTTTGAGTGTTCTAATTTTACATCTTATATCTGTTTTGGAGATTGTTTCCCTTCCAGTGATTGCCCAGCATGGCAGATGTTTAAAATGCATATTGCTATTTTCATTTTCAATTGCATGCCAAAAGAGCTAGTGTGTCTTTAACGAAACAATACACAAAAAAATACAAAACTCTATTTGGCAAATACTATGTCATCATAATTCAGTTCTTTAGACATTTTTCAGTGCTGCTCATTAAGTTTATTATCACAAATGAAGTTTGTACAATCCCTGTTTTGAATGCTGTGTTGACTCACACATAATAGAGTAAGAAATGTCTAATAGTGATTTAATCCCACAGGAAGCAACTTTTTACTTTTGAAGTAATGCAAATAATATCTGTGTTGCACTAATTAGCATGAGGCTGATAAAGGGCAAAACCTATGAGCTGTATCGTTCTCAATTTTGCTGTTCACTGGTAGTGCTAGAAGTTGCAGCAGCAAGTTCAGAATGATAAACCTGATGAAAAAGTTCTTTAATAGAAGCCCTACATCTAACAATAGTCATGTCATGCCAGAAGACCAAGAAAATGTAAATAAACCAAGAAGTCATTTATGTATTCATCTTGATTAAATGAAATGTTAAATGTGGAAAGACTGTCAATCTTTAAACAATATATGTTATAAGCCATGTTTATCTTTGGTTGGCTTTTGTAGAACTACTTAATTTGGGGTATTTTTGCATAGGTTATATAAACTTGCTTTTGTGTTGGTTTTTGGCTTTTTGTTTATTTGTTTTTTTTTGTTTTGAGATAAGTTGTAGGGGATGAGGTATATTAAAGGGCATCCTTAGATGAACCAAGTTAATTACGTGTATGGATCACAACCAGCGGTCAATGTTGGGAGAAGGTAGCATCTATAATCACAACTAAATAAAATCAGCTACCCAGTTATTCTTGACTAATCTTGACTAATCATGAACTAATTGTTCAAGTAAGCTTTTTGTTTATAGACTTTATCTTTACCATCTACCTGGAATAAAGTACTGTGTACTGTTCTTCTCAGTTTTCCCACATGTTTTGGGTAAGAATAAATGAGGTTGTCCTTTCCTGGACTAGTTAACTTTCTTTAAACATTGTATCAGCTGCACCTTCTAGCATTTATAAGGTTGGCTCCTGGCCCCTTCCCATCCATCCCCTGTCAAACCTACATCATCTTCCTCACAGTGGAAACAGGAGAACTCTTTTATCAATATTCCAGACCAAGCAGGAGAGCATAAATAAGCCCTCTTTTCCTTAAATATCCATAAGAAAGTGTATGTTTATTCCTACCTGTTTTCATAAATGTAAGTTATGTTACTAATTTCACCTATAACCACCATCAGAAATCTCCCAAGCATTTTTGCTTTAAGCCCCCTTAGAAGGTCTAAATCCTTTCCTTCTTTTTGCCACCATCAGTGTTTGCTATATCTCTCTGCTTCATTGAGTACACTTTCCCTAATCTTTGTGAAGAAATAATCTATTTAGGAAGCTCCCTTTTGAACCACCATGCTAGCAAATTGCCTGCAGTAGCAGGGGACTGGAATATCGCTGTCTTATATTCCTACCTAATGAGAGAATTGATAATACGATGGATGGATAAAAGAGACCCATCCTTTATTTATAAAGTGGGATTATCAAATAAATCCCTCTTGGATTTATTTCCTGTAACGATTTTGCCTTTTTTTAAAAAAAAATTCTAGTAATTTTATTTTTATTTACCACTCAAAAATACATACTTTAAATATTTTACATGTTTGTGTTAAAAGAATGCTGAAGTTACAAAACCAAGAACTCAACAAGATACAAATGGTTAGAATTAAAGCTGCTTGTGGGTCATCATTTGGTCCTCTACATTGAGGTATATATTTTAACTGCTGGATCATACAGGGAGTTTTCTATTATTCAGAAAATTTACCACTCACAAAGATGCTTAAAGTGAAATATAGGAATTTAAAAGTTGCATTTAATGCCCAAATTCCAATCCAAAATCCCACTAAAAATCACCAAATCCTCGTGTTCAGGTACTAGATCTTGAAAGTATTTGGAGAAATGGGATTATGGGCTTGAAAATGCATGGCAGGCAGAGGTTTGGTCTTTGCTTCTGAGGTATAACTGTATTGTATTCAGTGACTGTCTACTATAAAATATGTAGCAACCTTGGGGGCAGAACCAAGATACTTGGTGAGAATCAGTTGCTTTGTGGATCTGGATTTTATCCTTTACTCATAAATCTTGCACTCCTGACTCCACTATGGCTTGGCTTCAGTAGTAGAGATGGCAGATGGTGTGGAATAGAACTAAAGTTTGGGAGAAAGGGTAATCTCCTCAAACTTCTTGAATGACTTCTCCAATCTTATAACGTTCATTGCTATCTCTTAATCCTTCTTTATTGGCTATATTTTCAGAGAAAATTAATGAGTTAGGCTAGGAAACTCATTTTTATGAAGGTGTTTATGCCAGCACTGTGGATAGGCACCTATGAAGGTTTCACCATGCTTGCCACTTCCTCTCAGCTGTCATAGTCATGATAATATTGTATAACTGCAACAGAAACAAACCTTCCACAGAACTCTAATGACCATTTGATAATTTATCTTACTCTCACTGTTCTTCAGCATGTGCCCTATACCTCATTTACTACTTATTTAAACCTTGTTCTGAAAACAGGATAATTACTTTCCAGTAGAATTTATTTCTGTGATTGTTTTATTATTAGTCTGTCAGTTGGGATATTATAATCTCTGTGTCAGAATGCAGAACTAAACAACACTGGCTGAGGGTCAGCATTGTCTATTTATGTGGAATATCCATGATGAACCCTAAAGAGGTGCAAGAAGTGAGGTTGTGTTCCTGATCCCTTGTAGTGTGTAGCAGTATCAGTTACTGACGCAAAAAGCAAAAGCTGCATAATCCAATAAAATGGTTCAAATACTGTTCTTGCTGTAGGTGGATGAAAGTCTGGGATCAAATCTCACACTGACCTATAGAGGTGTTCTCTTTCTTCAGAAACTGGCTCTGGTCACGATGTGGTTTAGCTCATTGATTGCAAGCTTCTTTGAGCATGAATCATGCTGTCTTTCATACATAGCTGAGGACAGAGTCAATATATAACAATTGATAATGTTTTATTTCCATTCTACCCTTTTAGTTTAAAACTAGAGTTTTAAACAGAGTTCAGAAAAATGCATGTGCAGGTGCCACACAGGTGAAGTTTTCTCACTGACATCATCACATTTTAACCTTGTTTTAAATAATATAAATGAAAATTAGAATTTGTTGTGAAGCATGAAAGATAGAGCATTCTACATGGCGGAATACATACATCTTTCTTGCCAATGAATCTAAAGAATATATGAAACAAAATTTTGTAAAAACACATCAATTGTCTCTCGTTTCAGAATTCCAGGAGCTCAGAAATTTCCTCTTCACATCCAAAAACAAATCACATGACATGTTAAGTCTCTTGACAGTTGTCTAATAAAATAATGGAATGAATTAGAGTTGTTTACAAATAGCCCAAGTGGACTATTTCTCACCTCGTCGGTCTGACAATATAAAAATATTCCATCTGCTTCCAAAACTGAGTGAACAGTTTGGCAGAAGGTATATCTAATTTATCTGATACCAGCACTATTTCAAATAAAATCAAATGAAATGTGTCCTTCCTTCCATGCAACTTGCAAGATTTAAAAGTTGTGTTTCTTTTTTATTATTTCATTTTCTTCTGCTCATATAGCCTGACAATCATTGAGTTATTTAGCATCCACTTACTACTTCTGAGTTGCTGGAACCAGTCTACTTTTTGTAACAAAATGGAGAAGTGTATTAGATTGGTTTAGATTAGATAGACAGCATGAACCTGACTGTGTACAGAATAATTTGGTTGTGGTTTTACTTGATCTAGATGAAATGAATACTCCCCTTGATCAATCAGACTGGATAATAATGATGCACTTCACAGTGCCTAAAATCAGTTTTCCCAGGACAGCACCATGTGATTTCATTCGCCAAACCAGACTAGCAAAATGCTCCACTCCTCTTACACTTGACAACTTTACTTTCACGTGTTCAATTTAGCAAAGCTCAAAAGGAATTCTGAAAGTTGTCTGTCTCATAAAATGTTAACTAGATCTCTCTCCAGGAAAATTGCTCCACTATAATGTTCCAAAAGAATGGAAAATAAAATGGTCAAGGAAAACACCATGATTTGGATAAACAATCATATTCACTAGAGATTTCTTATAGGCACACACGGTACAGGAAATTTTACTTTACACTCAACTTAAATAAATGATTGCTGTTGTAAACGAGGAAGAAACTGTCTTATAGTATTGACGTAATGCTTAAGCCTAATCTTAAATTGTTCTGAAGTTAAGTACAGGCTTACTTTAAGTTGTATTCCGACAAAACATCAAATAAAATCACTTTTTCTAGTAAGAAAGGTTTCAAGGAAGGAAGGTTTACCAGGTGCCAGTCCAAGCCTTGTTGAAATGTGTGTATGAAAACAAGCAAAACCATAATATAAATTAAACCTTTCCCAAAAATGCACTTAAAATAATTTATAAATATTAAAAATTGATGGGCATATGCTAGTAATAGATACCAGGCACACTCCTGTGTATTTTGTAGACAATTCTAGATGATGTAAGCAGAAATTGTTATAGCTAAAATCATGATGATGAATACATCACTCAAGTAATTATTTAGTTATTGAATATTTATTAACATTTTCACTAAATAACTATTCTTTCCCTTTCCTGTTTTTTTCTCTTTTCAGTCTTCTCCTGATGAACACGTCTCTTTTTCATGGTGTAATGTTACAAACAGTAGCACTTACAGTAATACCATCAGTACCAACACTTAAAATAATAGCATCACTTCAATGAGCAGCTGAAAAGGCCCAGTGGTACCAGGCTGGTATATCAAGAAGATGCTTAACTCTTACAGAAACTGTTCTCTTCTAAAGTGGCTGCTGTTAACTTGTCTGATATTAAATTTTAGTATCAATCATTCTTACTAACCATGCAGCACTTTTTCATATTCTAAGACCTTTACAAACCTCTTGGAGATTCAGTCATTTCTTTAACAGGGTTTCATTCAAAATGTGGAGAGAATCGTTCCCTTTCCTCCTCTTCTGTTGAGATGACCTACCCCTACTACACTGGTGACATGCCCAGCGTTTAAAAGCACATTGAGTGCAAATGTCATAGCCAAAAGACAAAGTCGCTGTTCATGAAAATTCAATACAGGGTCCTAATTCAAAGCCTATTGAAGCACTGAAATCCCTGGAGGAAAAAATAAAAAAAAGTATTGATTTCAGTGACCATGGAGAAAGCCAAGAAATGCAAAAAATGCGTTCATTACAGTACTGCCGTATACAACATTAAGGTACATTCATTGCAATGAATGCAAGTAATGGACAATGGAAACCCTTAACAATGTACTTAGCAGTGAGGACAGTTCTCACAGTGTAAGTGGGGTTGAGGGAGCAATTTGACAAAGAAAGAGGTCATATAGCAGATGATTATCAGCTTGCTCTTGCAACGCAGAGGGTTATTTAATAGAAAGTGCGTGGCAGATTTTGTCAGGAGGAAGATTCTCTACTGTTAATAGAAAGAAACAAAATAAGAGATAGCAGAGGAGGAGCTATAGAGTGCTTTAAAGAGGGTGAATGTGAAATTAAATTAGGGGTGTCAGTGACCAGATTGCAGAAAGGTAGAAAACAAGTTCTGAATGATAAAATAGAAGACAATTTTAGTGGCAGCATTTCAGACCTCAAAAGATGCCTCTACAGGCCAAGAGGGGTCAATTTCACATCTTTTAAGATCTGGGAGAATGTCCTCATCACCCTAATTTTCAAGCTACAGCCACTTCTAAGATGGGGATACTGTGCATTTCTTGATCTGAAGTGGTGCTCCTGCAAGCAGCTGCTGCTAGAGCAAGTGGCACCGAGACTGAAAACAAATGCTGATTTTTGCTGGATAAATTTCCAGCAGGATTGACAGATTGATCTGCCTCACTGCATGGCTAGCTGAAATGCAGGAGGCAGTGGGAGTATGCAGTTACAGACATGGGGGAGGTTGGCAGTCTCAGCATAGCACTGTCCCACATGGGCTTGAGGCACTCAAGAAGCCTCACTGCCAGTGGGGACAGGGAGAGAGCAGATCACGTTTTATCATGTTGAACAAGTAGGGAAAGGAAAAGAGAAAAGAACAAATGAGGCAAATGATAAAACAGAAATCAAACAACAAAGCAAATGCTAGAAGTTCGTGTATTCTGAACAACATATTTAACAAAAATATTTTGTGTTATGCTTTATTCAACAGTAGCAGAACTACATGAGGGAGCACATGTGTGACGGGTGGATAGTTACCAGGAACAACTGGTATGGCTGCAAATAGAGGTAAGCACAAAAGATAGTGTCACACAGCTTGAAATCTTTCAGTAAGGAAGCCTTACAGAGAAAAAGGAACAACAACAACAACAAAACTAGAGGGTTTTGTGTTTGTGCATCAGAAATTGAGAAATATCTGCAGAAATACATACCTTGCTGTATTCTGATAGGTGAATAAAAGAAAAGCCAGGGAATAGAGATTTCCTTTTAGTGTAATAGAGACACCCAGAACCAGAGTGTAGGGAAATCTATGAACAGAAAGGTATACAAGCATGTCGTAGTGTTTGTATCAGACCCATGAATTCTTACTACCTGAGACTTTTGTATTTCATTATTATTTGAAAATCAATTTTATTTGATTTACTGTGCTTGATTTGTGTTTTCTGTTAAAGAATAAAATCACATAGTGTTCATTTTACATATTGTATTGTTAGCATTTATTTTTTAAATCCCAAAGAAATAAAGGTTTACTTGTAGCAACAAAGGTGTTGAGCTATAGTTTTTCCACATAAGATGGACATTATATGACTGCCTAGAGGCCATTTAGCTTTTATGAAACAGGTGCATGCACATCATTTGAATATATGACAAATTGGAAGTCATATTAAAAAAAAGATTTTTCAGATGTTATATGAAAGGGCAGCTGTCCTGGAAATCCTAAGTATGATATCTGTTTAGTTTTGATAAAGACTTAGTGTATATCCTGTATAATAATCCTTTTCTTTTTAACTTGCCACTTGCTTTTAACTTCTGTCTTTATAACCAGAATGCAAATTTTCCTTCTGAATGACACTTGAAAGAGAAAAAATTTAAAACAAAAGAGGAAGAAAAGCAAGCAAACACTATGCACCTTCATTGCTTGCCAATACTATATTTCGTTTTATGTTTAATTTTTTCAGGATCTCATAAAGACAGATATGTATCAGCAGAAAAATATAGTTCCTAACTCTGAAAGTCAATGATGCAGATAATAGAGATTCAGAATCTCTTTGCAAAATGTACATTGTCCCCATTGTCAGGCCCAGGTGTTTGCAAAACCAGAAAACTGTATTACAAAACAAACAAACAAACAAACAGCTTGAAGGAAAAGTCTCATTAGCCAGATTTATTAGCAAGATCTTTAATATGCCATATGGCAGCTTGGCTCTTCCAAGAAGCACAGCTCTATGGGTGAATGTACTGAAGTGTGCTGACCAGCACTAGTGGAAAAATTAATGCCACCCAGGAGAAAGAAGTGCTTTCAGCAGTATTTTTCACTAGTGTCACTTGTGATGCATTTCCAGGTAGTTCATTTTGCCCCAGTATACTTTCAATCAAACCAGTGAGCTCTATTTAGCCTGCTGTTTAGAGGAATCTCTAGACATCTTGGTTACAAGCAATGGAGGGCATTTATAAGATTCATCATGTTATCTAACATAGCTTGCTTGTATAAGAATATTCTGTGCAGGAAATCCAGACAAAAAGATTTACAAAGATTTTAAAAGCCATTATTCAAGTAAATGGAAAATAGGCAAAGCACATGTTGTTTAAAGTGTTGGGCAACTCAACAGAAATTTTTATTTTACTTGAAAATAAGTGAATATAGTTGTTTTTTGCCTATCACCCAGGGATAAATGCTTTTATGGCACTGATTTCTGGCAGAGTTTTGTGCTTCCCTTTCATTAGCAAACTAAAGGATTTCATAGTGGCTCTTTACAGGAGTTTGGAATATGAACTGCAATACACATGCTAAATTAATCCTCAAAAATATTAAATATAGTCTTACCCTCTCTCTACAAACTGCTAGACCTTATTTTGTATTATTTAAATGCCTTTTTTATTATGACATTTTCTCTCAGTGCCATGTTACTTGACAACTTGCAACATTAGCCAGCCAGTGAAGATACAAAAGGGAAATACTTAAAAAGATGCCAGCACATGCTCATTAAGAGCATTATCCCGCCTGCGAAGGCAGCAGAAAAAGGAAAATGGAGGTTTAACTCCCTTCTCTGACAGTCTAAAAATGTAAAGAAAAAAAAGTTACTGTTGCCTGTAAAATGTCATTAGCTTTAAAGTCAAGGAAATAATTATTTTAATCAAATGCACTAACAACCAATGGAATTTATTGTCCATAATACCACCAAGGCAAAATCTTAGCAAAATCCAGAGAGTGGCATGTTTATATGAACAATATCCAGAGTTCTGAAATAGATGGTCAAGAGAAATGTCCTTTCTTTCTTTCTTTCTCCTTTTCTTCCTTTCTTTTTCTTCCTTTCTTTATTTTTCTTTTTCTTTCTTTCTTTTTCTTTCTTCCTTTCTTTTCTTTCTTTCCTTCCTTCCTTCTTTCTTTCCTTCCTTCCTTCTTTCTTTCCTTCCTTCCTTCTTTCTTTTTCTTTCCTTTCTTTCTTTTCTTTCTTTCCTTCCTTCCTTCCTCCCTTTCCTTTTCCTTTTCCTTTTCCTTCTTCCTTTTCCTTTTCCTTCTTCCTTTTCTTTTCCTTTTCCTTTTTTATTTTTCTTTTCTTTTTCCTTTCCTTTTTCTTTTCCTTTTTCTTTTTCTCTCTCTTTTTCTTTTTCTCTCTCTTTTCCTGTCTTTTTCTTTTCATTTTTCTTTTTTTTCTCTTCTCTTTCTCCCCCTCCATCCCTCCTTTTCCCTCTTTCCCTCTCTGCCCCATCTTTCTCTCAATCTTCCTCTCTCTCCTTCTCCCTCCCTCTCATTTTCTCCTTCCCACCCCTCCTCCTGCCCCCTCCCCCACCTCTCTTTCATTTGTCAACAACTGTTAATACATGTTACAAAGAAAATTTCCTGGAGATATGGTAACTTTTATGGTAAGGAAAAAACCACATTGTCAAGTGTACTTTTTTGGCAGATATATTTCTCTAAATTTACACTTAAAACAAGCTGTTTTGATAAAAAATCTATACTTGACTAGGTATCATTTAATTCACATCATGTTTGCTATCCAAGCTGGTCTTGACTGTGTTCAGGGACATCTTTCTGGAGATAAAACACAAACTAATGCAATAACTACAAGGCTTTCTTTGCTCACTTCTACTCTGTCATAGTAAAACAACAATTGTTCAATAGAGTCAAAACTTCCTGCCATTAACTTTTATATTCTTTTTTAAAAGGGCTTCTTCATCAATAAAGATAATAATAGTTGACAAAAATACGCCCCACAGAAATAAATATTTTATTTACCCTTTGAGCATTATTAGAGGATATTTGTATAGCAGTATTTTCAGGAAAACTGTTGTGTTTACAAGTTGGCAAGCCATTAGCTCTTTTTTCTCTCAAGCAACTAAACTAGAAACCACTTGAAGATATTACAACAATCTTGGATTGTTTATTGCCATTTAGTCCTCTTTACTGTTCATTTCTAAATCCAAGCAAACAGATTTCCTTGACTCGACATTTTAGAAAAGTTTAAATTTCATATCTTCAGTGTTATATGTGAATTGCAAATATTAATAATCATGTCACAAAAGCACTTAGAGTTATGACATATTTACATGCCTTTTTCATAGCAATTGATATTTCCCTAGAAGCAACACTGTTGGAATTTATGAGCGAGTGAATGAAGAAAAATAACCAGCAAATTAGTGGTAATACAGACTTACTGTTAGTTTTGCCACTGGCAAATTGTGTTTTCAGTACTAGCAACAGGCTAATTAGCCTTTGTATAAGGCATCTGTGATACTGAGTCATATCCTGAGATAACATTACTCTGTAGTCTTGCCTTCAAGCAGAACTTTACCAACAAAAGCCTTTTCTTATTGCTGTTTTGGTGGTGGTGGTGGTGGTGGTTGTGATGCTTTTTATATTGTGTTTTGGTAAACAAAATCAGAGACGTTCAGATCTTCAGACTGTTAGCCAGTCTCACTTGTCAGTTTTAAATATCATCTGAAACAAGCAAGGAACTCATCAGTCCTTTGGAAATGGACTGCTAATGTAATATTTAATCCATTAGACGTTATGGCTTTGTTCATTAATTTCATTAGCAAAGATCTAAAATGCACCAACCTTTCCTTTTAGGTCCAGACCATCTTCATTAATATCCCTTGGAAATGACTTTGTTGTTTTTGAAGTTTACAGCTAGTGGCAAAAAGCTGAATTTATGTGTGCTCCTGTCAAATTGAATTTGTAGCAATGCTAATTGTTAGCTGGAAGGCCAGGTTATGATACTTTCTGCTCTCTAAGAATTTTTTTCTTTGCCTGGTCTAATCATAGCCCTATGAATATAAACAATCCAACGCCCTATTGCCAGTACATTCCTCCAACGGGGCTGATATAGCTGTAGTGTTGGTTGCTTGAATTCAACACATCAGAAAAATAACTGTATTGATAGATAAAGTTAAGCCTATGCTTTTTATTTAGTCTCTAGACCTTGGAAAGGCATCAAAATTTTTAATCTGTGTATTTAACATCAATTTAATTTCCTTACATAATAATAATCAAGCTTCTAATAAAGATTTTCATAATCATAACTGTATTTAGAATTCCTTTAGTCGAAGGAAAGTGCTGATTAAGGCGATGTTGCTTCTCTCACTCTTGCTGGACACCTGAGGTGGGGATGAGTCTTGTTATTTGCTATCTAAAAACTTAGGTACCTTATGTAATCTAGTCACCTAAGCTCTTTTTACAGAGAGTTGAGGAAGACATGCATCTCCAGAGGGCAATTCATTTTTACTGTCATAGAAGCTTATATTAAAAGGAGATGTACTGCAAATGTCTCACAGATGACTAAGCGAGTGTCTGGACAGGCTTGGACCAAACACTTTTAGAAGACTAAGCTTAGGTGAGATAACTTCTATCACTTCTGCCTAGAAGCTCAACTTATTTTACATTCCCAGCAACGTCTTTGACTAGGTATTCATTCAAAGATTTCAAAATACAAGGTTTATTGTGGTAGTTTTCTGTGAACTGTATGCTTCCTTTGAGTATACATGCATCCTAAAAAAAGTCCAAACCACTTTTTTTGATATTTGGTGGAAAAGAATTATGACTTTTCCTTTTAGAATTGATTTCTCAAAGTTCTTGTTCAATAGATCAAAGTTTTTGTCCAGTGAATGGTACTCATCTTCTAGAATACTAATAGATTTCAATATACTACTTAGTTTTTTGATGAAAACCTCATAGATTTTAGTCAGGTTTGTTTTCTTGCTGATGTTTTTTGACAGAACAGATGACAAAGGCTTGAATCTCTACACTAGAAGTTCCCTGCAAGGGAAGCAGGGACTGCTGTTACTTCTAGAATCAATGACAAAATATGTAATTTGATCTCAAATGATGCTACTTTTTCTGTATAGTCTTGGGGAAGAAGTGTTATTCAGAATAAATCATTGTTTCCTTTATCTGGGAACTTATAGCTGTCAGCACTTGCAGAAGTGCAACAGGTGAGTCCTTAAGGTTACAGTAGAATATCAGTATCTGTGTTTAGTGTCTTACATTTATCAGATAATTCCTTCTGTATTATGATTGCATCTTTTAAATTAAGACTTAGCAACTGGAGAAAACACATTAGAAGAATGCCTAGATCTATGCTTATCTCTTCTGGTATAGTCTTAGTGATTTGCTTGTGAATGTGACATGCTGCAGTTCGTACAAGTCTCCTGCTGCATGCAGTTGGAGATACACAGACTTACTTTCATTCATGGTTGTTTCCGTTTTTTATGATGAAGATTAGCCAGGAGAATTAAAACCTCTTACATAGTTCCCCTGCCCCATCTTTTTTGAGTTCATTATCATAGAATGAGGCATTTCTTCAATGCTAGAGGCTGAGATATTTTTTTCCCCTTGGAACTCAAAATTAACAGTTGTCTTAACTTCACTGTTAGCTAAGGTACTGCTATCTCTTTGAGAAAAAGAAGAGAAGACAGAAAAAACCTATCAGCTGTCATTTCTTATTTGTGACTATGGATCTTTCACTCATTCATTCTTCAGATGTGCTGGTGGAAACTTATATGCCTTTGACAGTTTGTATCACTGCTGACAGAACAGACAGAAGGTTCGAAGTGAGCTGGGCCGCACCTTGTGCATTGGAGGAAGGCCGGATTTAATAATATCTAGAAAGATTTAGAGTAGTATGATCTAGTGCACATAGGCCTGGAAGCTAGAAACTTTTTACAATGATCCTGTAAGTTATTACAATGATAACTGTAAGTTATTTATAAAGTTATTTTCAAATGAAGCAGTGGATAAAGTTTTTTAAAGTTATTTTTATTTTGAAAAAACCTTTTAGTTGTAGCTGGGAGTAGGGGAATATTCTGACATTCTAAAATGGGCACTCATTCACAATGTCCTAACATAAATGTAAATTAACATGCAAAGATAGAGACAAGCCTTAGCACACTTTCAAAGTTTTAATTAAAACATGAAATATAAAACAGATCAGGAGGTATGGTACAAATCCTGAGTATTGACTACACACAGTGTTAGGGATTAAATGTGATTTCCAGCACAGAGGCACAAATAACACATTTTCAATCTTTCCACAGGAGGAACCACCAAGTATTACATACTTAGCTCTAAAGACTTAATCAGTTAAGTAAAATCCCAGATCCCACAGGTAACATTTTAGTAACTTCATACTTCCTGAAATTAATAGGTCTTTATAGAAGGTGTTGCAAGTTATTGGTACAACCATTTTCAATTTGTGGAAAAAAATCTGCTATAACATTCTGTGTGGCCTCCTGGATGCTTGATTGGAGTAATTTCCTAAAAAAGACTTTTCATCATCTAAACCTGGGCCGTGTACTAGTATGGCACCAAGGACCGAACCTCTGACAGTTTCTTCTTTTGGAGGGGATAAGATGGAGTCTTTTAGGAATTTTTATCTAGTAGAGATTCTCTGCACAAGAAACTGGCCATTGTTTACACTGTGCTATGGATTTTCTATTTCGAGTTGTTTGATTCTTGCTATGAAAGAGAGAATGTAACATCTCACAATGTACTTACTGTGTCATAAAGGGTAGGGCAACATTTAGATGGGATATTTGAATTTGGAAAATTCAATTTCATTCAGAGACTCACTGTTTTGAAGCTTCTTTTTGAATAAATGAGATACAGCCTGAAGGGTAGAGAAATAAAGGGCAGAGCTAGGTCTGCAAGCAAGAGTTTTGTTTTTAACCTCACAATTTGAGAGACTCTATGTTCATACGTCATAAAGCAAAGATATCATTTGGTGAAAAGCCAGTGTCAAGCTTTGATGTAAAGCTATTTCAATACAACGCGCCGTAGATCACAAATCCTCAAGAACATTTTATTTAAACCATCTAGCAATGTTTGAGAAATGATAATTACTAACCTTGATGAAATGTAGATTTAATTTTGCCTTAACATTTGATAGATTTATGGGTCTTTTCTACAAGCCATTTTTGTTCCTGAAATGTGTCAGAGTGACAGTGCAAGAATCTAACATCTTTTATCTACACACTGAACAAACAACACCCGCCACAGCACTGCAGGCTTCCTGACATTGCCCTGTCAAAGCATTGTCTTCAGCTTTATTTTGGAAGAATCAGTGCTAGAGGTTGGTGCAGTTCAGCTTCTGCTTGTTCAAACCTCAGCCTCTTTGCTGAAACTGCCAATCAAATGTACTAGTCACAACACACCTAAAACTGCAGTGTTCTTCAATATACTCCAGCAAAAAGCTAGCAAATAAAGCAAACAGTGTTCCTGTCAGTTTGCCTAAAATTGTAGAACCAGTCTAAAACTGAAACATCTCATAAGCACCTTATCAGTTCCTTGGCTTATCTAGCTCCTGTGATAATTGGGCTAAATTCCCTGGAAAAGGCTGGCATATCATAGAAGTAAATTTGTCCTTCTGTATGGTAGGGTCTCTGATAAGATATGTCTTATCACCCTAATAAATAAAAGTAGAGGGAAAGTGGAAAAGACAACTGTGATGAAGAAGATAGATAGTGTATATAAACAGAAATGCCAAACATTGCTGCCTACAAAGATATGTATGATGGATATATGGAGAGTGTAACCTATCTAGCCACTTAGCAGTGGATGAATAAATGTTATTTTCCTTCTGAGACTGAAAAGTGTCTGAACTCATTGGAATTCCTCAGCCTTACTTAATCTGCCTTCAAGGGTTCAATACCTATTTAATGATGGGTTTTTTTAACACTTATGAGTAATAAAATATCTTGTGGCAGTCATTGTAGGAGAATCAGAAATTGCAAAATGGAGGCTGCATCATGGAGTGAAAAGCAGTTACGAACACAGAACTGGGAGGGCCCTCCTGACTCATGAAATGCAGTTGCCCACTATCTCAGGCAATACAAATCACATAATTACTTCCCTAAACATATCCAGACCTATCTGAAAAGCATGAAGTTTGGGTTTTGTTGTTTTTCCCACTTGCCTTTTCAGGAAATCTAATGAAGAAATTCACAGTTTTATGAATTTAGTGGATTCTTCTAATTTCTGGTCTGAAGTCTGTTAAAATTACCAACAGATGCCAAATGAAAAGTGTGTGTCTGGAAGCAAAGGCTGAATTTTGCATACCAGCAATAATATCCTGTACCTGATATCTGGATTGGCCTTCCTTCATATTAATAATTTTTAAGCACAAATTTTTGAAGTAGTGTCTACAGACCTGAATAACATTGTGATTCCCCTTCAGTAGGCCATGAACAAACCTAGAAAGAAACAGATCTGCTCTGCAAATCAACAGTCAGGTTAGAAATAAAATGCTAAAATTGACAAATAACAAAATATTAAATAAAATCAGCATGCAAGAGGAACAATAGGGTATAATTTGAGAGAGACAACAAAATGATTATGCAGTTGTGGGGATGAACAATATCCATACTTGTCAGTGGTTATACCTCTGTGCTTTTATCTGTATTGCCAGAGAACTAGACGGAGTTTATAGTTATGCAGGGATTTAGAAAACATTTAAGGTAACATTGTTTTCATGTTAATTACTTCTTTGGCCCAGTGTAGTTTAAGTTTAACTGGGAAAAATAAGAACAATGGATATTGATGACATTGGATCTTTTTCAGAGTCAAATTATGGTCTTTGAAACCAGATGTTTTAGTGCACAGATACCCAGTATTTCTCATCGAAGATTGGTACATGGACACCTGATAGAGATAGTTATGAAGTATGCTTATTTCTTTAGAGATCAAAATGTGAAAGTAAACGTTTGTGTTGTCTGTCTTTCCTGACTGTTCAGTCAGTTGTATGTTGCCTTTTTTTTTTTAAATACAGAAAGAAGTTTTTCCAAAATCCTCTTATGACTTAAAGGAAAAGAAACCACATCTGTTAAAAAAAATAAATTAAAAAAAAAAAGAAAAAAAAAGATTGTGTTGGTGATCCTTAGCTGATATATTAGTACATGTCTGTTTATGTATAGATGCATGTTTATATATACTAATGTAAGTTAGCACACAATTTTATTTTTCTCACTTCTACCGAAAGTGGTACTTGGCTAGAATTTCAGCACTCAGAATTCTGATTCCCATTAGCAGAGAGTTTCCACCAGGACCAGGGAAACTGTTACTGGTCTTGGCTCTTCTCTCCTGGAGACTGCTGCCTTTTCAGCAGTGATATGAGTGTTTGTCCTTGCCACAGCAATTTAGACCCTAATGTGTTTCTGCAAATTGCTAGGCTGTAAACTGTGGCAACTTGGGAGCGGACACTAGGGGGACAACAACATCTTTGAGAAGGGACATAACAAAAAAGCTGCTTGACCATCAGAGCTCACAGACAGTGAGCTTTACTCGCAGACAGTCTGAAAGCTTACTGTCTTCTCTCTGGACTGTCTCATTACTTTATCTGGGAACAATACATTTAAAATACATAAACCACTCAGGGAATAGGAATGAAATTTCTCAGAACTTCCATCACAGATTTCTAACTATTGGACTAATGTAATGTTCTCCCTATTTTTTCTTTTCTTTTTTTTTTTTTGGTCTTTGTTTTGTTTTGTTTTGGCTTTGATTTTATTAAGTGACAATCAGTGAATTTGGCTTCAAGCTTTTATATTAAATTAACAGAAAACTGAAGAGAAAATCTCAGTAGACAAAAGCAAATATCATCTGCATTTCCTTGGTAAACCACAGAATTTGACATGGTCTGTTTTCTTCATTGTTCATTTTTACATTATTACACATTGGTCAAATTAGCAAGTATATTCATGGGATTATAAACTCTCAAATAGTATGATCTGAAATTCCAGTAATTTTCCAGAAACATAGAAGTAGATGGCTTTTGTGTGATTTACAGCTTTGTCATAAATAACTCGTACAACACTGTTATTGGAGGAGCCTTGTTTTCACACTCAAATTTTCTCAAAAAATGAAAAGATTTTGTAGAGTTAAATCAGAATTTTCTCAATACAGTATGTTTATTTTCCAAACTTTTCTTATCTTCATCTTAATTTTAAAATTTGGCATGAAAACAGACTAAAGCAATCTGGAATTCTTTCTCTTGCTCTTTATTGATAGTGTTGTTAGCCTTTGTACCTTCTGCTGTCATGCATGTGGTGTCTGAAAGGCTTCATTCTTAATGCAGCAAATCCCTGGGATTAGATGTGTTTCATCTCTGTATGTGTGGCATCCATTATTGCTGGAAGGAGAAAAAAATGTCTAAGAAAAACACATCAGAAAGCATTTGTGTGAGTACTGAATGGTGATTTGTACACCAAAAGCTGTCATATATGAGGTTTCGTAAGCAAAAGAAGCAAAGATGGTCATCCAAATGCAAAACTAACCGAGGAGGATACTTTGGAAACTGGGCTGAGAATAAAATTTAGTGGTGAAATAGGAGGAAATGGTTTAAGCACTCATGTTGTTTATAGCAATATTAATCCTGGCAGAAACAGATTCCAAGCAAAAAGGCCCAGATTCAATTTATAACACTCTTCATTAAACTCACAGGCAAGTGCAGGTAAACACCCACCCAGGAGAATGGAAAGCTCATTTGACTGTCTGTGTGCCCAGTGAACAACATTTGCCTGCTAGAGAGCAGTAAGTTACATAAAAAGAGTTTACTTAAGTAGGACTTTAACAAGGTCAAGGTAGAAACAAAGCGTAAATAACCTACCAGTTTGGCAAACCTTGGACTTCAAAGTATGCTTGCAAAGTCATGCATGGTGGCTAAGGAAGGCACTCATTACTCTCCCAGTCCATTTCAGTTTATTGACCAGCCTAGTACTCCAGCTGTTCCTCTTAGCAAAGTCCATCCATGAAGGAAAGGGGTCCAGTCGCTGCCACTGAAAGAGGTGGTTTACAGGGCTCTCTTACCGTTCTCAGCTTCAACAGTGCCCATCTTCCCACTGAGCAGAGAGGTCTCATGGGTGATAACAGCCTCAACTGCTCGTACCCTCTTTTGCTAGCACGATCAGTGTTAATGGTTCATTAGATGTGAGCTGTTGTCACTAAGTAAATTCTGTAGCAGTAACTAACTCAGTTCCCCTCCGGCCCAGGACTTTCCCAGGTCATGTTTGGCTAGACAGGCCTGTGCTGCCTTCACCTCTGCTTGCTCCTGCAGCAACTTCTCTACTTGTCTCTTCCAGAGCCGCTTAGTTCTGATTTTAGAAAGGGTTAGCTGACGTACAGGCTTTATTCACCAAAAATGGTGTCTCTCCCTGGCTTTCTCCCCAAAATTAAAAAGAAGTAAACACTCCCATAACTCTTTTTAGTCAGCTTCAAGGCTACAGGTTGCATAGTTTCACCACAGACAACAGCACTGGTACAATGGACGGGGCGGCCATAGTGCTCATGGCAGTTTAGTCACACATTTATTGCAAGTGGACACAATGTTAGGAACGTTCACCTTGCAAGGTGAACTGGATCAAGGAGATCCTTTGGGTCAGAAATACCTGGGGCAGTTTCACTGCATGGTCCTGTAAACTCTTGTACCAGCACAAATGGGAAAGAGAGCGACATTGAGAGAAGGAGGAAAATCAGAAACTGCCACTGAGAAAAATCTCCATGTGACTTAAATTCAAGAGACTACCAATTGATTTAGGCTGCCTGACAAACCTGGAGAGACTTAGTTGTGACACCGAAATTAGGCACGCACAGCAGGTGATCTTTGCACAGCCCTCTGTGCTGTAAGGGGTGATGAGATGCATCGACTGAGTCATCCCAACCACAGACGCTCAGCGTGTTATTCCTCTTCAGTGTGAGCTGGTAAAAGAGCTTCACGGGGTACCAGGTATATTGTCTCTAGCATTTCACATTTATAAGTTCCAAAATAAAGTAAAAGATAAAGTTTCCAACTGCCAGACATGCAAATTTTGTCTGGCAAAATCTGTCAAGCCAGATTTTTTGTTCATGCATCGCCAGGAAGAAAGAATTAGGAGTTAGAACTTTATTAATAATTTGCTGAGACTTGCAAGAGGAGAATCTGGGTTTTAGTAGAGCTACATTAGCTTTTTAGTCTAAAGCAGTTAGAAACAACATTTTTTTTATTCCTATTATAATCATTGTGAATCAGAGCACATAGAAAAAAGCATCATTTGCTGAATAAGATTCCTGTTTACACAATTATTTCAGAGTAGAACTGAACTTAAAAAAAAAAAACCCTAAGCAGAGATAGCTTCAACCGCTTATTTTAATTCACGGTCCTGAGAAGATGCTATGGAAATATTAAGGTTAATCTGAAATCTTTGATAGGTTAATCTAAACCCTGTTATAATCTGACCAAGAATATGATCTTAGTAAATGTATAAAAACAGAGGTGTAGAGAAACAAATGATGTATATGTGTATCTATCTATCTATAGAAAGAAAGACAAAGATAACCTGTTACATGGCTATAGTTTTACAAGTAACTACACTGTCCTCTAAGAAATTGTTCCCTACAAAGCTCTCTTACCCTACAGTTGCTGCTTTTTTAAAATTGTACTGAGACCAGTTACACAACTTTAATAGTGACATCCATTGCAATTTTAGTATAAACAGCATTTGAATGAGTGTCTATCTGAAAAATGGTACATGTTGAGTAAAACATTCCTACTTTAAACCATATCAGCTGTAATGCATGAGAAGTTTATCTAAAAGAAAGCAAAACAAAACAAAAATCTCATTCACCAAAGGTTTTGGGAGATACAGAGAAGTTTTAGACTGTTAAAAGTGTCTCAGCAAAAGCAAATTAAAGTACTCAGAGCAACCAAGACCTAGGTGCCATTTCTCAGGTCACCTGGGGAGCTCAGTGGCAGCCCTGTACTGCCTACGTGACCGGCTGTTGGGAAAAGCTTCTGCATCCCAAAGCAATTGATGCCAAGTGGCTCACATACATACTGCATAAGGTCCACCGTTTTATGTGGATACAGTTGTTTTTACACTGTATTGTCATGATCTCCAGTTTAGCCTTTTTTTCTTTTTCTCCTCCTGGCTTCTCTAATATACTCTGCATTTTTCTGCTCAGTGCTATTCCTCATTTCATAGTTGGCTTTAACACAGGCAACATTACAAGTTTTTTTTTTTCCAGTTGCCAAACTTGGAGCTACACTTCAACATCCTGCCATGTTCCCACAGTTTCTTACAAGGGTACTTCCCTTGCAAGGTAACCTTGAGACAGATTGCCAAACAGCTTGGCTTCTTTCTCCTTGCTCTGAGCCATTTTAATGATTTTTTATAGTTCTTCAAGAAAGAAGAATATTTCCTTATGGCATGGTAGATATGATGAAAGAACTGTGATGCCTGGCATATGTATGAGTCTAAGCAATGACGTGGAGTGCGTGGTGATGCCTAGAGATAGATAGGACAGGAGGGTGAATGAGGTCTCATGGCCGAGGGGCCACTGAGGGGTCTCCAGACCTGCCACTATTGTATTTATATTGCCACTAGTTTGTTGATATGTGTCTGGGAAGGAGAGACCTAATTTTCCACTCCAGAAGGAATCTTAGAAATGATTTTGTGTAGGTGCAGTGTAGAAGATAAGAGGAAAAGCCCATGAAAAAACTGAAGAGTAACACAGACTAGTAATTAACATATACCTGAAGAGGCCTTAGGACCTAATTATTATCATTATTTGAAAATGGGGCTTGTGTTTCCAAGGTGCTATAGAATAAACTATTACCTCCTTGACTACCTGGTGCCATCAGTAAGGTCTTGAACAACACACAGAAGTGAGGAATGGAAACAAAGTACTTCAGGATATAAATAAAATTCTAAGTAATGAGTATTGGTAGCATTTTTTCTCCAATTCTGAATCTCCTATTCAAAGCTTTAATCTGTTTTCCTTGAAGTGACTGATACTGGTCATTGTTAAAAAAAAGTTTTGCCAGACTAGATTGATTACTGGTTTGAGCTGGCATGAAAAAGTATAAGAATGAAATCAGATTTTCTTTCCCTGAACTACTGATGTCATAATTTGAGTGTATGCTGAGACAAGAGGACAAGTGAATTTGAAAGACTGGTTTCCAAAACCTGCAAAAGAAAAAAGAGGTCAAGTAAAATGTACACACTGGTACACATGCCTATTAATGATGTTTATCTGGGCATGGAATTGCTCTTAGAAATGTTCGCTTGCCTTTTTAAATTTTCTATCTGTTTACTGGTATGCTATACTGTGTGCATTAATGACTAATGCATGCGTTTGGGAATAAAAATATTTACATATGTTTCTTTACATTAGTCTCATATAAAATTAGCTTTTTTACAGTCTAGGAATAGTTCTAGGTACAGTACGAGTGCATACAATACTGTACTGTTTATTTTTTTCTCTTGTAAAGGACTGTATAGGCAAAATAACTACAAAATACTCTTAAATACTTTCTGGTTAAAATGACATGGGAATTAGTCATGGCAGGATAATAAAATCTTATAACAGTAATATATAACATACCATTAGTACTATGGAACACTTTAGCTTGCCTCATCTTATAAAGCATAAGAACTTGAGCTGGGATTCCTGTTGTGATTCAGATTTGCATTCATGTGTCATCACTTCAACTAGGTCTATAAGCTCCTGATATTAGTGATGGAGACTTGGTGTATGATTCATGGGCCTACATATGCATATGTAGATCTATTTGAGATACACAAGGATATCCCACTTAGCTACCAGCTGCCACTCCGGATGGCTCCCCTTTAAGGATGCCTCTGGAATTTCCCATAAGTCCTGCATCATATATGCCAGTCCCCATGAGGATGTCTTGAATACTCCAAGAAGTCTTAGGTGGCACCAGACACTTACTTTTGGGCAACTGAGTTGCTTTCTTAGGTGTCTGTCTTCATATGAGCTGAATAATGCACTGGGCTTCATTGACTGTGTTGACAAAGGGCTCCTGTCCCTTGCCCGCAGAAGGACCTAAGGCCCTTCAGAGCAGTAGCTGGACACCAGCTGGGGTTTTTTACAGCATCTTAACTGGCACTTGTTGCTGGTATTTTAGCAGTTGAATGTTACCCTGTATTTCCAGTGACTGCAGTGACAGCTTAGAGATATAGAGCACATATGTAATACATATAGAGCACATATGTAAATATCTGTATGTAGACATATAGATTAAGGTACCTTAATCCAACATTGCATCCTAACCTTGCTGTTATCTCTAGATAAAATGCAGTTATATGTATATTTGCGTAAACATGTACAGTATCTAATATGTAGTTTATCTGAACTATGAAAAGTAATTGCTACTAAAATTAGCTGAGTTTACACTGTGGACTTTTTTCCTTTTTGAAGAAAGACAGAAGGTCAAATTCAACAATTTCTGTTTTACGGGGATCACGTCCCAGAAGGCAGGACTTTAAATACAAAACTCATAAAGCGCTGAGCAACTGTTCCATCAGTTGCAATCAGTTATATGTAGGGTTGTGAATAGCAGCACAAAGTCCACATGGAGATCAGTTACTCCTGGTTTACCCCAGGGATTGATACTGTTTGATTTCTTCATTAATGTCCTGAATGATGCAACAGAGTGCACTCTCAGCAAGTTCTCACAGAAGATACAAAAATGGGAGGAGTAGCTGATACACCAGGGAGTTCTGCAATTCAGAGAGACCCTGACAGACTGAAGAAATGACTTGATAGGAGCCTCATTAAGTCCAAGAAAGGCAAATGCCAAGTCCTCCACCTGGGCAGGAATAACTCCATGCACCAGTACATGCAAACTGAAATACAATAGATAACATTTAAATGTAAGAAAAAACTTTTTTGCTATAAGTGTTCAAGCACTGGAACAGGTTGCCCAGAGAGGCTGTGGAGACACCATCCCTGGAGATGTTCAAAAACCAACAGGACTTGGCCTTGGGCAGCTTGCTCTAGTTGACTCTTCTCTGAGCACAGGGTTGGTCTAGATTATCTCCAGGGGCCCCTCCATGAGTCAGTGATTCTGTGATATCCTTTTTCCAAATTGCTTTTAAGAGAAATAGTATCATAATCAACTTATTTTTAACACAGAATATTATAAAAGGAAACATGATTTTGCGTGACTATACAGGTGTTAAAAAAAACCACAGGAAAAATATTACACAAACAACTTTGTTAATATTCAGGCCTAAGATCAGAGAGGCTGATATTATACAAGCTATCATAAACATTGCTATATCCACCAGATCCCTTATTCCAGGCTTGTGAGTGGGGATAAACAGATGACAATGAGACGCATATCAAGCCAGAGCTAAACAGTTACCAAAGACTGAGAAATAGTGTTACCAAACTAATCAGCATAAATGTCATCTAATCAGCCATTGTTGTACATCCTGCTCCAGTTGTGTCTAAAGTGCTGCCATCGTTGGTTTGATGGATTTGCTTTACGTCACTGAGGTTCGTCTTGTCTGGCATCCCTGCTGAGACAAATAAGAAAATACAGTATGATGCATGCCTTGTCACTACTGGCAACATGTTATAGCTAGAACAAATTTAAATATCCTCAGCACACAGACTGTCACAGTTTAGTTTCTAATTCTCATGTTACTGCCAAATTCAAAATCCTTTATAATTGCATCTAGAAACATACACTGTACTATATGGCTATTCATCGTTGAAAGTAGTTCAGAGGTCTGCCAGCTCTGAACAAAGTTGTTCTTGTAGAAGTATATCTCAACAAACATTTGCAGACTGAAATGAACAGTTTTGCAAGTCCCACCAGTACCTAAAAGTCCACTGCTCACATCTTTCTTGGATTTGAAGAAAAAGGGAAATAATTTAATGTGAAATGGTTTGTGTCTGGGTCCCAATATCATTCCAAAATAATGTATACCTGATGGAAGGTATGCAGCAAAGCTGTATAAAACCTCCATTTTGGCACAATTTAAACAGAATTTACAACATTGTAAGGCAATATGGTAAAGCTAACTTTAAACAGGAACTCTTTTACTGAGTTCCTGGCTGAATATTTGTACTTTTTTGGATGAGGGTAAATATTTCTCCAACTCAAAACAGTGCTTTGTATGGAACAAAGATGTAATCACCCATTATATTTCTCCTGCCTGGTTAAACAATCGGAAACAGAAGGTCTTGGAGACACATTCAGATTTGGTAGCATTGTCAGCTGCTTATATTTGCTATGCATACTTCTAGACTAACTGTCTTATCCCATATAATAACTTGTGGCATGCCACTATCAATCAAAATTAACAAGTCTAAATTCAGTGTTATTACATGCAACAAATATTGACATTGTAATTACACTGAGACTGAAAAAGGCTTCATATAAAGCAAAGTCAATATTTATGTAATTAGGTCAATACATATATAATTCAGAAGGTAAACTCTACTGTTGGAACAGCAGCATTAGAAAGCAGCTCAGCTCTACTGAGCTGACATTGATTTTACAGTCTGAGTTTCTGCATTATTATTCATTGTTTAGATACTTCTTTCCTCTCTGTATCATTAGGAAAGATGAATAAACTAGTGATTCTTTCTTTTTTTATTATTATTCAAAGGGACTCTGATGAAGTATAAATATTTTAGTCATGGTGTTATCCTCTTTGTTAAGCTGGTTTAACAGAAGCTACAGAGAATCCTCATTTTTAAAAGGAACAATTTTTTTGGTGCTTGTGTTAAAAATACTCTTTTCTCTAAAAGCAGCTTGAAAGCTGCTCTTTGTGAACTTGCTGTATGTACTCAAATCTCCTTCCTTCTCCTTCCTAGCTTTGAAAAAAATGCATTAAGGGAAGAGGCAGCTAGAGTCAATCATGTTGTCTGAAAACCTGCTAGAATGAATTTGTCTTCTTTGCTGCTGTACTTAGATAGCAGGATATACTGCTATTTTGTGTGGATTTATTGATCCAGTGCTCTTGCCCGGAATTTGTGAAAATTAGCTCTATGACTACAATGCAAGTGGACGTACAAGGAGGAAGAGTGACAATAGATGTTGAGAAGGAGGGAATACAACTTCTTATCATGCACATTCAGTAACCTGTCTAGAAAAAGATCAGTCACTCAACATTTGACTGAATGGATGTTTGGTGGATCATCAAAGGGGGTATATCGAGGTGTTTTTTTCAGGGAAGTTTTGTAAGTAGAACAACAACAACGAAATGCTTTGGGTCATTTCTCCAGAGCATTAGTGAGGTTTTCCCATATTTAAAAAGACTCATTTCAACTGACAGTGAAAAATTCAACTCTAACCTACACAACAAAGCAGTTCACCAAGTGCTATAGGTATAATGAAGGATATTTTTCCCAGTGTATTTACAGATACACTATCACAGTAGTGAAAGATGTGGCATTATCTTAAATATCCAGGATATCACTTATTATAAAAGATAGGTATTATAAGAAGAAAAATATTCCTAGATCTTACAGTTATGTGATCTGAATCTGAAGGCAATGTGACTAGATATTAATCACTGACTGGAGAGTCATGTTTAAGTTCTGGTGAAAACTTCATTGACAATATTATGGAAAATAGGAAAAAAAAAGATTTCATTTTATGGAAAATGTTAGCTCTTTTTTTTTTCTTTTTCTTTTCTTTCCAGCCTCAAATGAAAACTGCAGACTTTGGAAGTTCCTATGAAAAGAGTGTTTTAAAAAAATATTCAAACCTACCAACATATTTTCCTTTGATCAATCAAAATGCCATAAAGTATTTAATATAATCTCTGATGTTAAATGAATATAGTGTTAGGATTGCAGTGTAAACATACAGCAAACCTTTCACCTATTCAGTCTCATAGGTCTATGCCACGACTTTGACTTTATTGACATGAGAAGTTCAAAAAATATGTTTAGACATGATCCTGTGAAAAAATCACTGAACAGAAAAACACTCCTAAAAAATAGCCTATTTTAACAGAACTGGCTTTTTTTTCCCAGAATGCTATGCTTTTTTTTAGGTAGTTCTAATAAGTATAACTTTAAATGTAATTCCTACACCTAAAGCTATACTTTCTATTTAAATAAGTAGGTTCTGTTGTCCATTATGCATCAGGATTTAAACATTTATGTCACCCTTCATATATCATAATCAGTAATGGAAGTGATCCTTTCTTCTAAATGAATTTAACTTTTGTAGTTCACAGCAAACTTGCAATGAGAGCTATCCAAACATTTGTAGCAGAACAGACCAAAACCAAAAGCAAACTTGTTTGGTTTTAGTTTCCTCACATGCTAGAAGCTGGAATTATGTTATAGAAAAGGCATTTAAGTTTCCCAAATATTTCAAATGATCTCTGATAAATGTCTAGTTTAGTATCAAAATCATACTAGAGCTAATATTTTGACTGGAAAATGGTAAAATTCAGAAGTTTCAGCTGAGATTCAGAGTCTTTCTTCTGAAGAAAAGCTAGAATTGCAGCAGAGCAGAAGATAAATTGCTTGGAAGTTAAAATCCAAATATAATGTTTGCATGAACCTATATAAAGCAAAGCTGCCAAGTATCACATACCTGTCCCCAGCATCAGCTGTGAAATGCAGTGGCTGCAATTTAAAGTATTGTCCTGCTCTAGTTTAGAAAAAATTAATCAGTAAAAAAATTTCACCAAACATTGTGATAAATATTACAGCATCTCATTATAGTATAACAGCTGCAGAGTATTTCTAAAGCTTTTAAACATCTTCTAAAGATATTTAAAGCTTGTGAGAGGTAATAGTACTGACAGCCTTGAGAACTGACCTGTTATGTTCTCCAGAATAGCTACAGCAGCAATACCATTTCCTTCCAATATTTGGCAAGAGTCATTAACCTTGATTTGAACAGTCAAACTTAGAGTCATGGAAGATTTTCATTTGACATGGAGCTTTTCTACTGAGATTGTCAAAATATTACAAAAATGGGCTATGATTTTTGAGCAGTAGATGCTTGCCTACCAAGGGCCATGCTGGGACTTAAAGCATTTTAAACATGTTCAATGGAACATCCTCTAATAATGGCCTAGTTTGAAACCAAACCAGAAAGTGTTTGTGTAGTCTAACCTCAAACACCTTGCTGTATTATCTTGTATTGGCTGAGTAACATATATCAGAACTAACATGGGTCTTCAAGGGAAAATGAAACTGCCAAATGAGCTGCTGTGGAATCCCATTGGATATAAATCCTGTCAAAGATTTACAGAGGAGGAAGAACTGGATTTCTCTCTGTGTATTATTCTTATGATGTTCTGGAAGATTCAAAATACAGCTTTTATGGCACAAGTATTTTCTAGGAGTCTCAAATATGAGGAAGAATTTGAGTAAGGATGCGACAGTGTTTCAGATGATAGGAAAAAAATGCGGAATGTGACTTTTACAAGACAACACTCCTGTAAAGTTGTATGCAAAATTCTTCTTAGAAAGGCAAATAATTATTTTAATCATTATGTGTAAGCTAAATTTTGGTATCTTATAACACACGAGCTGTGAAGAAAAGCACTGATAACTGGTTCTGTCCCAAAATGCACAAGAAAGATCATGAAGAAGCTTTATGAGAGGTTAAAGAAATACATAATGGTCAGATGAATAGACCAAAAACCTGATGTGCTGTAGATGAATGTTTAAATATGAAGTTGGAAATAAAATTTACTCTAATGTGATACCTGGAAAAGGATGACATGTAGGCATGTTGGTCATGAATTTATAGATGTCAGTAAGGAGCAATAATATTTTGGGGAAGTAGAAGATAAATTTGGATGCAACTGATAAAGCAAACTGGAGAATTTGTAGGCAAACGCAAAAAGAATAGCATAATGATTAAGAGGAATGAAGGGACAGTGATATCAGAGCAATGGGTTCAGGAATTTGCAGCTAGTTAGAGCTAGGACAATCTCCTTACTGTGTCAAGTAAACACCAACAGTGACTAATATCAACATATTTTTGTAGTATGAAGGAAGACATAATATTAGTTTGATTCCTGCAATTCACAATAATGAGGTCTCGATAATGACTTCATGCAGTTAAACTTTTAAAAAGTGCATTAACTGATTTTAACAAAAAGAAGAGAAAAAAAATATTTACTTTGCATTGTCATTCCATAAATTAAAATGACACATTAGTTACCAAACCTTTTTTTTTTTAATTGGCCAATTTTTCTCCATCTGGAACTTTTAAAGCTTCTAATGGATGTCTCCTCCCATTCTTTTGCTATTTTTTGCCAGGTTTATTCCTAACTACATAATATGATGAAAATGTTTCAAAACATAGTTATACTAACTAGATCACAGAGCTGTGTTTAAATACCTCAGACATGCTTCAGTTTATATGTAGTGGTTGCTGTGAAAACTTGCATTTCCTACTTTAAGTAACATATATATTCCTTTACAGAACAGTAGCTATCTGTGAGAAAAAAATATTCAGTGTATGTATGTCAGATCATTCCCCAGCTACTGTGATTAAACCATTAATCTTAAAAGCATCACAAAATACTTATGAGTATCCAGTGCTTAGAAAGAAAAGTAGAAACAACAGACTACTTCTATTATTCAAAGACTCTTCTATGTGAGGTTCATGTGATGTTGGCCATGAAGTCTCAATGAGGGGAGAAAAAGATGTCCAAGAAGAACTATATTATGAACAGTACCAGGCAAAGGACTAATTTCCTGAGGCCATTTTCATGTTTTTATGAGTGCACCTATACTTGCAAAAGCTAAGGGATGTCCCTAAAAGGAAAGCATATGCTATATCATGCTTGAACATATGCCTTTCTTATAGTACAGATATAGCAGTGCATGTATTCACCCTTTTCAGGAAAACTGTGTGTTTTTATGATGTAGTACAACTTTTCCCCTCTCCATTGCACAGTAAGTGAAACAGAAAAGAGCAGGGGGATTGTAACGGATGATCTCAGAGGTGCCTTCCAACCTCAACAATTCTGTGATTCTCTGATTCTGTAAGTATTAAATGTTTCACAATTCAGCATTAGTCATGAACAAACAAGCAAACAAAAAAACCCCACTGGATTTCACTAACAAGTAGTAGAGAGGGAAGGAACCTCCATTGCTTTGCCATTCTTTGACTACATCACTTTTGAAGACATGAACAGTGATATAAGAGATATTTCTGCTGTGAATTAAGCCAGGAATCAACTTAGTGAAAAATGTATCTCTTCTTTATTTTGTTTAGTTTTCATTTCGTGAAGGAGAAAGTAACAGCTGATCCACAGAGGCTAAAGGAATGTCAAAATTTTCAAGCATTTTTCCAATGAAGCTTTTGGCATTTTTAGGCTTTAATTTTAAAGAAAAATAAATTATCTAGCATTGCACATTGATTTGCCATATCTAAATTATAAATCAGGTTACTCAGCTGAATTTCTTAATACTTTAAACTTGTCTTTCAGTGAAGTTCCATTTGCTACAAGGTTCATGAGAAAAGAACAGAAGAGTCAACATTATTCATTTAGAATGAATAAAGGCTTTTGCATTGTGGAACCTATTGTTACCTAAACATACGTGTAATGGCTGCCCTATCAATTAAATTAATGAATTAACACAGAAAACAGGCTTCACTGATGCTAAAATTTTATGTTGTAAAGTGATTTTGACTCCTATCCCCTCATGTCTTTCTGTGAGGTCTAAAATCTTAATTTGGGTGCAATAAATTATTGTGTCTGGTTTTGTCAATTCTAATAGCTTGTCAGTAAAGGTAAGTTGAAAAAGAAGGTTCACAACCAAAATGAATAGATTTTGCCAAAACAGTAATGTTTCTGTTTCACTATTTGAGTCTGCCTGTGACCATTGCCTGATGCTTTTGAGGTGGGAGAAACAATAAGATATAGTGAAAAATTTAAATAATCAGTCCATTGGGACACCTAGCTTTTGTCATTCAGTGATTAATGTGTGCCTTGGAGCATAGGGATACATATTTATTATCCTTATAAAGTACAGTGAATGATTCTCATAATTCTCATAAATTAATGCTACTTTTTCTACAGCCACTTTGCCTTATGCAAGAAGAAACCAAAGCAAAAGCAATGAAAAGCCAAAAAAAAAAAAAAACCAAACTGAAAATGTGCTTACACCTTCTCAGTTGTATGAGATCATTTTTAACTATGAAGGCCAGAGTCCTTAAAATACATCCATTAAAAACAATTCAGTACAGCTTTTTTAAAATCACAGATGAGCTCATATTTTGGCAAAGCAGAATTTCATCTGCTTTGCTATAGTGGTTATATGGGTCAGTTTGTGTCAGAAGTGATAAGCTTAAGTGTGAGCACCATCCCAAATGCAGCATAAAGTAGCATTATGCTGATGCTGAAGTAGTTAGCTTTAGAAGATAGTAACAGACGATACGTAAGGTGTGATTAATTCCACTTAGTTTTTTATATCTGTACATTCTATATCTACAGCTAGGGTTCAGTTGGTTAAACATAGCTGTCTACAGACATTTTAGATGCAGGGGACGGCGGTGTCACACTTAGCACACAGCTGCCCATCCAAAAGAAGCCTGATTCATATAAAACCTTTTAAGGATGTCTTGGACACCCTAGAGCATCTCCAGTGACTTTTGGCACTTCTGTTTAGACAACTGAATCCTGCCCTGCATCAGTTAGCTACTGCTGTTCTCATTACAGTGAAGTAGAGAAATAAGTAAAAGCAGAAGGAGATGGAGTACTCCGATGTAGATATTTGGACAGATAAATCCTACACTTAGTCACATAACAGGTTGACCACTGAGTGACCAGTGAATATTTTCCAAAATATTCCCTGTCATTATGCTTTATA
This sequence comes from Harpia harpyja, assembly GCF_026419915.1. Taxonomy (NCBI): domain Eukaryota; kingdom Metazoa; phylum Chordata; class Aves; order Accipitriformes; family Accipitridae; genus Harpia; species Harpia harpyja. The sequence continues at coordinate 8,019,343 of NC_068943.1, forward strand.
TCTTTGGTGGAAAAACAAAACTAAATACCGAATCATTTAGCTCTGGCAAATGGATTACATTTTAGAAAATCTAGATAGGAAAACTAAAAAAAAAAAAAAAAAGGTGAGGTATTGACTGAGTTCATATTTGTTTCACCTGTAGTCTTATATTTTCACTTTTATATTTAAACCCCTGCCTTTAAGTGTTTTTGGTTTCACCATCTGGTGTTGAAGGGCAGGATGAAGGGCTGCCATATTGCCATGAAAATAGCGAACGTTCGATGTGTGCAAACATCTCTGAGAAGCCAGTACCTCATGAAAAAGTTTCCTGCTAAAGTACCCAAAGAGTCATTGCAGCTATATTTACATAGCTAAATACACATCCCAGAAGGAGATCCTTCAGGCAAAGTGGTGTTGAGTGGCTTATGTCTAGAGTACTCAGAGATAGCAATACGTAGAAGAAACTGCTAAACACATCTCCACTACACAGTACAATGCTCTGCATCTCTTTTAAGGCACACACAGTGGTCTCCTTGGCTCAAAGACCCAGTTATCATTTTGTTTGTTTGTTTTTAGTTCAAAGTGCCTGAAAAAAACTATGAGGGCTGTGCTGCAACCCACAGGTGGTGTTTTTATAACATGAAACTGAAGGAGCACATTACAGGCTCTGGGATATGATATCCAGGCATGGGAAAGTGTTTTGAAAATAAAAAGCCTGCTGTTGAGGGACTTTGTAGGGCAGAGAAATCCAAGCCTTTGGCCGTCTGGTTTCTGTTGCCTTTTGGAAGCAGTCCTTGGAATGAATTATCCACGGAATCTGAGGTTTGTTTTGGAGGGACGGAGATGGTTTTCCTTAAAGCTGAGCCACGGAGTGAACTAACGTTTTTGCAATGTGGATAATGGGAACTGAAACCACGGGACAACTCACAAGCTAAGTTACTTGACAACATAGACATAGCCAGAGAAATCACTTAAATTTGGAGAATTGCTTAGTATCATAGGAAGGTTCTGTACTGTGATATAAATTCTAGCAGCAAAATCTTTATGTCCTTATGAGTCTCACCTCTGGAACTGGCCAGTCATTTCTTTCAGTGAAATGCAATCATGTGGGTTTTCATGGCTGTTCCGAAGAAAAGCAGCTCAGGAAACCTGTATCAGATCCCAGGAAGGACCTTGAGTATGAGTACCAAAGGACTGAACCTGACCTATATGCCACAAGGTGACGTGAAACAGGGAGATGTTGCTCACTTAAGAGCCAAGCCAACTGCAAATTTACATTTAGCTTGCCTCCACAAAGGGAGATCATCAATGACTGGTTTTGTGTCCGTATGTGAAGTGTGGTGATAATCAAGCCACCATTAAATTTATCTCTCAGAGTAACTTTCTTGTGCTTTATCTGCTCTGTTCTTAAGTGACAGTTTTCACCAGTTTCCCGAGGGAAAACTATGTAACTGTCCATATAATGTAGTATGCCATAGCACATTAGAACTCTTTGAAACACGGTGTACTGAGCTGTTGTCAGTTTTTATTCTCTGTCTATGCACTAAACATAGATACTGTTATGAAGAAAGTTTCTGGAATAGGTAATTGGTACTTATTTGGAGGAAATAATTTGATCCCAAATCCTCCTTTTTGACTTCATATATTCTAATGATCATTGTAATAATACACAAATCAACACAAATAGCAAATATAAATGCACAGGGAATATCAAGATGCAAATAATCTCACCTACAAACAAAGGAATAGTATTACTGTTATTGTTAGAAAGCAATTAAGAAGTCTGCCTAATGGCATCAGCTAAGAGAATTTTGCATGGTTAACCATATATTAGGACATGAATCCTACATATCAAGTTTAACTGCACATATTTTATGAAATCTGTATATATGAGAAATAGAGTGCAACCAATGATCTTAACATAAGTCTGGCAAGTCATTTTAACTACAAGAGCAGCAGACATTAAGTCTCTAGTCTAGTATTTGAAAATTGACAGTGGCATTTGTTTCACATTATACACTAATGAACTCAGTATTTCCATTTAAAAAACAAAGCTTTTATGAGTTAATGTAAGACAAACAAATGGTGTCACAAACCAAAACATTTCCATTTATTTCACATTCTTAAGAATCAGAAAGAGATAACATTATTTGTTGAAATGGTTAATGTATACTTTTTTCCTTGTAGGTCAGTTTTAGCATATAGCAAAGTATTAGATGTCTAAAAGATTAGATGTCTTGGTTTTATTTTGCATACAGAGACTAAAACATAACTGTATTTTTTGTCTGAGGTAGAGAGAACCACAGTAACCTTCATTAGTTCTATTCTTATCGGTTTCTCACGCAATAGCTTCTAAATCCATGTTCATTAGATGACATGTTCATTCTAACTTCAATGCTCTAGGGTGCTGGAATCAGCATTGTCAATAATGCCTGTTTTAAATGAAGAAATCCATCTTTTCAATCCTTTTCACTATTGAGGAACTTTTAACCTTTATCATTAACCTATGCAAAGGTTTTGTAATCAATACAAAATTATAATAGGGCTAATGTCCCATAAATCAGACTGGGTAAAAGTAAGCAAATTCTTCATTCTTTGAATTTTCATCTGATTTCTTCCTATGAGTCAGATGTCCCATATAAATTACTGTCCTTTGAAACGATTTACCCACGTGATTATTTTGTAATCTTTTTTTCAATTTGCTGTAGGAGATTTATAATCAACAATTCTGATTTATACAAAACTACCATCTAGAAGAGAGAGATGAATTTGAACTGAAAGTAATGTGTGAACTTGGATTGAGGCAGAATGTTACCAATTAGGCCCATTAAGAAAATGAAATATTTTTCAATTTTTTTTAAAGCATTCATATTGCCAAGATTTATGGCCCAATTTCACTATAGCAGTTCATTATTTTATTGTTTGTCTAGATGCTGTTTTCAAAATGAAAGTATAAAATCAGTCTTTTCCAGAAGAGAAATCTGAACTAAACCAATTCCCATTGTTAAGATGATGAAGTAAGTTTGGTAATTTTTTGCCGGTCAGTCCACCTAGAATTCCAGTCAATTCACTTTCTGTTAAAAGAAACATAGCCTGTAAATCAGCTTAATCCCCCCCAAACACTGATACATTAAACTGTCCTTCTTAATTTTTGCTGTAAAGCATATTTAATGACATATTTCCACAATTTAAGCTGATTTAAGGCAGAACTGCTTGCAGTCATTTCCTCATCATGTCTGCCGGGTGGGGGCTAGAAACCCACTTGTTGCCATGCTCTAGCATGTGCAAAAACCTGTTTCCAGAGGTGAACGATCAGATCTGTGATTTTTCTTGCTGAGTTAGTTTCACTGCAGCTTGAGCTTACTTTTAGAACCACCCCACGGTGGGATCAGATAAGTGCTGGCAAGAGGAAGAAGGATCATGCTGTTATAATCTGGGAAAGGACTTAAGCTGTCAGCTAACCATAACATTGTAAAGCACCCAGAAACAGACTGAGAAAAACGTATAATCCACTGTTGATATCTGACCTGAACACACAACAAAGACTGGATTACTGACAAAAAAGGAAGTGTAGACCAATAAGGAAGGTAGACATCCTTGTCTCCATTCCTTCCCTGTAAACAAAAGCACAGCTTTTCTCCTTATAAATAAGAATGCAACACAGAGATTCTATTCAGTTGCTGATTTCTCTTCCTTTCTGGGACAACTTTTGGTTGCCTAAGTTTTAGCTCAGCTATTATGTTGAAAATGTATCAAAAGCATATGACTCAAAAGAATCTAGTTCCTCATGTCTTCTTAGAAATGCATTTTCCAATCAGATTATGAGGTTTAAAAATATAATTTTTCAGAGAAAGTTTTGCTCTCTGATTTTCATTTCAGAGACAGTCCTTTCTGGCAGAGCATTTCAATTTCTTTCAGGCTAGATGAACGTCTGTGATAAACACTGTGGTGCTTGCTGACGAATATTGATCTGCAACCCTCAATGTGTTTAGTGTTATGAAATGCCATAGGAAGTCTTGTGTCCCAGTGCATCCCATAAGTACAAGATCTTTGATCTGAAGTCACTAAAAATTCACAGTTAAACATCAAAATAAGTGCATTCTTTGAGTTCAGAGATAACCATCAAGCAATTCAAAGACTAAACCTGGTACCTGTAGCAGTTCTACCTCTCCCTAGGAAAGCTCATCTTGCAGAATTCATATCAATATGCAGGTTTCATGCAAATATATATTGTTCCCAATCAGCAACACACAAATAGCGCTGCTTCTGTTTGTCACCCAAGCATCTCTCCCTGAACAGAAAATAAAGCTCTCCCCTTCATGCTCCCACAGCCTAACACGGCTGACCATTGACTCGATTGGCTCTGGTCGACCGACTGGGGGAAAGTGGTTTCTAACAAAAGCAAAATATCAGTCTCCAGGCTTGTAACAAAAAAAGCAAGTAAGGTAATAATGGGTTTCAAGATAACATGGGGGAAAAAGAAAAGGAAAGATTGAGGGGAAAAAGATGATTTCTTTGTTTTCAGATCTGTAGTGTGGATATGAAGGAAGCCAAAATAAAAAGAAAACCTATATGGTTTCAACAGTTTCTTCTTAAAAATACATAAGCCGTGTCTGCTCCTTACTTCTAACTGAAGGGGAAGGCCCATCTAATTTAACTTAACTAACTTAAGCATAAGAAGGAAACTGAACTGCTATTTTTGGTTAATTTCATAATTTAGATATATTTTCAAAACAGGTTTTTGGTCACATTGTAGCTCTTCAAAGAGAACAGGAGTGTAGATGGATAAGAAACAGCTGAACTTTCACAGTTTAGGTTTTTAGCCTGAAGATATTGATCCAAGAGAGAAAGAATTGAGTAAACAATGAATGAGGGTTGGAAACCAAAGAGAAGACAAAAGAGAAAGGTGACCTCTATTTAAAGTAATTGTGTGGACCTGTAAGTTAAAAGCACCATACATTTGCACTTTTTTTTGGTTGGGGGGTACTAATTTTGGCTTTAGAGCTACTTCCAGTGGGGCATGGTAAGTTGAGTTGTACCATGGTCAGTGAAGAGCCATGTGAAAATGTTAAAGACACTAATTTTACATGCATGGGTGAGTCATGGGAACTGAGGGGGTACACTGTGGAGTCATTCTGTGAGCTTTCTTTTTGTTTTAAGCTACCAAGTTCTTATCCTGACCATTCACTGTCCTTTAAGCATGAATACACTTCTTGAGCCTAACTAAGTGTCAAGAGACGAAGACCACCTCCTCCACCATACCCCTGTTCTCTGTTGAAGCATCAGCATTTGGCAGGAAAAGGGGAGATGATAACAGAGTGGCCTTGGCAGAAAACACTACTCACCTTTTTCTTCTTTTAGATGAAGAGAAGGCAGGTTGGACTCAGATCCCACAGGCAGTGCAGCAAGAAAGAGAAAGCTTTGCAAGAAGCCTGTACCCAAAAGCTTATGAATGTATGCCAGACATGAGAACAGTAATTCACATCCCTGTCCTTCATGTATGTTTCCTAGAGTTTTGTGAAGTTGAGGTGCCTACCTTAGCACAGCTGTCATTTCTTGGGAATTAGTAGAGAGGGGAATCCTTCCAGTGGAGTAGAGCCTGGATATGAGACAGTTTAAAGCATATGATAGCTCTTGGTGCCCTGAAACTTTTTTGTTTTTACATAGTCCTCTTCCAGAAAAAGGCAGCTGAATGATGAGGACTGCTTTGCAGACCACCAGAGGTTTGTTTTTCAGCCTGACACCAGGGATTTGCGATTTTATGGAGATTAGAAGCCATGAAGTCACGGGCATAGGTTTGAGTGATTGTTCAGGATGGAGAAAGCAAAACCTGGTGCAAATCATATCTATTTCTAGCAGTACAGTCAGTCCTGATGCAAGCTATCTTCTCAGGACAACTGGGCCTTAGAATTAGGCCTTTCCCTTTTGAGGGACTCCAAATGGGAGCTCTGAAGGAAATTAGCATGTGTATAGAGCGAAGGATTAGAGTGCCTGGGTCCTAAAGTTAAAAAAAAAAGTGTTCACTATGCAGTGAAAAAGGTCTACATCTTAGGAAAAAGTGAGCTATTTACTTAGATCGTCTCTTACACACTCAATGTTAAAATAACTTCTTGTATGCTTTAAAGCATTTGATTTGGGGAACTATATCCAAGCTGGGTTTATTTTTATTTTACCAGTAATAAATATCTTTTAAAGGCTTATGGCAAAATTGGCAGATGAGGTCACGCCTTAAGGTAAGGCAGCAATGGAGACATTAAGAAAAGTAGACTACTGAACTAATACCATCAAAACCTACAACCAGTGTAAGAAGACCAACACTGAAGTTACACAAACTAGAAATTGGCCATGAAAAGGTGGAATTTCTTACGCAACTAAAAAGGCAGAACTGGAGCAGAATGAATGAATGCATTCAAAAGCTAATGTAAGTTAAACGACAAAGGAAATTCTCCAAAAATAGTTCAGCAGAATAAGCAGATGAACTAAACTGCTGAAAAGGCAGACTCTAGGTTTTTAATAAGTCAATAAAACTATAAGTCTGGGAATGTCATGTAAGCTTAAGTGGTAGTCATGACATGTCTTTCCTCCCTTGTGGTCTGCCCTCCTCCTGTGTGCCCTCTCTTTCCTTCAGGCTCATGGATGAGTCATATCATGTCATGCTCCTTCTCCACACAGTCCCAGGACGTGTTCTTCAGTACACTCGGGTCATGCTCCAGCAGTTTCCACAGTCATCAGGGAATTAGGGAGCAGCAGAGATGCTCAATGTGTGTAGCAGGAGAAGAGTATCAAAATCCAACACCCTCCTGGACATCAGATCAAGATGGTGTCTCCTCATTCTGCCAAGAAAGCTGTCAAGCAACACAGCTCTGAGTTTGGAAGCAGGGTTACAGAAGGTTGAGAGGTGAAATGAATTCTCCCAGGGGTTGCTGCTCTGTCTGCCTGGGCACTGAGGGTGACCCTAGCACAGGCCATGCTTTTGCTGGTGCGGTGCAGTCCTGCAGCAACTGAGCCGGCCTGCGTTGGTGACAGTGGTAACAGGTTCTGTTGACTGTCAAGTGATGCCCAGGGAAGGTGAGGTATTGAATCAGAGCCAGGTCCATCCAGGAGGACCAGTCAGGAACAACAGCAGGAAATGGGCCCAGAGACAGGACTGGAGAAGAGGTTTCCTTCAGCATTGGCCTGGGGCCACCCGAGAGACAGGACTGGAGATAATTATATTAACAGAATAGCTCAGGGAAGGCCTAGGTGTGCAGAACTGAGCTGAAATGGGGCTCTTGGGTCCATGGCCAAGAAGTCATAGGTGGAAACCACAGGTGAGGCTGGTCAAAGCCATTAAGGCTTAGAATAGGGAACATCGTTATACCTCTGTAGCAACTGTCTGAAAGTAGTTCTTAATTTCTGTAAGTTTCTCAGCACGCCCAGCTCCCAAGGAACACCACAAGACCTCATCCATTTTCCAGAGGGCTGCCTAACACTGTGAAAGGTTCTTGTTCCTCTTGTTCCTCTGAGCATGGCACAGGCACACAGTTTGGACGAGTGACTGGTAGTGTCCCTCCACAGCACAAGTCTCCCTTCATTCCTCCTGTTGCATGCACCCATCTCAGCCGTCTCCTGCTGCAGTACCAGCTATGGGCTTTAGAATAGAGGCACGTTGTTAGAGCCAGCCCCAGGGAGTTCCTGCTGGCATTGGCAGTACATGCCAGAAGCTGGTAGGGCACTCTCTGGGGATTATCCCCAACTCGTTTTTCTAGAATACAGTCTGCCTGTGAATGACTGTGGTCCACTCATCTATATATATTGCTGTGAACTTTGTCCTCCAGATAAACATACTGGGAGGAAAGTGAGAAAGCATCTGGGGACAGAAATACAGTAGTCAGTCATTATGAAGAACTTCTTACATGCTGGTTTTAATTCTTCAAATATATATATATGAAGGAGATATCCTGTATCCAGCTGTTCCTGGACTGCACCTATGTTCCTAGCCAACATTCAACAGAGGAGTCTGAAGAACACAGTCCTCCCAAAGAAATGGAGGTCTTCGAGATACTTGTCTGCTGCCAATATGTGGTGAGTCAATATCTCTTTCCAGGAAAGTCTGGGGGTAGGAGGAGGGAGACTAAGAACTATTTCCAGCCATCCTTCTGAAAGCTATTCTCTGTTAACTCTTCCTAAGAACTTGTCAGTGGGTGTCTCTCCTCCCTTGCTTGCCCCCAAATATCTCCTGTCCATGTTCTCCTGAGGAAGTGAAGCCCAAGCACCCTCTCCCACTGTTCTAGGTGTCAGCCTCACAGCAGGGTGGCTGTATTGGGACTACGCAGCTTTGAAAGAGGAAAAGGGACTAGTCAAGGCCTTTCTTTTAAGTGAATGGCCGGGTTTTTATTTTCAGTTCTAAATTATCCATTGCATCTATAAAACATGCTAGGAATTTCAGGGATGCATAACTCTTCCTTTATGGGAACAGAATGGAGCACTTTCTGTGTGGCTCTGTTCCATGCTAAATAGACTGGGTGTGTGGGAGAAAGAATAACAGCATTAGCTACTAGAGAGGACCATATCTGGAGATGACCTCAGTGTAGGAATGTAGCAAGTGAATGCAGCCAGCTCCTCTAACAGGGACCTGGGCATGACCCTCTGCCTTCCAGAGTCTTACACTGACTTGCTGATTCCACCAAATGGGCAGGAGAACAAAATCCTATCAGAAGATATTAATCCATTTGAGCAAAACCACTGAAATTCCTCAGATTTATGCATAACAAAAGATGATTTCAATAGCATGTCTGTTTAGCCAAATGTGTGTTGATATTATCACTGAAATGTGCACTTGCCACTTGATCCAATCATCCCATGCTGTAGTCTTTCTATTCCCCAAGTCTCTCTTTAAACTACTCAGTCTAGATCTGATTTATAGTGTAATATATCTTTGGTTGAGATTAAAGGCAGATGAAAATATTGCAAATAATATAATGCTTCTTGCTTGATTAATCCCAGTCTTTTCCATGGGAACCTATTCATTTCTTCAATCCAAACCTTGAATTTCATATTAAGATATAAGGAATTGAGATCAGCCAAGACTATGTAACTTCTACAAACACTGGTTTATATATACTACTATTAAGCAGAAAGTTGTTGTAAACAAAAGAAAACAAAAAACCTCACGATTATTTTCAGCATAATCAAGAATTACATCCCTTTTACAATTTTTGGTTTATGAAAAAAAATTATTAACAATATGATAGAAAAAAATTATGTACTAAATGGCATTAAAAAGAATTTTCTTGGGAAAAATCATGTCTGAAAGATTGACTGTTTTAAGCAAATTATGTAAGTTTTCTGCATTCTCGGTGATGTTTTTTGCTTCCCACAAAACATTATTTGTCACAAATTTAGTAATAATGCAGTCGCTTTTCAAAGACAAAAAAAGAAAGGTGTGGCAGTCATAATGCTTGAAAACATTGAATGATGTATGCATAATGAACAAAATAGATCTTCTGTATTGCTAGAGATTACTGAAAGCAGAGAGATATCTTGCTGTTTAATCCTTTTATTGTCACAGTGATCAACCCGCCAGATGCAAAGTATTTTTAGTGGCTTTCTCTGCATATGGGCTGTGAAAGCATAAATAAAGGTGATGATACAAAAGTTTTCTCCACACAGGTGGTCTGATTTATGAATAGGCAATGTATAACTGATATATTTCACACCTTATATCAATCAAAATCCTAAGGAAGTACGATTAGGCATTGTTACAAAATTGGAACTTTAAGGACTGATTTAATTCTGAATGTAAAAAAAAAAATTCTTTCATTTCTATATTCAGTGAATTGCAACCACAGCATTCTTTTAAAATGCATCAGTAAAACAGATTTTTTTTTTAATCTGGCACATAGAAAATTCGAGAAAAAAGTATTATAGATGCATTCTATTTTGACTGTGTAGTATTTCAAACTGCGTATTGTTTTACACTTGAACTGCAACACCCAAAATAGGATGTTAGGGACAGTTAGTCAATCTCATTCAAATTTGTCATGAAAAGAAATTGTAAGCAGGAAAGTGAAGACACACAGACCTAAATAACTATACATTCCCAAGCATATTTTTAGATGACACATCTGGAATGTGTATGGATATCTTAATACAGTGTGAAGCTGGTGAAATTCGGTGGCCTGCGTTATGCACAACATCAGACTAAATGATCAAAATGGAATCCTTTTGGCTGTAGACCTGTTAATCTATGTGTAGACTGAAATCGTCTTGAACTGGAATTAATACTTATTAGCCAGACTTCCACATTATCTCTCCAGCTGAAAAGTCTCTAACTATATGAAATCAGATATAAGCGCTCACAAACAGGATAGCCTGACCTGATGAGCTTGTCTTGAGCAGACTCATGGAGCTGATTTTTAATTCTTGGAGTACTTTGAAACAATTTTCTTTTTTAAAATTGAAAGAAATGCAGACATTTTAAATACTCAATGTTTACCATAAATTTCTTACATTTACTCACTTCACCATATTTTGTTGAACTTTTATAATTTGCAAATGATGATCATCTTTCAAAGCCAGGCAAAATTAAAAATAATTTAACATATTTCCTATAATGAAACACTATTTATGTCAGGAGCACTTTTGTGTCAAAATGAATTCATAAGTTCTAAAGAGATAAATTCCTGAAAACAGGGCTGAATGCGGACAGACACTTACCTGAAGCACTGCCCTCAGCACTGTCATAGCCAAATCCACAAGCACAACCTAGGCACTAGAAATTCTGTACCTAGTCTCTTCCCAATGCTTTGTATTCAGATGACATTTTTCAAAGTGTTCCTCCATACAAATACTTTCCCCAGAAAGATATTGTACCTCTGGGAGTGTAGGTGATTTCTGTGGGTTCTTTATTGGTGCTAAGAACCTGAGAAACAGATGATTAAATATGAGTAGCCTTCCTCCATGCCTATTGTGTAACTGTTCTATATCTTTCTCTATTTTTAAAGGCATATTTTAAAATAGTTCGTGGTCTAAATGTTCAATAACAGTATTAAAACTACAGCTAGGCTGTGCTTAGTATTTTTGCCCTGTGGAGTGAGTATGAAGGGAGAAAAAAGTCTGCCCAAATCTGCATCTCCTAGACCAAACTTTCAGCTTGTATAACAGAAGGTATGATGTGATTTATTATTATTATTTTTTAAAATATCTTTTCCATTATACTGTGGTCTCAGCATAACAGTGTGATTTAGAATCTGGCCCAGGTTTTCTGAAATATTTGGCTCAAACTGAAATGCAACTAGAGGTGATCATTTGGCTTAAGGAGTTTCATTATTCTAAATACGTAATTATTTAAGAGTTCTGAGACATATTTCGAGATATTTTGCAGGAGAAAGAAGGAGCCATCTTCCTTATTAAAAAAAAAAAAAGAAAAAAAGAAAAAAAAGGAAAAAAAGAAAAAAGCCCACAATTGTCAAGTTTATATAACGTTTATATAATGTCAACATTAATATTAAGGGCGTTATATGTGGGAATGGTGCAAGATTTGCGTGATTACCCAGTTTGCTCATGTTCCCATCACTAGGTTTAATTATGGCTACCTCCTACAACACTGTCCCCATAGAGAAACTGTACAGGCATTTATGGACATACTGCCTCTAACATTTTTGCATGACATTCAAGAGACTGAAACCCCAGAAAACAGAGCCAAGTGGTCACTCTGCATCCACAGAAAGTGAAGGAAAGCAGAGCATGTGCCAGTAAGTCTATCATAAGATTCATTATATCCACTTTTGAGTCTACCAGTGACGGCAAGACTGGATTTACAAGGTCAGTGATAACACTGGCTGCCTCCAAGCATTAAGTGTGAAAATGCTGATATTTTAGCAAAGCTTCCTCTTAAGAGAAATACATAATCACTCTCTGGTGAGGTGCACTGACATTCCTTCCCTGAGCAAAACTGTAAATTTGCCATGGGGCAGAAATACAGTAAATTTATAATTTTTTTAATGCACACATTTAGTCAAAGATATATCAGTAGCAGATATATTTTTGTGCCAGGATATATACATTCAATATCTACCTTTCTGTAACTACTGAAATATTAACATTTAAAAGTCTTAATTATGGAGCCCTTTCTGTGCACAGTACAGGTTTCTATGTATCTGTATTTATTGGATTAACATTCTTATAAGCTCTGTAAACAAAGAAAAAAAAAGCAATATATAATCTTTTCACCATAAAACAAGCTAGAAAGTCAACATCTAAGTATTGTTGTTATAAATTATTTAAGCATGAAATATTTTACTATTTTTCTATATCCATAGAAACAGTTACTCTCCACCTTAAAATATGGTACTGCAAAACATCATAACATCTATTCTGATTTATCTTCTTCTAATACATAGAACAATATGTGCGCCGTGTTGTTATAGGTCTCAGCCTGAGACATCTCCATACGTACGTTGCTGTATTTCAGTATTGCAGAAGTAATGTTCTGTGTCTGTTCTTAACAGACACCAAAAAAGTTACTAAGAGAAATAGTTCAATTAAAAAATATAGATGTAAGGTATCCTAAAATATAATGAGACGGACACTTTTCTTGAAGTACTCTTTGTTTTGGAAAGAATTTTTAGTAAACCAAAATAACGTTAAAATTAACACCTTTCATTGTGGATTCACTGTAATTAAGAAATACCATAATGTAACATATAATGCTTCACTGTATTAGATTTGAGTAATTTAAATCTATTAGGGATAATGAATTCCTCACATTACCTGATGAAACTTGAACCAAGTTCTCCTTTCCATGCCAAATTGTAAGACAAATACTGCTGATGGAAACTTTACAGAAGCATTTCAGTGTTATTTGTAAAAATTTTTTTTAAAATCACTTCATCTACAGAATGAGATTAATATCAAGACCTAAACCTAGAGCAAACATGACACTTGAAGAATTCTCTTCAGCTTTCTAGACAAACAGACTTGCTGTGAAGCTGCCAAAATACAGCTTAGTGAAACAGAAAACTTTTTTTTTCCAAGTAAGTTTTTTTAAAATTTTTCTTTATTAAATAGATTTCATAGTTCCCTGCCAAAATTTATTTTTGGTTTACACAGCAATGACTAGCTGATGTGTAAGAATTATTAACAGCTGGTACTTATTTATTTATTTATTTATTTATTTATTTAGAGACTGAGTGATTGTTTTTTGTCTTGTGTTGAAATCTAAACAAGAGAATTTCCTGACTACAATACTTCTGTTAGATGCCAATAAAAGCTAAAAAGTTACTTTTAAGAAAACTTTTGTTTATATGTAACATTTATGTAATTATTTATGAATTGACAATGTTGAAAAGTAGTGTTTTAAAAAGAACTGTTGCCCTGAATATCTGCTGCTCTCTAAATATTTTCAATAGCAGTACAAAGCTGACTTCTCTCCAAGACTGGAATTCTTTTGTGATCTGTTAAAAAATGTGAAGTGTAGTAAAAATCAGTAATGTTTGGAGGTTTTCAGAATCCACTTAATTATTCAGAGAACCATTGTTTCAAAAATGCTTAGATTTTATCAAGTCTGCAGTATTAATATCTAGCTTGAGACAGTACTTTGCCTCTCTCTTACTAATGCTATCCAAACCACTAAACTGTCCCAAAGGGAGAAGAACTGGAAGAATAGAAAACTGTCATGAAGCAATTATTACTGGGCAAAGTGCTTCATATCCATGTGTTCAGCGCATCTATTTCCATTTGCTTCTGGCACGGAATAATATAAAATCAAGGATTCACACAGAGGAAGAAACAGGAATAACATTCAATGATTTCAAAGTACAGAATAAACCAATTTAGCCAACAGGACAACTATGGATACTTTCAGCTGAATATAATTATGTCACAGCATCTGGAGAAAAATTCTGGGGGCAAGAGGGATTTCTGATATTTAACCCAGGTAATTGTATAAATCTATGTATACCTTGCCTTCTGGGAGTATACATGTACATTAGGCAACTTATATACCTGGCTGAAAGATAAATATATTTTGGGAAAGTTTTTTACATTTGCTTCAATACTAAGTGAAATGGGATGTAAACCCCCCTCCAACTGAAATACAAATTTCATAATTTTTCAGCTTAAAAAAACGCTGCATTTTTGTTTGTTTGGGGTTTTGTTTTTGTTTTCTTGAGGAAGATAGGCTTTCAAATACTTACAGACAGAAACCGATAAGCTACCTGTGAGCTCGCTGCCGAGCACCTCTGTACAGGTAGAATCAGACTGGAGTGCTGGGAGCTGGGTAGCCGGGAAGAGCAGGAACAGCCCGAGTGCTGCCTGCTGCCTGTGCCAGCTTGATAACTGGGACAGGAGTCCATCCACACTACAAAACCTGCACGAACTAGGGAGACAGCTGAACAGCTGACGGGTTCAAAGCTTCAGACCTTCGAAGATAGCCCGAATGATGGGATCAATTGTGCCTAGAAACCCTGGGCATTGAAGGCACCTTGACAGTCAATAATAAAGGGATGTCTGCATGGTAGAGTTGCCTTGGAGCCTTGGCTACGGTCCACTGTTTTTTAAAGCAATTTCTAAATAAACTGCAGGCATTGCAGGCTAAGGTGGACAAACTTCCAACAGAACGTCCTTGAACAGAACAAAAAAAAGAAATTGAAGCTTTATGATATTCAGCTGGAAGATACGTTCAGCTGCAAAGAAGCCCAGCACTATCTACATAATTTCTAGGGAGCAAGAATGGATTCAGCCTCCCATGCCCACAGGTCTCTTCCATGACACAGGTAATTCCTGCATTTCCAGCACAGCACACCCAACCCAGTACCTGTGAATTTACTGGAAAAGTTTGGTACAGGCTAAACATATTTTGGGTACAGTTCAAACAATTTACCAATGCCGATCTCCGAATTTCACTACCCAGCAATGTTCCTGATTACTGCTGAATTTATTGGTAGCCAAAGAATCCAGACGAGAAAACAGAGCCTTGAAGCATTTCTTCTCAAGTGCATGAGAGATTTTTTTTATCATCTCTCAGACTTGTAGAGGCAGTATGGAAAGTTCACGCTGGTCAGTCAATGTAATAAGAAGAAATGAAGTGTCAGCATATGCAGAACTAAAGCAAAGTACCTAGATAAGAAGGAAAGCCTCATTCAAGCAAATACATGCTTGTGAGCACATCTGGGGCTGAACAAAGGGAAATAATAGTTCAGAGCAAAGGGAAATAATTGCCAAGTGGAGCTGGTTTGGGATGAAAATATTTTAGATTAATAGTATCTTCAGAAATAATTTCAAGCTTTTGCTACCAGTCTGGCTGTTCTCATATCTCAATGCCAGAGTACCATGTACCTTTCTGCCAGACCTCTCTAGCAGTGGAAGCTTTCAGCTCTTGAAATTCCTGAACAAAGATACTAGACTTAGTGCTTTTAAGCAATCCTCTTGGTGATTCATCCATTTGAACCTGGACATGCTACATGCTTTAGATTTATACATGCTTTTATATCTGCTCCAGCTGTACTTAGTTTCCCTGCCATTCATTGCTAGGTGTTTTGTTGGTTTGGGGTTTTTTTTTTTCTTTTTCTTTTTTTTCTAGTACATCTACTTGTGCACTCACTCTCTGCCATTTCCCGAGTGAGATTTCTAATTTCATAAGCATCACCTTAAATTTTCCAAGCAGCCTATTGCGGTTAGAAGGAATGGTGATGGAGCTGATGGGACATGGATTCTGAATGGATCTCAGAATGGAACTGAACAGAATACGGATTCCCACGTTCCTCATGTGCTTTTGCAATAGAGGCCTTGATGCATAGACCAGCAAGCTACAGAGGGAGGCCTTTCGCATAATACCATAGAAAGTACCTGGGATGTAGAACCACACAGCAGGGGAGAAACTAGGGTAAGGGATGAATTCCCCTGGGGCATGAACAAGTACCTAGGGTGTTTGTGGTGTTCTGTGCATCCCAGTTGTGGCATCACTTGATAGGTAAAATAGCAGCAACATTCATCTCCTGAATGTAGACACACACTATGTGATTCAGTTGCCTACATAGAGATACTAAGGGCTATTTCAGGCACGGTCAGGTATCCTGCTTAGCTACTTATTGTCAGTCTAGAAGAATGGTGACTTCCTGTAAGACCCGTGTTGTAACTCTTGGATAACCTTGTATACCTTGGAAGGTGCTACGTACCTATCAGTATAGGCATAGAAGGATCCCCCTCTAGTTGTCTTCAACTCTGGTGTTAACCAAAATTGGTTTGAATTGGCATAATGACAACATTTGTATTTAACATGCATTTTCTGCATGGTCCATCTCTAGTTACCAATGTTTATGGGTATCACAGATATTCCTGCTCTTTGACATGATTAGTTTATAACTGGGCTTGCTCTTTGCCTGTGGACAAAGCAATTTTACTGAATGACAATTAAATTGAAATGAAGAGATGCCTCATCCAGATGAATACCTGAATGAACGTTTATCAGAAGCAATTTCTAAATGTCTTCTAAGTCTGACTATCAATCAGATCCAGTATCTGTCTGGGAGAATGTGCAGTTCTGTTGATTATCTGACTGCCTGCTGTCCTTGGCTTTCATAAATGAGATGATGATGGATGTTGATGAAGCACCCATGAAGTCATGAGAGAAAATAATACGCTGGTTGTCTGAAAGAGTTAAGGCAGGTTCTTATTTTTCTTCATTTCACAGATGGTGTCATAATTCGAATATATTCACTTGTATCCATATGGAAGTGTGTACAAGAGGACTCTGAATTTCTGGTGTTTCATAGATAACAAAGTTATTCTCTTTCATTCCTTTTTAGCTCATATTTTTCTCATTTTTGGATTGCAATGTATTTATATATTATTTTTCTATCTCTACTGTTTATGATCAGTTGCTGTAAATCACACATAAAATAGTTAAAGATATGATCATGTAAGTTTGGACAAGGCACTGATATTAGTTAGAAACTCAGGTTTTGTTGCATCTTCCTGTGTATATGGTGTGTGATCATGATAAAATGAAAAATGACATTCTGATGTACATATGTTGCTACCACCTGGATTTCATCCCAATACACATAACCTGCTAAGTAAATCTAATTTTTTTCTAGACAGTTACATTGTGTTTAGTTAGCACAGAAGTACATGAAGGCATGTGTTTAGGCACGATAATCAAGGACTGGCAGATCCTTCCATCTGTAATTGAAATTAATCCTACCCAAAAGGTTTGGAAAAGAATGAGATATGTGAAATGAGTCCTTGCCTTTTAGTGCTTATCAAAAGAAACTGATATATGATGGAATTGGCACTGTTTCTACCAAAGAAATTCCAAGAACTATTGAGATCTGTACCTTGGTCATAATGACCTTCATTCAAAATGACTTTCAGTTGCAAAGAACTGGATAATGGATGCTTATGCATCAGTCCAACTCTACAACTCATATGGCACATTAATGCTGCATTCATCCCCTTCTGCCAGTTGTACTTTTCAGAACATAAAGAGAACACTTCTTTTGCAGGTGCTTTCAATCTTCTTGTTTTCATGAGTACATGTCTAGTGTTATACAATCCTATCTCATGAAAGTTCAGAACACATGTTGTAACGACAAGACTGCGCTCTTTAATCTACACTTCATTACACGTTCTTTGATAGTTTTATAATCCTTTTGAATTTTATACCTGCACAAGAAACATCTGTTTCTTCTTTTTTTTTGAAATACATTGTGATGCATATATTACAGTTACTGATTTACTTCCTGCTTTCTCCCTCTATAGTGCATGCAAAAACATTGTGTGCATCAAGAACAGTGGATAGTAAGACTATTAGGAGCAAAGTGAACATCTGAGAGTCTCGTTTTATTTCTGCTCCAATTACTTCTATATACAGGTCAAACCTGTGTTTATAGTATTTTCTTCAATATTTCCTGTAAATTTAATCTCTGCAGGGGGTAAAAGTGATTTCATTTTCTACCGTCTCTGCACTATTTTTCTAGAATTGTGTGCTGATTTTAAGTATATGACATCTCAAGTTTAACAGAATTCCTTTATTGAGAAGTAAATCTCACATAGTTATTAAAACTGAGTAAAAGTATCTTTCTTGCATACATATCAAATAAGAGTGTGTATCCTGAATAATTCCTGAATAGTAATATAAGTCTTGAAAAGAGCTTAATATTTTCTGCCATCAGATGTTCACTGGTGTGGGCAACATCCCCTGTAATTAAGGCTTTCTGGACCTTCCATTAATGATGACAAGCTTCATTCTTACCAAAACTGAGTTATTTAGACTCGAAAATCTCTGAGTATCATCTGCAGAATGAATTCCAAATCAATTATTTATTTTGAAATGTTCAGTCAGAATGATTCAACCATATCTGAAAGAAAGACTAAAGAAAATATACATTAATTCCTAGACACTAACACCTTTTACATTTATACCTTCTCTTGTGGGATCATCAGTCAATTTTCCTTTTGAAGGAGTTCCATTGGTTGAAAAAATGCACTTTTAGTGACCTGCAACGTCTTTTTTTCCCCCACTGCAAATCTATAACTATGCCCAATTACATAATTTTGAGTACGCTTTTGTATTAGAAAGTTGATTTTGTCACTTAACATTTCTGAAGAATCCATTCTCTTCAGGTTCTCCTTGTTATAACTAAACTCCACCCACACCATTACTGCAAGCTAACTGACCATGCTTCCTGCTTAACACAGATGCAAGTTCAAAACATCCCTCTACAGATTTTTCCCAAACTACTATTCTTAGGTGTACTTTGTTGAGCTGGAATTCATACCACGGTCTGAGCACCATCAGTGAAAACAAAAGTGGTCTTCCCTCTATAACAGTGGTGGCATCAGACAGCACTGATTTGTGGCAGAGAAATAATCTGATTCAAATACAGTGGAAACAAATATCTTGCTGAGAAGAGAATTCACTGGTTAAAGGCATTAACTAATACCAAAACTGTGAAACTAGGGAAGCAGAAGGAAGAACTTGGAACGTGAAGGAAATATGGGGAAGGCTGGAAATTGTTTGCCTGGAAAACGGCATTCAGTTCAAAAGAAGAAAGTGACAAGGGAGGGAGGTGGTGGGACTGACAGGAAAATCAGACTTGTGAATGAAGAAAGTATCTGAGCAGAGTGATAGAGTGGAACTGATGAAAGGGAGTAGATCAGCTGGCGGGGCAAATTGATTCTGACATGAAGCTAGAAATGAAAAGGTGAAGGAGTGGGAACAAGGTGGAAACTGAAAGAGAAGTACATTAAAAGTGTTAATTTTTGAAACCGACTGGAAATGATTGAAATGAGAGATCAAACAAAATGAAACACCATTGGGTTAAATGAGTACCAAACCCAGCACTAGAAAGGAATTGGAGAGACAGTGGGATTGTTTAACTGCAGTTGTAGAGAATTTGTTGATTTCCTTCTCATGTTGCTACCTTTTAGTTCAAATGGCAGTTTTTGCAGTACGTCTGAAACTTCGAGACCCACTTGTCGTCAATGTCAGTAGCGATATGGAAAATGAGGGAAAAAAACTATGGGATTTCTTTTTATTCTGGGGTGGTTTCTTCCAGTTGTTTTTTTAGATTAAAAAATTGCAAAGAAGCATAAGAGCAAAAATGTGTTAGAGCATTATTATCTGACCGAAAAGTGAATCAGTTAAAAAAATAAAATGTAAGAATCAAAGCTGTTTCTACAGAATTGATTTGGATCTTTTATTACACCTTTGTTACTAATTAAGCACTGCGAGGGAGTGTTTAGAGCTGCTGAAAAGAGATCATTTGCAATTCTATATCGTCAGAATGGCCCCTGGCAATTTTTGCCCTGAGCTCACCAGAACTCTCCAAACCCACTTCCAGTCACAGGCTGTTAAGGTAGTATGAAGCAGAGACATGGAAGAAAATAGTCATTTGGATATGACCACCTTGTCTTGGAGGGAAGAGGGTTTGAATTTTCCATGCCAGTTGGCTTTAGGGCTATGTAAGAGTCCAATACACATTTAGTTCATGGGTATAGACAAAGCTTTATTATCTAGCCAAAGAGTTTTTAAAGTTCAAATTCACATAGTACTTTTTTTCTCTCTGCTCAAATTCAGTTACAATTATCCATTACTGCAAGGATGAGTAATATTACCTATCCTGAATAAGTAACCAGTTGTATATACAGTTTACCACAAAAGTGCTTCTAGAATTTTCATTGTTAACAAACTAATTCAAGTTTATTTTTAATAATTAAGCACGCTTAGAAAACCAAGAAAAAGTATATTTGCAGTAGTACTGATCAGACTAGTTTGTCAGATGTGCATGAAAAGTATGAAGAATCCTAAAGACTTAGATGTTGGATCAGATTTGGAATTTGGAAGTTCCTTTATAGCACTTAGAATAAATCTGCTCCTCTGCTATGTGCCTTTTGTAACAGTCTCCTGTATACCATTACAAGGTGACAATCAATGACACCAATCTGCCTGAAAAAACTGCACCCAGTTTGAGTATGCCTTTAATAGTGACAGGAAGCATGGATTGGACACTCTCTGCAAACTGCAGAAATTGGACGAGAGCCTTTTTCTACACTCAGTGAGGAATAATTGCTCATAGCTATCCAACTGAGTCCGTTACTTTAGGAGAAAAGAAATCTAAGAATAGGTTTATAAAATACGCAGTAACTCTCCCCTACAGGCATAATAGAGTTTAGGCATCTAAATGCCTTTAAAAATCTGGCTATATGCTCAAGGTGGAAAAAAATGTAGGGCAATCTTTACAACCAGATTATTCTTTTGTTTAAAAAAATTCCAAGTTTAACACTGTTTTCTTCCTGTGCCATGAAAGAAATATAAAGGTTTTGGGGATCTGGACAGGCTGGATCGATGGGCCGAGGCCAATTGTATGAGGTTCAACAAGGCCGAGTGCCGGGTCCTGCACTTGGGTCACAACAACCCCACGCAGCGCTACAGGCTTGGGGAAGAGTGGCTGGAAAGCTGCCCAGCGGGAAAGGACCTGGGGCTGCTGGTCAACATCTGGCTGAATATAGGCCAGCAGTGTGCCCAGGTGGCCAAGAAGGCCAACGGCAGCCGGGCTTGTATGAGAAACAGTGTGGCCAGCAGGAGCAGGGAGGTGATGGTTCCCCTGTACTGGGCACTGGTGAGGCCGCACCTCGAGTCCTGTGTTCAGTTTTGGGCCCCTCACTCCAGGAAAGACATGGAGGTGCTGGAGCGTGTCCAGAGAAGGGCAACCAAGTTGGTGAGGGGCCTGGAGCACAAGTCTTATGAGAGGCGGCTGAGGGAACTGGGGCTGTTTGGCCTGGAGAAAAGGAGGCTGAGGGGAGACCTTATCGCTCTACAACTACCTGAAAGGAGGGTGTAGTGAGGTGGGGGTCAGTCTCTTCTCCCAAGCAACAGGTGATAAGATGAGAGAAAACAGCCTCAAGTTGCAGCAGTTGAGGTTTTGACTGGATATTAGGAAAAATTTCTTCCCTGAAAGGGTTGTCAAGCATTGGAACAGGCTGCCCAGGGAAGTGGTTGAGTCACCATCCCTGGAGGTATTTAAAAGCCTTGTAGATGTGGCACTTAGGGACATGGTTTAGTGGTGGACTTGGCAGTGTTAGTTTAATGGTTGAACTTGATGACCTTAAAGGTCTTTTCCAACCTAAATGATTCTGTGATTCTATGATTCTATGCTTTGGGTGTTTTTTCCCCGCAAAAAGTAGCAAAGACATAAATGCCAGGATAAATATAGATAGGTGGATTACTTGAAAAGAGGGAAACCCAAGTTCAATTATCTGCCCCAAATACAACAGGGACTTGAAGCCTAGCATCCATCAGCCCATACAGAGCCTTAATCTGTAAGCTATTTTTCTTCCAATTCCTGTCTCTTCTAAACCATTACAAAAGCTCCACTAATACAGTTTCTATCATGTTTTTATTCATAACAATAGCATTTACCATGGAGAATAACTTTATCACAACCAAGGCAACATGGAAAATCTTAAACCACTTTTCTCAGAAAGTAATAGGCATGATAGGCCTATATCGCCCATAAAATGATCACCAATAACAGGTTTCTATAAATAAATCACCTTGTTTCTGCTATTCATTACAGCTTGAGGATTACTTAATTTCTTAAATAAATAAATAAAAAGGTTTGGATGTGTGTATTTCAGAAAATTAAGGAATATTTTTCATGCCCATTTTAATTGTGGTATTGTTTTTACATTGCTCTTCAAAAGTTGTTGTGATGCCTGCCCTAATATAGAAAAAAGTAACTTCTCATGTGAGAACTATCATTTCCTCTGTCACACTGAATGATATTGTTCCAGAAAGAGAAGTAATAATTTTTCATCTTCCTAACTGGTCAGCCTGTCCTGTAAGGAAGTCACAGGCTGAAATATCAGCATGGTTGGAAGAAACTAGATTACAATTGCATTTCCCTCAGGAACAGAGTGGTGAAACAGTCAACATGAGCAATACTGTTGCAGCTAAACCCCATAGAGCAACAGATTACCTTGGCCATGACATCTTAAAAATCAAAATGAAATGACAAGGACTAATTCTCATTGTCTCACTGTTTCTGAGTACGTTCATAATCTGAAAAAATTCCAGTAAAAATTGATGACTTTTTAAACCAAGCAGATATTAAATGTAAGTAGATGTGCTGGAATCTAAAACATATTTTAATGCAGAGATTTAGAAAAACAGAAATAAACCACACGGCAGCAGTAGATAGATGTGATGACAATATTCACAAGCTGTCCTGGTTTCATCTGTGACAGAGTTAATTTTCTTCCTAGTGGCTGGTATAGTGTTGTGTTTTGGATTTAGTATGAGAATAATGTTGATAACACACTGATGTTTTCAGTTGTTGCTAAGTAATGTTTAGATTAAGCCAAGGATTTTTCAGCTTCTCATGCCCAGCCAGCAAGAAGGCTGGAGGGGCACAAGAAGTTGGGAGGGGACACAGCCAGGGCAGCTGACCCAAACTGGCTGAAGGGATATTCCGTACCATGGGACAGCATGCCCAGTATATAAATGGGGCATAGGGGGCAGTTGGCTGGGAGGGGCAGATGGCTGCTCGGGGACTGGCTGAGCATCAGTCAGCAGGTGGTGAGCAATTGCATTGTACATCACCTGCCTTTCTTTTATATTTCATTCTTTTTGTTATCTTTTCATTACTCGTTGTTGTTGTTGTTGTTATTATTATTATATTTTTTATTTCAATTATTAAACTCTTCTTATCTCGACCCACGAGTTTTACTTGTTTTCGATTCTCTTCCCCATCCGACTGGGTGCGGGGACGAGTGAGTGAGCAGCTGCGTGGTGTTTAGTTGCTGGCTGGGGTTAAACCACGACACAAGCCTAGACCCTCAACACAAACCCCAGAATCGCAAAAGCATCTTCTTTCATTATCAGCCACTGAAGTGAGTTAATCAATGCAGTTTTCTTTTCCATTGCTTTAGAATGATAGAGTCATACTTTGCCCCATTTCTAAGGCTACAGGAATGAAAAAAGATAAAGATTGTCCCAGATGGGGAATTGGAAAAAAAATAATGCTGCACAAAACTTCTTTCTCTATACTCTAGTCCACATTCACAGAACAGTAATAATAAGTGTTCAAAGATTTAGTGTAGTTTGATGCATTGCTCTCAATAATATAACTTCATCTCTGGTGAGAATAAAAAGTACACAGCACTTTCAGAGAAGGAAACTTGTGTACTCATAATGAAAGCTTCCTTAAGTTTGTGTGGGTTTTCTTCTTGTTATTGTTTTATTATTCAGGAGATGAAATAGGAGGCTATAGGAGAAATAGGAGACTGGAAGAACTCCTAATTTAAACTTTTTATGTGCTTTGTGGTTAGAATATTTGGTTAGTATTTTGGAAAAGTACGTTATTTTTTGAACCAATCTTTTCTGTTCTGAGAGTCTCCAATACTTCTCATTCTGCCCCAGTCATATTCTTGAGTGGAGGAACCTCTACTATTTATCAAATACTTCAAGCTGTTGCTGTCAACATTCTCTGCTCATTTAGTGAGGGTGCTCTTCAAAAATATGGCTAATCACAATTCTGTGTCATCTATGAAAAAAATATTCAAAATGGACATTGAAGATAGGTTTTTATATATAGTAATGAATATTTTGCAGCTGTGCAAAGCTTCTATGACTTATTATTTTTTAATCTTTTGTTAGACAAATGAAAATTACATTTACTCTCAATTAATTTTACTCATCAGAAGAATCCAATTTGCATGTGGAAATTTAAAACAAAATATTTACAGTTCAAGACAAGTACATTTCTCCAGGCAAATTTAGACATTTATGTGAAAGAAAAATGTTTCTATTGATTTCAGTGCTACCACAAACAGAATGTTAGGTGAGAAATATATTAAGCATTAGTCAAGAGAATATCTCATTCCAGACTAGAGGATCTATTCATTACACTCTGCTGTACTTTTTTTCTGAAATGTTTTGGTACAAAATGCCAACCAAGATACATCTCTAAGAAGTTAGGTGTAGCTGTGTTTTCTGCCTCTTCATGGTAAACACTACTTCTTGTGAAGGGCCCTTAGAATTCTCCAAATTTTTATGCTACAGAGAAAGGTGAATGAAAAAATACCCAGATTTAATAAACAAAGCCTCTCTGTCTCTCTTGGCAATCAGATATTTTTGTATCTACTTACCTACTTATCTATGTGTGTTATGGCTTAACCCCAGCCAGCAACTAAGCACCATGCAGCTGACCACTCCCTCCCCCTCCTCAGCTGGACAGGGGAGAGAAAATATAACAAAACGCTCGTGGGTCAAGATAAGGACAGGGAGAGATCACTCACCAATTACTGTCACAGGCAAAACTGACTTGACTTGGGGAAAATTAATTTATTACCAGTCAAACCAGAGCAGGGTAATAAGAAATAAAACCAAATCTTGAAACACCTTCCTCCCACCCCTCCCTCCTTCCCAGGCACAGCTTCAGTCCTGAATTCTCTACCTACCCCCCTAGCAGCACAGAGGGCTGGGGAATGGGGGTTACAAACAGTTCATCACACGTTGCCTCTGCTGCTCCTTCCTCCTCAGGGGGAGGACTCCGCACTTTTCCCCTGCTCCACCGTGGGGTTCCTCCCACAGAAGACAGTTCTTCACGAACTGCTCCAGCATGGGTCCCTTCCACAGGCTGCAGTCCTTCAGGCACAGACTGCTCCAGCGCGGGCTTCCCACGGGGTCACAGCCTCCTTCGGGCATCCCCCTGCTCCGGCGTGGGCTCCTCCCTGGGCTGCAGGTGGAGATCTGCTCCACCGTGGACCTCCCTGGGCTGCAGGGGGACAGCCTGCCTCACCATGGTCTTCCCCACGGGCTGCAGGGGAATCTCTGCTCTGGCGCCTGGAGCACCTCCTGCCCCTCCTTCTGCACTGACCTGGGGGTCTGCAGGGCTGTTTCTCCTACATGTTCTCACTCCTCTCTCTGGCTCCACTTTCTGTCACGCAGTAACTTTTTTCCCCCCTCTTAAATCTGTTCTCCCAGAGGCACTACCACAGTCACTGATAGACTCAGCCTTGGCCAGCAGCAGGTCTGACTTGGAGCCGGCTGGCATTGGCTCTGTCAGACATGGGGGAAGCTTCTAGCAGCTTCTCACAGAATCCACCCCTGTAGCTCCCCAACTACCAAAACCTTGCCACGCAAACCCAATACAATGTGTATATATATGTATGTATGTACATGTATATATGTATATACTTATATACATATGTGTATATATATGTCATTTACGCTGTATGTTTCATTTGGTTTTTGCTTTAGGCAACACACTTTCATAATTACATAAAGTATTTTTCATTTGAAAAATATTCTATTCTTATTATGTATTTCTTTAAGTATTTTTTTTTAAATCTGTGTACAAGGACATGAATGCAATCAGGCTGACACAAAATAGAAAACTTGTGCCCTGGCTGCCAAAAGGGCAAACCCCATCCTGGGGTGCATCAAACACAGTATGACCGGCCAACCAGAAGAGGTGATTATCCCGCTGTATTGGCGTGGCCTCACCTCGAGTACGGTGTGCAGTTCTGGGCCCCACAATTTAAGAAGGATGTTGAGGTACTCGAATGCGTCCAGAGGAGGGCAACCAAGCTGGTGACAGGGCTGGAAGGAATGTCCTGTGAGGAGCGGCTAAGGACTTTGGGCTTGTCTAGTTTGGAGAAGAGGAGGCTGAGGGGCGACCTCGTTGCTCTCCACAGCTTCCTGAGGAGGGGACGTGGAGAGGGAGGTGCTGAGCTCTTCTCCCCGGTACCCAGTGACAGGATTTGTGGGAACAGTTCAAAACTGTGTCGGGGGAGGTTCAGACTGGACATTAGGAAGCATTTCTTTACCAAGAGGGTGGTCAAACACTGGAACAGACTTCCTAGAGAGGTGGTCAATGCCCCAAGCCTGTCAGTGTTTAAGAGACATTTGGACAATGCCCTTAATAACATGCTTTAACTTTCAGTCAGCCCTGAATTGGTCAGGTGGACTAGGTGAGTGTTGTAGGTCCCTTCCAACTGAAATAGTCTATTCTAAAAATATTTTTAGAGTTTGAGCTATAGGCACCCAAAGGACCATCAACATGAATTCTTCCTAGATCTGTACAAAACTTGGCAGGTATGATTTTCTGAGTCTTAAACCTTTCTTCTCCCTCCTAATCACAGATTCTATGGTTTTAAAGTTCAACTTTTGCTTTAAGTTTTCTAACTATCTGAATACAAGGCTTCAAGAGAGTGCCTAATGACTTGCCTGGGTTAATTTCATTAAGTTTTTCTCGCCAGATTTTTTTCGTTTTTAGGAAAGTCAATGACTTGTTTTCAAAATATATCCTCCTTTAAAGAGGCAGGAGAAAATGTTTTGCTTAGTTTGATTTTCCACAAAAGATGCATGGGCTCCAAATTTTTTGTTTAAACTATGCCCAGTAGCTAGCCCATATCTTAGTCAAAACTGAGTTTTAAATGATTTCCAGTTTCATTAAAAATGTCTTTCTAGCTTTAGTATTTGTGATTATAATGATGATTTTATTGACATAATAAAATATTAGAATAAAATTAGAAAAAGAAAGCAGGCTGGTTGAGAACACTAGCAGTTTGGGCATCATTTCAGAAAAGCACTTAAATGTGTGCTTAAAAGGAAAGTTACCTCATTCAAGACAGACAGTAGACAGTGCATGAGACAATGTAGAAGACTGTCTCAAAAAGTAAAGGATCCCAAGACAGTTAGAATTTGGCAATAGAATAAAGCCTCAAAAATCAA
Source organism: Harpia harpyja (assembly GCF_026419915.1). NCBI lineage: Eukaryota > Metazoa > Chordata > Aves > Accipitriformes > Accipitridae > Harpia > Harpia harpyja. The sequence goes on from NC_068943.1 coordinate 8,046,545, forward strand.
GCAGATGGAAATTGGCCAAGACTGAATGAGCAGAGTTTTTGGGCCACTAAGTTGTTTGGGAAGTTGTAATTGAACCTGCAAGATGTGTTTCAAAGTTTATCAAAAATTATGTCTGGGATATTCTAGATGTGGTCACCACCATGGAGTCCTGGTAGCTGGAGAGGTCACTAGATAATAAGGCGGTCTACAAATTCATGATTAATTGAATAGAAAATGATTGTTCAATCTTCCTGCTAAAAAAAGTATTAGAGAGAATGAAATGAAGTGAGGAATTGTTAGATGCAAAACATAGTAAGATGAAAGAGAAACAGAAAAAAGAAAAGGAAGCATGTCCTCACACAAAACATACATGAGCTGTGTGGAACACCTTGCCACAAGATGTTGTGGACTTGATGTATTACTGAAATTCAAGAAGCAGCTGGGTAAACCTGCTGCAGGAAAGTCCAGCTGGATCTATTAAATACAAAAGGCTCATCTTATTTGCTTTAACTTTGACATTTAGTATCATTTCAGACACCCTAGAAACTTGCAGGTGGATGTTAAACCTGAAAGAGACCTTTCCTTTCTTGACCGGAGCTGGTGAGAGAAACTTGGGTACTTTAAATGACACCAGGCATTCATGCATCTGAACCCTGGATGTTTACTTTAGCATGAACTGAATCTCTCTTGAGGTTCTATTGACTGTCTTGACTAGACAGTTCATTAACTATATGTCAGTCCATTAACTATAATTAAAGCTTAGACATGTAGCTCACATCTAAGCAGTTGCATGGAGACATCCAAATGGAAGTGTATTAATGTTTTGCTAAATACCAAAAGCAACTACTTCTGGCTCAAGAAATCCCTGAGTTGCAGACTCACAAGAACTAGGAAAACATTCCAGGAAATGATCAATGATCATTGTATTCTTGTTGTTTTTGTAAATCCTTACCTAAGCAGCTACTATTGGCCAGTGGAGACAGATTATAGGTAAAGGAGATGAGGTTGAGGGACCCTGAACTGTCTTAGTGTAGGAACATAGATGCCCTGATGTTGTTCTCTGGGAACATAGTGTGTTGTGTATTGTTAGGAGCTAAGATCAAGCCAGCATAGAAAAAAAAAAGAAAAAAAAAAAGATTATCAAGCAATCCAATGAAATTCAGGTGAGATCAGTAGAGAAGAAAAAGTTTTAAATGTGTGCTGTATGAAACAAAGTGTTCCTCCTGAAAGGGTTGGAGGTTGTTAAAATAAAGGACTTACTCCAGGCAGTGCCTTGAATTGTTTATCTACTTTATATGAAGGCATGAACACATGCAGTATATCAAGGTACAACTAAGTCTACTATCTGAAACAGATTATTTTCCCCATTCTGTCTCATAAGTTATCTCTGTACTGAAAACTTTTGTGTCTTTACCTCACAGCTATTTGCAACACTTTCTTTACATGTTCCTGCAAGCTCCATTTATAGCAACAATTTACACAGACCAAGAGCACAGGTTTGATCACTGACATATGGCTATCTGTCCTCAGTAATGGCTAGCACACTCCCTGGCATGATTTTGATCCACTTTTCCAGATGGAGCCTAGGAGTCATTTGAAGAAGAGAATACATCACAGGCTGTTCTCAACAGGCGGGATGAATAATACCTTTCTCTTCTTGGGGTGAAAAGGAGGAGGAGTTTACCCATCTGACTTTAAAATGCCTTGACATTCATCTTCTAATTAGGACCTATCATGTTTTATTTACTAATACAGAAGTAACTGAGTGGGGATTTTTTTCAGAAATTGTTTAAAACACTCCTCAAGCAAAGCTCCAAGCTACCCCAGGGTACCAGAACGTATCACAGGTTTATTATCCTTTTCTCTCTTACTTTTGTTCTTTCCTTGTGCTTATTTTCACATTTATGTTCTAACTATCCTCTATGGCTGATCGTACCATGAGCTTCAGGTGGTTAGGTCAATCTTAGTGTTCATACAAAACCCCACTGTGTTTTCTGTGAAGCAACCAGTTCAGATGAAGATCCTATGAATTCTGCTGCTGTAATCCTCTCTCCCCACAAGGGCAGGCGGTTTTTAATAACAACAGCATCATGATGCAGTACAAAGACAAGGTATTTCCTGTAAATAATGCATGGATTCTCAGAAAAGTGTGCACCAAGAAAAGTTATAGCTTTATCTCTAGAAGTATAAAGAACAAACTCTTTGGGGAAACAACATATTTTTATTCTTTTCTCATAAATTGCCTAACCCACTGATGTCCACTGGAATGGAGATGAAAAATATCAATGCAGTTACTGTATTACAACACCAATATGTACACTAGGTTCTATGTACTAATATGTATGCTACAGTGATAAATCTGATCATCTGTTAAATAGGCTGCCATTGTCTGTGAATACTCACATTTTTGTAATCATCACGGGCATATTTGATAGTAACAGAGAAAACTTCACATTTCCAACAAGTTTTAAAGTGCAAAGAATGAGTTAAAATCCTAAAAACCTGACATAAGGGAACTAATTTCTCAGACTGCTACTAAGAATACTCTCATAAGCCACAGATTGTTCACTCAAGAAACTTGGGAATTTGTGATTGGGAGAAATAAGACAACTGTATTTAAATTCACACTAAGGGACCTATTATGTGATCATTTCATTTTTTCATAAATTGTATTTCAGAAGTTCCCAACTATATGCAATGGTTTCTATGGCCTTCTGTGCCCTAAAGGAGAAATGTTAACAGGGTCTGTGACTGACCCTACATGATAAGTGATTTGAACTATATCTCACATGATTGCATGTGGCAAATATTTTAGAAAGTATTGTACACAAAGGAAGTCACAATCCTTTTTACATCTATTTTTGCCCATAGTTATTTAAACTACGTGCAGTTTTTAATTCAGCAAGGTCTACAAGCCCATGCAAAGAAAAAAATTGCAAGAAGATGTAACTGTGAAAGTCTGAGATAGAAAATCTTAGCGAATTGCAAGTTGGCCTTCATTTACACTACTGGAATAATGATTTTCTTTGAGAAATTATGTGGTTGAACTAATTAAGTGCACTTTTAGATCCACAGGGAACTTGGGTTACTTTAGCTTTCAAGGAATCAAACATTTTCAGAGAGGCTTAAAGTTTCTTTCTTTGTGAAAGTCACTTTATGGAAAAATAGATTTCAAAAAAAGGAGAAGCAATGTAGAAAAAATAGCTAAACGGAATTTCCTCTAGACAATAGCAAGTCCAAAATAAAATAACAGGAAATTTAGAGTTAAAGAACATGGCTCCTAACATCCAGATGTATTATTGGTGTAGCTGACAATTAGGCTATAGCACACAATCTTTTGACCTTTAAAATAAGTAAGTTGCATTTAAATAATGATATCTAGTGATTTAATTCCTTTGTGTGTTGGTTCCTGGTAACAGACCACCTACTAAGTCAACAGAAGAGTGGACCTAAAATGAGCTGGAGATGAATTCCAAAGGAAATAGAAAGCTTTAATTTACAACAAGGCTTAGCAGAGTGTATGTGAAATTGCTTTCATTTTTTTCACTGCAAAATATAAATAGGCAAAATACAGCAAGTTATAGATGAAATTACATTAATTATTCTGTCATATGTTAGTTTACATAAAGATCTGGATGTTAATCATAGAAAACAGATTTTGGAGATGAAAGTAATCAGTGAAATCTGATGGCATGTACGTATGTGCCAAATTAATACAGAGGGTGGTAAACTTACTGTTCTTTGATATGTGTCAGAAATATTTAAATAATCTAAATGTCCCCAATTTAAAAATAGATTTACTTAACTTGTTAAGGGAAGAAAGACCTAATTTTAGATTATACTGCCTATTATTTTTTTCTGTATGCTGTATTGATTGTCCTATTCAGTATGTGGAGTTAGGACATTTTAGAAACATTAACAGTCTGAACCTCTCTCATAAAATAGAACTGTCTGAAAGTAAACACGCACAATGGATAAAATATTTAGAACAGATTTAAATTTAATTATTCCCCAAAAGTTACAAAAAATGACTAAACCTAAAAAAAAAAATGTACACTTAAACAAGCATTGGGTAATTATCATCACATATCAGATGCATAGAGGGGACTTCTTCCCTACCTTTCCCAGATATATGTCAATACTGCCTGCAGAATGCACAGAGGTACAGACATGCCATTAGAAGGAATTCTGAATTGTACTGTTTGCTTCTGCTCAGGGACATATAAAATTACTTATACTTTATCTCCCATATCAATGAAAAGCAATAGTCGTTTGCTGGTTTTTTCGATCTTTCTTTTTTTCAAAATGAGTCATTGTTTCTGGAATAGTATTTTACTCCACGTGTCACCACTGGACAATTTATCATAGTATTAAGATAAAGACTTTCCTTCTGACAAAAGAGCAACTAATAAACCCGCCTAATTTTTATCAAAAATTTTGGCTATTGCTGACTAGTGCCTGCACAGCATCGAGGCTTTCTCCACTGCTCAGTCTGCCCTCCAGTGAGTAGGCTGGCAGTGGGCAAGAGGCTGGTAGGGGACACAGCCAGGACAGCTGACCCCAACTGACCCAAGGGATATCCCACACTGTATGGTGTTGTGCTCAGCAATAAAACTGGGTGGGTGTGGGGCAGGGAGTATTTCTGAAGTAGCCATTGCTCAGAGACCAGCTGGGCATCGGTCTGCTGGTGGGAGGTGGTGAGTGATTGCCCTTGCAACACTTGGTTTGTGAGGTGTTTTGGGTTTTTTTCCCTCTTATTTTTCCTTCACTTATTAAACTGTCTTTACCTTGACTCACAAGTTATTCTCACTGTTGCCCTTTTGACTCCCTCCCCTATCCCACTGTGGGGGGAGTGAGTGAGCAACTGGGTAGGGGCTTAGCTGCCAGCCAGGGACAATCCTATAACAACTGGTTTTTAGGCTCTCCAGTGATGGAGTTGTACAACCAAGTTGGTGAGGGGCCTTGAGCACAAGTCTTATGAGGAGCAGCTGAGGGATCTGGGGTTGTTCAGTCTAGAAAAGAGGAGGCTGAGGGGAGACCTTATCGCTCTCTACAACTGCCTGAAGGGGGGTTGTAGTGAGGTGGGTGTTGGTCTCTTCTGTCAGGTGTCTGGAGGTAGGACAAGAGGAAATGGCCTCAAGTTGCGGCAAGGGAGATTTAGGTTAGATATTAGGAAAAATTTTTTTACTGAGAGGGTTGTCAAACATTGGAATGGGCTGCCCAGGGAAGTGGTTGAGTCACCATCCCTGGAGGTATTCAAAAAGCGAGTGGACAGGGTACTCCAGGGCATGGCTTAGGGGGCATGGTTAATGGTTGGACTCGATGATCTTGAAGGTCTTTTCCAACCGAAATGATTCTATGATTCTATGATTCTAACCTCACTAGCGATCTAGATTAGGGCTGGCTTTTTAGAAAAAGTTTTGGGTTTTTTTTCTGATGTATATTTTAACTCTTCCTGCTGCAACTTAAAGCCCATCAACTCTTGTTCCATCCACAGTAAGCATAAACGTAACTTTATTATTACCTGCTGTAGAGATTTTTGCAGAGAAATCTGGAGGTTGTTATGAATGAAGTATGAATGGAAATATGTGTTTGAAAGCACCAAACAAAACTGCACATCAGAGGGTTGTAAGAGTGGCCTGTATTGATAACAGATGTCTCGTCAGTGAAGAACTTACATACACCAGGAGGATGCCAACAAGGTTGCAGTATATCATATATATCAGTCCTTTTCTTTTGACCTCATCAGAAAAAGTCAGTACACCAATGAAAGAAAAACCTAAAATGGGCAGCAAAGTGGCCTAAGATTTAGGGAAGCTGAGTTAAGCTGGTTAACCACCCACCTGCTGACTCCTAGAGTGCATGAAAGATCTGTCAAAAAAATAGTTTGTTGCCACCAATCAGAGAAAAACAGAGACAGGACAAGGACTTGTCCCTTGTTCTCTGTCTTGTGCACAAGTGATGCTGAACAGACCACTTGGAGCATGTGAGTATGTTAAGTGAATGAAATCTATGAAGAGTATGAAGGTGAAAATCAATCTATTTACATACTTTGTGGGGAAAAAAAAAAATCACCTTCCTTTTCTAGAAGACCTTGCTTTGAGTTTGTTTACACTAATTTTGCTACAATTCTTCTGTGAGGTACCATAATATATTTGAAGGTTGTTATCACAGCACCTTCCAGGCTTTCCTTCTCTGCCTCTGCAGCCCAAATGTTTTCATTTTTTTCCATAGGTCATGTTTTCTAAAGCTTGTTTGTTCCTTTTGGACAATTTTCAATACTCCCATGCCCTGTCCGGCTCGTTCCCCATTCCACCACATGCACCACATTGGACTTGGAATAGTGGAAGGCCAGGTGGACAAAAAAACATCTGGATGATTGGGCTAATGAGTCACACCCTACCTGGAGGCCGGTAAAAAGTGGAGTACTGCAGAGACTCTGATTTGAGCAGGAGGTTTGACTACAGATCCCTTCCAATCTGAATTATTCTATTTTTCTTTGGATCAGTGCTCAACCTAAAGAATTGGAAGGGAAGGAAAGAAGGTGAAAACTCTTTTAAACAATAGCTCGTATGCCACTGTGGTTTGTATGTCCCAAAAGAGAAGCTGTTTCTTCACAATACTGCAATAAATGTTGGCAAACGTTCATTTTGCAGCCCATAATAACCCTCAGGTCCTTTTCTGCAGAACCTGTTATTTCCCATTCTGCATTTTTATCATAGCTTGTCCCTGCCTAAGTACAATCCTTTCTTCCTACTGAGTTATGTTTTACTTAACCATATTACTACAACAGATCATTTTTTTTAAAATTTTATCTTATCTTCCAAAGTACTTGCAGACCTAGACTTTCATAACATCTGAAAATTTAATAAAGATGCTCTTTCTTGCACTGTCATGAGTGAAAAATTTTGCCAAGCCTTAGATAGACTTTTGTGATATCCCACAATAAACATCTTTTCACTCTGACAATAAGCCACAGTTAATTCTTTCCTAAAATAGTTTTCCTCCAGATTCATGTTCATATTACAGTTGTTTAATCTGGACAGTATTTCCCTTGATTGTTTATAAGACTATCATGTGATAACTTCCAAAGCTCTTCTAAAATAAAGTACGACAACACTGCTCTCCCTCTATCCACAGGATGCATTAAAATGTAATGGATGTTTAATTGGAGAGTACTAGTTTCTGTCCATATCTATACTGTGGCCAATTACAGAGTGGCAGAGTTCAGTATTTCTGGAAATTCATGTTTTCTGGAGGTATTTAATGGAATTCTAAATTTCACCATTATTTGATATGGTAAAGATTAATTGAAAGTACTGCCTGTCTCTTTGAATTAAAAGCAATTTAGCAGTACAGAGTGCTTACACCACTTTAATTCACTTCATATTCAGTTTTCACTTGCAACTGACTGGATTTTTCTCTATAAAATACTTTCAAATAAACATATTGTGTGAATCAGTACTGAGATGTAATTCAAAGTAAGTGTTACTTTTGCTTTTCTTAGCAGTGAAAAAGTTCTGTTGTGCAGAGTACTGGAATTAAAGAATACCAATAATTACTACTGACACTACACTGATATCGGCACCCAAGGATAAACTACCATTTATATTAGAGATACTCTAAGAAAATGTACTCGTTTCAGCTGGGATAGAGTTAATTGTCTTCCTAGTAGCTGGTACAGTGCTATGTTTTGAGTTCAGTATGAGAAGAATGTTGATAACACTGATGTTTTCAGTTGTTGCTAAGTAGTGTTTAGACTAAAGTCAAGGATTTTTCAGCTTCTCATCCCCAGCCAGCAAGAAAGCTGGAGGGGCACAAGAAATTGGCACAGGACACAGCCAGGGCACCTGACCCAAACTGGCCAACGGGGTATTCCATACCATGGGACGTCATGCCCAGTATATAAACTGGGGGGAGTGGGGGCGGGGAATCGCCGCTCGGGGACTAGCTGGGTGTCGATCAGCGGGTGGTGAGCAATTGCACTGCGCATCATTTGTACATTCCAATCCTTTTATTATTACTGTTGTCATTTTATTAGTGTTGTCATTATCATTATTAGTTTCTTCTTTTCCGTTCTATTAAACCGTTCTTATGTCAACCCACGAGTTTTACTTCTTTTCCTGATTTTCTCCCCCATCCCACTGGGTGGGGGGGAGTGAGTGAGCAGCTACGTGGTGTTTAGTTCCCGGCTGGGGTTAAACCAGGACAGATAAGTAAAAATACAGAAGACAGACTTCCCATAAACTCATTTAACTGCAGAAGCTTTGGCTAAAGGCCTGAAAGAACTTCCTTCCATGACACTGAAATCCGAATTATTTTATCGTACAATGCAATGGCATATGCTGTCAATGATGAGGTCCTATGTGCCATTTTTCCCAGCTGCATTAATATTCCTGAAGATTCAAAGACATCACATGTCATAGCACTTGATGTCCATGTACACCGTTAGCTGCAATGCTAGTTAGCGCTCAGAAGCAGCTGGAAGAAAGAGCAGGAGTGTGCCTTCAGTCTTTTGCTTAACTATTCATGCAACACTGAAGGTAACATCAGTAGTAACAGAGAAAGGGAAGCTGTTTGCAACTCAAAGCAACATTTTGCTAAAAACAATCCGTAATTTTTAGAGAACACATGAAAGACACTGTAAAGCTAGGTGGTGACTCTAAGCAGAGGCATAGGTAGTGAGGAAACTGCACCATTACTGATGCAGCTATACTTCAGAGAGACTTTACTGAGGCTTTTTGTTTTTTCCAGTCAAACTTTGGCACAAGGAAAGGCACAAGGAAGCCATTTGCTGTTGGATTAAAACAAAGGGCAGAAGGAACAGAGCCTGATTATTCCCTGGTCTTTATTCCCTGATTCCCTGGCCTGCTCCATGGCACTTTGGTAGGGATCTAAGGGCATCATGCCTATAGCCCAGCGCTACACTCCCAGATGAAGATGCTATAATGAGCTGACCCTCATTGGCCAGCATCGTTGCTAGTACATTTTCACAGAGCTCCCATCTGCAGCTTACCAGAGCTGTGTCCTACCCTATTTTGCTGGTTTCAAATGCTGCACAGACTGGGAAAGGATACTGGCAGGGAAGGTAAAATTCCTTACCTTCCTGCCTAGGCATATCCAAATGAGAATTTAATGCTTTCAAAAAGGCTTTCTGGGGAAAACTGCCATCACAGAAAGAACAGGATGAAAATGTTACACTTTGCAATTGGTGATAACCTACCTTGTCTGATGACACAGGATTTCTCAGACTTTGTACGGGGCCTAGACTTGTCTCTGCGGTAATGAAAAAATGTGAGAAGCTGCACCCTAGCCATAAGCGTTTTTTAGAAGACTGCTGGGAGTTCTGCTGGTAAAAATACCAAAATGAATGGCTTATTTTGGGAGATTGTTAAAAAACATGTGAGGAGAACAGTTTAATTTTTCTTCTTGTTTTTAGTCTGTTTCTGTTTAAGAGTTGGCAAGCACAGAACTACAATTTTTTTTTTTTGATTCAAAGAACATAGATACTTCTGTGTTTGCTTCCTCCTAAGTAAAAGTGATCCCACAAGAAAGGAAAAAGATACTCCTTTCACTTCATTTTCAAGGAATGGCTCGCTTATGCTTTGCTAGCAAGGGGTCAATGCCTGCCCCAGGGAGCCCAGTCTCACAGCGCAAGAAACATGAATCTGAACAAGGTGGGTAACAAGGGCAAAGGTACCTGAAAAAGTGTACTTTTCTGCTGCTCATGGGATGCATTTTGCAGCTCAGCATTCACACATCACAGGGTGCTGACACCTATAGGAATTCAGTTAATGATGTGGGGTTTTTAAAATCTTCTCACTGGTAGAGACAATGATATACTCAATAAACAAAGGGAGAATTACTATTAAAAGCCTGTTCTTGATGTAAAGTAAAAAAAAAAAAAAGACAAAGAAAAAATGAGCTAGAGATATAGATCTGCTCTCTACTGTTCAGTTTCCCTATTAACAAGAAAATGGAGAATTCTGTCATTTCATCTTTGTTAGGGCTTCACTGATCAGCTGCAACAGCTGTAAGCATTTGATAGTGTAACTTGGAAATAATCAGTCAGAACCATTTAAATTTTTCTGCAAACCTATTTGAGAAGGTGAGGACATAAAAAAGCACACCACTAAATTTTCCCTAGTTGTTTTTCGGGACCACAGTGAAGATCCTTATCCCCTTATTCTCCTCCCATCCCAGTCCTTGCTCTATTTCTGACACATCAGTAATTGGAAAGCCTCTGAATCCGTGTCAAGATTTGAAACCAGGTCCATCCACCCAGTGGTCAGGTGCTTCTGTGCGTTCCTTCCATAGAAGCCTCATTCACCTCTAAGGTTCACCGGCAAATGCAGCTCTGAGGGCTGTCTACTGTCTTCCAGCCCCATAGGACAGGGAAAGCAGGTTCCATAGCAGAAAAACACTAAAGCTGTGGCACTATATAGCACTACAGAGTGTTTTTGGTAACCATTTTTAAATTCAGGCTTCAATTTTCAGAGACAGCTGGTGGAATACAGTTGTGTCCTGACAACACTTAAAGACAGAGCATTAGACAGTCCACCTCGTACCTCAGTATCCTCACCAAAAGACCTGAACCACACCAGATATAGGCAGTGCAACTGACCCAAAAGTAAGGTTTGATTTGAACTTAAATGCTTACTGCATCTAGTCCTGGGGTCCCCAGTACAAGAAAGACATCAACCTTTTAGAATGGGTCCAGAGGAGGGCCATGAAAAAATGATCAGAGGGCTGGAACACCTCTCCTATGCGGAAAGGCTGAGGTAGTTGGGGTAGCTCAGCCTGGAGAAGAGAAGGGTCTCAGGAGACCTTACTGCAGTCTTTCAATACTTAAAGAGGGCTTATAAGAATGATGGAGAGAGACTTTTTACCAAGGCCTGTAGTGACAGGACAAGAGGAAATGGTTTAAACTGAAGGAGGGTAGATTTAAATCGGACATAAGGATGAAAGTTTTTATGGTGAGGGTGGTGAGGCACTGGAAAAGGTTGCCCAGAGAGGTTGTGGATGCCCTGTCCCTGGAAGTGTTCAAGGCCAGGCTCCATGGGGCTTTGAGCAACCTGGTCTAGTGAAAGATGTCCCTGCCCGTGGCAGGGGGTTTGGACTAGATGATCTTTAAAGGTTCCTTTCAACCCAAACCATTTGATTCTATGATTCTATAAACATGATGTCATAGACATACTCCAAGAATGCAATAAGAAATAAGCATTTCTTGAATAGAATAGAATAGACTATTTCAGTTAAAAAGGACCTACAATGATCATCTAGTCCAACTGCCAACAATATTTTCCTGGATTCCAATGTCAGTTACTTGGGGGAAAAAAGGCATGTAACCCAGACTCCGTTTCCAGTAGCCATTGGATATAATGCTAATATTGCAATGGGAGAAGGGAAGTCTTCCTACAGTGGCTTATTGTCCTTACTGCTAATCCCTCACCTCTCCATCTGCTCCTCTGAACCATTTCCCTCTGTGCATTCTTATATAACGTCAGCAGACAAATGCTAAAAAACTTCGAGGACATGTCTTTTTGACTCCCACAGGTAGAAGATGGAATGGCCTCCTGGACTCCCATTCAGTGCTCATCCCTCCAGGTTAGTATACAGAGGCACTGCTACTAATGCTTTTAAGACCTTGCCATTGCCCACCTTTTAAACAGAAGCCCCAAACCAGCTGAAGGGGTGAAAGCTTTTGGCAGTAAACGTACATGTGACTTAAGTTCTGGTGCCTGTATCAGGAAACACATCCCTCTCGTCATTGTTCTTGCTGCTGTCATTTGCTGTTCATCTTGCAGCAACCTAGCTGCTGCAAGTCTACTAGAAAAAGCGTAATTCCTCCCATTCCTTTTATTAGGTACCCTGGTGCCTAAAATGGGCCTAAGAGGAGCCAGATGCTAAAAGGCCTGATATTTAGCACAGCCCCCAGATCACTTTCAGCTGCATAAAAGTTACACATTTAAGTATGAGCCATGAACATAACCCAGGACAGACAAGAAAAGAAAGAAGCATCCTTAGGTGGCACATTAGGTAAGTGGCATGAATCACCCTGTAGCTCCATCTCGATTTTTTCTATAATCAATGGCTTATCAGTGTAGGCTGAGGTTACTAATGTTAGAAGACTGAAGGTGGGTGAGGTGAATCTCTTATCAATGTCACAGACCCAGCCTTTCTTTGTGGATCTCACCCTAACTGTTTAATGCTTTAACCATCCAATTAAACTTGATTTAGATAGTACAGACTTTTTCCTTTTTAAGAGCATCACTTGCAAAATCTGAATTGTTATTCATTTCTGTTTAAAGATGTGCTTAACATGGCATGCACACAAAACATAGATGCAAATACAGAAATACAGCAGTATCCTGTTATCCCTCCAGAAGTTCCCTACCACTGGAGGTATACTATATTCACCCATATAATATTAAGCTCACAGGAATGAAACTGTTTTGAAATAACATCTCATAAGGACCTAAGGATGAACAATAAAGTGAAGAGTTTGCAGGTGACAGTTAATGGGGAAAGACTGAAAAAGCTAATGGGTATTATAATTGAATAGGAAAAAAAGCTTATCTAGTGATATTTATAGGAAAAAACCTGTTAGATTTCTATATATACCTCAACACTAAAGAAGGTTGCTTAGCAAAGTAAACCTTTAAAGTGCAAGGACATTGGATTATTGGCAATGAGGTGTCCGGATAAACTGACTTAATACCATGGAAAAGTTTCCTCACTTGTGGAAAGGTGGGAAGGGCAGAACAATGGGTATAGTGTAAGTCTCACCCCTAGTTCCATTTAAAAACCAGATGTAACCTCCTTGTAGGCAGATACGGCAGAGAGATGCCAGGTGGGTAGTCTCAAGTGTTGCTAACACTCAGGGTGCTGCACAACCGAGGTTTAAATCCTGCTCTCGATTACACAAGCGTAAGCACAGAATAATTCCAGAAAAGTTCACAGCTGCTGTTAACTCAATTTAGCTGAATCAGGCTACATTTACTGAGACCTAAGCCAGCATTATTATACTGCTAGTTCTCCTACTCTACTAGAATTTTCAGCTTTTTTTCACATGGCTCTCAAAATCATAGAACATTTTTGAGATAACAGAGAACTCTGTGGGTTAGCGCTGTTTAAGCAATCAATATTTGCTCCCACAAAATAAGTCATAAAACCTTCCAAAAAGACTGACTCCTAAGAGGAAGTGTTTGCCCCTTTGAAATTATTTGTCATTTCTCTATTGATTTCTTTGGATTTCAGTCCCAGGATATCCTTTCCACACTAGCAGAACCTTTGAAAGAACTGTTAGGTCAGATTGTATAAAATGATTAATTTAATCTAGGATCATTAAACCTCGACATTGTAAAAGTGAGACCATAAATATATTTTGGAAGCTGAGATTTTTCCTTCAGTGACATAGTGTTTTTGCTGCAGAAAATTGCTCAGAATGTGAAGAGCTTTACCCCAATGTTTCAGGAAAGCCTGCTTACGTATTTTTAAGTAACAAATGATCCTTTGGAAAATTTGATATCCCTCAAACTTGTTTTCATCATTTAACAGTCAAATGGCATCTGAAACAGCCAAGAAAGAGCTTTAACCTGTCTACCCATGTTATTTAAAAATTATAGATGTTTTGTTCAATCAGGATGAATTATCCTTTTTTTTTAACCTTTCATCCTTTACTCTTGTGTCTAGTCTGCTGAAACCTGTTTATTTTAAACTAAATCTTGAAGTGATTACTCAAGATTCAGATCAATTACTTTTAATTTCAAAGCCAGTACAAAGCTTCTTTTCAGCACCGTGAGACAAAATTGAGTTTTGCTTTCCCCAGCTTGAAGGCAAAATAAGCTTTTTTCTCCTCTTCTTGGAAACAAAGTATAAATCTGTGGCCACAGACCAGGCGTAGAGCTGAAGGAGGTGGGCAACAGTGAAGGATGGCTGAAAGGAATCAGGCAGATTTGGAGAGGCGTTTGGCCAGGCTGGGAAGATGCTGTGAAGACTGAGGATGTTCATGGCAGGGAAAAAGGGCATTGGGTCCCTGAGGGCACCAAGCCTCCCCTGAGACCTCTGTCCGTAGCCCAGGGGCTCCTTTAAGCTCAGCCTAGGCCCCCAATCCTTCCAGTCCACCAAGACACCCATCAAGACACTTGTGTACTGCCCTTGGCAGCCGCAGCAAAAGCAAAGGACCGTGCCATGGGAAACAGAGATCAGCTTTTTAGGCAGCCTGCAGTGCTAAAGCATCTGATACCCGAAGCTTCTGGCAAAGGCAAAAGGGTCAGATTTGGGGCAAGATTCTTGCCATTGACAGCACATATGTCTCGGTATCAGCTTAATGAATGTAACTAGGGGAAAGTCAACACTTCCCAAAGATTGTTGTTTCCAATGTTCATATTTGAAATACAGGTTGGCAGCAGGAAAGAGTGGACTCAGAACTTCTAAAAAAAATGTTTAACAGCTTATTTTTAGTGGTGACTCATTTATGTAGAACACTTTTATGTATTCTACTTGTTTTCCTGAGGATAATTCCCTAAAGGTAGAAGATTTATACCTATGTACCCTGTAAACAGTGCTTTCTTAATCAGCCTCTTGCTGGGGGTGGGGGAGTGTAGGCAACGCGAGGAGGAGGAAAATATTGCCGGCTTTAATGCAAACAGCAAAATTTCTGAAAGCACAAAAACCAAATACCAACCCAATCAATACTAGGCAAATGAAAAAAGAAATCATACCCAAAGTCAACAGAGGGAGTTAACTCTTCACAATCTCAAAGTGAATCCACTCATAGTATTCTTAATTGCACATTGTATCCCGGAGCTGTTAATTCACAAAGAAAAAGTGATGTTGAAGTAGGTATGTTATATTGCGAGTAATGCTCTTTGCCTAATTGATTTACACAATATAGTCTTCAAATTGTACTGATAGAAACATTTCTATAAATACACCACTTGTGTAGGAAGCTCAATCCTAGGTATCATTTCCTTAACAGGGGACTTGAAGAGCTGCCTTTGCTATTTACATTTACTGACCACTGAGGACAGTGCTAAAAGGTTAGAGCATGCAATCGCTTGCCAGTCACTGCTGGCATCTCCCCTGAAGGTTCCCGCCAGCTCCTTCCTGACTACAGTTGTGAAGGAGTCTTCTGTTACAGATTCTTCTATCAATGTGGGCTGTGTGTCCTCTCCAAATTTATAACTTCTCCCCATTTCAAAATTAACTAAAGTAATCATACTAAACATTTCCTCAGGTGTTCAGGCACGTTCTGCAGCATTTTGATATTTGCTTTTCTTCCTCACATATTGACGTCAATTCCACCATTTTAATACTTGCTCTGGCACTGCAGTATTCACTGGACAAATTCACTCTTGTGACACTTTTATCCTACTGCTCTGGTCTCTGCCTTATTCTCTAGCACTTGCCAAAACCTTGTATGACCCCATGGACTCATTTGCTTGCCTCTCTGCTTTTGATGCTCCCCAAAAGTG
The DNA here is from genome assembly GCF_026419915.1 of Harpia harpyja. Taxonomy (NCBI): domain Eukaryota; kingdom Metazoa; phylum Chordata; class Aves; order Accipitriformes; family Accipitridae; genus Harpia; species Harpia harpyja. The sequence continues at coordinate 8,062,003 of NC_068943.1, forward strand.
ATGTATAAGTGCTTTATATACGTCATATTCCCAGAAATCTCAACATATGCTACCTGTTTCATGTACTTGACTATTTTGATCTGATTCATTCCACCTATTTGTGTCACATAACATAGATCCCTAAGGCAAGAATGTAGTCACCACGGCTCCATTTATAGTTAATGGGAGGTAGTAAAGACCTCACCAGAGCAAATTAAGATGCTGTAAAAAAATGTTTTAGGCAACAGTGCATTTTGTTTCTCCATTGCCTATCTAAAAATCTAACGTGACTGCAATCCTAAGTGAAATCCCTATAGTAAAGTGTTATGAATGCACTAGTTACTGCTTGATTTGGGTTTTCTTCTGATTTATCTTCATATGATGAGAAAAGACCTTTCTGTTCCCGGACCTAAGCTGTATATCCATGAGGGAGGACTATGCTTATTTGGTTATTAGGGATTTTCTTTGCAGATGTCATCCCATATGCCAAAAAAATACTGGAAGTGTATCACGTCTTGTTTGAGCCATCTCAAGGAGATTTCTATAATCTGTCCTGATAATGCATCAGTACATGAATAATAAGGATACAGTGTAACATGCATAATAGTATATTCACATACATATCACTTGTTCCTACTTTAAATGCATTAGTATTAGCACTTGTATCCCTATTTGTCTTAGCATTAAAAATTACAAACTGCAAATAGAAACATGGGATTTTTATATTGTTACATAATGGGAGAAAAATAAGCATCTATCGTGGATTTATGTTATATTTTCGCACTGCAAATGTCTTTCAGCAGAAGCTGATTCAACCTAAAGTATAACATTTTCAGGTACATTAATGCCAGATATGAAAGTCACAATAGTTTATACAATATTCCTACTAGAGATTTTGATGAAACTATATCTTCTTGAACACTGCTGGAAGAATTTACCTGAATATATATTTCCTGAAGCAATCGCACCCTATTACTGTATTTTGATCATGTGTGAATACACTCAGACGCTTGTGTCTGAAATGTATTTAATAATGTATAATGCCATTGTTTTTCAAAACAATGAGGCTGGACAAATAGAAGAGCAAAATGAGTTCCCTGGTTCATATTCACAGAAAGACTTATTTTATGTAATCTACACAAACCTAGGAATAAATGCATATATATGCACAGAACACTCTTTTGTTCATTTCCTTTTTTTTAATTCCATTTATGAATTTATATTTTATTTTGCTAAAAGCAAAATATGTGCCATAAGCTGCCAGGCTACATGCAAACTGTCATTGGACATCTGCTTTGTTTCATTGTCTGACTGCCAGTGTGTGTTGAAGCCCATCCTCTCTTGTCCAAAGCATTGATTTATATTCAGGAAGTATATGAATCATCTTAAGCTGTTAGACTTAGGAACTTAGCTCTTCCTTTCTTTTCTAAATAGATATGTTTGGCAAGTTATAAACAGCCTAGAAATATCTTGTTAGTAGAAAATAGTTGGCAAATGTAAATTCAAATCCCCAGCCAGAATGTCATTAATGCTGTGCAGTGAGAGTAGCAGAGACTCACAAAGAAATGATCAGTCCAGCAAAATGTGGAGCATCGTCAGTTGCAGTGGAAAATCAAGCTACTCCACAGATCACTAGAAATTTTCAACACATAACAGATAAAGCCCAAATGGAGGAATTTGCAATGGTCTGGTGACCCATTTTACTTGTGCTAAGATTGTTTGTTTCTCAGTACCCCTCAAATGAGCTTCCAGAAAAGTAGAGAACAATCCCAGTTTAATTAGTAAGTCAGCACCACAAAGGAGTAAGCTTTTTAGAAAATGTATAAAATGAGTACTTCTGATCCTTTTGCCAATCTATTAAGTCTCCAATTAAAAAAAAAAAATGCTAGGGTGATACTTCATTAGAGCTTAAAAGCGGCGAAGAAAAAACTGTAAAAGAAAAAAAAACTTGCCTTGAAAATCAAAGACAAAACATTAAAGTAGTTTTGCAAAATAACATTAATGTTCATGAAATATGCTTAAAGTGGAAATTGCTTTGGGAAGTTGGGAAATGTTCACATAGTGCTGGATGTCACACACGAGATGCAAAGCACAACACGGTTTAAAAAGACACAACAGGTCAAGAGCAGAATTAAAGTGAGCACAGTATTAAAAGAGCGTGGAAAAAACCACTAAAAGGCCCTGAAAATGATATTTTACTTGGTAACTGCAAGATTCTTTTCCATTTTCAGTATTGCTTTTGGTTACCAGCCCCTTTGACCTTTTTCAAAACAAACAACAAAAGAAGCATTTTAATCTGGGATTACTCATATTGGGTTTATTTCAAGACAGGTGTTTTCTGCTTTGTTTATTTTGGGAGGGAGGGTGTTTCAGTAGGATTTTCAAACTGAAGAATATAATTTAAAACCCTCTTTTTGTCAAGGAAAAATTTTGAACATTTTCCCTTTTACATTAGTTATTATAACTTGAAATTAATATAATGGACAGGTGATGTTGTTTGCATGTCCAGATTCACAAGGATTCTGTGAAATAACTAAAACCCACTGACCGAGGGCAGCTTCTGTGTTCTGGCTATTTTTTTTAACTGTAGCAGCTGGTATAATAATAGATATTCTCCCTACAGCCTCTCTTGCATTTATGTTTATATTATCACAGCTAAAACAACACTATTATCAGAAAAAATTATTGTACCGAGGAAGTTCTTCAGATCCTCCCTGTTGTATGATATTTAGGCAGCAAAAAGCAAGAGGCACTGGTGTAATTTCACCAACTGAGCATTGCTTTTAGCTGTTAAGGACCTGGGCAAAAGGGGCTCTCAGGCTCCCCAGGGAGCACCTGACCTACCAGCCCCCGGCGAGCTGCATCAGCTCTGCGGCGGAGTCCTCCCTCCCACCGGTGCAGAAAGCAGAACCGGTGTGTGGGCTTGAGTACGGCGGTGGGACTGTCCATAGTCATCATTATTTACTGGTAAACCCTTGATTGCTGGGAAATTATAAATTATTGATAAATCTTCCATTATTATTGGTAGGTGCCCTGCCATAGCTTTGGCCCATGAAACTAGCTGTGCCTCAGGAATGGCTAGGTGCAGGGGAAGCTCAAGTTACCTGTTCCTGATAGCAGTTTGGGTGCAGCTATCCTCTTCCGATAAAGAGCTCTATGGGATGTGAGGCACCATGGCACTTAACTCGGATATGATCCCACTGTAGTCTAGGTGCAGCCAAAGCAAGGATGAGTCTAGCTAGGACTATGGCTAGATGAAGAGGCTTCAGGTTTCCATAACAATAATAAATCCCCATGCTTCACACCAGAAAATCCACGCTGAATTAACCCATGCTGTTTTTAGAATAACAATCTCTCTCTCATGCATACAGCACACATTACGTTGTGTGACAAACTTGTGAAATGTATTTGTAGACGGCTACACTGTGCCACCTGGAGTTTTAATAAACCAAACCAAATTATTTTCTCTCCATCTCATATCATTTTATTTATGAATAAAGTATTCAGATTTTGAGCAAGAGTTTACTTCCATGAATCACGGATAAGGAATTCATGAATAGATTTGCAAGTGTTCTGAGGAAGGCTCATCGGCTATCCAGAAAGCACTATTAACTGTGTAATTTGTCAGTATACTTCAGATGCTGGGAAAAGGAGAAAAAAACGAGGTAGAGATGGGTGCGAGAGCATTAGAGGTGGGCCTTCCTGGATATTTTAGAATGCTAATATTGAGGGTAAGAGTCATGAGAACTACCACTGCAGCGAAATCCACAACAATGACATTTGGGGTTTTTTTTCTCCCTTTCCTCCCTCTCGCTTCTGCCTCCCTGAACAGCTATTTTGGCTGTTACACAGCTTTACTATATCTTTAGAATTCTGTCTGGCTCAAGTACATTTAAGTAGATAGGTCTGAGGTTGAGGTATTGCTATGCTGCTCCTGGTGCAATTGCCCCTCTTTAGGGAACACTTACTCTTTTTCGTCCTGCCTTTTTACCTGGGAAAACCACTAGCTGAGAAGAGAAGACTTTTGTGGTGAAAATGTGTCTATAGATTTTATTTTGTACAGAAAAAGCAAATGGCTACAGCTATTTTGTCAGTTAAAATACTTGTACTTTTACGACACAGAAATGTAGCAAGCACAAAAATGTCAGTATAAATCACATTCATTTCCTTAATAACAAACAGAATATTGCCATTTTAGTCACCTGAAGAGAGATTCCTACTTTAGCAATATGAACAGCTCTTGAAATTGATAAAGGCTTTCCAAGATAAGAAAGTTTCCAGCTGAACCTGCAAGAAATCTATCTATTCAGAAAATGAATATGGCTTTCAGCTTTGCCTATCTAGTAAACAAAGAAAAAAACCTGCACAATCTGAGGGGATCTACAAGCATAAAGCAATATATTCTTGCCAATGCTGTGCGAATCAGAAAGTCTCACTTGAACTGTCAGTTTACATATTCTATTCCTTTTTCTTCTTGTGAAAGCCAAATTACTACCAGTATCAGTAGTTTCAGAAGAAACTTTAAAAACCCCCACTAGATTGATTTTCTTTTCTTCCTACTAAAATAGCAGGTTAATTTATGTGAAAGTAAAAGGGGACAAAACTAACACACACAAACAACATTTTAAAATATGGAAGGTTTTTGAAGTACAGCTACTATTGAATATTCTAACCAAACCACATATTGCTGCATGTGGACAAAAGTTTTGAATGCCAGCACCTGCTTGCAATATGGCTCAGTATTAAATGAGACCAGTGAGTCAGCTGTGTGGGTTGCCATATGGAGTCTCACGCGTTTACTGACATGGATACAAAAGAAGACATACTACTGTATCCACTATAAAATGCCGCAATTTGAGTTGTTCTTTTTGTTCAACACTGTACAGTTTTAGTCCCTGGCCATGAGTCTGTCTCGTCTTTCTTGGTCTGTGGTCCCGAATAAGTTGGCGCAGCAAGGCAAAGTTACCCCATGGGGCAACTCTTTGTGTCCCATCTCGAGTACAGAAGCCTGGGTATTGGGTTCAGAGCACCAGTTTCTTTTCCAAGGCAACCATATTCTGCTTTCGTAATGGAACTACTTGCAAGTATGTATGGATAGGTAACTTAGTAAAGTTTTTAAAATAAAAGAATTTTCAGTAAATATGAAGGTTTATTTTTTCTTTGGAATCTGTTTTTATTTGAATTGCAACTTAAATGGAAATTGATAAAAGGAGCATAGGCTGCAAGAGAGAAGAGTTGGGCATAGGCCAGGAGAAGTATCCCAAGGCTCCTATCACCATCTTTTGTAGATGATTATCTGGGAAATGTAAGAAGAAACACTACTTCACCTATTAAAAATTATCAAAGTGTACCTGGAAGCCGAGAAAGGGTATAAAACTTCACAGGTGATCAAAAGATGTGCAGGGATTGAAGATCACTCTGTAGAACAATGAAGAAGAGGTGCTGCTTCATTACCAGCTATTGAAGACAGTCTCTGATCATATTTAGGACAAATGCTCATTAATGTTACATAGTAGAGAAGTTCTGGCTTACATGAACAGCAAAGGAACAGCAAAGCCTATGGGATATGAAGAGAATCCAGCGAGTTACAAGGATGCCAAGCTACCCTTCCCAGTACATGCACATCTGAAGCAACCCCTGAGCCAGGTAGCACATGCTGCTGCAACGCAGAAAAGAGGAACAAAAAGATGCATCTGGAAAAGCTAAGGAAATCAGAATGGAAGTACCAGCCCTAAGATCTTACAGCCCTCCAATACCCCCCCAGACACCACGAAGTGGCTTAGAAAGAAGTGCAACAGTAGTCCTGAGTCAAAGTCAGTAGCCCTTAGCATTTGGGTCCGTAATCTCCCGTGCACGCAGGGGACATCTTCACCAACCGAGGTGGCCATGCGCTGGGCTCCCTGAAAGGGAATGGCTCTGCCAGCCCCTCCATAGGCGCTGCCATCCCAGGGCAGGCTGAGCAAAAGCCCTTAGAAAACATCGGGATGAAGCCACTGCTGAGGGCACGTGAGCTGCTCCAGCACTTGTCACTGGGACTGAAGACCTATGGTCCGAGGGACAGAGGCCGGGAAAGTCAGCGCTGGTGGCAGACACGCTGAGCGCACCATCTTTTCTTCCACAGCGTTAAACGGCCATCTCTGCAGAACAAAGGGGAGGTCCGACAACGTGCCACAGGGAATTCCCACCTTTGATACGCGGCAGGCAGTCCAGGAAAGTGTCCAGCAAGCGGGAGTCCAGGGTGGTCAAACTGTTGGGAGCAAGTGCCACAGGAGATGAGGGATGATGGTTGCGTACAAGATCGGACTTTACTAAAAAGTTGCTGAGGAGAAATCTCGTCAGATTTAAGAGGAGATAGCTGCATTCAAGCTGGAAGGCAGGCTGTTTCTACTGGCTAGCTGTGAGTGAGGTGTATTGGCATCTGCCAAAATTGCGGGCACATGAGCTTTGGTTCATTTGTATTTGAAAGGGGCAAGGTGAGGAAGAAGGAAGGAGACCACACTGTGCCCAGCTGCTGCGAGCATCTTCCAGCATTTTGGAGCTGCGCAGGCTGGGCTCCCCCTTCCTTTGGTTTCTCCCCTTATTCCTTATTCCCTTATGCCTGGATCCTGCTGAACCCCCCAGAGCCAGTGGGAAGGGAAGACTCTCACTTGTCCTCCCCTGGGACCACCTCTGCTGCTGATGCCACCGCTCGAGGCTGCTGTCCCTGCTGAGACACGGCCCCCAGTGAGGCCTGGCGACCTGCTGCTGCTATTTTCTAACAGTACTCCCCCAAATCGTCTCTGTGTTTCCAAGAAAACACATGCAATTTTAAAATCTCCACCTGTAGGCAAAAATACACAGAGCAATCAACGGTTAGGCATCACGGGTAGAAAGCCACTTTTCATCACTGTTGTGTCAACTTCTATTTCCTCTTGTCACAAAGCAGCAATAAAAATATTTCATTGCAAAGGGCTTCAATTAACTTTTTCAGCTGAAAAAAATAGTATTTTTATCAGGTACATTTAACAGAAAACAATGTTTTTGACAATATGTCAAGCAAGATATTGTCTTTTTTATTTTAAACACTAACTGTAACTTTTAGAGGTTAGTGATTTCAAACATAAAATCGGAAATACCATTTAAGTTCTCATTGCCTCCTAATATTCATTTCATGTTATTTTCTCTGGTGTAAGATTGACAAACCATTTAGCAATCAGTAAAAGGGCTTGTTTTTCCTTCAGAAGTTAAACAAGTTCATGAACGTGAAAATATGGGAAGTCTCACCCTTACTTTATTAATGAATGTGGTAATATACCTTCTCTAGGGAATTTCTCAGTGTGAAAAAATGCAAATGCCATTATTTTTAAAAGCACAAAGAGAACCTGATTTACACTGATAAAAAAATAAAGCCTTTCACAAAATAACAGGCAACTCACTGGGGCATCACTGACCTATTCCTTTCTCACTTATTAAATGAATCTGAGGACCGTTTCGGGATTGTATTGATCGTGTTCTTAAAATGACAGGTGACCTCCAAATCAGTTCACACACCAGTGTCTCTTAGTGGAGCACAGAGCTGCTTGTCAATGGTGCCCTCAGAATTGAAATAGACATTGATGGACAAGACCTTCAACTGGCTATTTAAAACACGCAGATTTCCCGATTAAACTGGTCTTTTTTGTTGGTTTTTTTGTGGTTGTTGTTTGGGTTTTTTTTTAATGAGCTTTTATTGATCAGGTGTTTACTGCTACAGTAAATTAAAGGAATGTTTGCAATGCCGTAGTTAAGAATTTGTAATCACTGACATTGTAATACAAAGGTTTTGCCACCGGTTTATAAAAAGGGTTATGTTATTAGCTATAAATATATCTTTCTCTAGTACAGTACTAAGTGTACAAGGTTGACTCTTTTTTCTGTTTTGAAAAAACCTATATGAAATTTCTAAAAGTTAGGCAGGGTGTTCTATTAAAATATAATGAGTATTTTGCTACTTCTAACACAATTCAGCAAGATTAGTCTTAGAGGTGTCAGTATAGTTATAGTACCTCAAAATTTTCTGCAGATTTTTAGTGTTTGAAAGGTGAAAACAAAAAAATATGATCTATCTTTTAGGCAAAATCTATGATATTGTTATACGTGGATGCATGTTTTATTTTAAAGAGAGCAACAGTGTAAAATGAATGTTGCTTTAGAAATGGTGGGTATTGCATGCATTGTCTCAGAGCCTGATTTTGCTCTTGTGGTATCCATTGTCTACATAGTACTTCACTGTAAAGTGCTATTCAAAAAATGAAATCCTGATCACAATTACAGCAAATGTTTATTAAATATGAGTGAAGGAAGAAAAAAATCAGATTATTTATAATCATTCCTTGCTTCCTGACTTACTCTGCAATGAAGTTTTCCTGGGTTTGTTTTTCCCTTATGAGAAAAGTGAATGTTATAAAATTGTAATTGAATCTAGGTTCAACCACATTAGCAATTCCTCCAGCTTACCCAGATAATACTTTTCTAAAGTTCTGCCATCAAAAGCATTTGCTTCAAAAGTATTTGCATTTTCTCTCAGCTTTTTTCCTCTTTGAATTAGATTACTCTCCTGTGTTTCACCCCAAAAAGCTGTTAATGAAAATGGTACTGGACCCAAAGCAGACTCCTGTGTGAGGTTATAGCACAGCACTTTCTGTCTTGACAATTTTTATGTAACAATAATTCTCTGCGTGATTCTACCTTATGTCAGTTACACATACCTAGTTTTTCACACTGTAGGGAAATCTGAACTATTTCAGTACTTTTGTCCCCATTTTAAAGTTCAACTCTCATGATTTCTGATTGAAATTATTCACACCATTTGACATGAATCCCATTTATCCTTTCCCAAATCCCTTATTTTTAAAAGTTTAAGTGAAGCCATGGATATCGTATATTAATTCCCACTAAGGGAAGAATTTCATCCCAAAACTCTAGAGGTGACATTTCGAATATCATATTCTGCCCAAGACTAGTACAGGCAGACTTTGGACGCATTTGCCTCCGCTACAGATGCGTTAGGATGGACACAAGTTTCTCTCTCTGCAGTTTGAGCTGAACAACCACGGCCCAGCTCAGAAGTCATACAGTTGCATTTACCCTGCCCCTGACCTAATGCACCTTGCCTCTCCGTAAAGAATATCCACTCTGCTACAGCATGCTGTTCATGTGTGTGGAGCATGAACCAGACCCGGTTTAAGTTCAGCCAGCTTGTGAAACAGACAGAGTAAATTCAGAGCTGTAGAAGGCAAGTCAGACTATTTATTTTTCAGACGTCACCATTAAAAATATCTAAATCAGTTGTTACAAGTACCCTCAGACAAATCTGTTCAGGTGAGCACTCTAGGAACCGAAAATCTGTGTTCTGCCCCACCTTCTTTCAGGTTGAGAGAATTTGTATTCGTGGTCACTGAGAGCGCATTGAGCTGCATGCGCAGAGCCTGAATGCTTTCCTTTTCTTATTCCAGGCAGGCATCATTTCAGCCCAGGATGGATGGGTGACCATAAATAAGGAGCCTGATTCTGTCACCTGATGATTAAGACGTGTTATTTGGGGAAGGACAGCACCAGGTCCTGGCCCTTGCTCCAGGTACTGTTGTGCATTTTCCATTCCCATTAGAATGTAAAAGAGATTTCGAACAGCAATGGGAAACATGATATTCATTCTCCTTACTCCACTAGAAAACACAATCATTTCTAGGTGACCTGAGCAGATTATTTCCTGATTAAGTGAAAGAAACAAAATCGCAAGAGTATCAGAAAACAAATATTACTGTAAACTCAGTGATTCATTACCTTAATGTTATTTGTGATGCATAGTTGCATCAGTAGCAATCTGTAAATTTCTTGCTAATCTCATAATGAAAGCACAGAAGTGAATTTTGGAAGTTAGAGAGTGGCCTTGGAATCCAAACTGCTCACAAACTCAGCAATATTAAAAAAGGAAAATGTATAAGAAATAAGCCATCTCAGATTCCCTCAAACAGTATCTAGTGTTGGAAAATAATTCTGTGTCATCAGGGTGCCAAAATGCTGGCCCAGCAGAAGTCCTCTAACAAAGTATTTTAAAAGCATGCATTTTTTAAACCTTTCCAGTTATGAGAAAACAATGCTTTAGAGTTTTAAGGTAGGTGAATCAATTAATTGACAGATTTCTTTCTATTATTTTCAGGGCTGGGAATAGTTGGAAAATTAATTTGGAAAATGTTGTTTTCAATTTTTAAAAAAGAATAGCAACTTTTCATGGTTATGTTTATTTTCATGACCTTTCCGTACACAGTTTTTGAATTTTGAATGTATAACTCCTACATTTTTTCTTGAGTAAAGAGCTTCATCTAAGGTCTTGGCAGTGGTTGAGAAAATTATGCTATGTTCTGCTTCATTCTAAGATGATGACCAAAGAGTAAAGGCACTTAACTTTAACATAAAAAGGGAAATTCACAATGGAATTTTGTAAGTAAATTAATTTTAATGGTTACTCTATCTCTTATTACAAGTTATTCCCACACCAGTTTTATATCTCTCTATGGGATTGAAAAGATATTTTTACGTACCTTGGAGTTTTGACTGTTTAGGGGGGGAGGGGTTGTGTTTTAAATGAAATCCATACAGTTATTCTCATGAGTTTTAAGTGTTAATCAAAAGCTGCTGTGTCTAGTGACATAGTCATTCTAGCTAATCTAAATTTGTAGCTTCTGAGGTAACATCCTTGTACTCTTCATACAATAAAGTAACATCATTGCTGTACCTACTAGGGTTGTCCTTCTGATTGCAACCCTCATATTTACTAATCTGATACGCACTTGTCATGGACATGTATTTTATAAATAAACCAAACTGTTCATTATCTTCATCAGTTCGTTTTCCACAGCAAAACATTTGAGATGAAATCCTGCCCCTATATAACCAATAGTAAAATTTCCATTAATCATAAAGCAGCTAGTATTTTACCCGTTATTATTGACCGTTTAAAAGTCTCATATTATGAAAGCATAATGAGAAGCTGATATACCTGTACCATTAGCAATATAACCCTATATCAGAGCTTTATGCTAATACAAAGCTTTGTGTTGACTTCACTCTTGAGGTTTCCTAGCATTTCAGTGAAATAGAATATCCCACTGATAATAATATAACATATCCTAATTAGGATAGTGGAAAATGAAACATGCTTCAGTTATTTCAAGGACCCAAGCACCTTTTAATTATACTATAAATACAGAGGGTACCTGATTCAAATGGAATCTGACTGCATAACACGGTGCACTAAGCCTTTACATACCACTTTGTATCTTCAAAGTCTGGAGCTAATACTCACTAAGTACACTAGGTATGCTGACAAATTTGCATTAAGTGAAGGAATAGCTTTTCTGACAAGGACTAGGAAGGAAAATTGCCATGGTAGTGTAAGCTACATATAAGGGTCAAAAATGGAGGCTCTAAAAAAGTAAGATGGAGAAGTTGACTATAGAAGAGGAAAGAAAAAATATCCAGACAAGATTGTATTTTTCAGCTAGCATAGAGTTTGTGTCTCAAAACAGTAGAAAATGAGTGGATAAATAAGTGTGAGAGAAGTAGTTTAAGGAAATAGGAGAAAAAAGTACTATTTAGAATTTCAACACTTCTGTTTGTAGCAGACCCTGCTAAACATCTGAGTGCATTAGCTTCAATTTCCCTGCTTCGTTTACACTTCTAGCTCCTAATGTTTCTTTGTTTGTTTTGCTTATTTTTATTTGGCACACCAAATATTATGGGTCTCATCAGGAAAATCTTTAATCACAGCTTTATTGCAGCTTCATATTGACAACCTCAAGCACTCAAAAAATAGGGAATCTGGCACAAAAATGATAACATTGTCTTTAAATAGTCAAGGAATGACATAAATAAATTTGAGGTCTCTGTGTAGGCTGCCATCTCATTTCTGAGTTGTTAAATTACACTAGCTTTATACATTAGGTGTTTTTTTTCATAATCATGACAGCTGTAAGTGTATTTGAAAAAAAAACAGATAAAAGATGAGATTCTCAGATTACTGTGTCAGCAGTTGGGGTTTGAAGAAAAATAGTTAATTTTTTTGACACATTAAAATTGTGAGTGTGGATAATATAGATTACTGAAAGAATTATCTTTACTCCTGAGTAGTTCTTTAAGATATTGAAGTTTTCTAAAGATCAAGAAAATGTGAAGACTTTGGCTAACAGATGGCCAAGTGTATTGGTTTGAAAGGACCAAGGTCAACATGTACTGCTAAAAGTATCTTTTCCTGAAGTTATTGTACACCTGTGTGTAATTAAATTCTAGTTATTACTGAATATTAATATAGTATTCTTGAAAATTATATACTGAGATTGATTATTTTAGAAAGAAATGCTAAAATAATAACTATTATGTTGCACTTTCTACCTACCTTTTCCAGAATACAAAGAATTGGAACAAGCTGTGCTAAGTGATTTAGTGATTTCCCCAGTGTCCTAGTGTGCGTTTTGTTTACAGCTAGGCATTGCAAAATCAAAGCTTTTCTTCTCCCCCCCCCCCGCCCCCCGTACAAACCCACTAGAAATATTGAGCTTTTAGAGAAGATCAGTAGACATCCTGCAGTCCTGGTTACAAAATTTCTTCTTTCATTTACATTTTAGAGTTTAATAAAATTGGTTGCAGGTTGTAAAATGTAAGTCTTGAATCCTCTTGTGATGAAAACTGCATAGTTATGCAATGTATAACACTGATCCATGTTAAGCATTTATTTATTTATTTAAATAGCTATATGCATGGATTCAGTCAACTGGTTTTACAACCTATGGCAGCTAAGAAGTACTTCACAGAGTCTCTCTGCAGCCTTGGGGTGGTGCAGGCTGCAGCAGCCTGGCAGAAATCTACATTCCATGAGCAACACTCACTGGACAGTGGTTTTCTGAGTGTAGCTGAAATTTTGGGGTTTGCTCTGTAAACCCCTAAGTGGATTGGCATTTGCCATTTCAGGACTTGCTCCTTTGTGCTGGTGAAAATGCCAGAGGTGGATTAAGCAATCACAGCCAAGCTTGCTGCTACTTGCTATAAAAACAAATTCTATGCAAAAAACCTGCTTCATCTGGCATGTTTCTTACCACGGTCTGTAATTTTTTCCAACCAAAACCAAAAAAAGCTTTTGAGTTTCAGTGACTGTGCAGGCAACTGAATGTGGGGATTTCTATTTACTTGGGAAATACAAATAACATTATAAACTATGCTCAAATTCTCAGTGGAAAGGCCGACAAAAGTGTTCTCAACTCTTTTTTAATGCACTCATCTCTTTTATGTTTTTCCGTGCCGAATGTACCAAATGTTCCTGGTAGCACTGTGGCAGCACAGTTTGAAATTTATCTGAAGCCAGAATCTAAATAAATGGATGTAGTTTATAAGCATCTTTAATGTATTTTTTTAATTTAAATCTTAGCTTACACCATTTATATCTTATGTATGATGGTAAGTAAATCACTAATTCTGAACAATATCACATCTATTTACCTAGAGTAAAACTTTCATTTTAACATTAACTGCAGTGGAACATTATTCTATAATATACTTCTATTTTCAGCCATTCTTTGAAGTACTATATGGTTATTCAATTTAGCAGCACAGAAGGCAACTACTGTAAACACCACAATCCATTTAAGAAAAGTAAAAATAATTCAAGGAGTTTCTAATCCAAGAAAGAAAGCAGTGAGTGACCAAATAGAACTGCAGACTGAGACTTAGCTACTATAGGTCATGCGGTGTTAAAGATTTACTGTAAAAAAAAAAGAAATAAAAAAAAAAGTGGTTTAAATATTAGTTACTGGTCGCCTCAAACATTCTGCCTGCCAGGAAATTTGTCTGGGGAAGCTGAACACTTTCCCAGTTAAGCTATATGGGCACAATTCCTATCTTTTGAAATAAATCATCTATAGGAGTGTCTTTGCAGAAAAAATCTTTACAGTGATTAAAATGTAATTGCTCACTGGGAACTTGTTGCATAATTCAGTATCTGTCTCTATAATGGGAATAAACTGTATGGTTTGAGCCTGCTTTTAGATGCAGATTGAGCTCTTTTCTATATCCAAGATGAAAAGCAGCCTTGGACTTGCCTGATAACTGCATTTGATTTTAGAATGAAAGTAGACAGACAGATTGGGAAAGTAAAATTTCAAGATCAAAGCTCCATCACAGAATCTTTTACAAGCCAGAGAAACAGAATACAATGGTTGGGGTGCTTTTATTCAAAGGTGTATCGAAAGTGGATGCTTGATTTTAGGGACAGTTTCTCTTTATTCTTGGGCTAGCACAGAGCAGATGCAACCTAGAAGTCAGAAAAACTAGATTAGAGGAGAAAAATAGCTGTGCTCAGAAAAACCTTTTGCTTGCCCGTTCCTGAGGCCATTGATATAAACTTCAAAGGAAGGTATTTATATCCCTTATACTTTAATATATTAGTGTTGTCTTTGTAATCTATCTGCCAACGGTCATTAGGAGGCAAGGCCCAGCAATGCTCAAAGCAGTTCCACTTAAAAAAAAAAAAAAAAAAAAGCATTTTATTAGGCTTAGTCTCAATCTAACATCTTTATTTTCTATTCCAAGCCTTTAGAAAAGTAAAAAAGCAAAGAGGAAAGGGAAAGGTAAGGGAGCTCCAATAAGCCCTTTTCACCTAGCTGTTCCATATCATGATTAAACCAGTGATTAGATAACCTTAACCACTCACTTTTACTGCTATTATTCCCCTGCTAGACAGTTCTAGTGAACATGAAAAATTTTCTTTTGTTCATATAAATATGAAATTGAGAAATAAAATTTCAGAGAAAGAAATGCTCAAGATCCTAAGCATATACATGCCATATATTTATGCAGATCACAGCCTATTGGACCCAGTGCTCTTGTAAAATTCCCAGCTTCTCAGAAATACTGTCAGATCACTAATATATAGACTGAAACCCACAGCTTTGCATCCACAAAGACAACTTTGTCACTTAAGCTCTATCCACGATCAGTCACAGTAGGTTCCCCAAAATCTAGTTCATCAGGCGTAGTGTCTCTCCCGGAGATCTAGGAGTTACTGCTTACCTGACTCACCCTCCGTCATATTTCAATATTCTGAGAAAGCAAAGATAGGTGAAAGAAATGGGTGTGTTTGCAGTTGCCGATTCATTTGGTGAGAGGATGTGCCATAAATTGTGAACCAGCTGGAGTTTCCTACAGGCTGATGATTTCATGCCCAGGTATGTTGCATTGTCTTAGCCCAGATGGTAAAACACATATATCTGAGGGCAGGTCACAGCCTGCTCGGCTTTGAGCAACTGGATGTAGTGCACTCTTCTAACTGCTGATGTCTCTCAGAGAGGAACCCAGAAGCCCTCCCAACCTAATTAATTGTGGCCATGAAGCACCCAGCTGTAGCTGCAAGCATATCCAAGTATCTTCTGCGCTTGACATAGCCTCTGCTCTGTTTGCCTTCAGAATCAGCTGCTTGAATTTTTCATCTGGGAGCTGGTAACTGGTAAAAACTGGTTTATTTTAATGGTGTTGGTTATGTTTGGTGAAGAACAGACAGAGGAGGATCTGTGGTGCATGAGAGATGCTCACGCTGGAGTCCATAGTACTTCACAATACAAATTATGTTAGATGTTATATAGATCCAGACCTGCACAGTGCCCAACGGTGCTATCTCTGCTGCCATGCCGTGTGTGTTCATGCTTGTGAATATAAATGTACACAGGTACAGAGAGTCTTTAAGATGATGAAGGATATATGCAACCCCTGCTGCCTCCTCCACAGAAAACATTTGAATTTCAGCTTCCAAAGGGAAGTTGCTGAGCATATGAAATAGGCCAGGAAGAATGAAAGCAGCAAAATCAGTTCCCTTAACCTCCTTGATCTTAGATGGAGAAGCTTAGCAATTGAATATATAGCCTCAGCATAGGAAACATAATTCAAGCCAGGCTGAGGGGAAGGAAAAATAAGAGAAATGTGGAACAATAGTGATCAGCTTCTTCCCTGAGGATTTATTTGTTCTGCTACATGTTTTCAAGGCAATTGATGGCTAGTTGTTCAGGCAATTTTTTACAGCTCTGAAAAAATGTCTGATGTAATTATTCTGTGACTTTGCAAATGTCAGTTGTGTTAAGGAACTGCTGGGGTTAGGAGCATTTCAGAGAACTAATCATAGTTAATTTTGGCTTAATAAAATGAACAACTTATTTAATCAAACAGAAAACGTGGTTTAGACAATACAGAGTGTGTGGCAAACAATATAAGAAATCAGAGGGGTTTTATCCTAAAGCAAAAGTTTTATTACTTTTTTGACTAAATCTCAGTTTGAAGTGTACCATTTACACAAATGTCTCCGCTCCTCTTAGTTTTACTTCTTTCCATGTAACAATAACTATTTGATTCACAGCTGTTTCACTGGAAAAAACCTCCTCCATTTCAATGCAAAGAAGTAAATCTGTTTAAAACAGCTTCAGTAGTAGATTAAACTAATCTATTTCACTTTGCACAGAAATGGACTGGAAATTAACATGATCAGTTATGGCATCTCAGCTGTGAGGCTGGTAACAAGCAGCTGCGAGGGATAATTTCATAAGCTATTTCAGCTAGAGGCATAAGAGCATTTCTGCTTGTGCCCTCACATACTGGGAAGTCCTGTAAACTCTTAGTGTGTGGGCTAGTTACAGGGAATATGAATTTATTTATGTCTGCATATTATTAATAAGCAAATCACCACAGACCTATTGTGAAAGTGGATTGCACCTTGCAAATGACTATGGATATTTGGATACTTAAGGAGAGCTTCTGCATTAAAATGCATCTGGCCACAAATAAAGAACAAGTCAAGAAAGAAGAACATAAGTGGCAGAGAACAAGATTTGTTTGTAAAAATTGCAAAAGCACTTCCAACAAGGCAAAAACTGTTAGCGCAAGGAGTGTGATAGCGTGAAGCAAGAAAAGCAAAAATCAGTGAGTGATCTTCTATCAGCTGTTGAATTTGCCATTTGACTGCTGTTTACCAACTTTATGGTAAAATGAAGACCTGAAGGGCATGTGTCAGTTATTGTCAGATAATTGATGCCTAACCACAGATGTCTAATGATTTGAGATGCCCTAAGACATCCTCCCTGGCTTTGCAGCTGCTGATTCCAAAGGGTGCAGAACTCCCATGGCTCGTGTCATTTTTGCCAGTCTTGTGTAGATATCTTAGAAACGGAGGGAGAAATGCAAAGTAAAACACTTCTGGACTGCTGATCATGGCAAGGGTTTAACTTTGGTAAATGTTTTATCTGAGTGACGACTCAGCCCTCAGCAAAATGAACTGAACCAGATTTTGGATTGCCTTTTCTGTGGAAACAGTCCAGGAGTCTACAGTCTATTATTGTGAGCAAATACTGCAAAACA
Organism: Harpia harpyja; assembly: GCF_026419915.1. Classification (NCBI taxonomy): domain Eukaryota; kingdom Metazoa; phylum Chordata; class Aves; order Accipitriformes; family Accipitridae; genus Harpia; species Harpia harpyja. The sequence continues at coordinate 8,079,388 of NC_068943.1, forward strand.
TGCAAAACTGAAATGAGCCTCTGAATTTCCAGCTGTGTGATAAAACTCTTGTTTGGTTTGCTTAATACATGCACAGAACAAGAGTCTCTAAAAGCTTGGTGTACGCAGTCTGAAAGAAATGCTAAAAAATTGAACTTCAAAACAAATAGAAGACCTGACATAATCACAGCTATCTTACAGATAAAAGTAGAAGCAGTGACATGCACATGGTCCCTGTTAGCATGCTATGAAATTGTTTATCTTAAGGTGATAATTCTACTTTTATCATAAAAAAGTAGAGCTTACTGGTGGTGACTAAAAGTTATATCAGAATCAGAAAAAAATTAGTTGGTAGGAAATGCAAGTAATCATATAGTCCATCCCTTCTCCCCACAGTAGGCTCAGATATCCTTAAATCATTCCTGACAGACTTGCCTAGCCTGCTTCCTAATGACGGAGGCTATGCAACCTTCCCAGCCACCTAGTCCAGTACTTCACTGGTCTTACAATTCAAAAATGTGTTTGGTTGTTTTTCCTCATGTATCTTTCTTCTTTTCTGTTTGATTTGCCAGTTTCATGGGAACAGAATATTCCACCCCTCTTAGCTTGTTCCCTCCTCATTGAGATGATTTTTCCCCAATAGTTTAGTGCTTACTAAGCAAACATGAGCTTATCAGGCAAAGGTTAACATTTGCTTAGAAGAGAAGTACACTGACTGTATCTACACAAATTCAATCTTCACTTCACTGCAAGCATTGAACACATTCCACCACTTAAGGCTATGAGACAACTAGTACAAGTACAGAGAAATTAGTAGTAATACTCTCCTAGGGTGCATGACTACCTATACGTATTAATGGTGTTCAGGAATTATTTTGTCAGTAAGTAAATCACAGCTTCAAACAATCTTGTATTCAGTAGTTGTGCTAGTGGATATCTATCTTAAATGACCTTTGCTTAAGTTACCATCCTTCATTGCTCCATTTGATGAGCAATTTTTGAAAGAAATACCTATATTACAGGATTGCTGTATTATTTTAGAAAACAATAGTCTTGAAACTGGATAACTCAAAATATATATATTTTAAACCAGTTGAGACCCATTGGAATAAAGACTTGAATGCCACATAATTATTAACTATTATTGTCCAACATTTTATCTTGAAAATTGAGGGTTCAGCTGTCTTGAAAATTGCTATAACAGAAGGACCTTGCATGGACAAAACAGCTGTATCGCAGAACATGAGGACATATTATTTGGAGCCAAGTATCTGTGGTGGGATTTAGATCCACACTGGATGTTATGTGAGCTATTGAATCAAGCTGGGCATCTCAAAGGTTCTGCAGCTTCCCCAGATCTGGGGGGAATTTGGTAAGCTGACTAACTCACTCCGTTCTAGTGCTTATATTAATTAGACAACCATTAACTACAAAGGCATTTAGTTATCTCACTCACAGGTTGGAACCTACATTTAGGTGCCCACAATTGGAGCTGCATCTTATCTCTAGAGGGTGGGTATCTACATCTGAGCTAGTTGCTAGATTCTTCATGAGTTCATGGAAATAATTATGTAAAGAAAACTACGACAAGTTAAAAAAACCCCACAAAGTAAGGCAAGCCAAAAATGACTTTTGAGGAATATCTTGTTAAAAGCCTGAAGCTTAGAATTTGAATTTTCCACATACAGTAATTAATCCTTCAAAGAACATCAAAACCAGGAATTGGGGTCTGGAGACCCAATAGATGATTAAGATGTAAAACTAATGCTCAGAGAAAAAAGGGCAGTAGCTGAGAAGCTAAGTGAATGCATTACATTGATGTTCACCATGACAGAAATAAGGTAAACACCCACACCTCCATCTCTCTTATGAGTAAACACAGAAGTTGGCCAAACTGAAGAATCAGGAGAAAAATTTTAGGAAAAATTGACAAAATGAACACTAACAAATAGCTGGGACCTCAGAATGTTAATCCACTTATTGATTGCAGTGTGTAACCTAAACCTTTAGATGACCATTGGGATTAGAAGAATGGAAGGTGATAAATTAACTCCACTTTTTTTAACCAGAGATGATTCACAGTTACAAATCAGTACAGCTGAATACTCTTCTAGCTTACTAATAAAAATCACAGTAAAACCTATGTTTGAACAGGGATAAGTCAACAAAGCTTTTCCAGAAGGAAAAGATCTTGCATAAAAAATCATATAAACAAAGACTGACATCATATGTTTAAAATTTTCAATGAGAAATTTTAGGGTATCCTAGAAAGGCTATTAAAAAACCCCACAAACCAAAACAAATACAAAAAACCTTATTATGTCAGTCACAACAGATAAAAAATTAGGAAACAAACCATAAAATAAGCAGTCTTTTTTCCCAATAGAACGCATTCAAATTAGGTCCCTCTTTATCCTAGTATGTGTTGTTGAGCATACTCATTAATTATCTGAAAGAGAAGGTAGGTAGTGAGAAAAAAATTTGCTGATAATCTTAAATTATTCAGGATAGTAAAAGTAAAAAATTACTGTGAAGATGTGCAGAAAGATGTCAAAATATTGACTGAATAGGCAATAAAGTGGTAAATGAAATTCAGTGTTGATTCGTGCAAATTAGTACACATAGGAAAACAAGCCAAACTATAAACAATGACTGATTCTAAACAGCGATTGCCACAGAGGGATGAGAGCTATAATTTACTAAAGGTAGTTCTATAAACATTTTGATTCAATGTTCATTGTTTAAAAAAAGCAAATTTTAAGAACTATTAGACAATGAACAGAAAAAAAAGCTGAAAGCATCCTTATATCATAATGTGCTTGAATATACGGACTTGAATAGATGGACTTGAATATATGGCCTTCTGATTCCCCTTTGTGAAGAGTAGAGTAGAACTAGAAGAGATACAGAGAAAGTAAACAAGTTTTATTGAAGAATTCTATACAATGATTTCTGTGTAAGGAGAAATTAAATATACTAGAACTCATTGAAAGAGAGCTGGAGAAGAATGTGAAACAGAATCACCTATATGAGAAATGAAATTGGAAATGCTTATTCAGTTATTTACGGTGCAAGAAGTGGGGTCAATGTGATTTTTTGGGGTACTGGACTTTTTTTTTTTTTAAGTATACATAATTAAACCATTGCACCCATCATTCCAGGATGTTAAGAAATTATTAAACTCATGGAAGAAAAACACATTAGCAGCTATTAAATATTAAGAAACAACATTGGACTCTGCTTCACATCACCAGAAGTGAGGAGTATTTCATGCAGGCAAGCATCACTGTACATTCTGCTCCCTTACATTTACATAAACGTTGCATAGGGGCCCCTTTTAAGAGGTGAGTTACTGGATTAGATGGGCAAGGCTATGAACTCAGTGGAACTGCTGTAGAAGCTCTTACATTCTCATGTCTGCATTCAGAAAATGATTCAATGATGGCAATAGTAGGGTTAGACCAAAGATCCATCCACCACAACATCCTGTCTTTGAGGAATAAGTTTCGGAGGGGGAAGGATGCTGGTGATGAAGTGGCCACTTTTGGTTCACGTGTTTTGTCACATCTCTCAGCAGATCCAGCACCCTGGAGGCCTTAGGGGAGTGGAAGGCAGCTCTGTCAACCTCAGCCTCCCTGTTTTACGCTTTTCATTGCTTGAGCCTCATCCCTTTTTCATTTCAGGGCACAACTGATTTTAAGCTACCTTCGCATCCCAGTACCCTGGCCTGAAAGCCTGTCTAGCCCATCTGAGGGCAGCTGTGGAGCATTAGGATGTCCTCCAACATCCACGACAGCGCTGAGGCTCGGAGTGTTGTGCAGTCTCACAGAGCTGGCTGGGTGCTAGGGGAGCAGAGACCCCCTTTAGAGGGCTCCGCTAGCCCTCATTACGAACACAAAGGAAAATACCAAAGTGCTTTGGCTATAATAGTTTCCCCCTTGTAGGAAAGATACCAGAACGTGTGTTAGAGATTGGATGTAATGACCTTTTCTTCCTTCTTTGGAGGATGACAGGGTTTGCAGAAAGCAGTCAATAACAGCCCACTGGAAGCCTCCCAAATCATAGGAGCAATGCTTTTGGAGCAAGCACAACAGAAAGCAGACTGCAAACATAGTGAGAAGCTGCTTGTATTTGCACTGCTGGTTCTTTTAATGAAAAGCCGCTTTCTTTTCAGAAAGAGTGAGTCCTCTCACATAATTAACCAGGAGGTGGTACCTACAGCAACACCACAGCCCATGACTGGGGATACAAATGCTGTATTTATTTCTTGCTTTGTAAGAACAACTGATGGATCTTCCTTTCTGCCTGAATTTAAACTGGAAAAATCTCTTAATACAAAATTGCTTTAACTGTACTTATTACAGGCAGAAACCAGAGCAGGAAGCCTTACTTTTGCTTCTGTTTTAAATCTACCAATTCCTCTATTTCACTGACTCAATTTTGTTATGTTTATTATACAAACACTGTTTTACTTCAACATTAATAATGTTCCATTTTCCTACTTCTCTGTTTTAGGATTTTTTTTCTCTAAAAGTGATTGATTGTTGAAATAAATACATAGATATATAAACTGAAACATAAGCAAATGAAACTCCTGATAGTGAATCCATGCTCGTATTATATAAATGCTCTACTTTGTAGTATTTCTGCAACAGAGCTGCAGTAGAGGGTTGGCCTTACATGTTTCTTGGCTGAACTGAATTTGGAGACCAAATTCTATTACTTGTCTACTTCACAGATGGCAATTGCTCGGAAAGTACCTAAAAAATCCCTTTCTTTGGACTACATCTACTTTGGTAGCTGAAAACATCTGCCGCAACTTAGTATTTATGCCCTTTTAGGACAAACAGTTCCTTAAGGACAAGATCCTCTGACCTCACAGTAATTTTGCACTGAGGCTCGGTGCAAAGCTTTCACATGACGCTTCAGTTTGGACCAATCTGTTTATAGTCTTACTGGCAAAAAGTAGAGAAAGACAACCCAGACTGGAAGTATAAAACTGGCTATGTAAACCCCAAACTGCTGCTATGCAAGCCAGCTTTCATCCAAGTATAAGCTGTACATGCAACATACTCATTAACACCGTAGTAGCCTGGTGTAGTGCCCAGGTACTAATGAATTCAGTGTGTTTGCCAGGGTGCAGCAGTAGGCTGGTACAGCCAGCACGCATTTAAGGTGCATGCTGCTAGGTCTACCTGGTGTAACACTGAGCCTAACAACTTTAATCACGTCTCTGTTAGCTCAGCTGTTGTTGTATTGCACTCTATTACGCAGTGTACATCATGGCTGATGTTTCTTCCCAACAAACAAGAATTACTTGATTTTAAAATCAAAGGTAATGTACTTTCACATCCTTGTTTTTTTGCACCATCTTGCATTTATGTTTATGTTCCTACTTTATGTACTACCATAAACCTTGTTTGTGTTATGAACCATTTTTATGCACCAAATTCCTTGTTTATACATCATTGATGATACCCATGTAATAGCAAAAGTTTTTTCCTTTTTTTTTCATTTTTTAGATGTTACAGTATGAAACTGAGTCAGATATTCTACACTTAATATACTTTTAGTTCAGCTATGCATGCAATAGTTCTGTAACTGAATCTCCTGTACTGATACAGCAGCAGCAAACCACAAACACTCTATAGAATATAACACAAGAATACTGTGTCAAACAGATACTGCAGAGAAATGTTCATATAGTATCACAGAAAAAAAAGGGGGGGACATTACTTAAATACTAAGAAGAAAATCAATATGGCTTCAACACTAAAAGCCAATTATTAGAGGAAAGCAATACTTTACACAGTTAATCCTTTATCTCTGCTCATCTGTAATGTTACAACAGTTTGGGCAATATTACAGATTCATGACAAAAAAAAATTAATCCCAGGGAAGTGTATAAACTCTTATCCCTTATGCCTCATATTTAACGAGTACTTTCACTCTGAAATGAGCAAGTTGGTAACCTAAAGGTAGGATGAGGAACATGATCACATACAACCCCTCTTCTAGGGATAGCAACACTATGTCCAAATATCAAGAGGCTGATATTTGTTATCTCCTTAATGCTCCAGATTCCATAATCATGACAATCTCACCTTTCATGAAAATAAATACCTAACTTTCATATGACACAATGTCTCTAACATCAGAACGATTCTTTAATGAGGGCTGTCTTCATTCTCAAAGTTTCTGAAAACCTAATCCGTGATTATTGTATGCTGTCAGGTTAACAGTTCCTGTATGTTCCCATTGTTCTCTATTCAGCTTTTTAGTTTGCCATTAGTCATTAGAAACTAAAGCTACTGCTGTGTTTTAATTTGAATACAATTCCCTGTGCTGATACAGTCTTTGGAAGCCAAACTTTGTCTCAAGAGAAATTTTACCGTTGAGTTGCTTGCAAAGCTCTCAAATTGTAATTTCTAGATGAAATAGAATGGTACATTCATAACAAAACTTGCAATAATGGAAAAAGAAAGGATAATCTTGTGACAAAGATAATTTAAATTAATAAAATGGAAAACTCCTAGTCAATGGACTACTGTTCCCACAAAATGGCAGATATTCCAGTGGTTCATGAAACTCCTGAATAATCAGGTAATTATTAATTCAAACCTAGCAAGAAAAAGGGCAGGACATTCTTCATGCAAAAAAGAAAAAAAAAGTTTGGACATTCTCTGTCAAAAGGCACTAAAACTCAGATGATGAACTTGCTGCAGTTTTAACATGACTTTGAATCAAATATGGAGTAGATAGCATATATCTATGACTTGTCAAATTCTCTAGCAAAGCTTTTCAAATGATTTGAAACCAAAAGATAACCCTTCTTCCCAGAGTACTGATAGCTGGAAAGTAGAATTTTTAGAAAATAATGCATCAGAAGAACAGCAGATTTTTTTGAACAAGATGTAAATATAAACAGCTGTTCCTTCTTTAACCATTTGACAGCATGCAGTGGTGCACTACACTCAACCAATAAAAGCAGTTAGAGTGTGAATAAAAATACCAATAAACTTTGTGTCTAATCCTTTCTCAAAGAGGACTGTACCTCCTTTTAAAGCGGAACTAGTGAATTCCATACACTAGTCTTTTTTAGTGTTTTCAATGCTATTGATTTACAGTGAACATTAATTTATTGAGAAACAGTACGGTGCTTTTCTCTGTGACTGTCTTACTCTAGCTGACTAAGAACTATTAAAATGTGCTTATCAGAGTTTTATGGAGAATAGCCCTGGAGGTTAACTTCATGTAATGCTTCTGATAAGCCCTGAAAAGACAGAATTTTGGCTTGTCTTTCAACCAAGAATTAAGTAAGCTTGCATTAGAAAACAGGATTTAAATAGAACTATGCCCAAGTCTGACTCATCATTGACCTTACCCATATATAAGCAGCAGAGGGTAAGTAAACAGGATTATATGCTCCCACCCTGTTTGGTTGTGCAGCAGATATTTCAAATGGCAGTGTCTTAGCACACTACATTATTGCTTGCTTGCTGAAAGAAAAGAAGATTCTACAAAAGGAGGTAAAAGAAAAAGGGAATCAGCTCATGATGTAGTATTTTTCCTTAGTCCACAGGAGAGTCACAAAAGGGTGTCAGGCTTCTCTGCAGGATGAATTCTTCTTCCTAGTGCTCAAGGCATTCCAGCAGAGAGCAAGGCACACAGACCTGGAAGAACTTGCTCTTATAAAGTCTATTCCCTCAACCACAGTGAGATGGCTGACTGTTTTATGTCTGTTAAACTGCGACACAATCTCCTGCCTTTATTTCTCAATGTGATAAAAGGTTTTCATAATGCACCACATAGTGTTAGTGCAGTCTCCACCACTGTGTTCTGTATTTTGCATCCCAGAATGGACTCTAGCAAATATAAACAAAGCAAACAAGCAAACAAAACTTCCTTTTATCCTCTGGCCTTTTTCTTTCAACAGAACATAAATGCCACCTTTTTATTCAAGCAAAACTGAAAACAACACTGTCACTAAAAGATGCTGTCTGTTGTAATGCTCATGGTGTTTTGAGCTAAGTGAAAAGACAATTAAAACCAATAAAGTAGTAAAGGAAACCATGGGGAAATTTGACATGAAAGTAAAAAGCAATGCAGAATCCTGCATATCAGATTTGTAATGGAGTTCACTTTCTCTTCAGGGGAATAAAGTTAGCTATACAAAACATTTACACAATATGCTGAAGTTCCTCTCTGTAAAGATGTGTGCATTGCAAGAGTCTTAGTACAGAAATATCTGAGGCTATCAAAAGTCTCTAAAACTGTGCTTAGCTTTGGCAGCATAATAATGTCAGAGCTCTTATCTTTTAACAGATGCAAAAATAGTCAGTAAAAATTTATTATTGATTCCGTGATCAGTGCAGTCTCCTCTAAGACAAATACACAGCTCCAGCAAAGATGGTCTTTATTTGAAATGCCTGCAGGCAAAAATGAACCTGTTTTCAGGACTGTAGGACTTTGCACTTGTCATGGAGAATAAAATAGCAACATGCAGTACTCTTGTTGAAATAACCTGGGGACATGATAATAGAAGGATACAACTGAGGTGAAGTTGTAGGGAAGAGTAATAGTAAATTAACGAAGCTAAAAAAAAACCCCAGAAAAACATTTAAACTTGCGAGACGTGGCTTCAGGTAGAAACTGCTTAGTGGCAGATTGCAGAGCAAAGCTCCAATTCATTGTGATAAATGAGCAAAAGGACGTGCTGTACCAACATGAAGATACCATAGGCTCCGCTGCATTGCCTAACCAAAGATGCCTAGTGCTGTTTGGGCTACGCTGGTCTATCCTTCCTGACCCTGGGCTGCAACTCCAGAAGGACACAGGCCTCCTATAGCATAACTGCCAGCCCCCTGTGGGGTCCTGGATGCCTTAAGGAATGTCAAATAGCACCACATTCCTGTGCGTGGTCAACTGTGTTGACACTTTCGTTGTTCGGTGTACATTTTAATATGTGCAGTTTAAGTTTAAATTTACTCTTCCTGGACTGACTCTAATTCCTGCTCCGCCCCCGCCCCCGACACTACATTAATAACTAAATAATAAAGGAACAGAAGCTTGAAAACAGAACAAATCACTCAGCAAACAACATGAGTGAAGTAGGTCAGACCAAAGTTCATGCAGCGTGGGACCTTTCATCTAATAATGGCTTGTAGATTAGAGAAAAATATGGAAAGTGTGATACTTTTCAGGCTATTTTCCCAGCTTTAAACAATCTACAGTTCAAGAACTTCCTCAAGCATAAGTGATATCTTTGTGTTGATAGATTTTTCTTCCACAACTATCAGAGGTCAACCAATCATGTACTCCAAGTGAGTAACTTGACTGTTTGCAAGGAGTTTTGTCCTGGTTTCAGCTGGGATAGAGTTAATTGTCTTCCTAGTAGCTGGTACAGTGCTATGTTTTTGAGTTAGATATGAGAAGAATGTTGGTAACACACCAATGTTTTCAGTTGTTGCTAAGTAGTGTTTAGTCTAAAGTCAAGGATTTTTCAGCTTCTCATGCCCAGCCAGCAAGAAAGCTGGAGGGGCACAAGAAGTTGGCACAAGACACAGCCAGGGCAGCTGACCCAAACTGGCCAACGGCATATTCCATACCGTGTGATGTCACATCTAGTATATAAACTGGGGAGAGTGGGGGGATCGCCGCTCGGCGAATAACTGGGTGTCAATTGGCGGGTGATGAGCAGTTGCACTGTGCATCTCTTGTACATTCTAATCCTTTTATTATTACTATTGTCATTTTATTAGTGTTATCATTATCACTATTAGTTTCCTGTTTTCTGTTCTATTAAACCATTCTTATCTCAACCCACGAGTTTTACTTCTTTTCCCGATTCTCTCCCCATCCCACTGGCTGCGTGGTGCTTAGTTGCTGGCTGGGGTTAAACCATGACAAATTTATTGACAAGAAAGTAAATGTTGTTATTATGGTTAAGACTGAACTAACTGAGCAATGCATGTGATCTAACCAGTTTCTGGATAGTTCCTCTAGACAAAAAAAAAAAAAAAAAAGATTTCTGTTTCTGAACATAATGGGCTTACACAATGTGACTTGGAATGTGTAATTTCAAATGCCAGGGTGCAATGGTGGCAAAATGTGCTTTATATTGGTTTCACCGTCCAAAGTAGGATGCATTGCATTTTATCAAAAAGGACAGTAATGTCAGCAAGATGAATGACAATATCTGTTCAAGTATGGCCCAGCAGAGAAAGAACTTCAAAAAAGAATTTGAAGGTGCTATACAATGTAGTTGAAAGATGAATTGGTAGTGACAGCCAGCTTTTTTTACATCATGTCAGAATAAAGTTGCCTGACTTAAGGAAAGACACACCAAAAGAGGATGTAAATCCAGGATCAGTTCTGCCCCACAGATTACATCAATAACTTTAAACTCATGTGGAAATAAAATGGTATTTTCTCTTTCTTTACTTATAGTTTACAGAATCATCTAAGAAAATCATACCATTTTCTTTTTTTTTTTCATATACTATGGGGTTTGCTAATAACTACACATTTTTTACATTGAGAATTTTAAATCCTTAAGATCACATGTTATAAAAACACTAAGACATCACACTTAACCATGAGTATTTGACTGCCATGTAAGTCAGGGAAAAAATTTGCTTAGTTGATTTTAGATGAATCCCTTTGTTCATGCATAAAATCTCACTTTTACACTTATTTCCCCAAGGAGAAGCCTAAAATGTAGCTCTTACCAATCTAGCTCACCTTCATTAAAGCTGAAAGAAAGAATAAGAGGAAGAAAGTATACTGTGCTTTTCCATAATCATGAACTAGCATATTGTTTCATCCATATGGCTTATAGCCTTATCTCAGGAACATATACATTATTTTGACCTCTGGATGACCTAAGATTAAACTGTTATAGGAAAAGATAGGTAACAAGGGACAGCTTAAAACTAACCATACTCCAGGCAGGGAGATAGACAGCCTGGTAACGCATGCAGTGGAAATAAGCTGGCTGAATAAACCTCTCATGGAGCAAACTGATGGCACCTTTCCCTCCCCTTACAACCAGCCACATAAACTTCCATCATTCCTGCAGACACTGTGCTCATAAGCAAACGAGCTCTTGAAATATTTCAGGGCTTTTACCGATAGAAATTTTGTAGGATATTTACCGAGAGTGTATACACTCTGTTTTAAACACAGTGTGACTGCTCTCCTGGAAAACAGCACAGTACCAGCATGGGATTTGCTACCAGACCTTGCTTCCAGTGACAAGTGAATAAGAAGACATGACAACTCCTTGAAAGTCTCACCCAAGAACAATGATTACCTTTCAAGATTTCTGTGCTTGAAATATATGTCCTGGAAAGAAAACCATGAGGAGAATATTTTTACTGTTGGATTTTACTGTATAACAAATTGCGTACCAGCACATTTTGGTGGACAATAGAGTGGTGTCTGAGTGTCTAGATGTACCTCAGAGCTATAGCTTAAAGACAAGTAAGAGAGTTTGCGTGTGGTTCGGGTATTTCTTTTTAATTTTTAAAATTTAATTTCTTCAAAGTATGAATTATTTCTTTACTTATCTATTTATTTTGAATATTGTAATCTTTTTTCTTTTTGTATTTTTTCCTCCTAGATTCCTACTCTCCTTTTCCCTGTTTCTTCCTTTTCTTTCTGCCACTGAAAAAGGAACAGGAAATGATGCTGGTAAAGAAAAACAGAAAAAGTATTCTCTGGCTTAAAAAATTAATTACTTTAATGTTATATTTTTGGTAATTTTTGTTCCTGGTTTATACTGCATCTTATTTTTGCAGCAAGTTATGCTAGCCCTCCCACATTTTTCATCTCATATGGTGTGGAATTTGTACTGTGCTAGAATGTCTTTAGAAATAGATAAAGTTCTTAAGCCCATATCTTTAAAAAACCTAAATGTATACAAGGATAATCTGAATTTATGACCACTGTATGTTATACATTAGACTGGAAAAGCTGAGCCAACGCACCCTGTCTGAAATACAGCGGGTGTTGAATTTGTAAGTAAGTGAAATGCTGGCATCATGGAAAAGAATGGCAAAGCTCTGTCTGATTTCAGCGGAGTGTGAATTTCATCACTGCTTTAATGAGACAACTAAAGAGCATTACATTAAACACATCTTTTGCTCTTCACAGATGCAGGCTTCAGACTTGCTTTTACTTATCAATATTTAACCTATCCTTGTTTTATCATCTCAGAATATGTTTCACTGAATGTAGCACTAAAAAGGAGTCTAAAATATTGGGTGGATCATAAAAGCAAATGTCAGAGAGAAATGTAATACTTAAATTAAAAAACACTTAATTTTTTTTAACCAAATGCTATTCACACCTCTTTTTCTTACATCTCTGGTTGTGATAGCACACATTGTTTTACTATGATAGCTTCTAAAGTGGTAATAAATAAGCGTGAGTGACGGTGAGTTTAAGGAACACTGTTCTATACCACTTGATTTTCATGTTACAGTAGCAAAAGGACCCTAGCAACTCATACATATAATTTTCCTTTTGTTCATTGGTTTTAACAAACTTGCACAAACAGCATTGTCAGCTCTCATGCTTTTGTCATAAATCTCTTAATAGCTAATGTTTTACATAAATATCTAGCTCTTGAAAGAGATGATTATGTAAATATTTCAGATTTCATTAAAGATGAAGTCTAGTGCGTAATCTTTACAGCTCTGAAGACATAAGTAGGCCCCACCTCACAAGAAGAAGCCTTTTCCTAGCTCTTAAATCTCATGATTTTTAGATATTTGGGATCAGGAATGTTGAATATTTGGGAAGTCTTCCTCTATATCATAAGGTGTATTTCATTAGGGCTCTGACTTAATTCTTCTTTCCTGGATGCCTTCTTTCTCTGTCAATAATTCTTTTTTTCTCTCCCTATACAATTTTCCTTCAGTAACACTTCAAAAACTTGACTGGGTGCCAGTATCCATTTCCACAGAATTATTCATCTTACATTCACACTGATGTTACTAAGATATGGATCATGTCATATGAGATGACAGTTCAGAGAGAATGGGAACACCCAAACAACTTCTCGTCCCTCTCTGTCTTTTTATCAGCTTATTGGTACTCCAAACTCCATTGGTCCAAGTAAATATTGGGCCCTCTCCAGAAGGAAATGGGAGACCTGGTTATCTGGGACATGGAGAAGGCTGAGGTACTCAATGACTTTTTTTGCCTCAGTCTTCACTGGCAAGTGCTCCAGCCATACCACGCAAGTCGCAGAATCCAGAGGGAGGGACTGGGAGAATAAAGAACTGCCAACTGTAGGAGAAGATCAGGTTTGAGACCATACAAAGCATCTGAAGGTCCACAAGTCCACAGGACCTGATGAGGTGCATCCATGGGTGCTGAAGGAACTGGTGGATGAAGTTGCTAAGCCACTATCCAGTCCAGGGAAGTTCCCAGTGACTGGAAAAGGGGAAACATAACCCCCATTTTTAAAAAGGGAAAAAACCAAAGACCCAGGGAACTACAGGCCAGTCAATCTCACCTCTGTGCCCAGCAAGATCATGGAGCAGATCCTCCTGGGAAATATGCTAAAGCACATGGGAGGTAAGGAGGTGATTGGTGACAGCCAACATGGCTTCACTAAGTGCAAATCATGCCAGACAAATCTGGTGGCCTTCTGCAATGGGGTTACAGTGTTGGTGGATAAGGGAAGAGCAACTGACGTCATCTACCTGCACTTGTGCAAAGGATTTGACGCTGTCCTGCATGACATCCTTGTCTCTAAATTGGAGAGACATGCATTTGACAGATGGACCACTCAGTGGATAAGAAATTGGCTGGACAGTTGCATTCAAAGAATTGTAGTCAACAGCTCGATGTTGAGTGGAAACCAGTAATGAGTGGCATTCCTCAGGGGTCAGTATTGGGACCAGTACTGTTTTAACATCTTCGTTGGTGGCATGGACAGTAGGATTGAGTGTACCCTCAGCAAGTTTGCCAACGCTGCCAAGCTCTGTGGCGCAGTCAACACGCTGGAGGGAAGAGATGCCATCCAGAGGGACACTGACAGGCTAGAGAGGTGGGCCTGTGTGAACCTCATGAAGTTCAACAAGGCCAAGTGCAAGGTCCTGCACACGGGTTGGGGCAATCCCAAACATTAATACATGCTGGGCGATGAGTGGATTGAGAGCAGCCCTGAGGAGAAGGACTCGGGGCTGTTGGTTGATGAGAAGCTCAACATGACCTGGCCAATGCGCACTTGCAGCCCAGAAAGCCAACCGTATCCTGGGCTGCATCAAAAGAAGCATGACCAGCAGGTCGAGGGAGGTGATTCTCCCCCTCTACTCTGCTCTCGTAACACCCCACCTGGAGTACTGTGTTCAGCTCTGGGGCCCCCAACAGAAGAAGGACATGGACCTGTTGGAGCAAGTCCAGAGGAGGGCCACAAAGATGATCAGGGGGCTGGAGCACCTCTCCTATGAAGACAGGCTGAGAGTTGAGGTTGTTCAGCCTGGAGAAGAGGAGGCTCCAGGGAGACCTTATAGCAGCCTTCCAGTACCTAAAGGGGGCCTACAAGAAAGCTGGAGAGGGACTTTTTACAGGGGCATGTAGTGATAGGACAAGGGGTAATGGCTTTAAACTGAAAGAGAGTAGATTTAGATTAGATGTAAGGAAGTTCTTCACTGTGAGGGTGGTGAGGCACTGGAACAGGTTGCCCAGAGAGGCTGTGGCTGCCCCATCCCTGGCAGTGTTCAAGGCCAGGCTGGATGGGGCTTTGAGCAACCTGGTCTGGTGGAAGGTGTCCCTGCCCGTGGCAGGGGGGTTGGAACTACACGATCTTTAAGGTCCCTTCCAACCCAAACTATGCTATGATTCTATGATTTTTTTTCTAATTTCCAGGATATCTTGTACTTGAAAAGTGATTAAAGCTTCTGTAACCATAAACTAATAAGCTGTCTTCTGGTCTTTTAAATTCATGATAGTAGAATTTATTCTCTAGAGAAACTTGTTTGAAACAGTCATGGCAAATTTCAAAGATGAACAGGTAAATCTTTAGAACTTAGGTCTTAAATCTTATAATACTAATAATAAAAAGTCTAACAAATTAAGAAAAAGTCTGTTGTATTCTGTTTTCAGATGTATCTGTGTATAAATCAACAGAAAGAAAAAAGCAATTCAGTAGCAGGGAATTTGCAATACACAGTATTACACCAGAATCATCTTACTATAGATTGTTATTGGCAATAAAAAGGGAATAAAACTCAATAAAAGGGAAAATGTGATAAAAAAAATAAAATCTTATGAGTATTTTTTTGTGTGCTATCTTATGCAGTAGCATTAGAATTTTCATTTTTAGACAACTAGAATGACAAAGGAAAACTTCATTTTCTCACGGGTCACCACTATTTTGTCACTACCTTTTTCTGGTTTTATATGAAATTTTCTTGCCATTTTATTAGGTATGATATCTAGGCTATTATGTAGAAAGGGCTTCTGCTTTGTCAAGTAATATATTTAAGCAAACAAATGAGCCATCTCTTATCTTGTATTCCTATTGCTATAAATGCATGCATATATACACACACACATATATACATATGTGTATAAACACAGGTGATCTTCTTTCAATGGCATTTTAAGGCATTGTTCTGAGAAGATTGTTTTCTTTACCCTTGACTTATGTTAAGTATTCCACTCAGGTTAGGGAAGATGGTTGCCTGATTGCCTGCCCTATTTTTCTTTGCCAGAGCAGATAGAGTATGCTTATCTATTAAAAGCACTCCAGAGCTACATTAAGCTTGGATACCTGTGGAGCTTGTCAGCACAGGTTCTCACACAGGTCACTGGTTGCTGGGGCAGCCTCAAGAACAGAATAACAAGCACTATTTGATATGGGAAACACACATCTCTGTGTCTTTTTCTTATCAGCATACTTATAAAAAATCCTTTGGATAATGAAATAGAAAAGCTCTCTAGATAAATTTGGTGCTTTTTTAAACTTTTCTAATTTTTGTTGTCTTTGATACAATTATTTTTATTCTTGAATCACAGAAAGATTTAAAACCTTTGTAGTGGTTGGGATATTTATGTATCACCTCCAGTTCTTCTTGGAGAGACATCTAAGTTCAGAAAAGAAAGCTCATGGACACAGATAAGTAATTGACCACCTGAAAAAAAGAGGGAGTAGAAATAAGAGCCATCAGAGATGATCTGGCATCAAATCATACTATGACTACAGGGTTTTAGGGGTTGTATTCAGTTGTGCAAGCATAGCTGCCTACTGACTTAGGACATCTGAGGAGGCTGTTCAGATATCTACTACAGATCTGAGCTAAGAGCTATAGGAGACCTATGGTTTTCTAGAGATGGAAGCTAGGTGGGAGAACTCTCAATACCTAAAAATGTATAACACCTTTATTCAGGAAACTAAACTGCCCCCACTAAGTTTTGCTTTTCATTATTGTATTGTTATTTAATGGCATAACCCTGGGCTCAATTCAGGTGCCCACGTAGAGGCAATGGTTAACCAGTGAGATTCCCAGTGACAGCCTGCCAGGCCCTAGATGGTCCTCTGGTGGTGGTAGGTTCTCCTACAGATCCTGTGTCATAGCTGATAAACTTATGCAGCTGTCTCGTCTTCTCTACAGTATCTCCAGTAATACCAGATGCTTACATACAGACAGCTGCATCAAGCTTCTGCATACACCTATCAATAAAATATCCTCCATAAAGAAAGTAAACATTGTGAAGATGCAGGTAAATTTTTTCCATTTTTTTATAGGAAGCTACTCTACCATTCTGAACCACTCTTGCATAATAGTAGGTGCAGGATATTGCACTCAATTCCCACGATTCTGGAACTTCCAGATTCCTTCTTAACTGAATACTTTTATTACCCTTTTGTACAGAAATTCTACCAGGACTGCTGTATTATCATGTAAAGATCGCTGTATACATGTCTCTATTTTCAGGATATACTTGAAATACCATAATGTTTTTGTTTCATATACGACTACTGTTTTAAACCCTTGACCTTTTAAAGCAAAAAATAACTATAAATTTACTCCTTAATGTATTTTCTGGCACTTTTCTTTTAACATAGAACTCTTACTTCCACACTGTTCAAGTTTCAGAGTGTAACAGAATTTAGCTGTAGATAAATATTTATCCATATAGCTATAAACCATAGCAGATGTGCTATTAGTCTATGCTGCATAACCCTGGTCTCAGACAATCACCTAAAACAGATTCAGTAACTTGCCAGTATACATCATGCAGTGCCTGGTTATCGTCTGAATGACAGTCCCTCATTCTATGTGTCTGTTTTGTGATTCATTAAAAATATTTTAGGAAGCTTTTCACAAACTACAACTCCATTAAGCAGACAATGGAAAAATTATGATAAAATAGAATCAAGTGAATCTTCATGATCATAATTTTGAAGTAATTTTTTTTTTTTTTAATTTTTATTTTAAAGACCTAGCCGGTTTGACTCCTTCCTTCTCTCCCTTACAACCTGAGCTTCTTTGAAGCACTAGCACTACTGCTAAATTTTGTGTATAAGCATATACATTGTATGGCTGTCCCATCTCATTTTAGGCACTAAATTTGTCCCATCTTGTTTTAGGCACTAAATTAGAGATAGACAGCTTTTAACCACAGATCTATCTTCAGGTAAGATTCTTTAGTAAGTGAATATATTGCCTTCTGCAGATGCTTGTCTCTGTAAGATGAATAGGTGACTAAGGTCATCTAGCCTTCAAAGTGTTGGTTTCAAGTTGGTACTGCACTTCTTGAAATCTAGGTAGAGAGGGTGATTATGTCTGGCCCACTAAATAAAAAAGGGGCCAGACATCAGTCCTGGGGCTTGGAGTCAAGTGCAACAGGCTTGACCCATCCATACGACTATCTTCTACCTACACTGCTTAGACCTGTTTTGTTCTATAACAAATTTTTGTTCCAAGAGCTAAGTCAGAGCAGTCCAAAATAAAGATAGAGAGCGAGCTAAGAGCTAAGAGTTAAACCGCAAGTACAATCAAGCATTCAGTGCTCAAGTTGACTCCCTGACTCTCTTTTACTTAGTAGTACAGGTGCATGCATCCATGAGGAAGCTGAAGGCACTACAGATTTGTGTCAATTCTTTAAGTGAGAAAAAAAAAAAAAAAAAAGATAAAAGCCCAAATTTCTTTGCATATACCTCCCCCATATCTCCAGATTTTTCTACCAGAAAATTAGATGTTGGGAATAGCTGATTGTTGATCTTTTCGTGGAAAGTGATGATTTACAGGACCTCTTGGTTTCCTGCCTACTCCTAACATATGTGAAGATATTATTTTAAATTTAAGGTTCACAACAAAGTTTCATTACTCAGTATTAAGCAGTGATCATGTGCTGGACATGGTATCTGGAGATGCAAAGGAAGAACTCTATCACACTAATACTTATGATCAACTTTGTAATAAACTAATAGAGAATTAAAAGACAACTACTAACTAACTAGCAGGAAAAATGTTGAAAACTTCAGAACCTGAGTAATGCATAGTATGACAGAGAAAGAACACAAGCATTAGGGGGACACTGTTACTTTCTCCAGGACTAAAGATTCTTGTCATGCTTCATATGGTTGTTGTTGTACCCTTCCATTTCTCCATAGTTTTTCCTCCCAGCTGGCAGACTCGAAGGTCAGCTGGAGACCAGTCACTTTCTAAACAGTATGTAAAGCAGCTTCTCTGGTACAGTATTTACTATGGTGAATTAAGGACATCTAATGTTTTTCCTATACAATAATAGTATACAATAATGTGCTAAACATTAATTAATATTCATTTCAAATATAAGCTAAAATAAACTAAACATATTAAAATATGTTTAAGAAAGCAAGTTGCATAACCTTAGTTTGGATAGGAAATTTCAAGCCTTCAGGACATCAGGTCACCATAGGCTTTTCAGGTCATCAGGTCACCAGGTCACCATGGGATTTTTAAATTCCATTTCTCACTTAGTAACTGGATTTTGACAACAGTGGCTTACTTTCTCTTTTTTTTTGAGTTGTGGGGGTTTTTTTTAACTTTTCCTCCCATGCCAACACTTACTATTACATTAGCAGTCTGGAAAGTGAGATCTGTGAGACCTGAATCTATCTGAATCGGCAAAGGAGCTTGTGAAGTGTGCAGTATGAAATGTGAAAGTTTATAGAGTAGTCCTGTGACAAAAATGTTTTATCCAATTAGTACCTTCATTAAGTGACATTAAACATTTAACTTTGGGAAATGTAGCTACTGTAACAATGCACAAATGTAAAGAGCAGCAGCCCACTTCACCATTTTTCTCCTCCAGCATATGCATCCTCAGCAAAGTACAGGCAAAACGCTACCAAATCAGAGCAGTAGCAACAATTGCTCTAGGAATATTCACAGAAGGAAGAGATTAGTCTTCTAAAGGGTACATGCAAAACAGGCTACGTACATTAACTCTGAAGACACAATTGAAAAAGTTGTTGGAAGAGTGGAGAGACATTATGTATTAAGAGATTTCTAACAATATTTTTGAGTCTTAATCCCTTACGAATGGATTTGATCTGAAATATGTTATGCAAATATTCATATGACCCTATTAACAAAGTGTATCTTTAGTTATACGTTTGTTTCTTCTCCTGAAGTATATCATCTTGATTCTTTAGGACCTGTATTTTATAAATGTCAGCTCACAGTTTCTAGTATTCTATTGTCAGAAAAGTATTCACCTTCCATGATACTATTCAAAAGTGCTTAACACTCAACTAGAACTGTTCATATTGAATTGGAGATGATAAATAATTCATACAGTCCAATTTAACATTTTTTTCTTGGCATTAGATGACAATTTAGCATAGGGTGTAATTAATAATTTCTAAGAAACTGACATTCAAGGCGGTACTAGGTAACATCTAGAAAATCTGCAAAAACATGCTTTCACAGTTAATTTAATGCAGTAGGTACTCTTTGTCACTCTTACGGTATATGAAATTGTACTGCATGTGTTTGTGGTTTCCCCAGATACTTAGAAGACACTCAGTAATGCTGGCATGGAAATAAAAGATGAAAGATTTCTTAATAACCCATCAGCAGGTTTTGACAACCTTGGCATTTCCACATTGGCTTTGGGAGGACTTCCAGACTGGTAATTTCATTTTATGTCTGGGTATACTGCCTTTTCCTTTTTGCATAATGATTTTATATATTATGTCATATACAGTCTAAAACCGAGGCCCAGGACTGAACTGAAGGACATCCATTATGAAATACTAATAATAATCCTATTAAAGACAATTGATCTTTGCCACTGTTTTAAAATGAGTCAAGATTCCAGTTCCTTTGTTCTGTCCCAGATTCTGCCATAGATTTTGTACATAACCTTGGGAAAGCACCATGAGGTCAATCTTTCCGTATTGGATATGTAGGTGTGTGCCTATTGTGCCTATTTCTCTTGAGTAAAGTAGTTATAATTCCTTGTATCCCAGAAGGTGTGAGACTTTGGGTGTTTAACATTCATTGACGTCAGGCTGAACCCGGGCATGAGAAGTGGTCACTCCAAAGTATGATGGTTCCTCTTCTCTCCAGGAAGTAGGAAATCCTGCAGCAAGGACAAAACCTGATGCAAGTTTACGTAGGCTGCTGTGAGATTGCATTTTCATCTGCAGTTTTGTTGTCCCCACCACAAGGGCAACACTCACTTAGTGTGCGTGTTGGGGGAAGCAGCTTGGGTGGTAACTGCTTCAGATGGCCTAGCGTTTTTATGATGCTGAATGTATGTTAACTAGACCGTGTTGCTACTTTTACTGAATACAAAACTGTACTCTTGGTTTCTTTTGTTTCTGTTGCTGTTGTGTGGGTTTGTTTTGTTGTTTTTTTTTTTTTCCCAAGGTACTCAGAACAGGCTTAGCAGTAGACACTTGGAAACATTAAAGTTCTTGTAGAATACCTATCGTCAGCAAGTTCAGACAACCTTGAGGTTCAATGACAGCTTTACTCTACTTCCACAGTTTTAAACTCATTTCAGTTATCTGATTTTCATGTTGCTGGTAATGAATCCCACTGGCAGAGTTAAGAATTGTGTCCTAAAATACACTTCATTATTATTCTCTAAAGCTTTCTACACTGGGAGGTGGCAGTGGACAGCAAATTTTCTTGAAGAACAATGCCTGTTGTGTTGCATAGGTCAGACAATCATATTGGTTTAGGGAGTGTCACTAATGCTCATTTTTTCTTTCTGGAGACTCATTTATCTTCTAGGAGTCAACCCCTTTCTGAGCTAGAGTCAACCCATTAGTGATTGTCATCAGAATGCTGCTGAGCTAGCTCAGGTTTGCTATCTTCTTGTTTTACAAACTATGATGAATGAAATGGACTTTATGACAGTAAGTCTAATGATTTAGGGCTGGAACTGCTTTGGAGGTTCCCAAAGAATTTATTTGCAAGTTGACTTACATTATTATATACTATAGAATCACAGAATTTATTTGGTGATAAGTCCTGGAGTCTTTATTCTACTCTCAAGCAAAATACTGAAATACCACACATTTTCTTACTTCTCACATTGCCTGGAAAATATGGTTAATTAGAATATAATAATTTGTATTAGAACGGAGTCTAAGAAGAAAACAGCTTAGAAACCTTGTTGTAGTTTAAACAATAAATGAAAAGCAAAGGTGTTATCCTGGGAATCATAACTTCTAGCACTGTGCTTGATATAGCAATACATTCTCTCAAAGGAAAGTTGAAACCCTGCAGAGAAAATAGACCCATTATTCCAGCATAGAAATATGGTTAGATTTTGCATTATTCATTAATGATGCTTTTTCCTTCATTTTGAGAAATTTCTTATCCTGCCTTACTGTTCAGAATAACAACAAATTTAAAATGTCCCATGTAACAATTTTTTTTTTTTTTAATCAAACAAACGTAGGGCTGGGTGGGAAACAGCAAAATTAACCTTAAAAGATGTACAGTGCATTTTCTGGCATTTTTTTTCATCTAAGATGCAACTTGCAGCCTGACATAGGAGCAAGATGGTTTTTGTCCATCTGCAACCTCACTAAAACCTGAGTTTTGAGAAGCTTGCCTGCTTAGGCCTGCAAGATTCGGTTTTCAGTACCCAAAGTGTAAGTACTCATCTCCTGAATTGCCTAACTTTATAAATCCAATGAATGTGCCTAATATTAGCACTGTATTTGCACTAAGACCACTCTATTGTCACAGTAGAGAGACAGGCAGCTCTGAGTGATTTAGAACTTATTTTGATTGTTTCTCTCCATTGGCTGCAGAAGGAGACGTTATTACTTCAAGTGAAAATCATAGTGCTGTATGTAGTGCTTATATGCACTTTGCAGCCATGCTAATACACTGATAGCTACTTGTGCTATAGACAAATACCTTTAGACTAGTATAGGTACAGAGAAAGACAACTTGGATGATACAGAAGACTGGAAGTCTGAATGAGAAATGTCTTTAAATGGACAAAAATAATTTAGTTTATCTAGACTAACAAAAAAAGATGAGGTATATTTGCTGTCTATAGATGTTTTGGAATGCAAAAGAGGTAAACACTTCAGATAAGATTTACTTTAGTTGAAGAACATAAGGAAAACTGGACTATGCATAAGATACAGGTTTAAATAAGAAATTAGAAATAGCTTTTTAACCACTAGAGTACTGTGACTGTGTTGCAACTTTCCAGTAAACCTTCTACTGTCTTTCGGAGGAGAAATACATGCAGATATTCATGTAACTGTACTTGAAGTCCATATGGATTATTGTGGCACAATTTCAGTACTATCTGACCTATAATTCAAAAAACTATAACTTTGTGTTACACTGGATATTTAACAAAACAAATCAATTTTTTCCACTGGCAAGTTGATTTGTGATTTAAAATGTAGTCATTAGGCTATATATGTGTATCTTTTATTAACTGCATTTTATACTTTATGTATTATATATTATTCATTATAAAATTATCATATAAAATAAACACATGTGGTTTTTATATAGTATATATACAATTTTTTTCTGAGATGTTAGAAAACATAATCTCCAGATTTCTTTGAAATGATCACATATGTATGTATACACACATACAGATATGTAGACTTATTTTTTACACAATCCCTCAAGCTTCCTGATTTTAGTTTCCATAATTTTCAACCATGCCACCAGCACAGCAAAAATCATCATTGTTTCTCCCCCTGTTGTTCCACCTCTTATGTTGCCTACCAAACTCTACCAGAACAGCTGGGAAACCAGGAGAGAAAACGGATTATTGGAGAGCAGAAGATACTTAAGAGGGAAGATCCAGTTTAACTTGAAAGGAATTCTACAGGAATTCTACTTTTTCCATGAATCAGCAGGAATTTGTAATCTTCTCTGAGGGAACAAAGGCAGGTGGAAGTTTATAATGTAGGTAACCACTGTAACAGTTAAAATGGAGGGACCGAATGAATTATGTCAAAAGAAACCAAAAACTAATTAAAAAAAATAAATCAGCCAACTTAGTTACTAGTTGAAGTTTTTGAAGTATCTGTTGATATTCTGTGTCTCCAATGACTTGCTAGATCTTCAGACAGAATTGTAAACTTCAGTTTCGGTCCAACCCAACTTTTTTCCCATTTAATTGTTAAGGAATTACAGTGTCAAAGTCTTTTAAGTGCAGGGAGGATGTGGTGGGTTGACCTTGGCTGGACGTCAGGTGCCCACCAAGCCGCTTTGTCACTCCCCTCTTCAGCAGGACAGGCGGAGCAGAGAATAAGATGGAAAAAAAGACTCATGGGTTAAGATAAAGGCAGTTTAATAAAGCAAAAGCAAAGGTCACATGTGAAAGCAAAGGAAAACAAGAGATTTTATTCTCCACTTCCCGTCAGCAGGTGATGTTGGGCCACTTGCCGGGAAGTAGTGCTTCAGTACACATAGCGGTTGCTGCAGAGGACAAACATTGTAATAATGAATGTCCCCCCCTTTCTCCTCCTTTTTCTTAGCTTTTATTGCTGAGTGGACGTCATATGGCATAGAATATCCCTTTGGTCAGTTTGGGTCAGCTGTCCTGGCTACGTCCCCTCCCAAGATCTTGCCCACCCCCAGCCTGCCCGTGGGGGGGGAATGTTGGAGAGACAGCCTTGATGCTGTGGGAGCCCTGCTCAGCAGTAGCCAAAACACTGGTGTGTTATCAGCACCTGTCTAGCTACCAATACAGAGCACAGCACTACGAGGACTGCTGTGGGGAGAATTAACTCCATCCCAGCCAGACCCAATACAGGGGAATTAATATTAATACATTTGACCTTGTTTAGCAATAAAAAACAGAGCTCATGTAGGGATTCATTACATTAAATAACACCAAGTGGAACTGAGTTGCCTTACACAAGTGGAGAGAGAAGATAAGGTAATTACTGTTTGTTTTAACGACTTACTCATAAGGCATATAGTCATGCCCTAAACTGCAGGTCAGATATACAGGCAGGCAGGGGTAAACTTTTATATCTGTGAGGTTTTGATCACATCATCCTCATTTACTTTAATGGGATTTGGGCGGTGACAGCCCAACAGACATCCTGCAGACAGTGATAAGAGGTGGACTGCACAGAGAATTTCCAAAATCCTTTGTAACACGTCTGCTTCTTGTATTTTAGCTGAAAGTTGAATAGTATAACTAAAATAGCTCAGTGGGTATCATGAAGAACATTTCACACACTGGTGAGCTTCATATATTCCAAAGCCTAATGGAAGGTACAAGAGAGGATAAAATGTGTTATAGATAAGGAAGTCTGATCAAAATAGAAGTGATGGGTTCATTTTTGTGAGGCATACTCTGTGCCTACTGCAGAGAATATTTTGAGTTATTCTATACAGTTAAAATGATAAAATACTTTTTACTACTGTTTTCCATTCAGCAAAGGTCTCAAAAAAAAAAAATGCTCTGTGCACCCACCCAGGAGGCCGTTCTTGCTGTCCTGGCAAGTTCCCGGTATAGCTGCTTTTTTCCCAATGGAGGAGAAAAAAAAGTGTAGGCACAAATACAGCAAAACTTCCTGAAGACATGTCTCATAACAATATAGATTAGCAGTGAGAAAGGAAAATGACGCAAAAGAATTCCCTAGTCCATTAGAAATCTTCCTAAGCAACCTGCTCTATTTAAATATAGCTGGTGAATGAAGTCTGCCTAAAATTAACTCTAATGTAACAACAGAAGTAAATTGTAGAAATCTATGGCTTTGCTCTAAGGAGAATGTGTCACCAGCCCCATGTCATTTAAATTAAATATAGAGGCTGTCAGTTTAAATGTCCCAGCTGATCTCAACTACTGATATAAAGCAAAGAGACAGAACAGGTCTCTAAGATACCAAGAAGTCAAACGATAAAATGTTTTATGGGCAAAATACAGTACCCTGAACTGTACTGGGAAAAAAATGGGAAGACACAGAAAATGTTGCAGGATTGGTGCAACAGTTCTTTGCATGTAAAACACTGCTAGTAGCAGAGCAAGTGTATTTTTTCATAAATATACTTTCTGCGTGGTTTTCAGATGCAGATTTAACTTCAGTTGTATACATCTGTAAGTGGTCTACAAGTGACTCTGGTAGCATTTTGTGAACAAAAAACCCCCAAAACATACTTGCATCAAGACCACATGCATTCGGTTAAAAGCTGATTCAAACATTGAAGGTACTTCAAGTAGTAAGACAAATTGAGAAGACTTACTTTAACACACTTCTGAAAAGTTGCTTTCTTACTGTTGTGTAATTAGATATATGACTGCTCTCTGTTTCTGGGACAAGACCCAGGTATACTTGTTATATCCATATAAATCTCATGCCTGTTGCATTTGTATTACTTCAGTTTCCTGGTTTCAGCTGGGATAATTTTCTTTCTAGTAGCTGGTGTAGTGCCATGTTTTGAGTTCAGTATGAGAATAATGTTGATAACACACTGATGTTTTCAGTTGTTGCTAAGCAGTGTTTAGACTAAGCCAAGGATTTTTCAGCTTCTCATGCCCAGCCAGCAAGAAGGCTGGAGGGGCACAAGAAGTTGGGAGGGGACACAGACAGGACAGCTGACCCAACATGGCCAACGGGGTATTCCATACCATGGGATGTCATGCCCAGTATATAAACTGGGGGGAGTTGGCCAGGGGGGGAATTGCTGCTTGGGAACTAACTGGGCATTGGTCGGCGGGTGGTGAGCAATTGCATTGTGCAACACTTGTTTTGTATATTCCAATCCTTTTATTATTATTATTGTCATTTCATTATTGTTATTATTATCATTATTCTTTTCTTCCCTTCTGTTCTATTAAACCATCCTTATCTCAGCCCGTGAGTTTTACTTTTTTTTTTTTATTCTCTCTCCCCATCCCACTGGGTGAGGGGGAGGGAGTGAGCGGCTGCGTGGTGCTCAGTTACTGGTTGGGGTTAAACCATGACATTCAGACATATTCCCATGTTGTAAAGTGACCAGATGCACAGAAAACTGATGTGCAAATATTTAGATAACAGTGTATCCATTCACCTCTCTCAAAATCCATGATAAATGTCACAGATATACAACAGAACAGTTCAAACCCCATAAAACTATTTATTTAAAAAATCAGATAAAGAGAAGGCAAATACATAATTCATCCTTCAGGACATCCTAATTATAATTATAATTTTCTGCTGATTAGCTGCAAAAATGTCTTCTTTTTAATGAAGTATTAAACAAGTCCACTTTACTGCTTAGTGTATATTCATCTGTTACAAAAAATTGTCTGTTTTTCTGCAGCCACATTTTTACACAACATCTAAATTTTAGAAAAAAATAAATAAAACTAGCTATTCTTTAGGTGGCCAAATGCTGGTATCAACTAGTGCACTAGAAAGAGGTGTCTTGGAGTTTCTGAAAATCCTTCAAGTACTGTCTTTAAAAATGGCAACTTTTGGCTCTAGCCCTTGTTTATATGCGAAAAAGTGCTCATTGTTTCCCATATGCACAGCATTCTTCATTAGTATGTGCTTAATAAACCTGCTTATGAATGAACATCCTCGTTTTTTAGATGTGAAACCTAAAGTGCAGAAAAATCTCTTGTTGGGTCTCACACCTTAATAGCAGGAAAAATAAAACAAAAATTCCTACAGATATCTTGATTTCTGTTCTACTAGCCCAACTACAAAGCAATCTTTCCTTCTCCTTTGCAAATACATTGGTGAATAGTAAATGACAACTGAAATGAAATGACAGATGTCTTCAAATCTCCATACCCTGAAGTACCTACTTTAGAAGAAAGTCAGGTTTAAACATTGTTTTAAAATGTATTTAAATTTCCTAATCTGTTAATTAGTGAGTCCTGGTTGTTGATTATTTCTGCTCATTTTACTTAGGTGACTAGAGGTCATTGAAATGTTTATTTCCTCAAAAAAATGATGTTGTCTCCATAGAGTAATTCATGTTAATTCACGGTCATGTGGCCTTTCAATCTATTAATTAAATTAATGACACTTCACTGCTTTCACCCATGCACCCTTAATTAAAAACGTTGAGAGGAAGAGGGGCACAAAGAAATAACATATGGCATTATAAGTGTTGTGCCCAAGAGAACTATTTAATAACAGCTCAAGCTAATTTATTGTTAATAAAACCTAGTCACTCTCTCAAAATGTATATGATAATGTGCATTATAAAATTTGTTCACTAGTTTTTGCATCAGCCTTGATGACTAATGTTTCATACCTCTCAGTAGCAGTAAGGTGGAATATTCAAAAGCCACAATTAAGAATCTGAATATGATCATATCAGAACATATTTTGGTCAGAAGTCATGGTATCTAGCTGCTCTTCATTACTGCTGCTGAGTTTTGGGTAGAATGAGTTAAGCATGTATTGTTGACAGATCCGCCTGAAATCTATTGAAGAAAATATTTACTCAACATGTGATATACTTTGTTTCTTACTGGGTCATTTTCTGAGGCTGTTGATGTAGCCTAAATAAAATATTAGAGACCAAAGGAACGAGCTAAAACTAAAACCCAGACACTTCCCTCTGTCATGCAAACAACAGGCACGTGAAGGTATCTGGAGTAAAACAAATGGTGCCTGGAGATTCTGGGAAAGTGAAATGAATGACGCAAATTAATGGCTTATTCCTTTCCAATTTCCCGAGTCTTAAGAGAAATGAGGGCTCTGCACAAGCGCTGCCCTAGTCTATAATATGCACACACTACCATCCCAAAGAGCTCCTGCTGGGAATCTACCAGGAGGCTGGTGCCGCAGCCCTGCCCGAGGTACTCTTGAAGGTGCCTGGTGCACGGCAGCAGGGAGAAGTCAACAGTGGCACAGCCCTGAAGGTACTTAGGTAGCCAAAGGAATAGGGACAGAAGAAGAACAGCTAGAAATAGTAAGTCTTTTATTTACAAACATCTAAATTATCTCAGCTTGCCAGTGGTTCCCTGCATGCAACTGCAGCTAAAGAAACGTTCAAATTTCATTCACAAGAACAACTCCTAATTCTTGCTATCTCAAAGCTGTATATTAGACCTGTAAGTCCTTCCTTTCAAGGACAGCACAATCAGTCACTTCTCAGTTGTTCTCATTCACACAGAATCATCTGACTCCCTCTCGGTAGGATTTCCCAGGTTTCCCCTTTAGGAACTAAATTAATGCTCTGCAGATGGATTTTAGTGGCTGAATTCCAAGCTCCCTGTGTTCATTGGCAATCCGTTATATCAGTATATATCCAGAATAACTTCATTCAACTCCATGACTAGTTTTCACTGAATGCTTTAAATACTCAAAGCTGTATTACATTTCTACTAATAAGAAAAAGGTGCAAGCTGGTCACACGAAATAAATATATTAATGCATGCAACTGGGGAGACTTAATTAAATGAATCTCTATATGACGGCAAATAATAACAGTTATAATAATTAATAATCGATGCAACTGGCTCTGTGGTGGATATTATTGCAGGATGTTTTTTAAGCTTTTTCCCTCAGGCTTTTATTTAAAATTTTTTCTTTATTACTAACAGAAAAGTTAAAGTTAATGACAATTTTTAGAACTGAATGATAGAACACTTCTTTCCACTTTCAATTCCTCCACCAGTTTTCTAGTGGTGGGAAATATCTAAATCTTGCTTATTATTTTTTACCTTTTCAAATAATAAAAGTTAATAAAAATGGTGACAAATCATGATTTTTTTTCACAACCAATGTGGGATTTTTCTCCATATCATGTTTACTTTCTCTAGTTAAAAGTTTAACGTATCCTGGATGAAGAGACTTCCTGAAGATAATCTGTGTCATTACATAATCCTAGGTGTTTTAAATTTAAAACTAAACCATAATTTATTTCATTAGATTATTCCAGGATAGTCTTCCTCCTTCCCAACACTTTGTTTATCATTCTGGCCTTTCAGAGTGTGGGTTTTTGCCACCTAGAGAGATTAGCTTGCTTGTGTTTTAGTTCTCTGAAATAACCACAAGTAAGGACAGAAGAGCATCAGCTACTGTAAAGGACAGTCAGAACTACACAAACAAGTACAGGAGGGAAGAAGCAATTGCAGCAGCACCACTTTAAACCATCTTAAACTGTTGCAGAACTGTACTTTCAGTTGTTTCAAATACCTGTATTATACATATTTTATATCCACTTTTAATTAGCATCTGGAAAAGCTAGATGCATTAAGCCATTTTATTTCTTTGTTCTATATTCATTTCTTTCAAACCCTTAACTAAGTCATGGTTCTTCTTGAAACTTCATTTTACTTCTTTTAATCAGTCACTGCTTCCATTAGAAACATTCACAACAACTAAGGAATTTCCTCTACAGAAACTTACCAATACGTATCCAACCCCTGCCTAATTTGCATGACATTCAGAACAGGCCACCTCATCACTTGTGGTTTTAGCATGAATTCTTTGAAATACATTAAGAAAGCAAAAAGAGAATGAGAACATTAACTGAATTTGCTCTCAGTTGTTTTGGATCCAGGAAGAGGATCAAATTATGCCTACAATACTGCAGATTTTTTTATCTCATCATTTTCCTGGCACAAATGATTTTAGTTACACTGACTTACAACATTTCGATGTGGATTTTTTTACCTCCCCTTTTCAAATATCTGGTTTGAAATAATATTTATTACTTGACACAAAACAAAATTAGTGAGAGTCCACAAACAAAACTTTGAATAAAATGGCACCATCTGCTTTGGAGACCTAGGACAGTTGTTTTAGGAAAGAACTCATGCTGCACTGTGAAAACCCAGAATAATCTTTCTGACAAATACACACGGTAAATGTTCACGCTATGCAATATATGGGTAAGACAGCAGCCATTTCCAGCAAACACCTTGAGCAAATCAGTTGGACAGTACCAGAATTACCTCCTGCTTTACCATGGAAGCAAGCCAGGATCCTGCTACTTGGCCGCCTCCCTTTCCTCTCTCATAAAACATGCGCGCGCACACACCCAGCAGCTCGCTGTCACCCGGGCTTCCACCAGCGTAATATATTTGCCAAGTAAACTGGTAGATTCCACCCAGATTCTAGTATCTTGAAACGTTGTCTCTTTTTATTTGGCTGGAGATAAGTTTGGTCTCATGCAGTATACAGTAAAAAAAAAGGCAGGCAGAGAAAGAGACTCTAACGTTTCACTGAAACGAGACAAAATACTGTGAGCCATATGGAATATAAAGACAAGGGAATTAAACAACAAAGTTTTCCCTTTTCTACTGGTAGTTATCTGAGCTACGGAGAAATGTTCGTTCAGTTGTCTATGTGACAGTAAGCAAAAGCATTTCAAGCTAGCTTTCAGCATCTGCTTCAAGGCAGCCATTCGGTCTACACAATACCTGTATTTGACTGGCCTGACCAGTACAGATCACTAAAGACAGGTCTCTAAGATGCTTTATCAATTATCAAAGAGGCATAATAAATGTGTCTGAGGAGGAGAAGAAACAAAGAGTAGTAACGTTTAGCTCTAATCTACAAGTGGGATAACCTGTGCTCCAGGTCTCCCTCATCCCAAGCAGGTTCAAGTCCCCTACTTTTTGGTATGAACAAGTCTAGGCCAAGATGAAGACTCAAATAAGATGATTCTTAGCCTTTCACTAAAGCTGAAAGACTGTACAAAAATAAACACCATATGCACAAATGCAGGGATGTAATAAATAAGTGCAGATTTGCTTCTATGTCCCAGTTAAAAAAAAATACCTGTTTTCTGGTCTATGTTCCAAAAGCTCTCTGGTTTATTTGGTAACAAATGCTAAACACATAAACAGTACTTAGAGCACAGAACAGCATGTAAAGAATAGAAATACATTGCAAGGATAGATCAAAAGCTTAATGGTGCCAAGAAATCTTTTTTCCACTGTTTGTTTTCTGATATTTTGAGCAAGACCGCCCCAAAAGGATACAGCTTCTGTGAATTTATCATCTCAGATATTCTCAGTGTTGAGATCACAAGATACTGCAGTATAGATAAATTGATAATTTTTGTGTTCTAAATATATAACCACGTGATTTTATGTTCTTTTTCCCAGTGCTGGCCTTAGACTGAGATATTTATGTAGTCATTCACTTGAGCTTTTATAAGGAGCTGTTCGGTTTTCAATCTATTCAGGTGTTAATTTTGTATTTAAAAGGTAATTATGATATTTCTAATCCCAGGTGCATTATTTTCTCTTAGTTGAGGATCATAAAAAGGGGAGAGTGGGGGACAGCAGAATTTTATTTTTTAAATTAAAAACTTAGCAGGTCACCTTTTAATAGATTTATCTATGCACAGGGATTTATACATATTCAGTAAAGACATAAAAGTAGAGATGGCAATTAAGAATTGTCCTATGGGATATTATTATATGCAGCCTTCCTTCCCCATCTGTAAAAAGCTAAGTGTTTCCTATCAGATGTCAAACATCCTAAGCGCCACTGGCAATAGGCGTTAAAGGAGTAATCTGTTTGTAAGGCATGCACAGCTCCATGCAGGATCGGATCCTAAAAACAATGAATAACCTTCTGAGGTTTCAAATTATGCTTCACATCATACACAGAAAACATAGATGGAAATAACTTTACTGTTCCTCTACATGTAGGCAAAAGACAGAAGTGCCAGTAGGTACTGCCATGAAAATTCAGCTCTGGAACATCCCTATCCAGGGAGCTGGGTAGAAGGGGAGAACTGATGTAAATCAGATCAAAAATGTATTTGATCAAACTAGCCTGGGATAAGTGATTCAGCAAAAGAAGATGCTCAAAACACCAAATCCTTTTGTTTCTTAAAATATAGCTGAATGACTGTAAAGTGTTAAATAAGATGTCTAGGATAGAGGATGGGAATCACATATCAGGTTAGAACAGATGACCAGCTTTTAAATTAAGGCTAGGTGAGGCAAAATCTGCCTCAGAACAAGGCAGAACTAAACTCTACTTTTATTGTATCTTTAGCTTTTTAAATTAGTCCTTTAACTTGCCCTTTGTAAGCATTCTGCATGGTACAACAGAAAGGGAAAGACGACCAGTGACTTTTGGAACAATGCTGATTTCATGAAGTGTAAGTGAAGATATCCAGTAAAGCATTAGGGTAATGCCAGTGCTCTTAGGCTGCGAATTACTCTGACCTTTATGAAAATTACCATGGCCAAGCTTTCTGTCTTGTAATTACAGGAGCAGTTGAAGAATTGGCCCTTATGACAAAACTCATAATTCCTTTAATCACTAGCCTTCAAAATCAAGTGTTCTTTAGACTTAAGAAGGAAAAAAATAATAATTGAAATGCAGTTTTATTATTAAAATGCTAATGAACTCAAAATGGGGACAATCACAAGTAATGAAAATGTTTTCACATATTTTTTTCCTTAATTTCCTTATTTTAGGAGTCAGCCTCATTCTTAATTTGGGAATATTTAAATGCTTGTTTTGAGTGATTTGTATCTCTATAACAATATCTTTGATGTGCTGGTTGCCTCAGTATCTTTCTTTACAGTGCCTTACAAAAACAACCTCCTTTGACTTTTTTTTTTTTCATTAGAGCCAGGATACTTGTATTCAGAAAGGCACCTGAAGTAATTTCGAACAGCAAATAGTGGTACAGGGAGTTAATAAAGAACTGTGAAGTGGAGCACAGATATAATAAAAGATTATATCACAATAGATAAAAGTTACAGCGGTGTTTTTCTCACTGGGATTTTGAAAAGGACTTGAGTTCAATTATAGTGTTAGGTACTTTAATTCTCATTCTCTATTTGCTATAAATAAATCAGGAACAAATTTACCGAGTCAACTGACGAACAATATTCATTATTTTAGACTACATTTACCCCCAAACTTCTACAGGGGTAGGAGTAATTCACCTAGATAAGTCCAACTGAGGCCATTTCTAAGAGACTTAGAGCAACATAAAAAAGAAACACATATGCTTGCATATGGAATATTCTCTGTTTATTCCTGTATTACACAGAGAACAAAGGTTCTTTTCTTTGCTCAATATTTCTTTTTTCAAAAATCAAGCTTTTATACTTTAATTACAAAGGATTTTATTATTTATATCTTATCAGATTCACCATCATCACTTTCAGTACTTAGCTAAGTGAATGACTTTTGGAGTCTAGAGTTGTCTTAGAGTACTCTTGTGGTCACTGAGAGAGATACATCTCTCTAGGGCACAATTCTGAGTATCCTCTTGCATTTCCCTGTAGAGATATCGATATAATAATGTCAGTATCTAGTATGTAAAATAAAGTGAAATGAGTCCATGTGACAATGGTTAACATACACATTTGTTTGAATCTTCAAAAACACTTGGCCTCCACACCCTTATGACTTGAAGTGATAGATTCCACAGGTTCTTATTGGGCAAACCCATGCCACGCTACCTACGAGGGAAAGGCAGGCAGGTTGGCTTAACCCTTCTTTTAAGACCAATGAGAGCAGAACACTCCTCCAGGATTTCTGAACACCAATTGACCTGGCCTGAGCAGTAGTGCAACTTTGATCAGCGGCCAAGCATTGAAATGTTCTGAATAACAGACCGCTGAGCATATGCAATCAGTGCAATGCATCCAGAACACATAAAGCATACCATATAGGTTCTGGCCATCTGTGCAGCTCATAAGCAATTGCTCAAGTGCATCTCAATGTGTCAGGCTAACTGTATGTCCCTTGTACATCACATACTCCCAGCTTTCCTGAAAGAAACATTTGCAGAAATGGAAGAGATGCATCTTACATAATTTGAAGTAGTTACACTCGTGTTAAAACCCCCTCTCCTCAGTTAGATTGGACATTATCAGCTATTGTTTTAATGCCATGAGAAAGGGTAACACAGTAAAGACTGTCATATAACCTAAAATGTACCTGCTGTATAGTTCACACGTCTATCAAGTTTTTCTGCTTCTCCTAAGTTAAACAATCCAAAAAACTTAAATATTTCCTCCCTTGGAATCCTTTGTATCTTTCTAAATATTTCTATAGATACTTTCTGGAAGCGTGCACTCCAGAGACCTGCAGGAAGGTGGATTGCCATGGATCGAGATCTTGCTTTTCAGAAGATGCTACTGAGAACATTTGTCTTGTTCTCAGCAGTGTCATTTGGACCCAGACCCTGATTGCTAGGACAACTATTTCAGTGGAGAGGTTGTGAACATCCTGAGAGTAAGAAGACAATACATCATTAATGTATCTTGAGGGTTGCATTAGTTTCTGGATCTATTCAGAATGAGGCCTTTGGGTGTGATAGGAGATGATTTGTGTGACAATTCATCTTCTCCCCTCAGAAAAATCCCCTGCTAGACTCAAATCCAGAGCAGTGCTATAAATGTGGTGTGTGCATACTGCTACCACAAGGCATGGGAGGGACAGGTAAATAAAATACTCTCTTGAGAGCAAGATGTGGATACCCACCACATGCACTGCAATCAGTGATAAGATGCTGGTCACACCTATTCAACTGATGAAAGCTAATTTATTAAAAGATACATGAAAACAAGCTAGTATGCCATACATAAAAGAAGACATTTCTCACCTCACACCTCATCCTTCTTGTGTGACTGAATTTTTTGTTTTGTTTCAGCTATGACCTTTGCTGGTCACCATAATTTTATAAAATAAGAAGGCTTTATCTACAAAACCTGTATAAGAAATGAACATAGTTTGCAAAACGAAATGACTCTTTATAATTCCATGCTGCTTGCTTACCAGGACTTTACTATCTTGGAGCTGTTTGTGATTCTCGCCCTAGAGCATTGGTTCTAGTATTGCTGGAATGGAAGTCACATGTGTGGGACTCTGCCCACCATGTTCATTTCTTCCTCTTTTTAAAAAGAAAAAGGAAAAAGAAGACTACTTAGGTTTGCATTTAGTTTGCTGCTACTGCTCCTCATTATCCATGACTCCTGAGAAATAGAATCATAGAACAGCCCAGGTTGGAAGGGCCCTTGAAAGATCATCTGGTCCAACCTTTCATGGAAAAGGGGACCTATGTGAGATTATTTAGCATCCTGTCCAGTTTGTCTCGAAAACCTCCGGTGATGGGACTTCACCACATCCCTGGGGAAGCTGTTGCAGTGATTGTTCTCACTGTAAAAAATTTCCATATTATATCAAGATGAAACTTCTTCCTGTGCAACTTGTACCCGTTGCCCCTTGTACTCTCCATATGGTTTCCTGTGGAGAGAGAGTCTCCGTCCTCTTTGTAGCTACTCTCTAAGTACTGGAAAACTGTCATAAGATCCTCCCGACCCTACTCTTCTCTAGGGTGAAAAGACCTAACTGGTGTCTCCGGTTAGTAAGTATACCAAAATATGCAGTCATTGGGTTCTTGACTACCACTGACTTGCAGAGAGTAGGACACCATTTGTCCTTCACACCTTTGAAAATCTCTTCTACCTATCAAATGGATCCATTAAAATCTTGGGAAGCACAGCACCTCAGCTGGCTGATTTGCACTTGTTCAACCTTACCTTTACAGGGTTTTTTTCCCTTGCTAATTATTCATATTACTTCTTTTCTGAAGAGAATTTTCAAATGAAAACAATGTCAGCTATTTTTAAATTACCATTTGTTTCATTGCCTGCACTATTTTATCCTTTTGATAGATCTACTTTCTCCCCAGTAATTCATTTGCCACTGATGTATTTGTATAAGACTGTCTCTTTCACATTGACCTCTATGGTTAGCCTCAACACATTTTGATTTTTTGCTGCCTTTATCTTATCCTCAACACCAATAATATGC
Source organism: Harpia harpyja (assembly GCF_026419915.1). Classification (NCBI taxonomy): domain Eukaryota; kingdom Metazoa; phylum Chordata; class Aves; order Accipitriformes; family Accipitridae; genus Harpia; species Harpia harpyja. The sequence goes on from NC_068943.1 coordinate 8,115,584, forward strand.
ATAATATTACCTGGAAATCCAGATAGCATTATTACCATTACAAGTCAATGAATGCTTTCACCTTAGATAATAGTTTTTGCTGGGGAGTAAATTCAAAGATAAGTGTGTTAAGAATGCATAAATGATTTTGCTTGAAGCCTCAGCAGGTACTAAGTCACAACCCATTAATCTTTTCATATACTCCTCAGCACAAACAATTACTATCCCACTATAACGAGTCTATAAAAATAAGTCTAGTGATGTTAAATATTAAAATTTAAAACAAGCAGACAAACAAAACTTTAGAGAGTATTCAGTGAATCTTAAGTACTGCTAAAGTGAGTTCAATACATATACACAGAAGCTTACCATTAATAGGAGATAATGCATTTTCAACTATGAATAGTATCTCATAAGATCTAAATTACAAATGTGAGCATAATTCATGCTGGTGATAAACCAAATTTATATTGATGTAATTTCATTGACAGCAGCAAGGGTACATCTGCATAAACTCAGAGTAATGCGGTATTATGTTGTTCATTTTACTAGCAATGGACATAGCTACCTATATAGCCACTGGCTGAGTCACAGAAAACAGAACAATGGAAGAATCATATCCAGAAAGATGATTTAATATTACAAAGCATAATGACTACTTCCTAAAATCTCATGACATTGCTGCACTTTTCATAAAATCTAAGTCCAGTGTGGGTCAACAGATCCCGTTCCATAAAATATTGTTGCATAATTTGGGTTAGCTACTGTTGAAAAAATAAAGTTATACACTGTGAAGTGTCTGTGGATTTACAAACCTTAGTGAACCCTTTCTTTAATTATGTCTGTAAAAAATCAGCCTCTGTCACTATTTCAAATTGGAACATAAATCTATCTGCAGTAGGTGTGCAGCAGCAGAGTTGCTGGAAAACACGCTCTGGAATTAAAGGCTGCCATTTACCCTTATGGTCTTGGAATATATTAAACTTTTGGAAAACAGGAAATTGAGTCTTGTCTTATCTAATTTTGTCTCTTAATTGAACTTGCAATAAATAGATACAGTATCGACATGAACAAGGACTTCCAATTGCTTGGAGGCGGATTTGTTTCAATTCAGAGATCATGGTTATTTCAGAAACTTTAAGAAGCTCAGTAGTGATAGTACTCAGTGTTCAAAGGCAGCAGGAGATCCTTGAAGAAAAGCTCCATTCCTTTTCCATGAGAAAAGGAGTCAATCATGTAAATTTATTTCCTAATGTTCATTACTTCTTCAATTACAGTAGAAAAGGCTATAAGAAATAAAATGAGGACTAAACACTAATAAAGTCAAACAATGGTTTTAGTTAGCCTTATGATGCTATATTGAATCTTTTAATACGACTTTAATGACAATCCAGACATAATGGAAGAAAACTCATTGAACTGGAACTCAGCTTCTATTTTCCTGCACAGCAGGAACTCACAGAGAAGATAAAAGGCCTGAAGTGTAAATTTATCTTAACTAAAACATAGTCTCTCCTATGATTTAGGGATGAATATATGTAGCCTTTGGACTATACATTTGTCCTCCTACCTGGCACTCCTGAATGGCCCAGCTTCTCTTCAAGCTTTATGAAAGCCATGCTGCAGGAGCTATCTCTATTGCAGCAGTATGAAAACCGATCTTACATTTGAATGTAGATGAACTCTCCTAGAAGACCGGGCAAGGAAAATAAGTTTATCATCTTATCTATTATGGGGATAGGGAAAGGGAAGGAGAATCAAACACAGCATGAATATTACTTATCCTACTCTTGCCTTCTCAAAGAACTGAGACCATGTTTAGCCTTTCTGCTTCAGAAAAAAAATTCTTTCATTAATTCCACAGGAATGCACTTAAACTGCATCTGAGAATCAAATTTAACTGAGGTGTCTACAAGTTAGATATCTGAGTCAATTTGTCTAGGCTTATAGAGGCCTTTATCTCAATGTAGAGAAAAGTGTCTCCCAAGACAGTTCATCTCATTTTGAGAAGTATGCATGAGATAGGTTAGATGCCTTAGATGCCTTGAAATTGCCCTTCCCACTGGCTGTAGAAGCTTAGGGTGACCAATCTAGACATCTAAAGTTAGGTGAAATGAATTGCAGCATAAATCAACAACCTCTGGAAACCTGTAAAATTTTATTCTTCAAAGCAAAATGTACTTGCAGAAAAAATTTAGCAAGAGATTGTATTAAAAATGTGTGGTTTGCTAGGTTTCCTTTTCCTAACAATGAAGTTCTTGTTTTAGCAGTCTGGGAACATGTGACTTCAATCAAATGGCATATTAAGTTAGGACAGATGAGCAATTCCCAAAACGTATTCAGCAAATGTCACCATTTTGCTAAATGAATAATCTGTAATTTTTTTAAGATATAAATGATCAGAAATCATTACCCAAAGAATTTAGAATATAATTCTTGCTCTGTCATTTGTGGGAATTTCAGCAAGTTTCTAAGTTATTTTGGATAGATAAGATAGGTCTCATGGAATATTTCTGTTCTCTGATGAGATGAATATAAATCCTGAGATCTGGTGTCTTAACATATCTGAATATGAATTGGAAACTCACTTCCTGCTTGATTTATATGAAATAGGTCATTGGCAGAAACATGTCTGAAAACATTTGCTAAAATAGAGACATAAAATTCAAAGCGTTTCTGCTTTTGAATTTGCTTCAGTGAGCTGGGCTGAAGCTATTTTTCCTTACATACCTCACAAAAAAGTAGCAAAAAGAGAAATAAGCTAGGGTCCAGAATAGATGTAGTATCATGGGAAGAAACACAGCTTGACTTGTAGGTGCTGCAGAGTAAATACTGTCTGACCACTGCTCTTATTCTCCCTTTTTGCCTCCGTACCTTTTGAATTCTTCACCACGTGCAACTCAGCTGCCACCCCGCCAGCGGTTGCAGCATCCCTCTGGGGGACTTGAACGTCCAGCCTCCTCTTCCTGAATCAATGCTCTCACCACAGCAGTTTGGCACGAGGAGAGGTTTTCACTTCTGTCTCCATCAGATAAGCTGAAGCCTTGTCTTCAGCTCCATGGGCCCCGGACGGATGGCTGCAGGCATCGAGAAGACCCCAGGGCAGCCACCAGTCAGACATGCTCCCGTTCTTACTGTTTGCTGTTGGTAAGCTCATGGCGGCCATACACAAGTGAACCACTTTTTAGAGGTGCCCATTTCTCTGCATTAATCGTAGCACAATAATAGCTTTGCATCCCTGTGCTCTGCTAGATCCTGCTTTTATTGGGGCTACGGTGCTTAACGATCACTTCAGCAATGTGATTACAGCCATATGATTGCGTTGACAGTTTCAGGGTTGAATTTTTTTTTTCAGTCCCACAATTGACTACCCTTCTGAGAAGCCACATCCTAAGAAAATCTTCAGTTAAAAAAAAAAGAGAGGTGGACATAAACCAGCAAGACATAGAGAAAAGAGATTCAATAACAAGAATTTGGATGCCCACCAGCAATCCGCTCTATGCTCAGCATTTTCTTTCCCTCAGTTACAGAAGGACAAACCTTCTCATCTGTGGCAGTCAATCAGCATTAATTTCAGTGGAATATTTTGTGTACATTGGAGGTGAGACTTCGAGTCACATAGTTTTATGTTCTTGCAACTTTTTTTGGCCAACAAGTCTTATTTCATTTTAAAGCTAAATTAAATGTTGAGATTAAAAACAACCAAGACATTCATGCTAATACAAAATGATATATACAGAAGTAAGTAAGACTGTAACTAATTAGTTTTATAAAACATGTGTTTAAATTTTATAAGTTTATTAAGCACAGAAATCAACTGGAAACAGTTGATTTATTTTAAAAAATTATTTATACTCATTTAGCTTCTCCCGATTCATCTATGTTTTAGCCATATTTTCCACAATATTTTCTACAAGATTTCTTTCATCTTCAGGCAGAATTAAAATCAATATTAGAGGTTAATTAATGACTGTATATATAGCATAAAGCTCATGAAATAACATAAGGAGTGAATATAAAACTTGTTCAAGACGTATAGACAAAAAAGTTTTCTATATGAAATCATGTATTTCAAAAATATTTCACTTGTCAGTTGAACAGACAGCTGCTTTTAAATGCTATATTTACCAATAATAAAATATCTTTATTGTTCTTTCATTTTAAACTCTCTTGTGATGTGTAACTCAAAACAAGAATACAGAAATAATGATCATGATATGCCAACAAGCACTTAGTAGAATTTGGATTTGCCTTTGAAAAAAAACTAAAATAAAATTTACTGTTCACAAACATGTGTGTTCCAACATTTCTATATTTTCACCAGCCATCCAATTGGGAGCCAAGTTGAAATAAGCTGATTTTCTAAGTAAACCTCACTTTTAGGGAAATGAACAGCAAGATGAGCAAGTTAAACTTTGCATTATACATAGTGACTCATCTCAAGAGACAGCATACTGGTAATTCATACCTCAAGTTATGTTATCCAGGAAAGTCCTTTGCCCAGCAAAAAGGAAAAGCTGGTTTTTAGTGTTCTTTGGTTATTTGTGTGTTTTCTTTTTTACTGTGATTTGCCGGAGGATTGTTCTAGGTCTTTCTGTCAGTCACTTCACTTTGTTTTGTAGTACAAAGTATAGGTGATATCCATAGGTAGGAAGTTTTATGCAGATGCTAAAAAAATGCACAGCAGTAACAGATGTCCTAATCCTCAGCAACGCTCTGTGCATGCTACTTTATTGTTGACAGTGCTATGTGGAGCAGAGATCGTTACTGAACTTCTAGAAAGCAGGCAAAGGCACAAGTAGAAAGAAAATTAGCAAGCCTGTCTGCTGCTGTACAAAGCAATTGTGATAGCTGCAGAGAAACCTGCCTCCACCCTCAGGCCAGTTGGCTGAACAAGGGAGGCAGAAAGCATGATGCTCTGCCAGATTCAGACAGCCCTGGGGAAAACAGAGACAGAAATACACGCAGAAAGCCCAGCCACCTCACTGAACGCACTCTGCAAAATGGCTATGATTAGTGGAGATCATGAGAAGAGAGCTGGAAAATGGTTAAGAAGGTGGAAAGATACGTCAGTCATACTCACTCAGCTGGTTACAATAGTACTGAAACCTGCTCATCATCTTACTCAGGATTCCTCAGATTTCTTCAAGGCTGCAAGCTGTCCTCCCAAACACTGCTTGCTTTCTCAGGTGCTGGCCTAGCATTCCTAGCAGTCTGTCCATACTTCCTAGCCTCCTCAAGTGCAGGATCAGTAACAGGTGCTCTTTTTTCCCTGTGCTGGTTTACCTGTTAGTCTATTCATCTAGATATTCCTCCAGCTCTGAGTGGCATCAAACCACTAGGATTTTTTCCTCAACTGGGTCTCCACAGCAGCAAATTCCAGCCTCTTCAATCAGCTGGTGCTGCTCTTGGTGCTGCTGGCCCTGACCTAAAGAATGTGAATAGATTATTCCTGGGATGGGCAGGGAACCCACCCATGAAACAGAGAGGGTAGCGCAGAGTTGGGGCACAGAAGAAACAAACAAGAACACGCATTGTGGGCAAAATGTTTAAACAGAGATAGCTCCTGGTAACTTAATAATGAGGATACACAGCTCATATGGAGCTTTTTTGATAAAAGCTCAGAATCACTTTGCCGAAAAAGAGAGGGAATGCAAAGAGGTTAATTACTATTTCCCAGCACAATAGGTAGAAAGGCTGGGCTGATGTTTAGGTCTCCCGAATCACTGTCCACTGGTCACACTAGATTGCGCTGGCAATGGCAAAGAAAAGAGCTATACACTAATTGGTGCTTAACAGGAATTTATCCCCAGGAGCTAATTTCACTACCTTTAAACTAAGGGTAATAATAACTGCTGCTCAGTTCTGACATACGTAACAGCGCTACACTTAAGAGAGATTCATTTGGCTGGTGTTATCATGTTAAATGGTGTGTGGTCATTGGTAAACAGATGTAAAATTTCCAGCCTTTCAGTTGCAAAATGAAAATGGAGAAATAAAGGCGAAGTTAAATGAATAGGATCTTTACTCCTGTGCCCTTATTTCCAAAGTGATGTAAATGCAAGATATATTTAAACTTTGCAAATCAGGACACTCCATTATTTGGAAAAAACAATGTGTGTGGCGAATCCACTGTTTAGTAACACAAAATTTAATACAAGACAGCACTTACAACACAATACAAACCTCAAAAACTTTCACTTAACATATGCTCTTAGTATAAGCCCTGTGACAAAAGGGAAAAGAAATGAGGACATATGTCAACTGCCTTTGAATATGGTAAAAATAAGTTGAGAAAACTTAGGACTAAGGTGATGACAAAAGTCCTATTTTTATCCAGCAGCACTTGCACTTCTTTCTAAGAACAGTGAGAAGCCAGGAGTTTTAATTCCCTGTTTTACCCCTTTTCTCTCCCCACTACTTGGACCTGAAGTGCATCATGTATATAAACTGTATGGGAGTTTCTTTGGTATAATGACTCTAAAGGATGTTTTTATACTGCCAAAATGAGAAAGTCCAACAGAGGGAAAAGCTGAAAACCTGAAGATCCCATAGGAAGGAGGCTGCAATTTGTAAATACCTTTATTGACAGAAGTATCATGTTAAGTCAATAAACAAATTGCACCAGAAATACTCTGACTTTGTGGCATCATATTTTCCCCAATAGAAATATTCTTTGCAAAGAAGAAATAACTACATCCAGCATGTGGAATTCAGATGCCGGAATTTACATATAGACAATATCACCTTGTTTTCATGACAGAAAATGACAGCAAAACAAGCCATTTTATTGGTATTATTAGAACAATTGAATACAAGCAGGCAGTGGGAGGCCTCTCTGGGAGCTTAGCAGGGTTCACCAGTTGTACTTGCTTTCCAGTTTTGCAAGAAACATATGTGAATATGTTTCAGCGTATGCAGAGATGTCCAAAGTATATATACTTACATATGGACCAATACAATAGGAAAAACAAATAGCCTTTATTGTGACTACATCAGTAGCTTTTGTCAAGCATGGAACTTCTATTCCCTCTTCTTCACTCCTTGGATGAATAGAGATATTTTCAGATCACAATCCCAGTCATTTCCATTGAGGAAAGAAAAAGATTAAATGAAAAACAGGCAGCCTATCCATACTTAGCATTTTTACTGTGTTCAGAAATATATAAGCACTCTACTTCATCAAGCAGAGGCAGTGAAGGTAGTATTGAACAAGGAGAATTCCTTTTTCCTGACCCATTCTTCATTGTTCCCTTAAAATGTTTTCTGAGCAAAGTGAAAATAAACTGTAAGAAAACAAGTCCAGATTTATCTAAAGAAACTGCATGAGAACAGTGATGTATTCTATGAAGTGTTGTACTGTTCTGCTTTGATCAGTAAAAAAAAAAGAAAAACTATTATTTGCTAATTATATTGTAGTAGAAAAAAGTGTTTAAGGCAGCTAAAGAGTCCATGCCCCAAAGACCTTCCAAATTAAAATGAATGTTGTGACCTCACTAAACAAATACTAGGAAAAATCTATTTTGTGCTGTTGGCTTACACTCTAAGCAGCTGCTCTTGAGTCTGTGGGCTGCACAGACTGTAATAAAGATATGATATATACAGTTTATCTACTAAAACAAGCTTTGTACAAGTCTCCAGTAACCCTACATAAACAGAATTTGTAGTGAAAAAGTGCTCACCCCCACTTTAAAAAAAAAGGGTGTATTAGTGAAGTCACTAAATACCTTTTCTTCAGTGTTTATGACGGTATTTTTAGAAAACAAGATTGGCTCTATAGTTTGCTGCAAAATTTCCTTATAACCAGATGCTCTTTTGAGACCAGAGTCCTGCTGACTGGCACAAGAAGCATCTGGCCAGCTGTCAGGATTGATTTGGCTCAGTAGAAACTGGCAGCAGTAACAGAATGGAGGAAGGCTGCAATTACACTAGGCAGTAACCCCTCCAATTCCAATAGTTGGGAGCACAACCAAATACCCTTGACACCTGATAAAAAAGAGCTGACACAATGCTTGTCTCCTGCATTAGCAAAAAAAGATTTCATATAGTTGTACCGGCACTGCGTTGTCAGCACCCTACAAAAATACTGCAAGAGTAAGAAGTGGAAACCTGAGAAGAAGTACGTTGAGAGAAAAAAAAAAAAGCTGCACTTCCTCCTTAATCCTTTTCACTAGCTGCTCTGTGCATAAGCCTCTGCATTTTATTCTGTGTCTATTAATGACCCAGATTTGCAGTGTCCTCGTAAGACATTCTTGTGGAACTTTTTGGACTTTTCTTAAAGTACGTGAATCCTCACAGGACAGAAAATCCAGACTTCAAAGAGAAATAGGCTGGAAGGAGTCTTTCTGCTGCCTTCAGTGAGAGCTGGCACAAGCTGCAGTCAGCTGGCACGTGATAGACTCCATGGCAATTTGTATGTGTCACTTGTGTGTCGTCAGCTCATGCTGACATTCACCAGACTGCAAGGTGAGAAGATGGAAGGGGAGAGGGGGAAGAAGAACATATCTATAATATCTCTGTCTGTCATCTTACTCAGCTGCTTCTGTCTGTACTTGTAGGCCATTCTGTACTCTGGTATTGAGAACACCTGTATAAATATATGGCTATTTCATGTGTAAGACTGCAAGATGTTGAGAGGATTTTAAAGAAAGAACAGAGCTCCTGCAGACAGCAGGGATATAAACTACTACCAAATTATCTTTCAGAAATCTAGCTCCACAACCCAAGTTAAAGTGGAGTATTTCATGCTTATCCAGGTTTCAGTCTGTCGCAGAGCCAATAGCAGCATAATAACCTCATTGAGAGCATGTGCTAAAGTGCAAGAGACTGCAAACTTCCTCTTGTCCTACAGGAAGGGAGTACTACTCTTTCAGTAGAAAAACTATGTTTTTTTCTGAGTAATGTAACCTGGAGGACATTAAATTCCTTATAGAACAAACAGAATTTTAAAACTCCTGGAAAACTTAGATAAATATGCAACTTGGGTAAAGAACAAGATTTTCCCCTCTACGCAGCGAGTTTATATCTTAAAAAAAATAGATAGCTTTTAAACCATACATGTTTCATGGTACAACTATTTCCCTACTGCTATGTATGCAGACTGTTTTAACTTTAATAGATGTATCTCTGCTATGCAAGCAACCACACACCCCCATACATCTCCACTGAATGTGTAAATAGCACACTAGTATTTTTCTTTGCCGCTATTGAATATTGCTTTTCATTAGAACAGCCTGGACTGTTCTAAAAACTCTTCCTTTACACATATACATGCATCATTCTTTGACAGTCATGCTGGAACAAGTGTTTAAAAAATCATCAAGGAAGGAGGTAAACCAGCCTGCATCCCTGAGGTCATGTTAAGGGAGACAGTGTGCTTTGCTGGTTCCACTGCCATTGTCATAAAGACCTCGTGTTTTCCATGGCTAAACATGCAAGTGCTTAAATACTACTCAAAACCTCATTACTTTTATTTATTGGTATTAAAAAGTCAAAGAAAAATTACTCCTGTCTTGTTTACTGCCATCTCTTACTATGCTTGTTTACTTTAGCTGCTAAAATGCTCATGGCAGGAAGCTATCGTTGCATTTCTTTCTAGGGCAGTACACACTAAGTTTGGATTGACTCTGCTATGTATCATAACTCATGTGGAAAGTATGCATTAAAGACTTCCCAGACTGACAAAATTCAGTATTATCTTGAACAAATGGGACCTCTGAGCTTTCTCCAAAAAATGATTAGTTCAGATTACCTAAGACTGAATTTTCATTAATTCTTTCACAGAATCACAGAATCGAAAAAAAGTTAAGGTTGGAGGGGACCTCTGGAGGTCATCCAGTCCAACCCCCCTGCTCAAGCAAGGCCACTTAGAGATGGTTGCCCAAGACCATGTCCAGATGGATTTTGAGTATCTCCAAGGATGGAGACTCCACAACCTCCTTGGGCAACCTGTGCCAGTGCTCGGTCACTCTCACAGTCAAAAAGTGTTTCCTGATGTTCAGAGGGAACCTCCTGTGTTTCAGTTTGTGCCCATTGCCTCTGGTCCTGCCACTGGGCACCACTGAGAAGAGCCTGGCTGTGTCCTCTTTGCATCCTCCCTTCAGGTATTTGTACACATTGATGAGACTTCCCTGAGCCTTCTCTTCTCCAGGGTAAACAGTCCCAGATCTCTCAGTCTTTCCTCATACGTGAGATGCTCCTGACCCTTCATCACCTCTATGGCCCTTCACTGCAGTCTCTCCAGTATATCCATGCCTTGCTTGTACTGGAGAGCCCCAAACTGCACACAGTACTCCAGGTGTGGCCTCACCAGTGCTGAGCAGAGGGGAAGGATCACCTCCCTTGACCTGCTGGCAACACTCCTCCTAATGCAGCCCAGGATACCATTAACACTCTGCAACAAGGGCACATCACTGGCTCATGTTCAACTTGGTGTCCAGCAGGACCCCCAGGTCCTTTTCTGCCAAGCTGCTTTCCAGCTGGTTGCCCCCAGCCTGTACTGGTGCCTGGGGTTGTTCCTCCCCAGGTGCAGGACTTGGCACCTCTCCTTGTTCAACTTCATGAGGTTCCTGTTGGCCCATTTCTCCAGCCTGTCAAGGTCCCTCTGGCTGGCAGCATGACCCTCTGGCATATCAGCCACTCCTCCCACTTTGGTGTCATCAGCAAACTTGCTGAAGGTGCACTCTGCCCCATCATCCAGATTATGCTTAATATCCTCATATAGAGCATGCTATGTATTTGAAAAGTACTCTCACAGGTTTACTGTAAATGTTATCACTGTTGCATTACTGTCTGGAAACATAAGGATCCAGGGTAACATATAGCCCATATGAAAAGTTCTGCAGGTTTTGAGTATGTAGTCATACTTAGAATATTAAAATTATTATAAAAATGTAATATAATGAAATGAATTTAAAAGATCTGAATAAATCACTTAAAGATTAACAGACAAACAATCGTGTCAGCCAAAATTACATGGCAACTAGATGTTCTGCAATCTCCTATTGGTCTCAGGTTTTACAGAAAAAAATAAAGGTGTAGAAGAGGACAGAATACTATGACCCATCTTTTCTAGAGTGGATTCTATTAAGCAAAGAATAAAGTGTCTGTTCACACCCTCTTAATGGATTTAAACCATTGGATCAATAGTAAAGGATAAAACTAAACCACTTAAGAAGGTATTGCATTAATAAAATCCCTTGCACCTGTCTCTGTAAAAGAGGATAAACAGAGCAGAGTTTCAGGGGGTGATTAAGAGAGCATCAGGTTGCAGTGAAAGGCTTAAAGGGGACAAATTAGCCTTTGCTGTACATGGAGATAAAGCAAAGGGCTGCAAGGCTGAGCTACACATTACAAGCTTTTACAGGCAGATTAAAAGGTTTTGGGTTTTTTTAAAGATGCCATGGGGATATCATATGACAAAATATCTTGAGGCTGTTTATATAACTAATAAAAAAGATGGTAAGCTGCTGTGCTGGAGCTACCCTTAGGGCTGCTTGTTGATCTTATTTATTGCAGCCAGAATTATACTTGATTCTTAGCTGTTCTTGTATTCATTCTGTGGAATGCCTACTGGGACATGTGGGGAAAAAATGTGAAGATTCAGTATGATTTTATTGCATTTTAATAATAAAATGTACTGGTTGTAATACTTCTATGAGCTTGTTAGTTTATAAATACGATCCTCCCTTTCTCAAGCCTCAGTGACTGAATCCCTTATGTTCATGCGCTTCACATTCTTATTCATTCTCAGATGGCAGCTGTCTTCGGAGTTTCACAGAGCTCTGGGCCAAGGAGGCACTTATATCACCTAGCCTCACATCTTGGAGGTGGATAGCCACACAGTTTCAGTCCTCTATTGTCATGACTGACTAACTTTCTGCGGTTATAACAAGCAAGTGCTGAAGGAGATCCGGCCGACTATGTCTATGACCAAAGGTTATTACGTAAACTACAGAGTAACAGGTCTTTGCAAGTATTTAAAGATGGTTATAAAAGAGAATCAGCAAGTAGCAGTAAATGGCCAGTTCACTGGCTATCAGTGAAGTTTCATAAGAGTCTGTGCTGGGCCCCATATCATTCAACATATTCATAAATGACCTAGCAAAGAGGGTGAGTATGACCTAGAAAAGAGGTGAAAAGCAAAGTGAAAATATTGCTGATGATAGTAAGCCATCTGAAGTCCAAAGACCAGGGCCAATTATGAAGGATCCACCAAAGGATCTTATGGGATTGGGGATGAAAATAGCTAACAAAATGCAGAGTAGATAAATATATAGTGATGTTCATCTTCCACTCTGAGCTGTGAGTCAACCACTATCAATCAGAGGAAAGATCTTTAAGTTATAGCAGAGAAAATAATGAAGATATTACGTGAATCTCAGTAATAGTAACTACTGAGTTATTAGAAATGAAACACAGACTAAAATGGAGAATATCACTATAAAGCTGTAGAAATCATTTTGCTTACTGTGTGTGGTGTAGGTCCCCAGAAAACAAAAGGATATAGAGGAACTGGATAAGGTTAAGAGAAGGACAAAAAAGAATATGAAAAGTATGAAACAGTGTCTGTACAAGGAATAAATAAGTAGTGTGGGACTCTTCTGCTTGAAGAAGAAATGACTGAGGTGGAAATGATAGACCATGTAGAGAACTGATCTATTGTTCTCTGCCCCTTGACAGCAGAGGAACTAGTAGGCATCAAATGAAGCTGTCAGCTGCCAGGTTCAAAACACAGTTGCAGGTAGACTGTGCATCACCTTGACAAGGAGTGCTGTGGATGGTAAAAATGTAAATGGGCTTGTAGGAAGACTAGACAAATTCATGTCAGAAAAATCCATACAAACCATTTCTGCCTCAGGTAGTCTTGTAGGCTAGAAGAAGTATTACCATATGCTGTTCTGTTTTTTCTCTGGGCATTTACTTTTAGTTGCTGTTGGAAACAAGCTCTTGTGCTAACTTAACCTTTGGGTAATCTTGTTTGATGTCCTAGTATCAATTGCCCCAGTGATGCCAAAACCTACAAAATCTAACAGGACAGCTACCAACAAAGAATGAAGACAGTGAAGGCATTTATTGAAAATAAACCAATAAAACTCATCTTTTCTCTCCCTTCTGAACTATCTTTGGTGAAATGTTTCACCTAAGGTTATCTTCAAATCACTTTATTCCTATAGGACTGCTTTAAGGATAAAAGCTTGTGCTCTAATGTAGGTAATTACTATTACCCAGCCAAATTTTTCAGTCACCTACATTGTGTTGTAGGAATTTGGGAGATTGATGATAACATAGTGTCCATGGGACAAAGAAATCAAACACCTTCTAACTTCAAGTGTAGGTGACATGGGAGAGTACATTCTTAGAAAAATGACTCAGTGGCAAGCAGTGGGCATGAGGTTCAACCTGCCCTAACACTAAAAGTGCAGATGTTTACATGGGAGCTGTACTTGCCTAAATTACCATTATAGTCAACAGAGACTCAATGAATACCTCCATGAGGAGTAAGGGAATGATTCAACCAATGGGAGTTTTCTTCAGATACATAAGCAAAAGCATCTCATGCCATTTGAAGTGCCAAAAAGCATTTGCTCAGAGATGACTGATATTATACTAGACCTACAACAGAACTGTATTCTTCTGGACTCACAGCTGGAGGCCTGGCAGCATGCATGAAAGCATCTCAAGTGTTTAAGCAACTTAATGACATCCTGTGTGTTTCCCTAAGGATGAGGTGATCAGTCTCTACACTCCATCAACAATATCAACTATATTTTCATTAGAATAGAATAGAATAGAATAGAATAGAATAGAATAGAATAGAACAGAATAGTTCCAGCTGGAAGGGACCAATCACCTAGTCCAACTGCTTGACTCATTCATGGCTGACCAAGTTAAAGCATGTTATTAAGGGCATTGTCCAAAAGCCTCTTAAACACTGACAGGCTTGGGGCATCGACCCCCTCTCTAGGAAGTCTGTTCCAGTGTTTGACCACCCTCTTGGTAAAGAAATGCTTCCTAACGTCCAGTCTGAACCTCCCCCGACACAGTTTTGAACCGTTCCCACATATCCTGTCACTGGGGTACCAGGGAGAAGAGCTCAGCACCTCCCTCTCCACGTCCCCTCCTCAGGAAGCTGTAGAGAGCAACGAGGTCGCCCCTCAGCCTCCTCTTCTCCAAACGAGACAAGCCCACAGTCCTCAGCCGCTCCTCACAGGACATTCCTTCCAGCCCTGTCACCAGCTTGGTTGCCCTCCTCTGGACGCATTCAAGGACCTCAACATTCTTCTTAAATTGTGGGGCCCAGAACTGCACACAGTACTCGGTGAGGCTGCACCAACACTGAATACAGCGGGATAATCACCTCGTCTGACCGGCTGGTTATGTTGTGTTTGATGCCCCCCAGGATGGGGTTTGCCCTCTTGGCTGCCAGGGCACACTGCTGACTCACGCTGAGCCTGCTGTCGCCCAGCACCCCCAGATCCCTTTCTGCAGGGCTGCTCACCAGCCACTCCTCTCCCAATTTATACTTGTGCCCAGAATCACTCTGTCCCAGGTGCAGAATCCAGCATTTGGATGTGTTAAATTTCATGCCATTGATGATTGTCCAGTGCCCCAATCTTTCTAGATCCCTCTGCAAGGCATCTTGTCCCTCAAGAGAGTCAACTGCACCTCCCAGTTTGGTATTGTCAGCAAACTTGCTAATGGTGCATTCGACTCCTGCATCCAGATCATTGATACAAATATTGGACAGGACTGGCCCTAGAATTGAGCCCTGAGGAACACCGCTGGTGACCAGTCACCAGCCAGATGTAGCCCCATTCACTACAACCCTTTGAGCTCTGCCCTTCAGCCAGTTCTTCATACAGCAGTTAGTTACACTACTAGTAATGAGTAAACATTTGCAAATAAATGTAAAAATAGACAAAAACCTAAAAACTATAATTCTAAACATCTACAGTGCACTTACGGTTCACACAAAATTCCACTGTGATAACATAAAATGTATTTTCATATTTCAAAATTCATTGTAAATACTTTAAATATATTTAGAAGCTATGTGTAATGAAAATGGCGTTTTCTGAAAAGGAAGTAAGGAGAGTTGTAGTGGTTGCTGGCAGGTTAGAATAAACCATAACACATTCAAAATGAAATAAAGACAGATATAAAAGCCAGCTCATAATTCAGTAAGACATTTATAACGAAATAAGCTTCTTTTAAATAAAGAGAATGCATTAGCAGTAGTTAATATGTTAAAATTATTCCTTTCTGTAAATCTGTTATAAGTTATGCATGTTTATAAATGTATTAACTTTTCATAAGTTGTTGACAGACAATCCTTTAAGACACTTTGAGAAATGTATTTCTGATTTAAGTCTATTATATTCTACAGTTAAAGCAAGATTGTTTCTTGTATAACATTTTAAAATGGCATGATTACTTGGAACTAATACTCCTTATTTTAAAAATCTATGAAATATGAAACTTAGAACACCTTTTTGAATTATTTATAACAAGGAAGATAATGCAGTTGTAATCTGAAAACAAATAATTTTTCTGTCATAATTTTCATGGAATGAATCCAATTTTCCACATTTGAAGGATACATAGAATGATGATAAATTTTGAGATTCTGATCTCAAGATACTCTAGAATATCTCCTTCTGATTCCTTATAAAAATACAGAATGTTTGCAATGTTCTTTATTTGGACATACCCTCTTCCCTTGCCAAAGTAATAAACCTACAATAATTGTAAAGCTGCCTTGAGAACCTTGGAAAATGATACAGAAATCTGGAATATGTCACATTTTATTAGGTGACTTTGCTGAATATACCCCCAAGTTCCTGTCTCTTTTTATGGCACATTACAATTTATGGCTTTTACACCTCTTTACTACAGATATTGTATATTAGTAGGACTAGAGAAGTGTTTCGTGGATTACGGTGGATGCAGATTTTCAGGAACTGGATGCCGTGCAAATGCTTCAGGACTAAATTTCTATGATATGGTTGCCTGCCATGGGAAATAGATAGATCTTTGTTCTGACCAAGCCCCTGAAGTATTGAAATGCTGTTTGCGAGGCCCCACTTACGAGGCTCTGCAGACAAAGAGGCTTGCCTGCCAGAGCGGCTGCTTGCCTCTAACCGACACAAGCATCTCAGAATTAAGACTGAGGGACTTGCAGGAGCATAGGGACGGACAACCATTACACATTATGCTACCAAAAGGTAGCATACCTTATGTTTGTTGCCTGTAAGATATAACATTACCTTGTGAGTTGCTTTTTCCTGTTATTTCCCACCTTCTACTTTCTGTCTGGAGTACTTTTTATGCTTGTTTCTGGGACTGTAAGATAAAGGCCACAATAAGGCAAAGAAGACTGAAGGAATGGAAGGGAGGTTTATACATTATGAGAAAGTTGTTGTTGCTGTTTTATAGAATAGCAGTCACAGATTTATTTTAAAAAAAAAAGGAACATTTCAGCCAACGTGGCAGAAAAAAGGGGTATCGCACATATGTAAAATATATTTTTTTCACTGTGCTGGTACTTTCAGCCCTGTTTCTTGTTAAACTGCCATAACCTATACCTGGTATATTACTGGTTTTATATATTTAAGTAATTTTTAATAACAGGATTTACTCATAGGATGAGCACCCTTTGTGTTCTGTACTTCTAGTTCCCTTTAATAAACTGCACCTCTGATCTTGTTCTCCATATATTCGGTCAAAATTAGGTCTTCCTGATTTCCTTCTTCCTACCTCAAAGGCCATTGAAGAAACTGTAGGGGGTTCATAGCTTTCCTGTTGCCCTCTGAAAAGTGCATAGGGACTGACACTAGTATTTATCTTCTGTAATATATTGAATAATCAGGGAAGTAACTTTCCTTTCCGCCTTCCCTCAGTAGAAGACTGAAAATTAAATGACAGCAAAGGGGTGCCCAAGAATTTTATTACCAGTTTCACCAGTACAATATTTGCATAAGGACTTCTCATTTGTTTTCACTATGACAGCAATTTGGGAAAATAATTCCATACTTTTGTATCTCTTTAGACAGCCTGGACTGGCTATGTGTCTCTGAGTTATGAATAATGGGGTTTTTACTTATATTGCTCTTTCCAACAGGAAGATATAATAAATGCCAAAAATGCACATTTGTCTTAGCTAGGTCTGTAGCTACTTGAATCCTAGAGAAGGAGGGGAATTAATGTTATTTTGTAGGGTCTTAATTATCACATAATTTCATGCTGAACTCCTATAGCATCAGGCACTGCTGTGACTACATTACAGCCCTTTTTATAATATCTGTGTGGTGGAAGGTGGTAAGAAAAAAAATCAGATACTTCTTTTATTTCAAGTGATTCTTTTTTAGGGAAGGAAGCATTTGAAAAGTTTGGATTGACTGAGCTCCTCTTTAATGCAGATGATCAGGAATTATTTGAAGCATATGCAGATTGTTCACCTCTAAGGACTGTACGTACCATAATGGGACTTAAGAGTATAAAAGGAGAAGCTAAGGAAATAGTGAAGGGTGCGATTCATCACATCCACCCTAAAAATATATATTATAGACATAATATACATCATTGACATCTATATATGAATTAATTGTTTTGATTCCAACTATATTCAGTGAAAAACAACTTCCGGTCACAGTTCATACCATGCTAAGATAACAAAGTCTCTTGACATCTCAGGCTAGATGATGTGAATCCCATCCAACCAGTCTTATTAAAAATTTTAGTGATCGATGCATCTAGTTTAAGAGGAAGACAAGTGAGTGTGGAGAGTAAGTAAATAGTAAATAAGATAAGAAGATAATCTAAATCACTCTCAGGAGCATTCTTTACATGTGTTGCCTCAGCATGTGCGGGAGCGTGCAAGCTGGCACGGGCCAAACCTGTTGGGGAGCAGGCAAACAATTTATGTGGACAAACACTGGACAATGCTTGAGCCTGTTCACAGGCCCTGATTTATATACTAGTACAGACATAGCTAAAGATTCCTCCAAACTAGAGCTAGACTCCAAAGCATGCCCAAACACATTGACAAAACAAGAGATTTTCAAGTTAGGACACTGAATGGATCTACTGATACCTCCTTTCTTTGAATGCAACAAAACTGAAGCTGATACCTATGTGGAGTAACCCGTGCCCTATCTCCAGGGTATGGACAGTTCCCTAAAATCCATACAAAATTCCTTTCACCATGTCCCATTACCTGGGTTTTCACAGTATGTTATGGAGGATGAGAGTTTAAAAGATCTCCATACAGTTTCTATTACGGATTAATTCTTCTTGATTATCTGAGGTACAGATCAGCATGATCATAGACTAACATCAGGGAAAAACACAATTGCAACACACAGACAGATTTAGTCTAGTCCTGTTTACCATCTTCCAGATAGACTTACAAGGGATAACAACCTGGGGAAATGTTATATTGTTTCCTGACCCAGTGAAGAAAGCTGTATGGCACTGCACAGCCTGGCTCAAATATGTGTTAGAGAGAAAAAACCAGAGGTTTTCATTTCATGATGCATATATGCCAACGGCTTCTTTTTGGCAGTTAGACTCTCTTATTGTTAGTGAAGTGGCCTTTCCTTTTAGGAATGGACTCAGGCTAAATCCAGATATTTGAATAACATGGTCTTAACTCATTCTTTTGGATGCCTCTGATACAAAGATATTTCATTCCATTTCATTGCCCTTATTTTGCAACTTGCTTTCCTTATGCACTCTCATTAAAAAGAAACCGGATACGTATTTGGAAAATGTTAATGACTAAACGATATTTCTATTTGCTCAATTCTGAAAAGCAGATAAGGAAGAAATAGTGCTAGAGATAATTACCAAATTTCAATATTTATAGAAACCAGGCACTTGTGTAGATAAGACAATTCTCAATGTGCTTTGATGATGATGAAGTGCCAGTTTTCTGTAAATATTGAAATAAGGTAATTATCACTTGAACTATTCATTATTTATCTGGTTTCAAATCACAATGAATACAGTCAAATTGCCATTTTTTCATAGGAATGTGAAGCTAAAAATAAGTATTATATTAACCTTTTATATACTTTCTTTTTGGGAACAGGTTGAAAATTTTTACAAATAATAGAGAGACAATCTCTACATAGACAAGCAAGAACAAATTTGTCAATTTATGTTTGAAGTTAAAGACAGCAGGCTTCCTATAAAATGAACTCTCCAATAACTATTTAATCTCTGATCCTGCAAACACTGACATCCAAAGATAAATCTATTTGCCATCTAGGTAAATAAGAACAGAGGACATGTCCTGAGTCACTGAGTTCTGTACTTTACACGCCTGCGCAATTACCTTAGTCAATCTGAAGAGCATCTAGAATCTTAAAAACCAACTGGCTTTGTAGTCTCTGCTAATTTGATGAGAAGACTGTTTCAGAACCTACTTTTTCAGAAAGGAATCTTCTAATTTACCCTTAAAATTAATCCTGAGTAGTTGATTAATATTTGTTTTCATGCAAGTTTTGCTAAACACATATGCAGATGTTTGCAAGGAAAAGTCTTGGCTTGTACTGTGCAAGGACTGTATATTTGCTCTGTTCTTTATATGGTTTTAAACAAAAAAACACTTAAATACAGTATACGTTTCATAGATACTAAGACACTACAGCACTCTCTAAATGTATTTATTTTCAGGATTTCTGGTAATGCATCCAGTGACACACAGAATTGCTTGCAAAAGAAATCTGACAATAATTTGGAAATATAGGGACAAGAGAAGCATTGAAATGCAAATTAGCACACCAAAGAAAAATTTCACTTATGATAAAAGTGATGCCTACAAAACATTAAGCTTTATAGTATTTTAGTGTCTGAGTGTACTGCACCCAGAATTATATTCTATTCATTGAAGGCCATACAGAGCACATATTTCTTTAGGTCCAGATCCAATGATATTTTTTGCCCAAAGACTGGAGGAAAGTAAATGTCACCCCCTGTCTTCAAGAAGGGCAAGAAGGAGTCAGGGAACTACAGGCTGGTCAGCCTCACTGAGATTTCAAGTAAGGTGATAGAACAGCTAATCCTGGAAACCATTTCCAGGCACATTAAGAACAGGAAAATCATCAGGATTAATCAGTATGGATTCACCAAGTGGAAGTCATGTTTGACCAACTTAATAAACTTGTATGACGAAGTGATTGTCTTGGTAGATGAGGGGAGAGCAGTGGATACTGTTCACCAGGACTTCAGTTAGGCCTTTGACACTGTCTCTGATAAGATCCTCATAAAGAAGCTGTTCATGTATAAGCTGGATGAGTAGACTGTGAGATGGATTGAAAACTGGCTTAATGGCTGGGCCCAGAGGGTGATGACTGGTGGTGCAAAGTCTAGTTGGACACCAGTTACTAGTGGTGTACACCAGGGGTCAATACTGGGTCCAGTCCTGTTTAAGATCTTCAGTAATGATCTGGATGATGGGGCAGAGTATGCCCTCTGCAAGTTTGCTGATGACACCAAACTGGGAGGAGTGGCCTGCTTGAGCAGGAGGGTTGGTCCAGATGACCTCCAGGTCCTTTCCAACCTCAACCATTCTGTGATTCTGTTTCTGTGATTTTTAAGCAAGCAAGTGGAATAGTCTGCTGTGATACCAGATACAATGACAAAAGATCATCTGATTTCCCTCCCTCTTTGAAAATCAAATATGTTTCATGTTTGAAAAAGTACGATCACAATCTCTTAAAATATGGTTGTCCAGAGCTAAATTTGCAGCAAGAGGAGAGAGTGGTTGAAGGCTGGATGTCCAGGAGCATTCTCTCAGGAAGGCATTTAGCTGTCATGGAACCTGGAGTCCTGGGAGTACCGCCTCTGCAGGGGCTGTGCCTCAGTGGACTTTATGAACTTTCCTGCACTCAACAAAATTCCCTTTTTCTCAACAAGAGGCTGCCCCTCCTCTGCTTCTCAAGCACATCAGCACGGGATTCTCATCTTGCTATCAGTGGGTCCCTTTGAAACACTGTGCAGATTAGATGTGGCTACATGAGGGCTGGACATTGAACAGCCTTGATCTAGCATTTTATTAAAGCAAAGATGAGTTACTGTCAGTTTAATTTGCATAAAGATGGCTTGAGGTGAAAACATTCTTCCTTTTTGTTTTCCATGAAAGCAACAAAGCTTTATAAAGGAATCTTTCAGAAATAGAGAAAGACTAAATTGCCAGACAAAACCTTTCAAGACAGTATGATTTCACTGAAGAACACTTAAAAGTAAATAAAATATGCCTACAAGCTCAGGGTCATAAGCTTGATTCCTTTTGAAGAAAAACTATATTTATGTGTAAATTAACAAACTGGGAACACTGTAGCTGACTTCTATGAAATTCTTTGGACGCAGGCTGTTTTGGTTTCTGGCTAAACAGGGAAACACTTTTGGTGACAGAAGTGAGATTCATGCAGCTAAACACAGGCGGCTAACCCCATAGTACCCAAAACCTCTGCCCAAAGCTGGCAGATATCACACATGTCTCATGGCAGGGCCCCACTCTGCTGACACTGCAGCTAGAAACCTAACCCACAGACTCTAAAAACATGAATGAATTTAAGCAACTGCATCTAAACCAGACAGACATCATCTGCCACTGACAGCTATGACTGGAGAGAGATCAAATGTGTGTATACTTCAGGCTACAGTGAGCAGGATGCTCTGCTTTTTGGTCTGTTAGAGGTACATGATACAGAAATAAAATCCTATGGTTATTATATGCAAGTGGTGACCATTTTCTTGTTAAAAAAAAAGGCAAGAAACAGAATACAAGAATAATATTAGCACATCTTCAGCACTTAAAAAACTGAGAGCTTCAAGCTAATTATCCTAAGTGTTACTATTTTATTTAGACAGTAATTAGCAGATTTTTAATATATATTGAAAAGCAAAAATGATTAGTTAGTTAAGCAATCTGGGGGATGGTGTGCAAAATTACATCTACAAAACAATTTCTACTTTGTTTCTCTGGTCTTACACAATACAGTTTTTCTAAGGATATGTGGCTTCCTCATAGTTTTGCACCTTGTAAATGTATGTGCCATGGCTCATAGGCACTCTTGTATTTGTTGGTGTGCATGAGGGTATGTATATCTAATAAAATTGCAAAAAAATTATAACTATGTGTATGTATAGGTGCGAGTGGCATAACGATGCTGCAAGGATGTGTACCTCAAATCCAAAAACAAAGAACACATAAGGAGAATGACTCAATATGGATGAAGATGTAAGTGTACTTCTGTAATAGCCAATTACATATCAGTATTAACTTTGCAATGCTACAAATAGGAAGTAGTTCTTACTCCTGTTTAAATGGTTAAAATCCTGGTTCCACATGGGTTGCCTGCAGCTGGGATTTGTGCCAGATCCTACCAGCTTCAGACAAGGATCATAACTGTTCACAGTATATTTGTAGCACTATAGTTTGCTCCAGTGTGTGTATTATTAAAGCATACATAAAGCATACCATGCGTCCACCAGAATCAGAATCATTACTTTAACAGCATGTTGGTTTTAAGTATACTCTGACAAATAGCAGCTTTTGGATAGGTACAAATAACTGCATTAAAGCAGATAGGGAGCACTGTGACTTGATCTTACCTGTGCTTCTTTCATTGTTATTAAAACAAAATTTTATTTCATAATACCTCTGCACTTATTTCAAGCCTTACAGGTGCCTATTTGCTTTTCTAACTCAGAAAATGCAAGGCTTAAGAGTCCGTAGAATACTACCATACTGTGACTTGGGAGTTTGCATAACACTGAGCAGAAAGGACTTTTTTTTTTTTTTTTTTTTTTTACAAAGTATCCCCAAGATACATATTATTTAGATGGATCCAAGCTGCTAAATTTACATCACTGCCATTTGCCAGATGCATACTTGACCTTTTGGGTTTGTACATGTGCATATGCTACATTCAAAAATATGAATTTTCTAAGCATGTACCAGAGGCAAGCGTAATAGGCAGTGTTTCTCTGGGCTCACTCATGGGCACCAGAGAAAATTTCTGGCTCAGTTCCATCCTTTCTACATTAACAAATTTAGATACCACCATACATAGTGGCCTAAGAAGTGAAAGGGCCCATCTCTCTCCTCTGTTTCTAGATGAGGGACCTAGCAGCATAAGGTAGGTTCAATGTGCACCATTTGATGGAGCTGACTGAGCATGCAGGCTTGCTACAGGCAGACTTCAGAAGAGATATGAATATGATCCGTAAATTAAATTGCTTTAAGAGTGGTATTGTCTCTATAGTAACATTTATCCCTGAAAATTAAAGCATAAATAGCTATAGATAGTTAAATTTTAAATCAAATTTTTCTGCATCTAATTTATCACAACAGAAATGTTGTAGGTATTATATCCTCTATTTTTAATATAAAACAAATTATACCTGTTGATTTGTCAAGGTTAATTTTTAATTGTAAGTTTCTTTTTTAAGAATAAGTGTATGGTAAGGAAACAGAATTTTTCTCATGGCTTACTTCACTGAAGACACATTAAGTTGAATAGCTTGTGCCTTAGCTTGATATTTTTTCTGACTAGTAACTCACTGAATCAACAGGCATGCATGTATCTTTACTGAGAATTAAAAAATTTGGCCCCACTGAATCAGGTGTTCTATTCTCCATGTCCTTCCTTTTAGCCTATGCATACTGTGGCAGTTAGAGGTCACACTACCTATATATCTATTCAGACCATGCTGTCTAAATAGGTAGTATAATACCTACAAAAGAGATTATAAATATTTCTGAAATAGTTACACATATTTTCCAGGACTGTTGTAGCAAAACTTCAAGCTGACTTTTAAAACTGGATAGTAAAAGCAGGAAGGTAATTTGTGGATATTTACAGGTAAAAAGCCATAGCTAATGACCAAAAAAATGCAGTTGTTGAGAAAGCTGGTGGAGGAAATAGTAAAAAGAATAAACTAAGTTAAGGCAGAAATGAATGGTATGGTAAAGAATTCAGGGAGCAAAAATATTTCTGCTGTTAATATTATGAAATGAAAAGCAATAGAGTTCTGTGTGATTTGACAGCTCTCATTTTATTAGGAGGCCAAAGGCAGCCATAATCTGGTTTGGAAAACTATATACATGGCCAAGAGGCTGCAACCAAAACATTTCCCTTGGAAAATGCATGTACATGAAAAAGGATCAATAGAGAGATATAGCTCATTTTCTGAGCTGGTGCTTGCTGTAGTCTGTTTGGCACCTCCTGTAAAATTCTAATTGTGAATAAAATGAATCCAAGAGTGGGTTCAGTTGCCTAAGAATAGGTTTTGAGTGCCATTTTAGATGCCCTGGGGTGTCCACATGGCCTCCAGCTGTGTCTCTGGAAGGACATAAAAGGAAAGTTCATAGTCACCACAGGAGAACATTAAAATGAAAACTGCCTATTTTCAAGCTTATATAGCATTATTTAGTGTTTAAAAAAGAAACCAAATACCAGGAGCTTCTCAAATACACACAGACATCTATAATCTTTAAATTACGTGGAGCATATTCTATTTCTACACATCTTACTTGGATTTACATAAAATGCTTCAATCATCACGCCCAAATTCAAGACCATGCCTAGTAACTTGGGCCATCTCCTATTCAGAATTGTCCTAGGCATCATAGTTGTAGTGACAATAGACAGGGTTTTTGAAACATGGTATAAAAAATCAACTGTTTCCTTGAAACGGCCTGTTAGTCTCGATGGCTGAACTAGCTGAAAATGTAAATATGGCCCTGCTTCCCTCGTGGTAAAACAGGGAATATTATAAAACCTACCTATCTCATCTGATTGTTACTGCAAAGTTAAATTAATTTAAGTTTGTTAATATCATAATGTTGTTTTTTATATTTATTATTTACATATGTCTTGAGGGCACTTCAGAGAGGTGGAAAAATATATGCAGATATATTTCTTACAGTCAATGGTAAAAGCCACTTCTGGAGATTTGGAATAGAAACCTATTGTAAAAGTTCTAAACTGTTTCTTCTTTAATCAAAGGAGGAGCCTGGGTAATTAGCTGCTTGAGGTTAGCCCTAGCCCCTTTAGTCATGTCTGTACTTATACATAGAAAAGGAAGAACCTCAAGCAGGGATTGCCCATACTGACTCTCTGTCAAAGTTCCCGGCTGAGTCCTGGCCCTTCTGGTCAACATGCTTCTGGGCAATGCTCAGGCACAGTTCAAGGGAAACTACTTGGAAGAAGTTGCTATCTATGGGGAGTTTTGTTCAAATTGGCATCCTGTCACCCTTGCCAGTCTTCCAACGCTATTATAGCAGGCTTTGCACCTTCAGCTGTTCCAGCATGTCTCATGCCATATCCAGGACATCCTGCACATGCCTACCCTCACTTTCATGCTGTGAAAAATCTCATTGTGATGAGCTACAGGACAGTCTTCATACTACCTTAGAAATGACAATACACACAAAAGATAATTGTTGCTTTTCAGGGCCAGAGGAGGCCCAGGGCTAGATGCTATGAAGGGAGAACATGGCAAGTCTGTTTTCCCTCTGACTTCAAGGCCAGAAAAAAGCTCATGGGCCTTATCTATGCTCAAATGCTGTTGATCCTCTCCTTTAGCTTCCAGTCTACTCTATTCTTGACAAAGCAGCACCATTTGTATCATGCTTGTGTCCACCCTGTTTATAATGCAAATTAAAACACTTGTGCTGCACTGATTTCAGATCTTGTGAAGGTGTTTGTAGAGCCATGTCCAAAAATAGTGCTACCAATTCCTCCTAATTAATTCAGTTGAAGCAACCTTCTTCTGAAGGTTTGATTTGGTCCCCAAACTATTTCAGATATGAACATGTATATTCATAATATCTCAGGTTTCTGTTTTGAGAATAAATGTATAGGTATCCATTAAAAATCAGTAACAGAAATAGCATAGCTTATCAAGTCAAATTTTAAAAGCTCAACAGATGTGCACTTCTTTCCCCCCTTTTCGTAATATTTCTTTTCCTGTTAGCATATTTATTTCTGTAAAACACAGAACCTTTCTTGAAGTTTCATATATTACTGTCACAATGGATCTATCAGGAGACAACATTGCCACCCTTCCTTATTGGATTTTTATGAAAGAATAAACATACTACACTGGAAGGAGACGAGACACACATTGCATCCTGTAATTCTTCCAACACCCACTTGATTCCCTTGGTTTCCTCTGAAGTTTTCTCTTCACGGCTTGAGCATATCATTATTGGTAATCCTGTTAAAATGAGTATACTTCATGCATGACAATCTCTTCAGTGTCCCCCTTCCATCTGGGATTCCTTAATCTGGATTTACCTGAAACTCAATTTCAGTTTGTAGTTTAAGAGAATGTTTCATCTTTAACATCCTTCACCTAATATCAAACATTACTTTTCTCCTTGATTATTTTTAAAAAAAAACTTTGGTTGAAGAAAAAAAAAGTATTTTAAGTGAAATGCATTGTGTTTACTAAATTTCAAAGATAGAATTCTAAGTGCTTTATGCATACATAGGCACGTTTGACTGACAAAGCCTTATTTGCAACAAGGTCCTAATAGAGTAAAATTATGTTTATTCTCATTGGAGATAAAAGTGAAGATGGTATGAAGAGATATGCTAGTCACTTTTCTTTGTTGATCAAAAAACAGATGAGATATATAATTTCTTCTTTGGAATTTTTGTGCATTTTGAAGTGTTGGAGTTGTTGCTCTGTTCCTTTATTGTCACAATGGTGCAGTTTTACAAAACTTTACAGTTAACAGAGATCCAACTGCTCATTTGTTTTGCAAGCCTTTCTGATAAGAAAATGGTTCTGCAGGATAAGTAACAGCAGGAATTGTATTTTTACTATTTGTGAAGTACCGGTGCCTTGCCAGAACAGATTGAACTTCAAAGCCTGACTAAAAACACCATACATAGTTTATTTGTTTGGAAGATAAAAAAATAAAAGCCAGAGCTGGGGTTGCTACAATGGTATTTCAAATAAACTATTGTGACAGCCAAGTATTTGTCAAGGGCTGAATAAGCTTTTCATCAGCCAAACTATTTCTCTGTTCCTCAAGTTAGTAATTGATCGCTAACTTAACTGCTTTATTGCTGTTCAAACTGTCATACTGTATCCAGAGCACAGAAAAAAAGAATTCATATTTATGGATCTATTCCATCTTTTTATTTTCTTTAATAAGCAGTGTTTTTAATGGTTGCCTAATCATAAATTCTAGTCAGACTCTTTTAATTGGGTTTTGACCTACATACTATTATGGGCCTGATTAACAATTCCCTAATCAAAGTTGCAAAACATTCTTCTCTGTGTTCAATAATTTAGAGATCCATGTGGGAGATGTATTGTTGCTCTTAGTCTCAATGTGAATTTAGTTCATTCTATGCATGTAGTCTTGAGATTCACTTGAGCAAAAATAATTTCAAATAAAAAACCCAAAACCCTAATACATCCAAGAATCCAGTGAGTCTGTAAATTGTATTTCTTTTTCATTGTTACAGACACCTACAAATTCAATTGCCAAGTATTTTGCTAATTAGCAAAATGGCACATTTGTTCTACCAGAGGCTCCTAGGACCAAGTCTTAGCATGATTACTTTGAACCATGTGGCCAGAGTGCTTTTGGGCTATTGAGTTGTAATAGGCAGGTTCAGGAAGAGCATTCCATTCATGAACGAGGCACAGAAGATGACATATAACCTGCTTTGCCAGCCTCCTTCCCTAGTGCCAGGAAAACAGGAGCACGATGATGAAATATGTCCTAGCCACAAAATACTGAAGTGTTGTGATCAAACGTTTTTAAGGCCAAAGGTCTGCCTAAGCCCCACTGGCCTGTAAATCACATTGTTTCTGTAGCTTCCAGAAAATGACAGTGGTATGTGCAGCTTAAAGGCCCCTCAGTCTTTTCCCAGAGGACCAAATGTCCTTTTAGAGAGGGCATAGCTTACAGTAGAGGTGAGGAGCAAGCCTGGAAAGCAAATCATTGGTCTTACAAGCCTCAGTGACTTCTGCCCTATTGTGTGCTGCTTGGTCATCCTAAAGCTCTTCCTAAATCAGAGACCCTACCATGGCAAGAACCTCCTGCTTTCCCTCCAGCCTTTTTCCTTTTCCCTTAATCTACACAGAAAATTGCTGGCCTGGTTTCAGAAGTGTTTTAAATTTAGGGAATTCTTTCAGATTACATCTCAATTGTGTTGCAGTTTATGCCCCATTCAGTATAAACACAGGTAAGTATTATATATCTGATCACTGTCCTCTTATGCACTTCTAGTGATTCATTCAAACAGTTGGACAAGGACTTTCACAACTTACTGGAAAAAAAACCAAACAGTGTTATAGCTCAAACTGCCCGTAAGCACACTGGCAAATAAAGAATTTGGAGGAAAACATGGTACTGCAGACAAAGCTTTCTTCAAAAGATGCATACACAAGGCTAAAGCCAAGGTATTTCAACTAATTTGCTAATGACCTTAGCTGCTTGGTGAGTTAAAATAGTACTCAAACCTTAGAATTACTTAATAAGCATCCTAAGACCAATGATGAAGGAACAAGCTCACTTGTTGATAAACCTGTGACATATTCTTCACAGCTAGGGAATTTTATGTATCAGAAGACACTTTTTAAGGAATAGAAAATCCACCTTACATGCATATTCAGCCTGATGCCTGATGCTTTGCAAAGCAGTTTTTCCTCAGGGAACTATGTTGAAATCCATCATAAATATTCAGCTTCTGACATGTCTGCAGATAAATTAATACAATCCAGTAGGTAATTCCTTTTTGCAAGAATCAGACAAACTATTTTCATCACCAAGAAGACGACGAAAGTATTTTTAAATATATATGACTCCTGAATAGTGTGTGAGCAGCAACACAATGTGACTGAAGTTCTTTTAAACAGTTACTAGTGCAGAACATGAAAGCTGAAGAGGTTTTGTGTCCTACATTGTTTTATAGTCTTAATTTTCTGCAAAGTTTAAAAGTGTAATGAGTTTCTTCTCATTGTGTACTTTTGCACACAAATGTACACATCTACTATTATGAAAATGCATTTGGTCCTTAGTGTTATTTCCCTACACTGTGACAGAAGTAAACTTTGTCACATTTTTAACAAAACTAAAACTCACATCTTGCATGGCTATAGGGATTCTAATGCTATTTATAGAATCAACAGGGATACAAAATAAATATGATATGAAATTCAGAGTCAATCTTAAACTCAGCAGAAAGATTACACTAATAAAATTTAGACCCTATCAGATAGGCATTATCAACACAAAGGTTATCAGGATGCTCTTTAAGTGTTTATATTAAAAACCCCAAACTGCATGCAAATGATAGAAACTGTTAGAGAAAACAAGTGAAAAACCCAGCATGAAATGTACTTTTATGTCAAGGTTATAAAAGCTACCCATTTATGTACAATATTTGCTATGTATCTGCAATAAATTACATGCCATATAATTTAATCTAAAACACACATTATAATTTCTGAAGCTAATGAAGGATCTGGAAAAAAAACTTCAGAGAGCACACACAAAAATTGCCAAGAAATCACTAGGGGTCTTAAACTACAGAAGAAAGTGAATTGTAGTTGCTTAAAATCTTTATCTAAATGTTTAGTCACGATAAATGATGAAGACTACTAGCTCAAAGGACATTCCTGCCTATTGGGTTTAGAGGCAGTTTTAGATGGCAACAGTGCAGGGTATGATCACTTTGAAATAGCAACTGTAATACTACGTTCTATTCAATTACATACTGAGAAAACACTCCAATATGTGTCAAGTTTCAGTTAATGTTTTGCACGCAAATGTTATTGAGCTCTTCACAGTATAACCTTTCATGGAAGAAAGTTTCAAAATTTTCAGATTGTATAAAGATAAAATGGAATTAAATATATTAATTGAAAAGAAAGATGAGTATCTGAATGAAAACCATGGAATGTGACTTTATGAGATTAAATGTTGAATATTTTTTGGAAAAAAAAAAACAACAACCCCCAAAACCAAAACAACAGAAAAAAGTACTTATTTTCTTATGATTGTGCAAAAATAACCAACTGCTCCCATTTCTTTATGTATTCTTCCATGAGCACCTAAATGACAAAGCATTCAGAATTTTGAAGGAGTAGCTGCTGCTCAGAATGAATACACTAAGTAGAGAATATATAACTTCATCCATATTACAGTACATTCTTTATTCTTCCCCACTACTCTAAATTTTATGTGAATATTGTAACAAAGCAATGGTAAATTTGTACAGATGTGATGGCTTGTCATCTATCCCTGACCCTGTTTTTGAAGTATATTACTGTCTTTGCAAATGGAAAGATGACAGAAGAAAAAAGATAAGGCAGGCATAACATAACACAGATCGTCCTGTCTTTAGGCACAATGGCCAGTTTCAGCCAGGACAGCATTACCATTGTAAAGACAGGTGGTATCAGTATTAATCAAAGTTGAAATTATAGAGGTATTTCACTGGGTTCTCCAAGAGCTCAGTATCTAATATTATTCCTCTGTTTTCCCCTGACAAGTGATGGACTTTGCATGTAATGGCATCCTTGGTAGTATCTACATCAGAAATGGTTCAACCTCATTTAAAGCTCAAAGATGGTTCCAAGCCTGACCAGTTAGAGACATCAGCACCAGAACTTCTGAAAATTGACAGCTGAGAATTCGCCTCTGATAACATAGCCAGTGCTGCTTAACACCCCTGTTTGAGACTGTAAGATGACATCCTAATTGCCACGCTCCATCTGCTTCCAGAGCATAGAGCATTTTATGGTGGAAGTGTGCCTAGATCATAGATCATAGAATGGTTTGGGTTGGAAGGGACCTTAAAGATCAGCTAGTTGCAACCCCTCTGCCATGGGCAGGGCCAACTTTCACTAGATCAGGTTACTCAAAGCCCCATCCAACCTGGCCTTGAACACTTCCAATCATAGGGCATCCACCTGTTTCAGTGTTCCACCATCTTCATTGTAAAAAATATCTTCCTTTTGTCCAATCTAAATCTACCCTCTTTCAGTTTAAAACTGTTATGCCTTGTCCTGTCACTACACTCCCTCATAAAGAGTCACTCCCCATCTTTCCTGTAGGCCCCCTTTAGGTACTGGAAGGCCGCTATAAGGTCTCCCTGGAGCCTTCTCTTCTCCAGGCTGAACAACCCCAACTCTCTCAGCCTGTCTTCATAGGAGAGGTGCTCCAGCCCCTGATTATCTTTATACCCCTCCTCTGGACCCACTCCAACAGGTCCACGTCTTTCTTAAGGTGGGGGCCCCAGAGCTGAACACAGTACTCCAGGTGGGGTCTCATGAGATCAGCGTAGAGGGGCAGAATCGCCTCCCTCGACCTGCTGGCCACACTTCTTTTGACACAGCCCAGGATACGGTTGGCTTTCTGGGCTGTGAGTGCACATTGCCAGCTCATATTCAGTTTTTCATCCATCAATACCCCCAAGTCCTTCTCCTCAAGGCTGCTTTCAATCCACTCATCACCTAGCCTGTATTCATGTCTGGGATTGCCCCAACACAGGTACAGGACCTTGCACTTGGCCTTGTTGAACTTCATGAGATTCGCATGGGCCCACCTCTCTAGCCTGCCAAGGTCCATCTAGATGGCATCCCTTCCTTCTAGAGTATCAACCACACCACTCAGCTTGGCGTCATCTGCAAACCTGCTAAGGGTGCACTCAATCCCACTGTCCATGTCCCCGGCAAAGTTGTTAAACAGTACTGTCCCAATACCGACACCTCAGAGATGCCACTCATGACTGCCTTCCATCGTATGCTACAATACACATGGTAGAATTTGTGTGTTTGCATGAAGACACTTTCTTCTGAAAGGAAAAAAAAAAATTTGTAACTGCTGGGATTTATATTAAGTATGAGATCTATTATTGCAATCATACTTTTACCTTTCTTCATCTTTTTTTCAGAGAGAGGAAACAATCTTTACTCTTTCCTTTCTGCTCATCTTCAGGCATTCAAAATCTGTTCTGAAGGTTTCCTCTTTAAAAAAAAAAAAATTGAAGTTTATTCTGAATGGGAGAAATCTTGGTTTAAGGATGCTGAATATAAAAGTTCGTTTAATATTTATCTTTAAACTTGGGTGACTGGTCTCTGGAAATCAGTATTTGAATAGAAATAACATTGAAATATATTAGAACTAGCACTTGGGGAAATGTGGATTTTTAAATGTTTTGCTGTTGTTTTGTTTTTAGAATAAATAACTGGAGTTTCATCTCACAAAAACTGAAGGAAACAAAATATTTACTGCTCAGTCCAGCTATACCACTTTTGCCCTGGTACTGTAATTCCCATTGATTTAGCAAGTAATGCTGTCAAATTTCACATAAGTATAGAAATGATGAATAGAAAATCTTCTAGCTTTCAGGAAGATTAAATCATAACTCTGCTTGGACTGTTCTTTAGTTCCAGCTATTTCATGCTAATGGCTACATTTTATTAACTCCCAATAGTCCAGAAGGGATACCTCATACCACTGGGATGAAATTGAACATGGAGTCTATTTGCAGAAATGTTTCTGCTTGGGATTGGTAGGTACTACATTTTTCACAAACCATACACAGGCCACACTGAAATTTTTTTCCATGCTTCAATTATTTTTCCATACAGTTTTACATATCTTGAACTGTAAAAAGAAGACATCATGAACCATGTGTTCAAGTGAGGGAAAAAAAAAAGAGATACCATCAAAGTTCTAGACTAAGTTAAACGGTCTGTTTATACTCTAATAAAGAGCATATTAAATTTAGTATAATGGCACAATGAGAACATTTCCCACTGAAGTATCACAGTTTAGATCATAAAGTGGTATCAGAGAGTGCAAATGGGGAAAAAAATGCAAGAGATTTACCTGATCAATTTAACTAAAGTTATGTATTTTTTATAGCAGATTGAACAGTTGTGGAAAAGCCATTTATATTAAGGGTATTTATGTGCATAGTAAAGACCTCCTGCATACCCAAGTTCAATTCCTTGCTATTAAAAGCAGACATATTAGATAATTGTTCAAAACTGGTAAATATCCTTCTTACAATTGCTAAATACTAGTTCTGTGAGAAAATTTCTGTTTTCAAATCTAATATACATGAGTTAATATCAGCATACTCTTTTTAATTTTGACAATTCATTTAAGTCAATGGGAAAGGTATGCTTTCTTACACAGTTTCATAAACTTTTCTGTTTTTTTAATGTTAGTGCATACAAAGTTCTTGAGACCAAGATATGAGTCTTCCATCCTAGATGTGTTACACAGGTAAATGAAGAGGGTCCAAAGCAATGTCTTGCCTAATTAAAGTTGATGATAAAAAGTACATTTCAAATGCTGTGGAACTAGTGAAGAAGCATGGGTTATAAAGGTTAATTCTTTAAACATTAAAATAAAAGCTGTTCAATTTCACATTTTATTGACATCTGATCATAAAGTGCATTAACAGCTGGAGTATTAAAGGACTGGGAACATGTCTCATTGAGATATGCAATGGTACCTTCAATAATACATTCCACAACAAATAGAGCTCTGAATGTCAGAAAGCTTTGCATTCAGTGAGTATTTCATGGACAGATTTATTTACAACAAATCTTTCTATTTATTGAGAGAACTGTCAATGGTTTGTGGGCAGAAGACAGAGTGGGAACACAACTCATGGAGAGCTATACATATATTTGTTACAGAAAAAGAAAAGAATAAAAGAAAAGGTTGTCTTCAAAATTTTTCATACAGAAACAAACTCTCTTTTCCCCTTCTATCCAGTGTTATATCTCAGACCTCATAGTGGAGTGAAACGGTGTAGCAGTCAGCATGAATTTAGCCTAGTTAACCTAACTGTTAGCATAAAGTAGTGTACCAACTTTTTGGTATAGTAGATGTAAACAAAATATGATCAAACATCTATCCCAAACAACAGAATCTTGGTTTTGTGAGCTAAAGGAGATAAGATAGCCAAACTACAAAAACCAACCTGCTGATCATCATGTGCGAACACGTCCTGGAGTGTCCAGAACAAGCAGACTGCAAGTGCCAACAACAGTGACAGCAAATTGGGAAAAAGACAATGCAATTTGGTAAGACTAATCATCAATAAGATATTCTCTACCCAACCCTATAAATGAGGACACTTAAGAATACTCAGAGACGCCAGAGGAAGAGTCTCCAGAGGGGACCCAGAAAAAGGAGAACCCGTGAGACTCTGATGAGAACCCATGAACCTGCACCAGGATTTGGGACCTCCTCTCCAACACCCCAGCAGTCCCTGTGGCCCAGCCCCAGAAATGCACATCACATGGCTGGGACTGTTGTGCTAACCTGCCTGACTTCTCTCCTGACTGCATCATCTCTCCCATGGAACAGGGACATGGTGTAATTCATAATATTGCATATGTCTGTGGTTAAAGCATTTTGGTATCCAAGTCCATTTAGTATCCACACTGTGATTTGGTCTTAAACCACAAGAATCAGGTTTCTGTTCTTTTCATTTTTTTTTTTTACACTAGCAAGAAAATCAGGAAGGAATTTTTATAAGTAGTAGTTTAAGATATTTTGGTCCCCTGCTACATTATGAAACATAGCCATTAAGTTCTAGAGAGCCTCTGCTCTTATGACCTGCTTTAGAGGATGAAAAGAGACTAGCAGGGCCACAGTATGCAGAACTACATGCTCACTAGAGCACTCCTCTGGATGGTTGCAGCTTCTGTACCTCATCTATGCTACAAGTAGTTGTCAGTACACAAGCTTAACCTTCCAGAACACATCTTATCACCCTGTTCAGGACTAGGTATTTCTCTGTTGCACAGCACTTCCCCGGGGTCTCTTGTGGGCTCAAGATACAATAATTATTTTGTGTACTTCTCCAAATGCTCTGTTCTCCTCTGTCAAAGGGGGAAAAAGATCCTCGCTCATGAGATGGTGGGGCTCATAGAGAGGGCTTTAAACTAGGTTTGATGGGGCAAGGGGATAAAACTAGGCTCACCAGAGATGAGCCTAGGGACAGCATGCCAATGTTGGGGGTGGAATCGATAGCCCAGCTCAAGTGCATCTATGCCAGTGCACGCAGCACGGGCAATAAACAGGAGGAGCTGGAAGCCATTGTGCAGCAGGATAGATATGACTTAGTCGCCATCACAGAAACATGGTGGGATGGCTCCCATGACTGGAGTGCTGCAATGGATGGCTATAAGCTCTTCAGAAGGGATAGGCAAGGAAGGAGAGGTGGTGGGGTGGCTCTCTATGTTAGGGAGTGTTTTGATTATACAGAGCTACATGACTGTGATGACAAGGTGGAGTGCTTATGGGTAAGGATGACAGGGAAGGCCAACAAGGCAGATATTGTGCTGGGATTCTGTTATAGACCACCCAACCAGGTTGAAGACACAGATGAATCATTCTACAAGCAGATGGCAGTAGTCTCAGAATCGTGTGCCCTTGTTCTTGTGGGGGACTTCAACTTTCCACATGTCTGCTGGAAATACAATACGGCAGAGAGTAAGCAGTCTAGGAGGTTCCTGGAGTGTGGGGAAGATAAATTCCTGACACAGCTGGTAGGTGAGCCTACCAGGGGAGGAGCCTTGCTAGACCTACTGTTTACGAACAGGGAAGGACTGCTGGGAGGTGTGATGGTCGGAGGCTGTCTTGGGCTTAGTGACCATGAAATGATAGAATTCTCAATCTTTGGTGAGGCAAGGAAGGTGGTCAGCAAAACCACCACTATGCACTTCCAGAGGGCAGACTAGCCTTTTCAGGACACTGGTTGAGAAAGTCCGTTGGGAGACAGTCCTGAAGGGCAAAGGGGTCCAGGAAGGATGGACATTCTTTAAGAAGGAAATCTTAATGGCTCAGGACCAGGCTATTCCCATGCACCGCAAGACAAAACGCCGAGGAAGATGACCGGCCTAGCTGAACAGGGATCTTCTGCTAAGACTCCAGAAAAAAAGGAGAGTTTATCATCTCTGGAAGAAAGGGCAGGCAACTCAGCAGGAGTACAGGGATCTTGATAGGTCATGCAGAGAGGAAATTAGAAAGGCAAAAGCTCAGCTAGAACTCAGTCTCACCACTATTGTAAGAGACAACAAAAAATATTTTTACAAATATGTTAACAATAAAAAGAAAGCCAAGGAGAATATCTGTCCTTTAATGGATACAGAAGGGAACATTACCACCAGACATGAGGAAAAGGCTGAGGTACTTAATGCCTTCTTTGCCTCAGTCTTTAATAGTAAGACCAGTTATCCTCAGGGTACGGGAAGGCAAGGACAAAGGGCAGAATATACCCCCCATAATCCAGGAGGAAATAGTTAGTGACCTACTACGCCATCTGGACACTCAGAAATCTATGGGACCAGATGGGATCCATCCAAGAGTCCTGAGGGAGCTGGTGGAGGTGCTTGCCAAGCCACTCTCCATCATTTATCAGCGATCCTGGTCAACGGGGGAGGTCCCAGAGGACTGGAGGCTTGCCAATGTGACACCCATTTACAAGAAGGGTCGGAGGGAGGAGCTGGGGAACTAC
Organism: Harpia harpyja; assembly: GCF_026419915.1. Classification (NCBI taxonomy): domain Eukaryota; kingdom Metazoa; phylum Chordata; class Aves; order Accipitriformes; family Accipitridae; genus Harpia; species Harpia harpyja. The sequence continues at coordinate 8,152,096 of NC_068943.1, forward strand.
AGGCCTGTCAGCCTGACCTCGGTGCCAGGAAAGATTATGGAACAGTTCATCTTGAGTGCGCTCACATGGCACGTGCAGGGCAACCAGGGGATCAGGCCCGGTCATCGTGGGTTCATGAAAGGCAGGTCCTGCTTGACCAACCTGATCTCCTTCTATGACTAGGTGACCTGCCTAGTGGATGAGGGAAAGGCTGTGCATGTTGTCTACCTGGACTTCAGTAAGACCTTTGACACTGTCTCTCATGGCATACTCCTCGAGAAGCTGGCAGCTCATGGCTTAGAAAAGTATACTCTTCCCTGGGTAAAAAACTGGCTGGATGGACGAGCCCAAAGAGTTGTGGTGAATGGAGTTAAATCCAGTTGGCAGCAGGTCACAAGTGGTGTTCCTCAGGGCTCAGTATTGGGGCCAGTTCTGTTTAATATCTTTATCGATGATCCAGATGAGGGGATCAAGCGCACCCTCAGTAAGTTTGCAGATGACACTAAGTTGGGAGGCAGGGTTGATCTGCTTGAGGGTAGGAAGGCTCTACAGAGGGATCTGGACAGGCTGGATCGATGGGCCGAGGCCAATCGTATGAGGTTCAACAAGGCCGAGTGCCGGGTCCTGCACTTGGGTCACAGCAACCCCACGCAGCGCTACAGGCTTGGGGAAGAGTGGCTGGAAAGCTGCCCGTCGGAAAAGGACCTGGGGGTGCTGGTCGACAGCTGGCTGGATATGAGCCAGCAGTGTGCCCAGGTGGCCAAGAAGGCCAATCGCATCCTGGCCTGTATCAGAAATGGTGTGGCCAGCAGGAGCAGGGAGGTGGTTGTTCCCCTGTACTGGGCACTGGTGAGGCCGCACCTCGAGTCCTGTGTTCAGTTTTGGGCCCCTCACTCCAGGAAAGACATGGAGGTGCTGGAGCGTGTCCAGAGAAGGGCAGCCAAGTTGGTGAAGGGTCTAGTGCACAAGTCTTATGAGAGGCGGCTGAGGGAACTGGGGTTGTTTAGTCTGGAGAAAAGGAGGCTGAGGGGAGACCTTATCGCTCTCTACAACTACCTGAAAGGAGGTTGTAGTGAGGTGGGTGCTGGTCTCTTCTGTCAGGGGGCTGGAGATAGGACAAGAGGAAATGGCCTCAAGTTGCAGCAAGGGAGGTTTAGGTTGGATATTAGGAAAAATTTCTTTACTGAAAGGTTATCAGGCATTGGAACAGTCTACCCAGGGAAGTGGTTGAGTCACCATCTCTGGAGGTATTCAAAAAGCGCATAGACAAGGCACTTCAGGAGATGGTTTAGTGTGCATCGTTGATGGTTGGACTCAATGATCTTGAAGGTCTTTTCCAACATAAATGATTCTATGATTCTATGGTTACTCTGGGAACAGTGTGCTGAAGCCTGCCAAGCTGGGCTTTACAGCATGAAACAGAGGACATGAATGATACACCGGAGATAGGGCATGAAGACATACCATGTATTTGGAAGGCCTAGAGGTACTTCTTGGAAACCAGAAGACATCAGTCAGTGTTGTCTTATTCAAATTGACTGTAAAAGCTAGTCAGGAACAAAATATGCTAAAACTGTTTTGGTGTTTTGAATCAGAGAGAAAATTAGCAGGTCTACATCAAAGATTGTTCTGGTGACCTAGTTATGCAACACATCCAATTTTGTCAGAACAGTCTAGAATTGAGCAGTTATAATGGTAGTTTATACATGATCATAAAGCCTAGTGATTGTGCCTCTGCAGACATAGCACATAATTTCACTCTGCTTAAAAAGCACGGCCAATCTCACTCCCATGGAACCATGTCCTATCCACATCTAACACTCTATTAAAATCTGGTATGCCTGGTGCCCTCAGACTGTGACATCTTCTAGCAGTCCTGCACAGCTACTAGGTTAATGTGTTAAATAATTCTCTTTTGGTTTGAGAACAGTGTTAGACCTTCAAGGCCGCAACTAAACTCTCACTGTCTATACTGGTTTGTACTGTATAGATTATATCTGTCTTCCTCAGATAACAGACATAAGTCATATCCTACCACATGACAAATTCTTGTTTGCTTTTACAGCAGCCTACATTTTTTTTTTTAAATAAATTCCCCTAAAAGTTATAGTAAATATGTCCATACAAAGAAACACCTGATTCATCCATATTTATTTAGTTCTGCAGCATACTTATTTAATTCTGTCTCCTGGAAAAAATAAGTCACCAGCTGGTACAAGTCAGGTCCGGTTGCTTCTAACCAGCTTGTCTGGATTTTACAAGTAACCGTATAGATGGAATCAATTTACAGAATTACTTAGATAGCCTTTTAAAAATAGTAACACACTTATTAAAGCCTAATAAAGAAAATCTGAAAAGGCAAATCACGTTTATCATATTTTCAGAATCTCTACTAGCAGTTTGGCTGTATTGACAAAAACATTATTCAGTGAATTAAAGTGTCACAAACATCCAAATACATTGGAAATGTAACTGGTGAAGCTAACAACAAAATTCTCCAACAGATGTGACATTTTAAAAGATTAATTTAATTATTTAAACATTCACTGGAAAGGTAATTTAAATATGTCAGAATTTTTCCTGCTGCATTTAGCAGCACACTGAAGCAGCTGAAGTTACCAGAACTACCTATAATCAGATTTCTAGAGGAAACTTTTGTCAGCTTGATTATAAAATAAAGAAATTGATGGTTTTGGAATTATATTCCATAGCTATATTTATATATTTTGTATCTTAACATAATTGTTGAGTAGGAAAAGAAAACATGCACTTTTACCTTCGCTGTAACTTCAGTGACATGCATAGCATTATGTCAAGGAGTTTGGATTGACAGCTACAAAAATATCAAGGCTGGAGCACAATTATTTGGTATGCTGTAAGTTTATTTTCCATTTAACCACCAAGGAAGAAAAATAAATAAATTAGCTTTATGAAAAAGCATAAGCCACAAAAGCTTCTGTTCCATAGTCTGATCTTCACTTAAATACAAAATTTCACTATAATGGGAGAACAAAGGGCTGTTAATTTCTTGAAAGCTGAAAATGCAAACTGTACATTTTTCTGAGATACCAGTTTCTCTTTCTTAATTTCTTAATCAAGGTACAGGACTTGCGTAGAATAGAAAAACTTCAGCCTGAAGAAACTGCCTTCTCCAAGAGCAGAGGTAAAGTTCTTTTGACCAGAAATATTTTGACCTGATTAGACAAGTTGATGCAGCATCTGCTTAAATTTTGCAAATAGGTATGCACTCACTGGTAGTGAAGGTGACTTAGTTTTTTTCTTCTCCATTTTCCCCTCACCCTGTACCATCTACATATCCAACAAAAAAGAAGTGCTATTATAAAGAACAGGGACACTATACAGTGGCCCAGTAAAAATGCAAACGAAAGCTTATGCCAACTGTGCAAAGACTCTGTCCTGACCTTTTAAGCGTGTTATCAACTTGTTACGAGAACTTGCTGTATGAACTGGAGCTTGGTACCAGGTGTCTCTCGTTATGATGTAGAGTTTAAGCATGGGATAATAGCAAGTGCCTTGAAAATACAGTTGAAAACAGAGGACCGAGACCTATAAACAACACACAGATGGCCAATTAATTACTGGTTATTGAAGAAGTACAACCGTGACAGCAGGGAAAAGACTGCTTTCGGCATACTAAAGAAAAGCAGCAGGTAAGCAAGAAAAAACAGCTGAGCAACAGGATAAGGCACCTGCCTGGAAAAGTAACATCCTCATTATCTGGTGCATAGTCTAGGGTGCAGAGGCTAAAGCCTAAAACTGCCTAGAAGCAGAAACATTGTATAAAATGACAGGATTTGGAATGGGGGTGGGGAGGAAGAAGAAGTAGTCATCACAGGAACTGTTTCTGCAGAATTGGTGTGAGGTCATTGGAGTAGCCAGGGAGCTGCCTGCTTTCCTGGCCTGCTCCAGGAGCAGCAGCTCTCCTTCTCTCTGCCTGCTCCCGGAGCCCTTCATTCCTCAAGGGCCTTTCGACCTGCTAGGGCAATTGTCCAGGATGGTGCATGGAGAGGGGTGGGGGGACGTGGGTGGGGGGGTGTGTGTGTGTGTCTTTCCCTGCAAATGCTATGTATTTCTTCTCTGTAACTCTCTTAACTTGCTAGTAAAGCCTTATTACACATAAACCCAAATACAGTTTTATTGTTTCCTTCATTGCCCTTTACCTGACTCTGTTCTCTTCATGTAGCCTTATATTATGTAGTTTGACAGCGACTAGGCTATTTTACATCCCAGAATATGTATTTTCTTGAATCCTAGCACCAGTCAAAATATTCTACACACTGTATGCCAGGAACACGTTAAGAATGGATGACTGTACGTGTATGTGAGTCAGTTTGGTATTTTCTAGCCAGTGGTCTAATAATGTGTGTAACCACTAACCTCATGTTAGCCCCTGACCTATTAATTTGAAAAATAGCCTATCTTCATAAACCCTCCTTTGCAGGTCACAGGTCAGTCAGAGCCAGAACTTGTTCTGCTGCTTATGGAAGTTTGTTCCCTCCTTGGGGGCTAAGAAGATAATGCCTCGTTAAGGTTATGATATCTCGATACACTTAACAAGTCTCCTTATGTCTTAAATCCATTTTCTCTGTTTTTAATAAATCTGATAAAGAAATTTGATGGTTGTGTGGATAATTCAGCAGTTAATTTTCAAGGGCAAGACAATCTTGGAACTACAAAGAAGAAATGCTAAATGAGAGCTAAATGACACAGTCAAAGGGAACAGGCAGTATTTGCCTTTACCTCAGGAAAATGTGATGAAATATGCAATGGCAGATTTCACATTACAGAAAATTAAAATAGCATCATAGAAGGAATGAGCTTTTAAGAGAAGTAACATCCCTGGTTTGTAGTGAACTCTCTTGCTAGCTTCTGGCCAATAAATATTTTTGCTTTTGTTATGTTTTACCTCTTTCCTGTTTCTGAGAAGGTGAAATAGCTTACCATGATTCAATAGGGTAAAGATTCCCAATAGTGAAATCTATTACATGGTGACATAGTCTCCAAAGGGAAGTAGTAGAAGTTTTATTGCTAAGTACGTTTAAATCTAGATGAGACAAAGCACCGGAAAATATTCGTTAGGGAACAATCAAGTGACTACATGAAATAGAAGACCAAATAGGTATTTTCAGCTCTAATTTCTACCATTAACATCCATGTTATGGTATGAATTGAAGGTTATTCAGAGATTAATGTGTTACAGAACTGCTAGACGAGACATTAATTATGTAAAAATTCTCTATTTCACAACATTTTGCTCATTATTATAGATTCCAGGGTTAGTAATTTAACCATACTTAAAAGGAAGCATACATCAATAAGGACTGAGCTGCAGCCAGAAATATCCACCTGATTTTAAGTGGTTGCTTTTCACATAGCAACTAGAAAATCACATTACTCATCTGGCCTTTTCTCATAACTGTAGATGTTGCTTAGGAATAGCAATTCAAATAGCATGTCAATGAACACATCTACTGATGTTCTAATAGACTGGAAAGGGACAATGGAGATGGAAACAAGGAGAAATAGAAAATTGTTGGCTGACAAATATCCACCTAAGAAAGGGTATTTTTAAAGGCTTATGTAGCTGAAATACTTATATGGCTATAGGCTGTAATTAAGCAATATAAAAAAGGTGATACGGTATAGATTTTCTTCTTTAGAGTTCTTTTCTCAAATACAGCCAATTCAGATAGAATTGAGTACTCCTGACACAACTGAAGGAATTTCCCAAATACTCCCTCCAATAAACAAGAAGCTATCTCCCCATCCCTAACACTTAGAACAGGGTGAAATGGACTTAAGTCTCACATTTCAGTTTCAGATCCAGAACCTAATTTCCTCAGTGTTGGGGAGACACTTTATTTTGTTTCTTTATTTGTAGTTAAGAGGGATGGGCAGTCGGGATCTGCTTTTGAGTCTGTTTTGGCACTAGGCTTTCCCTTTGATCCTTCTGCACATAAAAGATGTAACCTTATATATGAAAAGTGGCAACCAAGAAAATCAGTCTTGCCTTTTTGGTGATATGTAGTCAGAATTATTACAACTTCAGGTGAGTAGTAATTCTTGAGCGTGTTACAGGAAGAGACAGATGGGTAAAAATCAGTGCAGTGCAGTACCATTATAATGGCTTTGGCAGTGAAAGGAGAGTGTGAAACCATAGTAACAGCCACCTATAGCCTTTCTAACATTAGATCCATAGCATGTAAACCCTCCTCTAAATCACGTCGGAATGCTTTAATGTTTAATGTAGAACACTGCTGGCAGAATGTTGAAGGTAGGACTAGAAAAGGTGTGGCCACATGCTAACTGCTGTGACAACATGAAAAGTAATTCAGTGATACAGCATGGATCAGGTGAAGAATTGGGGAGCAAGGAAAGGATGAGATTAACTCCTCCTGCAGGCTGCAGTCTTGCTGTCTGGAATGAGGTCAACACTGCAGAAAGAATGTGCTGTTCTTACAGGACAGAGAAGGCAGAAAATTTTGGACAGAGTTGAATTAGTGCTTTGAGGCTTTCAGGCATATGTTGATGTGCCCATGGTCCCATGTGTTAGCCTTGCTGCTGATAATTTGGCAGGCTAGCAAATGTCTTTGCCTTTAGCCGTTGCCCATACATCCTTCCCCTTCGCATCCTCCTGCCTCTGGCATATACATAGTGAAGCAAAAAAAAATGCCTACAAGCAGAAAGAAATACATGTTACAGTATAGCTTACCAAGCTGTCTAATTCACATTGGTTGAAACACAGCTGGTGAGGAAGGAATTTTATTAAACCAGCAATCAAATTATTTAAACTAGAATGAAATTTTATGTTTCACTTACTATCATTTTTCTTGCAGTGTGAGTTTTATTAATTTTTCATGTTTAATTTGCAGTTTTAAACTTCAAAGAAAGTATAAAAGGAGTATTCTGCATCTTTTGTAGCAAAGTGCTTCAGTTGTTCTTAAGTTCCCACGTATTCTCATTTGGAAAACTGTCGATTTACAGGCAGCTTATGACTCCCATAGGGAGCAACCAAAAATCTTTCTATTTAAATAAGGTTCTTACTGAAGGCTAAACCTAAAAGTGCCCTAATAAAAAATAGGTTCTGTTATCCGTCTCTGTGTCCCTGGATGGCCTCTGCTTTCAAATAAAACATGTTGATTTACCAACCTAATCCTTTGCTGGCAGAAATATAATGCTAGTCTGCATTAACTGCAGGGGTGGTGGTAGAAGAACCTGGAAAGAACACTGGCAGAAAATGTGTAGATCTCATCCAGAGGGAACAATGTTTAAAATTTACCTTACAATGGGGACTTTAACCTTTTTATTGTTAGGGGGTTTTGCTTTCCTTTTTTTTTTTTTTCCCCTTGTGATTTCCAGCTGTACTTTAGACTGGGGCTGAAGCTACTATAGTGATTCATCTGTGCTTATAAGTAATAAGGCTATGTTACACAGAATAAATAGAAAAGTGGGGGAACCCAGCACTGGAAGTTTGTTAGCTTTAACATCCTGATAGACAGAAGCATGCCGGACACTCACCCAGATGCTCTTTCACTCCCCCTCCTCAAAAGGACAGAGGGAGAAAATAGGATGAAAAAGCTTGTGGGTTGAGATAAACAAAGGGAAATCACTCACCAATTACTGTCATGAGCAAAACAGACTTCACTTGAGTAAAGGTCCATGAAAATTATCAGATAGCTGGAACACTTCTCCTCTGAAGAAAGACTGAGAGAGTTGCGGTTGTCCAGCCTGGAGAAGAGAAGGCTCCAGGGACACCTTACTGTGGCCTTTCAATACTTAATATAAGAAAGACAGAGAGACTTTTTACCAAGGCCTGTAGTGACTGGACAAGGGGCAACGGTTTTAAACTGAAAGAGGGTAGATTTACGTTAGACATAAGGAAGATATTTTTATGATGAAGATGGTGGGACACTAGAACAGGTGGATGCCCCATCATTGGAGGTGTTCCAAGGCCAGGTTGGATGGGGCTTTGAGCAACCTGGTCTAGTGAAAGATGTCCCTGCCCATTGCAGGGGGGTTGGAACTATATGATATTTAAAGGCCCCTTCTAACCAAAACCATTCTATGATTCTATGAAAATTAATGGAATTTATTGGCAATTAAAATAGATTTGGATAGCAAGAAGGCAAAATTTAGAACACCACCTTCCCCCCTCCTTTTTCCCAGATTCAACTTCACTCCTTCATTCCCAACTCCTCTACCTCTCCCTGCCTCAAGCAGCACAGGGAGATGGGATCACAATCAGTCCATAGCAGCTCCTCTCTGCTGCTCCTTCCTCATCACGCTTTTCCCCTGCTCCTGAGTGGGCTCTGCAGGGGCTGAAGTCCTTCAGGAAATATCCAGGTGTTCTGGTGTGGGGTTGTCCACTGGCCGCAGTGTGGATATCTGCTCCAGCATGGTTCTACATGGGTTGCAGAGGGATGAACTGTTTCACCGTGTTCTCCACAGGCTGCAGGGGAATCTCTGCTCTGGCACCTGGAGCACCTCCTCCCCCAGCTCCTTCTCTGACCTTGGGGTTCACACTGCGATTTCTCCCTTTTTACACCCCTCGCTCTGCTCTACATCTGGCATTTTTTCTGTTTCTTAAATATGTTTTCACAGAGGCACACACATTTGGCTGATGGTCTCAGCTGTGTCCTGCAGTGGGTCTGTTGTGAGGCCAGCTGGAAGCAACTGTGTCTGGCATGGGGCAGCCCCTGGTCTCACAGAAACCACTCTGCAGCCCACCAGTTACCAAAACCTTGCCACCCACACCCAATACAAAATTATATGAACTGGGGTAGCCAGTCTGGCCTTCTGGCCAAGTATTAATTTTAAAGATCTATCTAAACCACTTTTATTTCCTTTCAGATCATCCTCTACAGGTCAGAGGAAGTCACCTTGTGAAGCCCATCCCTTGGAAAGAATACCACAGTGTTTCGAGGTCTACTGGCTTCTCAGAGCTATGTTTCTCATAATACACATTCCTGATCCTGCCTTACAGATGGGTAGACAGAGTTCCAAGGAAGGCAAGCACTGACATTTGTGGTATTCCCAGCACTATTTTTTTAAATACTGGTCATGCACATGTACGTGACTTTTCCTAAAAAAGGACTAGACTGCTGAAAGAAATCTACAGATAGATTTTTACCCTATATTTCTCAGTTACATAATGCACTGGGACCCAAAACCATTCCTGAGCTCAATGTACATCTCAAGTCCACAACTTGAGATACCAGAGAATCTCCATCCAATACTGCTAGTAAGGATTTAGTATTTTGCTAGTTATTGTTATGAAGGAAAAGCAGAACACATATAATTCAGCCAGAAGCTTGTAATACTCCTCATCATGAGATGGTGAAGAGAAAGTTAATGTAAATTTTATGTCTGTTCCCTGCCTAAATACTTTTTTTTTGTGTTCAGATATCTAACACTCTTTTGAATTCAGAAAATAACTCGAAATACATTGTTATCTTGCTAGACATTTACAAACATAACATCATAAAAAAATACACTGGCTTTTAGCTTTCAAGGACAATGCAGTAACAAAAGTAAAAGTCATCATCCGAAAATTCAAGAGTTTGTATGTGCATAAATTACGATACCATTCCCAATCATATTCTGTGCGATTTTGCTTCACCTTTCATAGAATGCTGCTGTATTTTTTTTTTTTTTGGCTCCTTGAATTATTATTAAGATAACCATTCATCTTTTTGGCATAATGAAAGGTATTATGAATAGTTGTTTAATGTAAAAAAGTTTAGGGAAATAGATGTTGCTTGGGAACATGTAGTTCTCTTAAAGTATTTTGAAAATGTACAGTCAAGTGCCTTATTTTCCAGCTAAGATTTCTGTTGAAACTGATCTTTCTACAAGATAATGAAAGGATGAGGTAAAACAATGAGATATTCTTTTAGAAGAAAAATATTCTCTCTGTACCAGTTTAGCAATATAGCTGTAAAATGAAATGCTCGGTTAGACTTTTTTCACTCTCTTGACTTTAGCTTTGCATGACCATGGGTTTAGTGTGAGAAACATTTTGCTGAGCCTTATCTAATTCTTCATTTATATTATAGGATATACAGTCCAGGCACTTTCAGAGTACATAAATTTGATTTTTTGATACCAAGGGAAAATCATTTTACTTACTGGTTACATAAAGACAATCTGAACCCAGAAAATATAATGTATGTGGTGGGTTTCTGTTTTGTTGTTGCTGTTGTTTTAAGAAAGCCATTCATCCATATTTCCAGAAGAGATCTGGATACAAAAATCATTATTACCCTTAACATGAATCCTTCAGAAACACTTTTTTATAAATTTAAATCACTACATGGTAACTCATAAGACAGGAATAACCTCTACTGAGTAGCTAAGTATTTCACAGTCCTTGGAATATTTGCAAATGTACATTTAAATCTTCCTAGGAATGATAGGAACTCTATGCTATAAATTCTTTTAATATTAGAACTATAAATATTACTTTATGAAGCCTGCTTCTGCCTGTGTTTTATAGCTTGCTCTGATTTGGCTCTTCTTTTAGAGATTTCAGTTATTACTTGTGAAAGACATTAGGCTTTTCCTTCCTAAAACCATGTGCTGAGAATGATTCCAGACACACAAACACAACTATTAATAAAAAGGGTTTAAACATGAGATCAGTCACTGCTGAAACAGAGCTCATTTTCAGTCAAAACAGGAAAAGAATTAAATCAGAAATTAATGAGAAAAACTTCCTGTAGTAGAAAAAAAAGTTGTACCAGAAAAATGTCATGTGGAAAATAAGGATTGGTTATTTCCAAAATAAATTATTTCTCAGATTCTGTGCTACCTAAGCTTTAGCAAGTTAAGAGTCTAAAGCCATAAGAGCAGGCACAGTAAAGTACAGCACTTCTAATAGCAGACCATAACTTGCATGTATGGAAGAATATAAACCAGGATGTGTATAGGGCTGGCTTTGCTCTTCCACTTCCAGAAATCAACAGTGTGGGACGTTTATAGCTGGAACTTGTATCTGAAATGTGATGTCTGATGGCCACAGATAGACCATTCCTCCATGAACTTGTTGAATCCTTTCTTGCCTTTTTTGGAAGGTGTAATATCTTGTGCTGAGTGAAAAAGTATTAAAGTTACTTATTTTAAACCTATTACCCAAGAATTTCTTTAGATCCTTCCAGGTTCTCATATTGTATGATATAGTGATAATATTCCTTATTCACCTCCATGATTTATAGCACTCTTATATACCACCCAGGGTCATGCAATGTTTTCTTAAGGAGAGATAGAAGAGAAATAGTGTAATAGTTGCAAAAGGGAGGCTTTAAACTCAATCAAATGGAGAGGCTTTACCATGTGTCTTTTTAGACTCCCTGGGTGGAAGCCAGCTCAACAAAGAATAAGGAGTAGCTACTCCTTGCCAGCATTCTTCACTAAATTGTAATTGTCTGATTATAGAAATGTCCCTTTAAGAAAAAACCACAAACAGTTGCCTAGCATGCAATCTCTTCAAGTACTTGTAAAATATTCAAATTCTTATTTTTGCTTACTATTACTCCATGAACTCTCAGCTCCTGAGTCCATTTGCCATTATCCCCTATTCTCATCAGTGGTAGGTAATGCACTCTTTGCCCAGAAAACACACTTTATTTTTCTGATTTATTTGTTCTACAATCTTTCCCTAATCCTCCAATATTTTCTATCTCTATTATCAGCTTGAGAAGGGTATATTGTCATCCACCTGCATTTGTCTTCACTGCAGTTGCCCTCAATATTTTCCTCATTACTCCCATGCATCTCAGATGCATTCAGAGATATGTGACTTGCCTCCTGGATCCTTTTCTTGATTTCTCATCAGTTTCTTAATTAATAGTTCCTGGAAAATCCTTGACTTTTGTCCACATCATTTTGCACTATACTGTCTCTCCTTTGTCAAGCAGTTTGCTTATTTTCTTTAAGCAGAGCATAATGATACCCTCAGATATTTTGAAATAATGCCTACTTTATACTCAAGTTCCAGCCAGAGAAATTGTAAGTATTATTCTGCAACTCATTCTTTTAGAAGCCATGTCACAAGTGTCTTAACAAGAGGAACAGAACAAAGGTATTTTATTTTTTATGGCAGGTTTCAGGGTCACCCTTCAATTTCCAATATTAACTGAATCACTTCATTTTATATACTCAATTGCTTGTCATTTTATGTTGTAAAATGGAGTCAATGTAACAGAGCAACATGTTATTACTCCCTTGTTACAAAAGTTAAAGTAGTGAATGAAAGCATACAGTTGAAAAAACCAATACTAAATATTAAAACAGAAATTTAAGTTTGATGGTGTGCCATGTTTTGGGGTTTGCTTTGGAAGAATGTTCAAGACATGCTAGTACAATAGCCACAAGAAGCTGACTTAAAGAGATTTTTCTCTTTAAGCAAAACATGTCTCAGTTCCCTGGGAAATGTAGGTACAGACTATTGGAAAGGCACTTTCTCTCTCCTCTCTCCTCAGTTCTGCACAGAGTGGCAGGTTTTTGTTTGTTTAGTTTGGGCTTTTTCCCCTACAGAAAACTAGAATAAAGACAGGGCTTTGGTTCTGCATATTAATAGCTCCTTAAAATACTCATATAACTCACAATAACAGTGCAAGAGTATCCCTCCCCTATCCCTCTCCCTTCTATGGTTCCTTATTTGTCTACTCAGTTGCAGGTCACCATTTTTCAAACAACAGTTGAATTATTTCAAGTTTAATTCTGACTTTTGCTAGACTGCCAGTAAACTTCTGTCTTTCTGGTTGTGAAAAGCATGGTGTGCATTATCATATAGTTCAACAACTTGAAAAGAAAAATGTATTTCCTGTGTTTGACATTAAAATGACAAAATAATAGTCACTTGTACAATTTACTGAATAAAAGACCTGATCCCGCTATTCCCATTTTCATTTAAAGGTCCTTTATCTGCCAGTAAGACCTAGTAGTTTTATCAGCACACCCTATGGCAACAGCATTCAACTAGATGCACTTTCTATAATTCAGCCATGAAGACCACCTTACTGTCACCACAAGTAAAGAATGTAATGCCTACTCGAAAGAACTGCCTGAGAGTCTGAAGCAGAGCATAGAGAAGGATTACTCTGCACTGACTTCTTTATTTCCCTTTCTGCACAGTTATTTTTCTGAACAATAAGGGATTTGTTCCCTCTGAGGAAGATTTTGATGTTTTCCAATATACTGAAATACTCAGTGTATCAGGGGCTTCTCAACAACAGGGATCCACTTAATTAATACTGAATTACTCTGGAAATCCTATCAAAGTACTTACAACAATTACAGTAATACCAAATGAATTCATCACAAGTTGTACTAAATGAATTAATAGTGGTTGGACACTCATTTTCTACAAATGTTGAACCCACTGTAGGATATTTCAGCTGAATCAAAAAAAGGTAACATCTAGAACATTCATTTAACATATGGAGGGATCAAATACCATTTTCAGTTATGACCTATGGAGAAACATACAAATTAAAACTTATAGCACATATGTGGCAAACTACATCCATATTTCTCAGTGAAGAAGCTAATGACAGAGTAGAATTTTTTGTAAGGCATTGTCAATGGTAAAGAGAAAGACGAGTTAGAAATGTCACCTTGGCATTTTCCTTAAATCGGGACTGCTTGAGAAAATAAGAATTTCTCATTAACCTACTTCTATTGTTTATAGGTGTGACCATAAGAAAAGCAGCTGGGCCCTTGTGGATTAAGAATGCCAAGCTTCCCAGTAACACTTTGAAGTTGGAGATATTTAATCTAATTTTGGTCTGTAAAAAAAGTTTGTGTAGGTCAGTTGTCTTTCCCTGTCTCTAATGTGTAGGAACAATAAAGCAGAAGGCCAACAGTAATTAAGTAGTCCAGAATACAACATCCTTCATGCAGCACCACAAGAAGGGAAGATAAAGTGTCAAGTCATCTAAGAATACATTTTTTAGTGCTTCACTAACAGGCACAGATATTTTTGATAATTCAAATAGTGTCTGCAATTGCCCATAGATAAAAGTTATGCATTCCTGAAAGCAGGCATGCTATCCTATTTCAACTTTCTATAAGGAAATTTTACCAGACATTTATTTCCTCTCTACGCCCACCCCAGTATTAGTAATACAATATTTAGCAGAGCAGTCAGCTATGTAGGAAGAGGGTAATTTGCCAAAGAGTTGTAGGCAGAAGCAAACTGTTTGGAGCCTGTCATCAACAAGGGACCAAATTATAGTCAAGCTGTGTTTTGTAGTGTGTGTACTGTACAATATTTATGGTAGGGGTGAAAAATAAGGTGCAGGTTTTTAACATCTGACTCCCTCAAGAAGACTGGTATGAATAAGGACTAAAACCCATCCTAAATACCCTTAAAAACAAAAAATCTCATTAGATATCTCAGAGGAACTTTTTCTAACACAGTTTTGCATTGAGGTTGTATGTTTTTATTGGTCAGCAAAGTAAAGAGGGGAAAAACTAAGCCTATATTTAAATACTGGAAATTGAAATCACAAAATTATGAAAAATTATTAAGTCAAAACCCAGAAAAAACAAGCCTGTTATGAAAGTTCAGAGTAGTCCTTAGCATTCCCTGATTTAAGCCCATTGTAGCATGATGTGCTAACTATATAGTAACTATATGTTATGTTAAAAAAAAGTTTTGTTAGGTACCTAGATGCAGATTAGTTACCTAAACATAAATTACTCATTAGACTAATTTATTAAAAACTGATATTTCTACTTTTTTTTAAGGCTCAATGTGACTTACATGATGAGTATTTTCAAGAAAGCTGGATTCAATATATAAGCTGAATGTTTGATAGCATTTAAATGAAAAAGATCTTTAAAGGAAATGTAATTTTACATTTCCCTATTTATTTTTTACTACTACAATTACCACTAAAATAGGAGCCAGATAAGAGAGAGTAAGAATATAATAGAATCTACCTTTGGATAGAACAAAGAATTCTAAAAATTTCAATCCTATGTCTTCGCTGAGTTCATTAAGCATCTACTATATACTTTCAATTTAACATGCTGTTTTGATGCCAAATGAATTCTAGACTTACCATAACATTTTTTATCATGGGAACTTCTACTTATCTTGCAGAATAACATAATTTAATAAAATTACATTTTCTTCTAAATTGTCTAACAGAAACAGATAGCTTAATACAAATATACCATTACCAATTAAATAGGTAATACATGACCAAAACACCAGGTATTTCTTGATAATGAGAACACCCAAGAATTGTCCAGGTCATTTGTGACACAAAGTACTTTTCTTATCGAACAAACAAGGAATCTATTTCACTTAAATTGATTGACACTGCTCAAAGGGGAGGTATTGACTTTTATTAGCCTCTTTTTCTTTAGCTTTTTCTTTCACTCTGAAAATCATCAAATAAATTGTTTCAATTGACACACACAAAAAGAAATAAAACTCCTTTGCCTTGTGATAGAGTCTTTGCTACAAGCAACAATATTCACTGCAGTCATAATGTGGAAACTCCAACAGAGAAATAATTCACATTGAAGTATTAATTTCACAGTGCCCAGAAAAATGAAAAAATACAAATGACATATATAGAAAGAAACAGAGCGAAAAGATGCAGTGGTCAAATGGAGCCCTTATTAGAGATCTACAAAGTTTTCAATACCATTTCCACTTTTCTCCTAACATAGAAACAAAAAGATAACTTTTTTTTTCTAAAGCAGGTAGTTTAGTGGAAGTGTTTATATAAATATTACAGAACTAAAGAAGTGACTTTCAAGTGACCTTCTTAAGCTGCACTTGGCTCACTGTTTATATCATTTTTACAGTGCAGTGTGCATATATGATTCTCAATAACAGCATCCCATCGCTTTCTGACCATTCAGAATCACTTCCTTAAAAATTAAAATTTAACCTTTTTTGTAGCTTTTTAGTCTTTGTTTATGTTGATTAAGTGTACCAAGTAGTTTAAAAACAACTGCCAGATGTGTAAATGAGGAGATTTTTATACTCTTACTGATAGTGAAAACCATGTTTACTTCAGTGGTCATTTCACTGACATTCTTTAACCAAAGGTGATGCTCCTCAATATGAAAAAATGTTTAAAGTATCTCAAATGAGTCTCTAAATCTGTGCAACTATTTTTTTCTAAAATATACAGAATTATGAGGGATGTTGGAATAATTTTTGTTTGTTTTGTTTTAAATACTTTTGGTTTTTCCTACACATATTAAACCCTGCATCCTATGGTTTAGTAGGAATGAACATAATGACAGGAGAAAAAAAACAAGACTAGTTATTTTTTATTAATTAAAGCAAGCTGAAAAGGTCAGAACACAACAGAAAGAAGCCTTGGGAGATATGTAACAGGAACAAGAAACTGATGTATTTCTTGCTGAGTTTTGTATCAGTTTAAATGCTTTTCCTGTCACTGTAAGAATCTCTGATAAAACTGTGAGAATATGAATGACTGCGGAAGAGGTGACCTAGCGCTCTGATGGGTCCTGGGTAAAGAGCTTTCATTCAGTTCCAGTTACCTTGTTTCTTAGCATCTCCTGGAACAAGAAAGTTCCAAAAGGAAACCTGAGGAGAGAAAATGCATTTCAAAACACAACAATCTTTTTAGTCTAAAGTATGGGTAAAACACCTTTATTCTCTCTTCCCCCCCCCCCCCAAGAAATTTAAGACATAATGATGAGAATTTTCCAAAAATTTAAGGTCTGTGACACAAGAAATAATATCTGATGATTCCTATGCTGTCCTTTCAAACATCTCATTTTGAAGAAGAATAATAATTTCCTTCCTATATTAGAGAACATTATGGTTTCTAATAGTTAAATGCTGGCATAATGCCCAAAATATTAAATTCATATACTCCCTTATAAGTGTTATTAATTGTAACAGTCTTAATATCCATAGAAATCTTTCCTGAATCTTAATGTATTCTCCTGTAATAAATAAAATGTAATACTAACAATAATAGTAATAGTAGTGAAAAGAAATAAAATAAAATAACATGAAATAATAAAAATAAACCCCAAGAAAAGTGATGCACAATGCAATTGCTCACCACCCACTTACCAATGCCTGAGCAGCGATCTGCCCCTCCCAGCCAACTCCCCCCAGTTTATATACTGGACATGATGTTCTATCATATGGAATATCGCTTTGGCTAGTTCAGGTCAGCTGTCCTGGCCATGCTCCCTCCCAGGCTTCTTGTATACCTCCTCGCTGGCAGAGCACAGGAAACTGAAAAGTCCTTAAGTTAGGATAAGCGCTATTTAGCAACAACTAAAACATCAGTTTGTTCTCAAAATTATCCTCACATTAAATCCAAAACACTCTGTACCAACTACAAAGAAGAAAATTAACTCTATCCCAGCCAAAACCAGGGCAGTGATAAATTACAGTTACTCCTATTTTCTAAAT
Source organism: Harpia harpyja (assembly GCF_026419915.1). Taxonomy (NCBI): domain Eukaryota; kingdom Metazoa; phylum Chordata; class Aves; order Accipitriformes; family Accipitridae; genus Harpia; species Harpia harpyja. Next base: position 8,169,521 of record NC_068943.1, read on the forward strand.
ATTTTTTTTCAGCATTGGGAAGAGCTGGAGCTTCTGTTTGATTGGATGTTAAAGCCTACTTCTGGGTAATTTCAGCCTGTCATCATCAGAGCACCATAAGGCTCCAAAAATATTGTTGTATAACTTCCTTTGTAATATAACAAAGATTTTGCCACTGTGAAAGAGATAGAAATGTATATTAGAGTAAAAGACTAATATCACTCAGAGTGATTACAGGAACCAGCAAAGTAGCAGCAACAGGAGTGCCAAAGCAAATATAAATTACAGTAACTAAGCTTTAAGTCAAGTCAAAGGAAGCAGTGCAGGCGGTACTCTGCAATTGCTTTAAGAACATGTCTATGGATAGGGTAGGGTTCATCTAAAACAAAGACAACAGTTCCCACCAGGAGTTAGCTTTACTATGTATTTTTGTAAAACCTTGCCTTGTTTCTCCTCTTTGTAGCTTTTCAGCTGTTCTAGCCTCATCTCTTCCTCTTTCATGCAACTCTTAAAAGTCAAAGGTCAGGGTTGGGTTCACCTACTATACTAGTCTAATTTTTCCTTTGCCCCAACTCTCCCCACGAGCTTTAAATTCAGTTCAAGCCAAAAGCCAATCTCACCAATAATTGACACAAGTGTTGATCAACATCAACAGATGCCTGTTTTTTAAATGAGATAACAGACTTATTCCAGGTACATAAAAGTAGAAATAAAATTCAAAGTAAAGACAAGCAAATATTTTGTCCTCCTTATACTGCAAAGAAGAGTTTTTAATAGGTTCTAACATATGAAATATCTGATTCAACAGATTTATCAACCAACACTGGTAATGCCTGATTTTTTTTTTTCAAAATTCTTTGCCCTTCTCATCCCATAATCAGAAAAACTTATAGTACAATGACAAAGAAGTCACAGCTATAATTTTAAAACCAACACTGTCTTGGTGACAGCCACAAAACTACAATGAGACAAAGGTTTGTCATTCAAACTTTACTTTTGTTTCTTTTTAGTATTAATTTGAGAGCAATCTTATTGAAAACTCTAACTAAACCCCCAAACTATTCGTTTCAAAATAAGGAGGTAATATTATTAGAAAAATATGCTTAGTTTTACACATTGTAAAGCTGTGTCTGTTCAACAGATAATAGAGTTTCTTGTGGATGTATAGAGCAGTTGACACAACTGACCTCTTCCAGAGCTGTCACAGCTTGCAATGTAAATATGCATGAGATCCACATTTTTAAGCTGATAAAAGGCAAATTCAACATATTTGAAAAGTAAGGCTCAAAGGTAAGTGCTGAATCAATGAAAAGGCAAAGATCATCACAAAGCACAATGAGAACAGAAGATGCCTGGAATTTGTTCAAGGACGAACTTTTAGATAAAATGAGGGACATTATACTGGCAGCAGCTAATTATAAAAAACCATAAAGAGCACACATTCTCATCTAATTTTACACATTCACAAAATATTCTAAGTTACTCAAAATCATCTTAGTAGATTGGCTGAACACATGAACAAGAAATAATCCCAACACTGACAGCACAATAATAAAGATACCATAATCTGAGAAATAAACCATATTAACCTCATTATTACTGGTTCCTGCTGAATTTTACACATTTTAACAATGCTTTTTCTAAGTGTCATCTGAGTGGAATCTCAGTGACATACCAGGCAGAAAGGGCAGTGCAAGCGTGGGTTTTTTATTAGTGTGGTTTTGCTAATACAGAAACTGCAGTAGGGAAAGTAAAACTTCAGGCATGTTGTTATAAACATCAACAGCATTAGCAAACTGTCGTGGTTTAACCCCAGCCAGCAACTAAACACCACGCAGCCGCTCACTCACTCCCCCCCACCCAGTGGGATGGGGGAGAAAATCGGGAGAAGAAGCAAAACCCGTGGGTTGAGATAAGAACGGTTTAATAGAACAGAAAAGAAGAAACTAATAATGATAATGATAACACTAATAAAATGACAACAGCAATAATGAAAGGATTGGAATGTACAAATGATACGCAGTGCAATTGCTCACCACCCGCCGACCGACACCCAGCCAGTCCCCCGAGCGGCGAATCCCTGCCCCCCACTTCCCCGTTTCTGTACTGGATGGGACGTCACATGGTATGGAATACACCGTTGGCCAGTTTGGGTCAGGTGCCCTGGCTGTGTCCTGTGCCAACTTCTTGTGCCCCTCCAGCTTTCTCACTGGCTGGGCATGAGAAGCTGAAAAATCCTTGACATTAGTCTAAACACTACTGAGCAACAACTGAAAACATCAGTGTTATCAACATTCTTCGCTCTGAACTCAAAACATAGCACTGTACCAGCTACTAGGAAGACAGTTAACTCTATCCCAGCTGAAACCAGGACACAAACCAAGCACAGTCACTGTCCCAAAAACACATGAGAAACATAAACAGATGAAGAATAAGGACAATAAGAATATTACATAAACACAGCAGCCCAAACAAAAAGTGGCAACGGTTTTCTGTATCCTTGTCTTTCTTTTCCTTTCTATGAAACAAAACAGAGGAGAGGTAGTGGGAAAAACTGAAAGTGCAGAATATGATCAGTTGGTAAAGACAAAACATAGCAAAGAATGAGGAAAGGGATTTAGTGATAGAAAGGAAGACAAGAAGATGTTAAGGAATGCAACAGATAAAGGTTCTAATTTTTGCTATGGAGAAATTAATGAGACAAAATAAAGTGATCATTACAACAAACATGTTACATAATGATACAAGAACCATGACACTGGATCAGAACAAAAATCCTTCTTTGGTCAGTTGCAAAATATAAGTGCAGAATATAAGGCACAGGGCAAGTATAAATTGATCCTTCCCTAGACTGCCTCTCAAAATGTAACAAAAGGTAGTTTAAGAACTTGCTACGTGGACTGTCACAACCCGTGCTGGACAGACCAGGGAGTTGTGGTCAGTTCGGAATTCCCTCGGGCCGAATTAAGGTGAAGCAACATCAACGATCAGTTGGCGGTTTTATTCATGGCAGAGGCAGCCTGAACGCGGGAGGTGTAACAGCAGGTGGCGGGGCTTCTCACAGCACGAACTGGCGCGAAACCACCGCAGTAGCCCGTGTAACCCGCGGTAACCACATATACATCAGTTCAGGGAGGAGAACGAGGCGAGCCCTCCCGTCGGGTCGGGAGGTTCAGAGCGGACCCCCTCGCTTTCCAGACTCCCTCTCGGAGAGGAGCCCGGCGGCGGCTGGATCCGCTCCCAGTCCCAGACCCGGTCAGCGGTTTGTGTCGAAAGGGATGAGGTGGGGGTTACGGGAGAGGAGAGAGAAGGAGGAAAAGCAACGAGAACGCTCTCACCGGCCCTGGCTCCAGCGCTGCTCCCCTCAGCCGATGCGGCCCGGCCCAGAGGGCGCGCGCACGCGGGGCTTCAGTTCGCGCCCTTTTATCCTCTCCTGGCCCCTCCTTCGGGCGGGCACTCGAGCTCATTAGGCTAATTAGGTGTGACGGGCGGTTTGGGCTTCCAGAACCTTCGGGAAAGGGGTCGGCGGGCCGTTTGGGGGGCGACGTCCCCTTCCGGGCAGACCTGAGGGCGGTTCGGTCTCTGGCCGCGGCCGGTGAGCTGCCCCGCTCGGCACGTCAGAGCAGCGGGTGCGGAGAGGGAGCTGCGCACCCTCCGGCACCGCACGGCACGGGCTGGTGATGGGGGCCGGTCGGGGCTGCTTTTTGCCTGCGGTTCCTTGCTAGGCCGGGTTCATTGTTACGCAGAGTTCTTTCGTCCTTGGGCAGAACTTGCCCCACCACGATGTTTGAGGCATTAACTCTTCCAGTCTCTCACATGGAAGAGTTAAGTATGTGTAAGAGTTTCATGCAATGAACTATATGCCTGACACCATTGCTATGCAAGGTGCTGCTGCTTTTGTGATCCCAAACAATGGGGAGAAAGTGCACAGGAAAAGGGCACAGTGCAAATCTTTTCATGTAACTTGCATTCCTTCTATACTTGCCATGTAGGAACTCAATTCTAAATCAGAACGTGCAACCAGCAACTGGCTTTTGGAGAATGATGAAAGGTGGTGTGCAAGCTTTGTGTTGGCAAGGATGGTGAAGATACGAGAAGAAACAAGTTAGGTTGGGATCCGTGAGAATATAGAACCCTGGAGTCATTGACCTATTTCTTTCTGAACCAGTTCAGTCCGATTACTTAATGAAAAATAAGCTTATTTCCCACAGTACTTTGGATGTACATGATTACATAACTTTGCTGAATCCGTGACTACAGGATGATGCTCCCTGAATTTCTCTCATACCAAATGAAACTCAGACTCAAAGCTGGATTCGGCAGTTAACGCTATTTCTGTCCATATGTTTTATGATAATTCTGTATGTGAAACTCCATAAGTTTTTCACTTGAGTTTCATATTAGCAATTTAACCTTGTAGAAATCTGCTTTCTATTCTCAAAATACATGTCCTTTATTGTAAAGATAGCATGTTCATGATATTTGCAGATCCAAGATGTGGTATGATTTGGGAAAATCCAGAAAAAAGCCGTAAGGATGACAGAGTTCTAGCTCCTATGGTTTAGTAAGAGACTTTTAGTAAGCAGAGTTGTTACAGCCTGAAGAGAAAACAGAAGACATGTTAGCAGTCTTAATGTATGTAAAAAGCATCTGTTCTCAATGTCCATAGTGGAGAAGACAAAAACTATCAGACTTAAAATAAAGCAAGAAAAATTTAGGCTAAACTTTAAGAAAGATTTTCTATCAGAAGGGCTTCTAAGAACTAAATAGGTTACTGCGCTAAATTGTAGAGACTCAAGATTGGCAGCCCTTAAGAACAGATTTAACAAAATCTGTCAGGAATGACTTTCCTAGAGTTGAGAAAAATTAACTCAATGAAGTGGAAGGATATCCCTCAAACTGCTGTAACTCTGACTGTAGCTCATTATTTCACCTGGGAGTAGATTGCACATGCCTATTAAGCAACAGGAAAAAATGGTGTTAAGCATGGCTTGAAAGACATTAATGTTTAAATACTGCCAGATATTCAGCTTTCAAAAAGCGAATGAATATATTTACATGGGGATAACCTTTTTATCTCATTTACATTAAAAAATCAGTCTCTTTGAAAAATGATTGCCACTGGTAAACAGGCTGACTCTCTAGCAAAACTTATGGAATGGAAGTTATAATTGTTGTATAATGAGGAAATTCAAGTTACATTTGGGGAGCAGCAGGGTGTCAGGGCTGTGCCTGTGCACATACCCAGCACACTCAGTCATCAATTCCCTCAGTGGTTCATGAACTTCACATTAGTCATCAGCAAAGACGAGACAAGGGACTGATGTGAGATAAGGTGGTTGACTGAGCTGCTGTCTGGTTTCAAAACAATGCATTTGACTCATTGTCACAGGACCTCTTCAGGTGGGAATTTCAGACAGTCCTGGCATCATATCCTTCCTCTACGAAGTTCCTGATAGACCTGGATCAATTGATAGGCACCGTTTGTATGGACAGATGTACTGATAAACATCCTGGGTGCAGTGTCAGGCAGTCACAGGGACTCTCCCAGACAGGTCCAGCTACACATGGCTAAGATATTTCTAAACAGTCAGTAGATTTTTTTCCTGCAGAAAATGTTCATTTAGGACAGTCTTTTGTGCACAGCTGAGATAATTGACATGTTTTTTATGTAGTTTCAGATATGCAATAGAAATGGATCACATATATCCTGGAGCGATCATGTAGGACCTCTGACCAGCTAGATTATAAGAATTCAGCAAAACACAGGTTTGGAGAATCATTCAGTCAAGCTAAAAATCTGGTTACGGAGACCCTTGCAATGGAGACTGCTGTCACATCCAGACAGCAGCTGAACGTCCTGTTCAGGAGATTAGATTCCCCATATGAGCATTACCTTCTGTAAAAGATACCAATAAATTAATTTTCTTTCAGCAAACTTTCTATCAATGAGTGTCTGGGCAACTGACCTGCTGTTCTAAAATTTGCAGATACAATTGCAGGTTTTATTACCGTTTAGTTAAACACTTCCACCAATATTGTGATATAATGGGCAAGGAAGAACACAAGATTCATTCTCCAAAGAACTTTCACACGTGAGCTATTTCTAAAAACAAGAATAAATCTTCTTTTAGCAATGCTTTAGAAAACATTTTAAGTTGTCTTTAAATATATCATCAATAAAATAAAGAAATACGGATCATTTTTACTTTTGGACAATATAGCCTGTCTTTTTTAAAAAGAAAAACTTTCATCTTAAAGCCTCAGCTTGTCGTCTAAATTATTTATTTTCTTGTGCTTTCAATTAGTTATTCTTGAAAGTCTTCCCCCACTCAAGTAAAGGCAAACGTAGTTTGGCAACAACACCTTTTGACACTTCAGTTATGAAAGGGAGAAGGGCAGTACTTGGCTGACACACAACCATGCCAAAAGAAATTGTGAGTTTGACAAAACATCTGGAAGTTTGTAGTTTTGCTACCAGAAGAACCAAACTTAGAAACAAATCCATACCCTGATACAGTACAAAATAATCAGCTCTGCTGACCTCGTGCTTCTAGGATCGAAGAGAAATTTATGTATACCAAATAATACAGCAATGAATGTGAATCCAACAGACAGCAACTAAGAAAACACCCTTTAAAATCTCCAGGAATATACTAGACTACTTCATCCCCCTAAAAATTCAACAGACTTCCTATGGAAATGAAGACCCACTCCTAGGTACATTCATCCAAGCAACAAATGAAGAAATAACGTGGGTGAGGGGATGAAAGCAACACACCATTAGTTACCTGCCACTAGCCATACACTATCGTTCCTTTCTCTTGCTCTCTGTTTGTGTCACTTCTGCGAACTGCAAGCCCTTGGCAGTGTCGCGCTCTTGCTACATGTTTGCATTTCATTTCAGCGTGCAGCTGAGCCACGTGATGGCAGGCGGGAGGACGCAGGCGCTCCCTCCAGGGGCAGGTGTATCTGCCTCGTTCCCCTCTGGTTCTGGGGCCTGGGGAGCTCCGTGGAAACATACGGAGGACACACGTAGTCTCAGGGCCCCGAAGGTACCACCCAGGCTCGCTGTCCCTGACGGGCCTCACCTGGGACCCCTTGACCAGGGTCCCCAGACCCCCGTTTGGTTCTGCTGGGCTCTATGCTGGCCCATGGGAGTGCCCGTGCCCAGCCTCCCCCCTGTGCTGCCCCCAGCCAGTCCTGGGCCTGGTGCTGTGGGGAGGTCATCTCCTTCCTGGACCAGCACCATGGCTCGTCTCCATGCTCCTCTCTGGCACTGTCTCCCCCTATGGTGGGCCAGTGTTGGGGGCTGTCAGCGGCCGCGTTACTGGCCCCAGCTTTGCCCGCTGAGCTCAGGCCCCGCGGGACAGTGCTCGCTGGGGAGGGCCTGGCCGTCCCTGAGGTCCCCCGTGGTGCTGTGGACATGCGCTGCTTGTGGACATAGCTGGTCCTCCTGGTCACAAAGCTCAGGTTGGGACCATTTCTTAGATCGGCCTGACTTCGTGCCCTCTTCACAGAGAAGTGCCACGAGCAGCTGGAAAGGGGAGGGCTCCGTCTCCCCGCTGCTGTCTCCAACACCCAGCTGCCGCATGGACAGGCTGCAGGCTGCTGAAGGCAGTCTACGGGAGATGGGCACACACCTGGGCATGTGATGTGCTATCACGGCGCTTGGGGACAACAGGATTGCCTATCCATGTGTTGTGGAGAGCCGCATCCAGCCCCAGCTGGGGCTGTGCCACTGGGAATCGCAGGACAGGCACCAGCTCTCGTGGTGCCCCTCTGACATCTCTTTGGATGCTCACCATCTGAAGCTGCAGAAGGAACAAATGAGCTTCAAATTGAAATACTACAGAAGAGAAGAAACAGGACGAGGTAGTTGTCTGACTGTCAAATTTGTGTTGATGGAATCACCTCTCTTTGTGCGTCATAGTCCTATTGAGACTTTATATTTTATGGCATACTTTGAGTATAAGCATGTCTGCTCTCTTAAAGTAGCATGCACTGACAGATTCCTAGATTTAGTGTTGCACTAGTTTTGGCTGGGATAAAGTTAATTTTCTTCATAGTAGCTGGTTTGGAGCTATGTTTTGGATTTGTGCTGAAAACAGTGTTGATAACACAGGGATGTTTTTGTTACTTCTGAGCAGGGCTTACCCAGACCCAAGGCCTTTTCTGCTTCTCTTCTTTTATGACATGTCTATGTATGTGCATATATATATATGTATTACAACAAACCTTATCTTGACCTAAAGAATGTTGGATAAATTCTTGAGTTCTTAGGATCATCTGATAACCCCATTTGTTTGTATGCATTATCTTCAAAATTTTAACACTCATAGTTTATACATTTATACTTATATTTTAATTTCTTATTTAACTTTGTAAATAGTGGAAATACAGCTTTTTCACTTCTAAAGAAGTAATATTATTTCCAAGTACTTCAAATAGTATGGTAACCTAATGTTCTGTGGCTCTTATAATGTGGGTCTTACAACTGTTGTTATACTTTAAACTTTTTTATTATTTAACCCTGTTAGGCTGTAGTAAGTCATGGTCTTGTTCTTACATAAAATATTCACATGCTTAACTTTGAGCACAAGTAACCTCATAAAAATCAATGAGCTAAGCAGATGTTTAAAATTAATCATGACAATAAATCTTTGGTGACTCGAGGCCTTTAAATTATATGTACCAAAGGTATTACAGTAACTTTCAAGGAACAACAAGAATTTTTGTTAAAAAAATGCAGCAACACCAAATTACAAAACACTTCTGTATACATTACTGAATAATAACTTTGGACATTTACTTTTTCCCTTAAAAATCCAAACCCTAGACAAAACCAAATGGAGCTTGTAATTTCTAGAAGGAAGAGCCCTAATTAAGAAGCATATGTGGTGGAGGGAGGAAAAAAAGAGGGGAATAGTACTCAGAAAGTCATGAATAACTTAAAAATAATTTCTGAGCACAATTTTCCTCAGAAGAATTTTAGGGCTAGATCCAAAACCGTGTTAAAATCATGAAGTGCAACTTATGCGAAATTTAACACTTAAAAATGTGATCCAGACTCCTTCACCTTACATTTTGTTTGAGTTTTTGCAGGTGTCTCAATTCCTACTGTGTCAAATTGCTTACATAGTTTGCACAAAAGAGTCACCAGATAAAATTCATAAATGGATTAAAAGAACCAGTCACAACACAGGACCTTTTCTTGCTCCTGCTATGCCCAGAAGACCTGTCTACAATGTTATATTTATGCTTTCCTACTTTTGACCGTGGTCCAGACCTTGTCGTTCTTGGCCGTGCAATATGGCCCAGCTTCAACCTGAGCTGTGCATCTGTCCCAGCATGTATTCCAGCTGGAGAGGAAGGAATTGCATGTGTTTGGGTTGAAGAAGGCATTGGACCCAGACCTTTCAATCCCCCAGAAAGAGTGGTAATATAGAAGGTGAGAAGTAGAGGCAGTTTGCCTTGTGCACGAGGTCCTCCTCCTCTGTGGCCATGTAGTGAATGTAGAGAACCAGCTGTCAATATCTGAAGGGATTATCTGAAGTACATGAGTATGGGTCAAGCTCTCTTAAGATGATAGCTGCCCAAACTGGTAGAAGACAAGCTAGCTTCAGTCAGAAAACCCTGTAGCTGCACTCTTGCAGGTGATAGCCACAGTAGTGACCTATTAAGGTCAGTCTGATTGATCTATATGCACACACAGACTTGGAGTAATGTATATACCTATTTTTGGACTGGATCTGTCTTATATACTGCCTCCTCAAAGTGTAGGTGCAGACCATGTGCCATACCTGTGCCTCTCTGTACTAAAAAGTCATTAGGTGCTAGAGTTAACTAGTTACTATGAGTCTTCCTGGGTAAGGATTTTGGGAAACGTATGTGGTTTCATGGATTCCACTCCAGGATCCTAAATACTACATGTGGGTACACTATTTGCCCCTCACTACAGGAAAGACATTGAGCTGCTTGAGCGTGTCCAGAGAAGGGCAACCAAGTTGGTGAGGGGCCTGGAGCACAAGTCTTATGAGGAGCAGCTGAGGGAACTGGGGTTGTTCAGTCTAGAAAAGAGGAGGCTGAGGGGAGACCTTATCGCTCTCTACAACTGCCTGAAGGGGGGTTGTAGTGAGGTGGGTGTTGGTCTCTTCTGTCAGGTGTCTGGAGATAGGACAAGAGGAAATGGCCTCAAGTTGCGGCAAGGGAGATTTAGGTTAGATATTAGGAAAAATTTTTTTACTGAGAGGGTTGTCAAACATTGGAATGGGCTGCCCAGGGAAGTGGTTGAGTCACCATCCCTGGAGGTATTCAAAAAGCGAGTGGACAGGGTACTCCAGGGCATGGTTTAGGGGGCATGGTTAATGGTTGGACTTGATGATCTTGAAGGTCTTTTCCAACCAAAATGATTCTATGATTCTATGATTCTATTTTGCTATACATAAACCCTCAGGGCCTCATATTCTTATGACTTCAAAAAAGGCATTTTCCCTCATCATACTGGGAATTAGAGATTTTTGCTGAGGCCACATATGTAAGACCAAGTTTTCACTTCTTCATACATTGAAAATTCTTCTAAATATACCGCCCTAGAGCAAACAAATAGATAGCCTGGCAATCAAAATTAGAGAGGGGAACAAGTCCTGAATTCTGAATGGACTGCCAATCCTGGAAGGATAATTTTTTTCCTTTAAACTTGGACCACAATAACTATTATGGCAATGACTATAGTACTTTTGAGATTACTTCGTTATGACTTTGAGGATGGCAAGTCTTTCCTCTACTCCTCTACCTCGTCCTTTTGGCAAAAGACATGGTAACACAGGCCTTAATCCCTCAAATAAATCAACAGGTCAGCCTTTGCTATTAAGTAGTGTGGTGGTAATTCCTACAGTCAACAGATAAACAGGTATGTTTGGAAAGTAACATTAGGAAAGCAATTTCAAATTCACAGAGTGCTATTTGTTCTTTTCCATTCTCAAGGCAATACTGATAATGTGAAGATGTTTGCTACTGCCCTGTTAATCTGTTTTTACAAAGAGCTGTCCATCCTCTAATCTTGCTCAATTTAGTGAAGACATTCTGCTTCTTCACTCCAAGAATTGCATTATATACAGACCTTGTAGGTCAAAACAAAGTTCTTGCTACTTTCCTTCTACCTTTTCAGTGATTTCTGGTCATAATCATACTTACATGTTTGTACACAAATTAACACTAATTAGCATTACTTGACTAAAGCATTTTCCATATAATTCATGGCCAGTTTCCTTACTGTTGCAGAACTATACCCATACAGAGAGCATACAAACCACCTCCCATAATATGCTGAAAATCAGAGAAAAGTCTTGATGTCCAAGCTCCCTGTGACAGAACCCAGAGCCAGGCTTAATTCTGTCAAGTACTTCAAGTTCCCATCTCCATGACAAAAAATGCTCTGGTATTCCTGGCTGTATTAGACATATTTCCTTCTGGCATCTTATAAGCAGTTCATCTGGCATACTTATCCAAAATTATCTTGCTAGGTGGTCTGCCCTAAAGTCACAGGTCCAAAATTTTGGGGTTGCACAAATCAGGGACTTGCAGTAACCAGACACTGCCCAAGCCTAAAAAGATGGTGAGTCTCTGGCTCTAGGGTAGTTAGGCAAGAATGTAACCAAGAAAGACTTCAGAGGTTTATTATAAAATCCGTGGAAGTAAATATGGTAATAAAATGTAGAAATAAAAAGAAAACATTTTGGACTTAGCAAATAGATTTTCTCCTGAAAGCTGTCTCAGAAAATATCCATTTAGTTCTGTTTGTTATGGAAATCATCATGAAGCTGTATGCCTGCCAGTCATGGGATACGTAGCAGATAAGTCTATGTATATATGTGCAGATGTATGATATATGTATCAGGCACATTACCCTTTTATGACAATTTTTTGTGCCCTTTAATGTGACAGAACTTGTCCCAAATATGGAATTCTCAAAGTCAGTAGGATCACACACACACACGAAAAGGTGAATATAGGTAAACGGTATGTGCAATCAGGAATAAAATTAAAAAGTAAATCAGAACTCTGAAACAGGTCTTGCATCTTCAGAAAAGATAATGAGGTCCCAACTGACAAAAGGTATTGAGATGCTTGGCCCTACTTGCCCAGCATTAATCCATTCATCCATGAGTTTAGTCCTGAAATAAGCACTGTCCTACATGGTTCATGATTCTAACAGGGGCTGTATATTCTCAATACGAGATTGCAAGGCACAGGAGGGATCTCTGGAGTAAGACGTATTCTAAGGAAGTACATGAAGGCATAGAAAATAAGCTGAAACTAAATTAAAAAATATTAATTGCTTATGGAACATTCTACTCAAATATTACTCTGGAATTGGGATGATCAGCTCTAAGAATAACTGGTTGCAATCTCTGACCCATTAGCTGAGTCTTACACAGGCTGACACAAGCTGAACAACAAAACTGGCACAGTGTGCAGGGTGCAATTGGCAGAGAAGACAATTCAGAGCACGTTCTGTTTACATTAAAAGTCTGATGCAAAACACACACACAGTATTCAAAAACTCTGTGTGTGAAAGGTGCAACATGGACCACAGAACTGCTGAGAGATTCTGGAAGAGCACAGTGGGCAGTGTCCCTGCCTCATCTGACGTGGTAGTATCATGATCCCAGGATCTTGATCATGATTTTGTTTAATCCCTAATCAAGCAGGGCAGCAGTGGAGACATATTTCCTTGAGCTCTCTACCTGAAGTTGACTACCTCGTGGCTAGCTAGTTACAATCTCAATAATCAATAAATAATAACTTCGAAGCTGCTGGCAATGAATATGCTTGACATTTGATACCTATCCAGTGACTATAACTCAGACAATGATAATGTGACTATGGAAATATTCACATTTTCTTAAAAGCCTCAGCTCCTGAATTTTAATAATAATAATAATAATAAATAATAATAATAATAATAACAATAAAGTATGCTGTTTCAGATTTTCATTACAGACAGAACACCTTGAATGTAACACAAAATCTGACAATTAATTTCTGATAATCTTCTGTAGATACCTTGCAATTCAAAGAGCTTTTCATCATTAGATCTAAAAGCACTACAGAAAATCAACTGTGTTATCTCTGGACAGGAAAACTGCAGCCACAGTTTCACATTTGGTTTCTTCTATTACTGCACTTGAGAGGTTACCTCAGCTTGATAGGCATTACTATTTGTGACAACATGCTATACAGTGAATCAGTATCAGGTAACTGAAGTGATTTAGTTTAAAAGTGTATCTGGAGGGAAAAAATGGTTAGATTCCCTCATCATGTGACAGCAGAAACCCCCCACATTTGTACTGGTTCAATGAAGCTGGGAAAGGGTATCTAGGAATGGTGGAGGAAACAAGAACTCTAAGGTGCTGAGAAAAAGCGAGTGAAATAAATGCCTGATTCACTGAATAGTGAAATGCCTACCTTAAATTTATCCTGCTAAAATGGACATAAATGGTAGTGGATCCTATAGCTTCAGAGACTACTTTTTCTCCCAATTGCTTAAAAACAACATACAAAAACAGATCCCTGCTTTAAGAAAAGAAAAAAAGACAGTGATTTAGGCTAACCTCTTAAATGTTAATATTTGAGTTTCATAATATTACTAGCTCTCTGTCAGAAGTACCTGTCACAGACTTCATTAGAGAAAATTAAATCAGTGACCTCCTTATTCAGTTTTAGAAAGGAAGACAGGTCTACTTTATGATGTATTAATTTCTTTAAATTACAGACGGCAGTCAGTTATACCAGGTTGTTGCTTGTCTGTAGTGCTCTCTAGAAAATGTTTCAAGCAGAAATGGCATTCATTTATATGATCATTATTAGCCCCTTCCTCTCTGCCTGCTTCAGGAAGGAAGTACAGTGAGTTTGCTCTCCATCTGGCACAATGTAAAACACGTGGGAAATCTGCCAGCATTCAAGGGATTTCCTGCTCCTTGTGCCCCAGGACATACACTCATATACAGATCCAGAGTGGAAAGACATATATTCTAAGACTTCCTATTAGTGCCCTGCTACACACATGAGGGCTTATCCAATATTTTTTAAACCACGATGTCAGCAAATTTGAAACCTCAGATCTCAGCTGGCAAATCTGCTGCGTAGCCATTTAAAACATGTAATGGTAGCAAGCACAAAACATAGATTCTACAACAAATACAGACCATTAACAATAGGTAGAGAGTAGAAAATCTTATCTGAGTTAATCTAAGAAAGAAAAGCAGATGATCCAGTTCAGGTATCAGCTAAAATTCAGACTGATTCCTACTTTATCCATGTCAGTTCAGCCAAGCATAATAAATCCTTCACAAACTGTAAAAGCTCACTTTAGTGCGAATAGTATTGCCACTTGTCATCACAATAGAGGATCATTGCAGATTCATTTTCTTCTTGAAGACTTTGCAAATGCATTGTAGCCAAACCTCTGGATGCTTAATGACAAGATGAACAGCTGCTTACAATATCTGCAATGGGTAGAGAATTTTTAAAGCAGTATGGTTTGATTTTATCAAACTAAATATTTAACATCCACTAAAATCTGTTCCAGTTCTGTTAACTAATTAGAAAATTATTTTAAAGAATTATAATGGAAAGTTTTCTAGGCTTTCAGAATTTTTTCAGCATTGCCCACAGTCTGCAAAACTTTTTTTATTAAACTGACATTTCCAAGATTTTGTGCAACCATTAGTAAACTGTTACATTAAGCCATAAAACAGAGAGTGTATAACAAAAAACTTCTTTTCCTTACTGTAACTTTCCCTCAGCTATAGAAATCAGTGTTTTCTTTCAGGGCACTCTCCATGAATTACGTTTGAGACTTTACTGTGTGTTTATGTAAGGAGAAATAATAATAGAAAATGTTATTCCTCATTTAGTTCTTATGTCATATAATTGTGACTTTTATAACTCCTCCACATAGTCACTATGAAGTGCAAACTTAAGTGCTCTATCTGCAGGGTAAGTTAGTAACACGTAATACAATAATTAATGGAGTGTAGGTAGGTACTACAAGTATAATGTTTTAACCATCTATTTCTTCTGCAAAATGATTATGAGGTGAAGTGGTTCCAAAAGCCAGTGCACCATCACAGCAATGTAACCTCCTTATCAGGACATCCAAAGACTAAACTGTTCTGTCCATGTGCATGCTATTCCATGAAGCAGCTTTCACATATCTCTACAAATGTGGGGTTTGAAGATTGACACTAAAAGCCATGGTCAGTAACTGTGAAGTCAAAACTGTTATCAAATAGGAATATCAAGTTTGAGGTGTTTATTATTCATACAGCTCTTTCATTTTGATGAGAAAAGAGTTTCATAACACTATAAATTGCCTGTGAATATATATTTGCTCCTTTTACATGAAAGGACAGTTTGATCCAATGAAGAATTCACATTACTTTGCTTTGGTCATGTGGAAAAATTCACCACAAGGGAAATGGAATGCAAATTTTAAGAAACAAAAAAAATTATGTAAACATTTAAGTTTTCTATTCAATTTTTATTAGGATTTTTAGTCAGGCTAACCTGATTGTTTTAGGCAAATGTATAAGGATGAAATAGTAGTCTGACCACTCAAAGAGGTAGGCTGGGTAAGGATGTACCAAACATGATCAAAGCCATGAATGGATCTGTTACAAGCATCTGTTAGAAGTCTAGATTATGGTGCCTTCTGGTTTCTGTCTTTGATTTTCCTACCAGTAGACACCTGCATCCAGGTAATATTTCCTTGCCAGCTGATTTTGCTGCACCCAAAGTAGGCTTACATACTTCCTTCCAACTCTTTGTAAATGATAGACTAGGTGACTGTAGAACCGCCTCTTAGAAAGAAAAACTGTCTGCAAGACTTCTGAGAACAGTCATGTCAGGTTAAACACTACACTTAGTCAACATGAATGATCTTCTAGAGCAATCTGCTTCTCACCCAACTGTTAAATGCAGGTGCACTGAACTACACTTGTAGCTAGAACTATACAAGCAGAGTAAGTTGATTCTTAAAAAAATCAGTATATTAATGGAAGATATAGCTCATTTCTAGTGAAGAAATTTCTGTACCCAGTATGTCCCAAATTAAATTATTCAAATGTGTGCACCCTTAAAAGACAATCTACAAAATTATCTTTAAACCTTTTCCATATTTTGTGCTTGCAGAAGGCTACGACAAGATCACAGGGTTTACAATGTGCCTTAAAAGACTATTTCCTGCCTCCTTCAGAATATTTTTAAAATTGTCATACACTTCTCCAGATACTAATGTAGCCACTAATGCTTTATATACATTTCGATGGTACAACAGGTCTATACAATTTTTTGCTTCTGTTTTGATATTAGATTACTAGCACATCTGCAAAGCCTGTATAAAAACATTACAAACAGTGTTAGAACAAAAGTAGATCCAGGCAAAATATGTTAGTTCATTTCACTAGATTATACTGATCAAAACCTACCTAAAGTGTTTCACCGAACAAAGGCGGCTTTCACTTTCACACAATTTTCAAGATTTTATAAAAAGGAGCAAGTTCTCCAACAGCAACAGACTAGCAGTCCTGTGACTGGGGCACATTTTAACACGTAGTAGCTGTGAAAGCAGACTTTGTCAAGATTTTTATCCACAGATCTCTAATACATTAGCCTATCATTTTTCTTCAGTTCCTTGGCTCTGTTCTGCCTGCTCTCTATCCTAACAGCAGCTAAGAGTGTTCAGTTGCCTTCTGGCTCTTTCCTTGGCTTGTAATTGCACACTGCCCTCTGTGTCTTCTAATCTGTTTACTGACCGACAGTATGTGTTGGCATTTTGTGGCTTTTGGATAGGATTTGTGAAAATATTTGCAAATTTTCCTGCATCAGTGTTGCATAACCAACTGTATGAAGAACTATTTGCATTTACAGGCAGAAAAATGATTTATCTTGTAACCTTTCCAGCTCTCCTGTTCTACATATTCATTAAGACTATTAATCATTTCTCCCACCTCCCCTCTTTTTTTTTAAAGGTCACATTTGGTTTCACATCAAAAAAGACCCTTTCTTAAATACATATATATATTTACATATAAAAAATTTGTCAAAATCTGTAAGTAACATGTTTCATGTCATCACCTTCACTAGCAAAGACCAAGTAGTACTTATTTACCTTTCCACTCTCTCTCAGACCATAACCCTTTTAAGACTGATTTCATGGTCTGTGTGACCCAACTCACAGTGGTAGGAGAGAATGCCTAGAATAACCAGTAACAAGTATTTTACAAATCAGATGAAAAATCTGGTATACATACAGATATAATTTCAAAACTTTTGGCAGCCTGAGAGATCTCTAAAATATATGCATTATGCTTATATTAGGAAAAAAACCTTTCCATCAGGATGAAAAGATTTCCAATTGATATGTATTTTTTCATGTACAGTATTAATGCCTTCTCTTAGCTGTAATGTTTTATACTTTTTTTTTTTTTTAAATCTCCTTAGCTTGTGTGCAATCTTCTTAACTGAAGTGTCCAATTCAGAATCTTAATTACGAAGGTTTTCCTCTATAGCCAGTCACCCCTCCAGGGAATAATTTAGTCCACCTAAAATCTCTGGAGTGGTGTATCACTTGCAATTAACTATTGAGGTAGCTGAAAGATGAAACTTTTCTAAATTACGTGCACTGTACAAGGAGTAGCATGAATTCATGCTTTCATTTTAAGCATGCATCTGTTTGTCTGTTCTGCTTGAAAGCGCCTTGTGGTACAATATTCAACTTATATTTTTCCTTCCCAGCCAGAGAAAGGCAGCTTCCTGTTGTCAATAATCTTTCTCTTTATTCTTACTATAGTAACTACTAAAACATTGCTCAAGAGAGTCAGAACAGAGCAATTCAGGGTATTTAAGCCAGACTTCCAAATCACCTTTTGGTGGCATTTCTTTCCTTTCCCATTGACTGGAGCCTACATATGCAAGTCTTGTGACTGAGACACCTGCAGTGAGATTCAATTTCTTACACCTAAATTTGAGTGTCTGAATCTAGCCCTGAGTACCTTCCCTGTCTTAATGAATGTCAGCTTTATGCATTGATCTTTGGGCAGAGATCTTCCAGATTTCTAGATGCCCAGAGGATGTCCAGATGTCTAGGTTTCCATTGGAAAAGAGGCAAGCAGGTTTCCAATAACCTCAAGTGAATGGACATGGTGCTCAGCTGGAGAAGGTACCTCATGTGCTTCAGGGGCACTGACATGCAACCTCACCGCAAATATGATATGCAGTCTTGCTATAGGGTCTTCTGGGTTTGTTGTACTTTTGCAGATGCTAAGTCTGATTGCCAGATGCAGCAGTTCTACTGTGTTTCCACTTGCCAGCGTTGGCAGGACAGAGGTAGGTGCTGGGACGTATCCTCTTTATATGGTTTGAACACCAAGGGGTCTTTGTCTGCCCTAGATAGACACATCACTGAAATCTGGTTAACCATTGCTGCAGTTTAGAAACTCTCACCCTGAAAAGCCTTCTGTCATTTGACATGTTTTTAAACTTAGTTGTGTTGTTTCTGAATACAAAGTTATGATTTCAAATTTATTGTATGCTCAGAAGTCTCTTTTCAATTTAAAATGATAAATTAGAAAATGGGATCTTAGAATACATTCAGTAAATTATTCTGTGCTCTGTGCTGGGCTGAGCAAGCTAGCTCATGTGAAATAAGAATATGTTTTCTATGGTTCCAGTTTAAAAAATAATGAAGGATTGATATTTTTCATATTAGTAGACATTTAACCTCTTTCTACCATTTTTTTTTCAGCTTTGTGTTACAGGTCTTCTCAATTCTAAGCAGAATTGGAAGTGAGAAGTTGCACTAGAAATTTTACAAGCAAGACAGTTGTCATGAGGGTTTTAGGTCAACTGTGAAATCTCAGAGGACTGGATTTTCAAATGTGCTTGGCACTGTCAACTAGGCAAAATCGCCAGTGTCCCTCATCCCATCGTTTTCTTTGTGCATGATGTGTATTGAAGCCCAAAGAAAAGCCTCCAGTTTTAATTAAGGGAATAAATGAGAAAAAGAAGGGAGCTTCTCTCTTTGAAAATATGGCCAAAGAAGCTTAAAAAAATTGCTGCTGTTTCTAAAGTCTGGCCTATGGGGCCTTTTGCAATTTAATGATAAAGATAGTTGCTAGTTTTTCATATTGCTAGCAAGGAAAAATATTAAAAATTAACCCAGTGTAAAGAACGTGATTTCTAATGATGAAGTCATTCATTATCACTTTTTTATCCTTGAGAAATGGCTCATAGATGGTGCTAACAAGAGTCAATTGCTACCCACTGTCTTGTGCTGACAGATAGCCACTCTGCTCTGGAGGGCACATGCACAGAGCAGAATTATTTTTAGATGCAGATACTTGGGAGCTTCAAGTCATTACTATGAATCATGTGACATTAAACACCTGCGGCAAACTGCCACCTCTGACAAACTCTTTGCTGTGACCCATGAGTGTATGCACAATTAATATCAGATTGTACATCATTAAATTTTCCTGTCTGACTTATGAATGAGTTCTGCCCTACAGGCGTGGAAAGAAGAAACAACAATGATCCTGCTTACCAACCCAGGAACAGCTAACCTACTTTTGATATGTCTTCCCCCTAGACTTATAAAAAGACTGTTAATTACATTGATGATATATCACCACACTTTTTTTTTTCTAATAGGGAGTTCAGTAAAAACTTACAGCTATTTATATCAAATATTACTTCTTCCATCACTGACTGAAATTTATGTAATTTAATTAACTTATGCCACAGTGATATTTTCAAAATGAAGTAACTCTGAAGTAGGCATTGAATGGAATCTACTTAATATTCCATCAGAGTATACTGCAGCATAAACCTAATTCTCTCAAAAAGACGACTCTCCGAATATAAAAAGGTAGGAAAATTGGACCGTTTTCCTTAGTATGAAAAAGAACATGCAGTTCAGATACCCTGGCAAAGTAATTGCGCTGAACAATAAAGACTGATGGAAAACTAAAGTTTACTTGAGAGTAGGTGACTTCCAGAGAGGGTGCTCTCAGTGCCACTGGTGATGCTGCATGTTTTGCATATTCAGCCTCTCAGAATTGATGGGTGCTACCATTGATTCTCATTATTTTTTGGCACATGTTCAACAAAGCTAATTTCATTGCCTTCTCATCCATCTGCAGACAGAATTCAAAATATTCTTCTTGGTTTTCATATTTCCTTATAATTTCCTCTTCTATTTCTCTGAACTCAGACCTAGTTGTCCAGGCTGCATCTGCACTCTTTCCACTAGATTGTGATCTTAACTTCATTTTCATTCACTCAGTGAAGTCATATGGAGCTTTTCTCGAATTTACAAGTAACTCTGTATGTCTCTAGATAATGACTACAGGATCAACCTTTATAAAAAATTAAGTATCAGAAGTTCTTTTTTTCTTTTCTTTTCTTTTCTTTTCTTTTCTTTTCTTTTCTTTTCTTTTCTTTTCTTTTCTTTTCTTTTCTTTTCTTTTCTTTTCTTTTCTTTTCTTTTCTTTTCTTTTCTTTTCTTTTTTCTTTTCATAAAATAACTCCTGTATTACATGAAACAAATTTTCTGTAATTTTAAACTGACATTTTCCAGAGCAGAATTTTGCAAATAAAAATGTGAAGATTTTTATAGCAGGGAAAGCAAATTACATTATCTTTTGTAAAGGTAATTAGATATTTCCACATAAAGATGATTTTTAATAATATCAGAGCACAGTATGAGAACCTGGATAGGCAGACACATACATAAGCAACAACAATTTTTTTTTTCTCAGATGAAAATATCGAAATATTTTAGGGAAGGAAAGATATTAATTAGCATTATAGTGATAATTTGTGAGTTGGATACAGTGTGTAGTTTTTTCAGTTAAAAAAAATCTTGGTCAATACAGATTTCTATATTAATAGTAATATTCAATATGGGTCTCCTAATTAATGCAAATAAATGTAACATGTACACTACATGTAAATTAAAGCCCCTCTTTCATCTCTCTTATTATTAAACAACTACAGAGTATTATCAAAGTGGTGCAAGTTCCACCAACAGTAAACCCCAAATCTTAATTTAATTTCTATGATTTCAAGTGATTATAGTAATGTTTATATAAAAACAATGTTGGATGTTTCTACAGTCTATCCATTCTACTTAACCAACATCAACATGGGACATGAAATGGATGCTCAGTTTGCTCACAGACAACATACAGTGTGTTCTGATGCAGCAGAAGCCTTCTGCAACCATGATTCAGAGATTCAGGCTATTACTCCTTCTCTTTGACACTAACAGGGAGCTAAGTGCATGTGTAAAACTAAGCACGTGCTATGTAATTTTTCCCAAAAAAAAGATGTTTTTTAGGATTATTATGTACTTTCTTGAATCATGGCTTGCGACAGGAGCAGGGCAGCAAAAGTGGTAGTTATGATCATTATAATAACTGCATGTATTGTTGTTTGTACCTCCAGTGAGAATTTTTCTGTGCCATTTTTCCATCTAAACACTATGTAGAAATAGTTAACAAGAGGAGACTGCTTTTTATCCCCTCCACACCATGGAGAGAAAATGCTGCTCCATTTAACCTTTGTTACAGGAATTTCATGTATTTTTTGAAACACTAATATTGTTGCATATAAATTACCAACGGTTGAATTTTCATAGCATACAGAATAAGACATAAAAGGGTTTCTTCAAAACAGACCTGAACAGGAGGTAAGTAGTGCATGGGCCAAGTGTGGGCCATATGCACCAGGCAGAATATCACCCGGTGTGAACAGGCTGCGATGTAACTCTGCTTCTTGGCACCGACTTTGCAATGATCCCTGTTGAGGTCATTTCAGTCCATTTGATAACTGGGAAAGGGCAGCTTCCCATCAAATCAGGGAGCAGAGTTAATGAAGTCTATTGCAAAGGTATCAGAGCCAGCCTGGCCATGGGAGGAAATAAAACATTAAGTCATTTCTGATATGACTCAGTTTTAGGGTAATTGGTAGTTACCCTCTAAACTACCTGGCACTCAAAAGGCAACATATTCTAAATTTCTGGCAGCCGTTAGAATGCTAATGTTTAAGGTTGGCATAAATTATACTTACCTGAGCCAATCTATTACATGCTACTCTTACATATTTTGGCTGAATGGTTCATGTTTTTGTTACTATTTGCTGTGGATTGCCACTTTTTCATTATTGCTGTGCTTCAATACAGATGCATTTTGTTTTAATTAAGTCATTACTGCTATCTTGTAGATTTGCTTAGCACTTTCAATGTTTAGCTGTTATCTACATCTGTAATCTCCATCTCTATAATTAATGTTATTTTTATGTTATTTTAACGTGAAAACAGTTTGAGAAAGACATCCTTTAGCTGCTAATATAAGCTTTAAAGAGATAAAGCTCCAAAGGCTGGAAATGGCTTTGATCTTCAAGGCTTATTAATGAGAGCAACACACTTAGAGCTGTGCTTACATATTCAAATATTTTCAGATAATCTGAATCGAGTCCCAAGGCTGTACAAATTTGCGTAAGTGGTTCAAATTTCCAAAAGCTCTTAATAAACTGGCAACCTGATGGAATAACTTAAACTTAAAGTAACACACAAGGGATGATGCTGACGTTTTAATAATTTGAAACAACACTTTTTTTTATTTTTTAGCCAAAAAAAGAATGAAACATGGGCAAGCTTAGATTTTGAAACAGAGTCAGATAGATCATGGAGACAAATAGCTGACACAGAATCTGAAAAAAGAAATAGAAGAGATAACTTCTGATTTTGAAACGGAACTTTTGCCTCCATAACCAATTCAAAACTGCCCTGCTTCGCATAACCACTGAACCACTTTCTTCATTCAGTTATATCTGACTCACACTGACTTTGTAACCGTGCAGCTGAAATTTGCTCAAGGAGAAAGTATGTATAAAATGACAAGAAATGGGATGAACTGTGCACGTGCTCACTGCTACAGGCATAAATGATGCAAAAAGGTGCCCACCTTTTGTGACTGGTTCTGTTGACTCCTTTATGATTCTTCACAACAGTAATTTTCACTTTCGTTTACTTAGCACCATATGCCTGGGGATCTTTTCCGTCCCCTCTGAGCCGCTGTAAATTTTTTCTTAAAATATTCCCTGGCTCCCTTACCTTTTGATTAGATTAACTGTAAACCAGATTGAGCATTAAACTTGGTATATAACAGCTGAATTCATTATGTATGTTATGTTACAATGTAATTTCAATTGATTTTATACTGTAGTAGTCCTAGAAGCTTTAATCAGATTTCTCTCTTCTATTTCTAATACAAAAGTGTCTATTAATAAATATGAGAGAAGACAAAAATACAGCAACTTAAGATCACACATAGAAGCTCTTTGCAACCAAAATATTATTTTTGAAAGAAATAGAAAGGTATATTATACAAGACTTCTGTTTCTTTCCTGTTGGCAATTGTTGGAGTTTACATTAAATTGCAACCCCCTCTAAGTAAAAGCCCTTGAACACAGAAATGTAGAGTGTTTTCGTCTGAGATTAAAGGAGGCATTTTCTAGGCCACTGCACAACCAGATATTAATATACATTTATTTAAAAGCTTTATATTTCTGTCTGCTTTTTTCATCATTCTTTTTTCATATAAATTTCACTCTGGGATTTAAACATTATGAATAAATAGACAACAGTTTTTAATGTATCAGTGAAGATGAAACTGTTCCAAGTTCAAACGGAGAAGTAAGCTTTGAAAAAATTTAAGCCTTATTATTTAGTACTCCCCAAAATAATATGATTCCAAAAATTGCTTAGATTGATAGAATTTACAATTGATTGTAAAATTAAATGTTAAACTGATTAGACTGATAATTTACAAAACTAAACCCACAAAAAATATTATGAGTTGTATCTCTATAAATGTTTTCAACAGCTTATGTAAATGATATATTTGGATTTTTTTCATGACCACTTTATCAATACACAAGGAAGGCAAACTGTCTCTACAGTGGAACAAAAGAATACCTCTGCACCACTTAATTTCTCTATCAAGCTTTCAAAATAACAGCTAAGTAATGCAAAAGCTTTTGCAATTGTTCTCTATGCAATAATTGACATATTGCCATTTGTTACTTAAATAGGTTGTAATAATAATATATTCCTTTGGCAAACAGATACCCTAAATTCCTTCATAAGAAATCAAACAGATTTGACTGAAGTGCACTACTGAAAGAAACTTTAACAATTTTTGCTATCACAAAAGCAATTTACCAGTGTGAGAGACTAGTTCATCGTATTAATCAGTAATAACCATGTAACTGCTCTGTACTATTACTTAACTGTTTTCATTTTGAGTATTTATAGTAAGAAGCAGCAAGTGTTTTGAAAGTTAGGTGGCTCAGTCTGCTTGACATACATTCAGATGGATAGACCTATTTTAGTCTATCTGAACAGGAAGCCAGGTCACTCAGTAAAGAATGGTCAATAAAAATGGTGAAATAGGTTTTCTCCCAAGGACTGATAGCTGGATAATTTGAGAAAAGGATGGAGGAGAATCATGAAATACCTCTGGATCGATGGCTATTAATTTAAGAGCAGCACATTTCCTGGAATGAAACAGTTGATGTTGTTATGTGGAACAATTACCATTTTCAATTAACTGACATTTCACATAGCTTTGAGACTAGGGGAAGACAATAACCCTCAGCACCTAATCTCAGCTCTGCTGTTAGGTGAGCCTTTTGTCAACAGTTTTGTGGTATTATTTCAAAGGCAAACCCAATACACTCTGAGCAGTTACTTTGTCCTCAAACACTAAGAACCAGGCAGAAGCAGTTCAGGCAGAGTTCAGATGCAATGAGCATTACAACTACAGTTTTTCATGCTAATGTGTATATGCATGTGTGTGTATATAGCTATATATACATGTAAAAATACACGTGTGTGTATTTGTGTGTGTGGTTTTAAATATCTATTATTGTGTGGGGTTTTTTGCCATGGATTAATCTTTCTGGTACTCTTCTCTCTGTGCCATTTCGCTAACATGAGCAACTCAGTGAGCTTTTATGGTTGTTATGGTATGTCACAATAAAATGGTAAAATAAATATCAGCGATACAGCAGGCTATCTCATTAGAATGAAATGAAGTTGTCTGCTCAACAACACTATGTTTTATATCCTGCTGTATAAACCACCATTTAATTTCCTTAAGTCACTAAATACAATCATTGGGATAATTCAATAAAATTGTCTCAGAAGGCTTTCTTTTTCTTTTATTTATATGGATTGTAGATTAAAACCAAAATCAGCTAAAATCAAAACAAAGCAAACTTGTGGCCCAAACTGTAAAAAGTATAGAAAGAGACATTAGAGAGGAGATTGAAAGCAAACTGTACAAAAATATCAATTGCAGTGTCAACATTATGCTAGTAAGGGGTCATCTCGTACTGGTATCCTATGCAATTATTCTGTACCTACACCAATGGAACAGGAAACTATTGGTCATTCAAATATTTATGTATTCAGTAATTCCAGTGTGTTCACTTTAAGCCTTTAATAAAGTTTTTAATGAAGTAATTTGGTATAATCTTTG
Source organism: Harpia harpyja (assembly GCF_026419915.1). Taxonomy (NCBI): domain Eukaryota; kingdom Metazoa; phylum Chordata; class Aves; order Accipitriformes; family Accipitridae; genus Harpia; species Harpia harpyja. The sequence continues at coordinate 8,195,113 of NC_068943.1, forward strand.
CTACAATTTCCCCCCCAAAACTGTGCCTGGATGACACGTGAAAGCAAAGGATCAACTGGTTTAGACCAACGCTTTCAGCCAGAGTGCAGAGCAGCACTGTGCAAAGCATTCACACAGCCGATGGCTCTCACTCCAGAGGGTCTCTTGAGCAGCAAACGCAGCCCGTCCCAAATCCAGGACCATTGTTTGTTTGCCCTGAGAAACCGTAGGCAAGTCTCGGATACTTAGGCTGAATTAGGTACCTAAGTCAGAGAGATACTCAGAAAATTTACTGTCTGGTTTCACATAGACCTGGAGGAGATTATGTCCAACTGGTGCCAATTTCATTTGGCAGCAAAACTTGAGCATCAGGCATTTAAATAAATAAGCTCCGTAATGTCTAGAAGAGAGGTGCTCTCATGCGAGCCGCAGTGATGTTCAGGCCAAAACTATGGGTAGAGATATAAGTCTCTAAAGGGACATAGTCCACTTAGCATTCTCTGAACAGGCTTAGCAAACCTGACAGCACAGAGCGCAGCACAAGGCACAGCCCTTGTCATTTAAAAACTTGGTGGGGAAAGAAGAGAAATCATCAGTCTTTTAGATGACAAAATAGACTAAAAGTAGCCACTGGCAAGAGGAAAACCTAGGCTAAATTCTCACCTCAGTTCGGGGAGATTCAGATAATTCTTTTTAATGACATAGAAGATCACCCTTTGGGGCTGAATTTAGATCCCTGTAAAGTCAAAAATTTCAAGGGGAGAGAAGAAAAATCAGGAAGTAAGAGCCTGATGCAGGCTATGAGTGCATAGCTGCCAGCTGTAGTAATTTTGCACTAACCCAAATCTCGACTGTGGGTTGATGCATCTTTCTTGGTACACCATTCAGTCATTGTTAGTTCCTCCTGAGAGTCAAATAGGGGTTTTTGTGGCATTGAACACAGAACAGGTGAATGAAGGGCCCAGCAAACCCCAAAGCCAGCTCAAGAAAGGAGGTGGAACACAGGAATGAGAGATGCGGCAGAGGATGGGACTGCAGCAGCTAGTATTTACATTGGTCTAGGCTGCTGTGGAAACACAGGCTTAGTAATGTAATATTTAAGTAACTCATCTAGAAAAATGCAGCACTGTGTTAAATTTCTTGTGCTTTCAGTTATTTCTGCTTTTTATCAAGTGACTGTTTAGAATAAAAAGAATAAACAGTCCAAGGATCAGGCCAAGAGCACAAAGTGGTTCTTGCTTTTTAGTTTCAGTCACTTTAAGAAGCAGTATAGGCTTTAATTACTGAGGCTAAAGCATTTTTAAACATGGGAAAATGCTTTTTTATAACTTGAAGAAAAAGCTACAACTAATGTGAAAAATTTTTAAGCAAAATTAAAAAATAGGAGGAATGCTACATAACATTTTTAGGTCAAAATAAAAGTTAAAATATTTAAAAAATTTAGCTGAAGTGACCCATAACATGAACACCCCCCCAAAAAAAAACCCAACAAACCCACAACCCAACAAATTATAATATATTATAAAATGATAAAAAAAAAAAAATTAGCTGGATTGTGAAATTACAAAAGAGGATGAGTTCACCCTTTCAGCTTCCAAATAGAGTTCTGGAGATTTCAGGTATCCCCTGATGCAAGGTTTGACTACGAAGAGATAAGCAATTTTTTTCTATGATGTAAATGAACAACTTAAATGTCTTTTTAATATACTGGGCTCACCTATAACTTGTAAAAACATTGGCTCTTGGTGCAGTGTACAAATCATAATTGGTGAAGAATTTAATCAGGAAATGAATAAAATAAAAAAATCAAAGAATAAAAAGGAATAAAAATAAACATACCACTACTTCCCTAACAGGTAGAAGTGTTTTCAGTTTTAACCTATTTCCCTGTGTGAAGTCAAATTATAGTCTTAACCACAAATGTTAATTTCTCCAAAAAAACCCTGCAAGCATTGTTCATTTCTTTACATGTGTAAAATAGATTTTGCAAGCAACTATTAGGTACGGAATTGTCAGAAAGTATTGCAAGTATTTATTTAGACTGGATTTAGAGCTTGAAGGAAATGTTGTGGATAATAAACTGATTTTCATGTAAGTTCATCAATCTTAAGTTTTAAACATGTGGCCACTGATTGTAAAAAATAATACTTATTGAGCAGTAATAAAACAACAGTTTTTCTGTACTGTATAAATTCCTACTTTATATTATTTTTCATTGTATCAGAGTGTGTCCAATAGTATTCTAAGCAATGGTACTAAGACCTGTCACAAATACATATTTCATGATGTGTTCTCTCATCCTCTCTTTAAGGACAACATACATGCTGTTTCATTTTGAATTTTTCTAGTTTTGTTTTGCTCTAAAATTAGCAGTCAAACACACTTCTACACTGGAGAAGTCATGCTAGGAAGCAGGTGACTTTCATTTTCAGGAAGGGGTGGCAGGGTTTGTGACGACTCCTAGCTCCACTAGGTGTTAATTCCAGAATGTCTGAAAGTTTTATACTCAGCAGAAATTATTTCCCTTTTTGAAAGTTTTCTGAGTGTCAGATTTGTGGAAGTATCAGCCCTGGTTTTCAGCGTGGAACTCTCAGATACCATTGGCTTGGTCCATGGCACAGATCTTGAATATAATTCAATATTTGTAACAGAAAATGGTTTCAGGAAGTAAAAGACATGCGTTAGATATCCTGTAATCCACCTACGGTGTATGTATCCATGTAATAAAGTCCTGTGCAGATATATCTTGTTGCAGTTAATGAAAAAGAATAATGATCTTAAGGTTGTCGGCTTCTCTCACAATGGGTGGAGTGTTGTTCTTGGGAATTTGGTATAATTTATAGATTTTTCATAGCAAAATCAGGATGTCAGATACCTGAGAAATGGAAGACCTCTCTTCAGAGGTCAAGACAGCATCTGAGCTGTGGTATAATAAATATTGAGCACTAAGCTGAATGACAATCTTCTCCTGCATATTGATCTTCATCCTGGAATTTCCATACTCTATGTTCTATTTCTCCTCTAAATTTGAGAAAGAAAAATAAAGTCTGTAGCAAAATGCTCGAGGACCTTTTGATTTCAAATGTGCAACACAACATCTCCCTACATGCCACTCTGTTTTCTTAGTTATTTCTCCAGATTTGTATAATGGCAGCTATCCAACTGGCCAATGAAAGGGGAATGGGGGAATACTCTTTGAGAACTGTCTGATTTCTATGGAAACTCTACTAGATAAAGTTACTAGTTTCTTGTTAAATTTACTTGTTTAAGTAACCTATACTTCATTTGCTTGGTAGAATGTCCAAGAAGCATAATTTATAGATTTGTCAGATTCTTGCATTAGAAATGCTGTTATGTAATTACAGTAAAGCTATTCCTAATTCAGACTAAATTAATAGCAAATGTAAATAAAAGTAATTATCCACATCTAAAATGCACCAGTGTTACAAATATATATGGAAGGCATAAATTAAAAAATGGAAGAGTAATAAAATTGACCTGTCTCCCCCTTACCCATCTGACTTTCTGCCCGTTTTCACAGCTTTGAGGTATTCCCTATTTCTGCACACTTTGCGTTAACTAGATTTTCTTGCTGAATTGTGGTAACCAATCTCCCTTTTGAAATCCTCCAAGGGTCCTGCCAAATTTAATCTTTCTTCCTGAAACTTTTATTTCCTCCATATCCAGGTGACAGTTTGCTTAGTCTTCTTAATTAAAGTAAGCATTATTTCACTCGCTTAGGGATATCTCTTTGTTACATTAGATAACATCTCCTCTAATGTAGTGACTAATTAACGTATCCTCAATAAGTTGTAAAAAATCTCATTTCTCTCTTTCTACTTTGCCATTGAAGACTAAGTTCCACAAAATAGGTTGAGACAAGACAAGTCTATGATTTCATGTGCATCTGATCCAGACACATGGGTTATCAATGCCAAAAGAGGAGACCCTGTTCCTCCTTCTTGAACCTAGCTCCTTCCTTTTTTCTGGTCCTCATCCTTCCCTCTCCCATTCTGCATTCTCCCCCTTGCTTCCTGCCAAGCAATATTTTTCCTTCTTTACCTTTCACAGGTCCTTGTCAGACCCTTCACTGGGCTGATTTAACTTACTAAAACTGTAGAAAACTAGATCAGGTCATAATGTGTTCATAATGAGAAAGTGAAAATGGGGAGAGAGGAAGGGAAAAGCAAAATCTCTCCTTTGTGGTTCCAGGGAACCACGTATCCTTGCTAAGAATCAGGTCTCTGTGTTAAATAAAACCACACCTCAAAATCTCACCTTTACTGAAACAAGGAGTTTCAGCTTGTCCTTTCCTTCTTTTCCTTTTCCTTTTCCTTTTCCTTTTCCTTTTCCTTTTCCTTTTCCTTTTCCTTTCCCTTTCCCTTTCCCTTTTCCTTTTCCTTTTCCTTTTCTCTCCTTTCCTTTCCTCTCCTTTTTTCTTTCCTTTTTTCTTTCCTTTCCTTCTCCACTTCAGCTGCTATATCTGACTCTTTTTTGGACTCCTCTGTGAATTTGTTCAGTACACTAAATCAATGAAAAACTAATTTGTAGAGTCAAAACTGGATTGGTTTCAGATGAATTAGTAACTTTGATCAAATCTTGGCAGTGTCTGGATGTACTTGGCATGGAGGAAGAGGTGAAACTGCACAGCCAGAAGGGGATGTGGAAGGAGGAACAGGGAAAGAGAGGAGGAACAAGAACCCCTGCTGTTGGCAGTAGCAAGCCACTAGATTGACCCATGGAAGCACGACTTTATTTTGCCTGTTTCAGGGATAAGTGGCTCTTGCACTGAATATTACTTTCTTACCATCTGGACATGAGCAATATACATTGTATAAACATCTAGGTAGGATAAGCATATGTAACATGGGTGGCTCTTGCTGAAGATCACACACAGCCAAATTGAGGTGATTGTTCCTTATTGTCTGTCTTTTAAGTTTGCTATAACTATGGGTGGGATTTGCCTTGCTTTAATTTACACGTCCACAGTGTAAGTGCCTACATGTAATAGTGAGCTCAGTTCAGCCAGCTAATCATAGTTGTCTAGTATAGTTTGAAGTGATATATGGTATCTGAGATAGTCACAGGCAGCACACATGACATAGGACCTAGAGAAGTCGTGCCCATACACTAAGGCACTAAAAATGGTACTAGAGACACTTAAACAGCTGAATCTCATCTGCTACACCCTGATTTGAACACTTTCTTGAGGAGTATAAATCTAATCCTGGATCCTCATTTTAGAAATTCCTATTTTATAGGCCCATCTAAGTCTTCCATTCTTTGTAAACAGGACTGAATTAAACAGCAAAGGAGGGAAAGAGATGCCAGATAGTCCTGATTCTAGAATATGCTTTTCTTCAACTAGCTGAGAAAATTCTAGCTACGGACATGTATTTATGAACATAAATTTACCTACAATATATATTATATGCAAATATACTGTGTGCCAAGTCATAACTCAGAATCTGGCCTACTGCACTGATTCAGGTCTTGATCCGACATACACACATCTGTGTATTTATATGCAACATGAGTAGTTATATGCTTGAAGCTAATAATTTGTGTAAAATGTTGCAAGACTGAGATTTTGGGTAATAGGCACTACCATCTCGGAATCTGTTCTGTTGAAATCTAAATTAGGATAAGGGAACTACTAGATTGAACTATAGCTCTAAAAAGCCACATTTTATATAAATGTCATGTTAAATGATGGGGGCAAAGTTCTTTGTGGTATACTAAAATTTAACTCCTCTTAGCATTGAGTACCAGTGTAAATTCCATGAGACAAAAACAGTCACCTATTCCATTTCTTAATATGAATTTTGATTTCATATGTTCTGTAATTAAGTGAAGTAAGCTTAAAAGCTAGTACATTTTCAAATTTTCTCCATATATTAAAAGGCACGAATCAGTTTCTTAATAAGTTAGACACCCACTCATGAGTTGGTTTGTCAGGAGGATCTGATGTTCTTTGTAAGTCATCATTTTTGTGAAGATGAATAATAATCTGTCTTCCTACTATGATATTT